>NC_138183.1:22447708-23647708 GCF_964194105.1 Spermophilus citellus | reverse complement strand
ATTAACATATCATTTACTTCACATACCCCAAAGAAAATTGTCTATGCTGATTGCTATTGAAGTTAAGCTGTGCACTACACATTACAAAGACAAAAACAATGTTAGAGGATTGCTCAGAGAGAATTGATCTCCCCCCACATCATCATCCTGAATTTGAATTAATTTGTGAGAAAACAAAAACAAATCAGGTCTCGGTATTATTATTATTATTATTATTATTATTATTATTATTATTTTAGTTGTGGGTGGACACAATACCTATATTTTAGTTTATATTTTATTTATTTTTACGTGGTGCTGAGGATCGAACCCAGTGCCTCACACGTGCTAGGCAAGCACTCTACCACTGAGCCCCAGCCCCAGCCCCTGGGTATTCTTTTATCTCAATAATTTTTTAGTTTTTATGTTTTCCTCTCTTCATTTCTGTGGAGAGTGTGTGTTGCTCTTTTCCGGTGTTTCTCCCTCCAGGTTCTCACGGCCACGTAGCCTGATGACTCTGAGCATCTACTCTGCACCCAGAGTGTTCTGGGTTCAAATCTTGGCTTTTCTTCCTACTGACTGGGCAACAATGGGCAAATTACTTGACCTCCCTGTGCCTCAGTCTCCATCATGTAAGATGGGAGTCATGATGGCCTGAATCTCACAGAATGTCCTAAGGATTAAATCAGTAACTGGTTTGTAGTACTTTTGACGTGTGTGCTATGATTATAGCCCTAGAGGCATGTGCTTTTAGCCCAGAAAAGAAAAGCATAGACTATAAAAAAGTAAATATGCAATAATTAAAATAACAACACTAAATTTGCTAGAGGTTTATACACACATATATACATGTGCACACACACACACACAGATCTGGGTTTTAGTTAAGGAGCAAGTGCTCATCCCAAGAACTTGACTTTTGAATCTTCAAAGGCCAATTGTAGGATGGCTTTCTCCAACACAGCCCTGGATCACAGGGCCTATGAACCCAACGATGGTTTTATGCTAAGGTCTCAGTTATCTCAATGGCGATTCATTTATTGTCTTGTCTATGCTATCACCAAAGAATTTAGATTTTATCAGAAAATGAGATGATGTTAAGTGGTCATCCAAATTAAGAGAAATGAATTAAGAAAGGAGAACTCGTCTGATGTAAGTTGACCAGTAGGTGTTCAAACCCAAACTCTGCTAAATGTTCCCCTAATTAGGAGTACTGACGTCTGCCCATCACATTTTTTGTGACTAAGCTCCATGAGGAAAGGGACTGTTCTGTCCCCAACATGCCAACACTCTGCCTAACCACAGGTAGGACCCCAGTAAATGCTTGTAAGGTGGATGGGCAGATCGATTATAGCATGAGTTCCCAAAGAACATGGCAAGCTAAATCTGCTCAAGTTGATTATTAAAATCGGGTTTAAATGACAAGGAACATTTGAAAAGGATGGGGACTCTTATACTCAAAACCTTTGATTTATTTCCAGCTTTTTTTTTTTTTTATAAACCTTTCAATGTCAACTTGTATTGCAGTCCAAAAGGCAGTTGATCATTTTACACAAGACAGAGTCCCTTATATAGATGCTGTGTGCTTATATTCCACTTCACACAGTACAAATCCTTTCACATGATGATAGAAATAATTATTGACCTTATTTTTTATACATGATTATTACTCATTAAATTATTATTCACGTGGGACCATGCTAAAATGCCTTACATGCATTTCCTCATTTATTCCTCAGGTCAACTGTCGGTTTTATGTTCCTAATTTACATGGGGACACTGAGGTGCAGGGGTGACTTTTCCAAGGTCACGCAGTCACTAGAATTTAAACCTGCCTGAGTTCACACTGCCTCCTGAGAAAGTCTGCCATATAGGGCAGATGTAGATCGCCAATGGGCGAAACTGGAAACAGGGCCCAGGCCTTGCAGGCCCAGTCCGGTTCTGGTTCAGTTCCATGTTATCCCACGTTGGCCAGAAAAATGCTCTACTTAGACTGTACCAGTTCTAGAACTATTCTTTCTTCTAATTTATTTTTCTTAGATAACAAGGGAACCTCGGTGTGCTTATCAACAGGACACTTGATGACATGGCTTAGGTGCCTCACAATGCATCATTCATTCAGCAGACATGACTGAATACATCCCAACTCTCCCTGCTGGGGGCAAGTAGGGAGGGCTTTGCAGAGGAAAGCACATCAAAGCTCCATTCATTGGACAAAGATGCAGAGAAGCAGGTTGAGATGGACCCCCAGACCTTTAGTCTCCTCAGAATCTGCTTATGCCTATTTTACCAGCCCTGCCTATAACCTGCATCTCGGGCTTCTCTGGAGTTGTCAACATCAGTGTCCCCTGCCTAAATGATTATTTTTAGAATAGTCAAAGTCTTCATTGCAGTTTGGAAAACCAACCAGTACTGGCTCTACTGAACTTTTCTTTAAAATCAGAAACTCTGCACCCTAAACTAATGCCAGAGTAATTGGTTGGCATGATTGGTCTTGCTTTTACTGCAAAGACCTAGGACCAATTCTTGTGTGTTGGCCACATAAATGCCATTCATCTGCACCTCATCTTAATAAAATTTTAGCTGGAACATTTTGGCTAAAGTCTTCCACTCAGGAGTTTACAGATTGTGCTAGTGAACAGGAGGGAAGGAGGACCCATTTCAGTGGTGGCAAGCTCACTTGTCTTTGATGTTGTCACCTTTGATTTTATTAGTACATGTGGTCCTAAAGAAGTTTCATCAAAATGCTGAGATTGCTTTTTGTTGACCCCCAAAAGCTATATTTTTCAGTTACTGACTCTTTGTGTTTAATTATGCCAGAGTAGATTGGTGTGATACAAATATGATCATACCTTACATAGATCCACAAAGCTTGGCTTGTATCCACACTGGTCCAATAGTTAGGAATTACTTTCTGATCTGCCTGTTTATGAAGAGACTTAAGGGGATCTGTCCTTGTGCCGTCCAATATAATAGTTATTAGCCAAAGGGGCTATTTACAAATTTTAAGTAAGTTAAAATTAAGTTAAATAGTAAAATTAAGTTAAATATTTAGTTTCTCAGGCTTGTGTTCCAAGTACTTGGTAGCCATGTGGCAACAGTGGCCACCATATTGGATGGCACAGTTCCAGTCTCTCCTCCCTGTCCTCTCTACCACCCGCAGTACCAGACACTTCATTACTTTTCATTCATGTTGATGCTGTTGAGGAGGAGAATAGAGGAAAGAAATGGGAAGTTGGCACATGTACGTAATTAGCATCATGAACCCTGAGTAATTTTTTTCCCTTTCTCTTCAGGTCCTTGAGGCCACACGGGTTAATCGAAGGAAGAGCGCACTGGCCTTGCGCTGGGAGGCAGGGATCTACGCCAACCAGGAGGAAGAGGACAATGAATAAACTTCCTTCGGCCCAGGAAACGTCTTTGGTGCTTGGGATACCAAGAAACCAAGAAATGATCACATCAAAGCATTTTGATGGACTATTTATTAAAGTGCATACAAACTCAGCAATCCTTCTGTAGACCAGAAACTGCAACACACAACGATGAAGAATAAAGCAAAAAGGGGGTCCACCCGTCGAATTCTGAGACCCAGGAGTCAGAAGAGAAAGGATTTCTTTGTGACTCAAAGAAGCCTCTGGATTTGGACCAGTCCACAATTGATCCCAAAAGACAAAGACATTATGAGCAAATCAACATATTTGCTGAGGGCAGACCTTTGACCAGCCTTGGTGGGTGATGAGGACAGACACTGAGGATAAGTCCATTAGTGAGCTGTAGGGCCCAGGCTGTTGCCATTTGTGTGGCACAGGGTATTTCTCTGCTCTGGCTTCCCACCCCTTGCTCGTGGCATCCAAGGTGTTGGATTGGCACCATTTTCTCCAGCAGCCATACAACGAATGGTGTTCCTCTCTGTGGTTGCCCCAAAGAGGCAGTTATGATAATATTTCTCTTACATTTGATTATTTTTAATTGGGAGCAATTAATGATTGCAATGTATACAATCCATATTTTTAAGACAATATATCTTCATGTTGCAGATGCAATCTCTTCTACACTAGGAGGTTGAGGAATGTGGGGTGAGAAAGCCAAACCAAATGGATTATTTTAGCTTTAGGATCTTGTCTGCTTATACTCTTGACTGATGTGTAGTTTAGAAGAACACATTTTCACAATTACGTTTCTTCACGTGAAAACTATATTTAGTGGGCAACGACTATTTTTATGATGGGATAGGGGAATATAAACATGAATAAAACCTGTACACATTGAACAGCTTGGTTCAAGATGGTAGGGGTATTTTTAGATGGCAATAATTGGGGGGAAAAAAAAGGTCAAACTCTGCCTTAGAGAGGCAAGAAATAAAAGTGTTTATAACTATTTTGTATTATAAAGAGCCTTAGAGGTAGTAGGAAGAAGGAAGGGATGTTTGGGGTCAATAGAAAGGAAACATTAAAGTCAATGAAGGTAGGGGGAGAATGAGGGAGGAGGGAGAGGGAAAAGAAGGACGTGAAAGAGATTATTTTTTGGCTGAATGCTTTTCAGGATGCTAAAGAGAAAAATATAGAATAGAAATTTTAAGTGCAGGCTTGGAATCAACTACAAATCCTAAAGATGGGGTGTGTGTGTGTGTACACCTTTGTGTGTTTGTGTAACGAGTGTATGTTCACGGGTGTGTGTGTGTGTGTGTGTGTGTGTGTTAAATTTCGATTGCTCACGACACCTAGGTGTACAGTTATTTCCTCCAAAGATGTTAGCCAGCATCAGGAGTGAGAATTTCTTTTTTATGAAAAGGGATATAAAGGCACCGAGCTGATGCAGTATTTGTAATATTAAATTGACCTAACATGGTATTTGCATGAATCACAATTGCAGAGTTTTGAGTAGTTTTGTAATTTGACATTTAGGAACGTATCCTATTTATTCCCATGCTTTGGATTCATGCTTAGTATACACTAGAGGATGCTAGCTTTACTCTTTTCTGTCATTTAAAGCAATATGATAAGGGCATTCAGTAATTGGGTGCCCTAAATTTCTGGATGAGAAAATAACTAACCAGCCTTCGTTATTTTTCCTTTGTTTTAAAACCATTTTTTTAAAAGCAATAATTAAATTAGATCTCATTAAAATTATTTTTTGTTTTCATATTGTTATGTCATAAGCTCTGATATGTTATTCTCATAAGTAGCAATTCCACAAAACCCGTATGTAGTGTTACACACTTTATCTTTGCTTTTTTTATCTTTGCTAGTGTTGACTTTGAGGGAAAGTTTATTCACAAATGGTGGGCATAAAGTAAAAAGATGGAACTGGCCAATAATCCCTAAAGATCCTTTCAAAGTGCCTCCGGTACCTGTCGTATGCACCCACATTCTGCAGATTGTAGCCAACCTTGCATGTGGGCATTTGGCAGTTGGGATGGTTCATTCTCCTGAATGTTCAGCCAAGTGCTAGCCATTGGGGGACACTGAACAAATAAGACCCCTGATACAGGAGTTCATTTTTATAGTGGCAGAGGCTGGCATGGAGCCAGGTATTCCCAGGAAGGTGACCTCCATGTTAGAGCAGAAGTCCTGCCCCATTGGAATGGGAGCGCCCAGGAAGGAGGACCGCCATTTGTCTAAGGATTTCTGGGCTGAGGACCGAATGGGAGGGGTGTTCTCTAAGGAGACACATCAGAGGAGGCAGCAGCACCTGTGGCCCCAAGCACAGTGGCAGTCGGGATGGTGGCCAGTAGGCTACATTTATGGGTTGCTCAGGAAATACACTGTGCTTCATGCTTTGGGACAGACATGGAACTCTTAGAGAGCACAGACATGCTGTTGACTAACTCCCCCCATTTTTCACAAGAGGGAACCATTTTCACCACTTACCTTAAGCTTTTGTTCTGTCTGGAAGGGGATCTTATACCCACGGGACAGCTGCAATGGAGAAGAGCTGGTGGCTGGGAGGAACGTTAGGAAGCCACCCAGTTCATGGAATCACTTTCAAGGCCACCTTGATTGAACAAGAGGCACTGATTGCTCTAGAGCCAGGATCCCTTGGGCCACACTTCACGAATAGATGAGGAAATAAATGTGATTTCTGTGACACTTTCTCCCAGTCACGGACCTGTTTTTACTGTGTCCCCTACATCTCCAACCTTTACTAGTTCCCCCAAATTGCCTTCCGGATGACTGCTATTTCCTTGCTCTACTCACTGACAATCCCATTACATTCCTATTAAAAATGTAAATTACGGTTCCCCTGGGTACAGCCAGGTTTTCTCTGTGCTCTTGTTTTTTTTATTCATTCAAGAAACATTCCCCCTCACTGCCACCCCATGCTTGCACCATGGACACAGCACTGTGCTTTGGGATTCCACATGAACCCCTGTAGCTTCCTGAAGATGGAACAGACCCCTGGAGAAAAGTCATACCTGCCTAATCCACCGGGAGAAAGAGGCTCAGGAAGCTCTCTGCCTCTAAGGCTTGGCCTCACCCTTCAATAGTGCACAAGCTTGTTAATGTCAACTAGAACAAATGTTGAGATTTTGCAAACGTTAGAGCTTTCCCGGAAGTATTCCTTGCTGCAGTGTTTATGGATGTTCAGTTTCTTCCAGAGCCGATTAACCACTGACACGCCTTGGTTCTCTCATCCAGAAATTATGGAAACAGGGTCTGTCAGTGACAGAGGTTGGTTGAGTTCTACTTGGATGACAGTGCAATTACCCATGCATGCTGCCCACCCTAGGCGATGACATAGAAGCAGTATCTATATCAGTGTCCACACACACACACACACACTCAACAAGAAACACTAAAGCAGTGTTGACTCTTGTCGCTGAAGACAAACTTTTTTTTTCAAATGAAGAATGGATTTAATTAAACTATGTATTGGGAAAAAAATAGCCTAAGTATTAGAGAAGGTGACTATATCCAGTTTTAGTTACAGAATCAATTTCCTGAATTTTTAGCATTCAGTGAGCTGCCAATTTTGATTGTGTTGCTCTTTATCCAGATGACATTTTCTTTCTTTTTTTATTGGAGGAGGGGAAAAAAAGCAGCAATACTGTGTTTGAAAATTATACTCTGTATCTGGCTTTCCTGTGTATGTTAACCACTTCGATGTTATTATCCTGCTTCGGTTTTATAGTGATTGTGAGGCATTCAATGCAAGTATACAGTTATTTTCTCATTAAAAACCCAATGTGTGTTGTGTTTTTATAAAGGATGGCTACTTGTTTAACTGAGGGGAGTTGGGAAGACTAGCCTAACCTTGAGTACATGCCTGGGCCCTTGGCCCCTGCTTCTGTTGCAGCACGTATGGGACAAAGGAATGCCATTGTAGCAGACTGTCCCCAAAGCCCCTTCTCAATATACAAGATGATCGGTGGCAACCAGATTTTGGCACCACCCGCACCCCCCCCCCTTTCTCTCTCCTTTCTTTCTCCTACTAGGAGTGAATCCAGGGGCACCCTACCACTGAGCAACACCCTCAGCTCAACCCTTATTTTTTATTTTGAGACAGGGTTTCCATAAGTTGCTGTGGCTGGCCTTGAACTTGGGATCCTCCTGACTGCTGGATTTATAGGCGTGGGTTATGCGCCTGGCCACTGTATCTCTTGTAAGAACCTCATGGGGTGCACTGTTTTGGTTTCCATTTTACATGTGAGGGAACTGAGGCTCTGGTAGGTTAGTTTGTTGATGCCATGTAGCTCGTTGGTGGCAACATTTGAATTTGAACCTGGGCATCCTGACTTGAGTGTTGCTCTTAACCCTCGCACCCCAATCCCCCAGAAGCACACAATGGCACTTCCACATATGAAGCCAAAGCAGACCTGCATGAGCTCTGGGTGGGCTGGCAACGTCTCCTCCTGCTGGCCCTCCAGGCTCAGGTTTGGTGTGAAAATTCGGAGGAGTGGAGTTTGCAGAGGAGCAGCAAAGAAGTTTCTTCCTTTGGATGAACTTTCTCTGGGCTCCTCTCTTCGGGATCATCTCTCCCTGGAGATGGTGAGAGAAGATGGCCTTGGCATTCCCACTGTTGCCAAAGAGGAATCAAATGATTGTGTGACAGAAATATAGAAATGCATTAAAATTAAAATTGTGGTGATGGTTGCATAACTCCAAATTGACTAAAAATCATTGAATAGTATATTTGAAACGGGCAAACTATATTATGCAAATGATACCACAATAAAGCTCCAGCCAAAAAAGAGTGGGGGCTTAAGGGAGGAGTAGGGAAATAAAGGAACCCAGAGTACGAGTTTGGGGAAAAGGGCCAAGGACGCCATGTACCTTTAGTTAGGGAAAAAAATAATAATAATGCCTTTTATGTCAACAGTTTATGGCCTCCAGTCCACCCACTAATAAGGAAGGAAGCTCCTCTGTGGATCACTCTCCAGGAACCAAGGGGCTATGGAGACAGTCCCAGATTTGGCGGCCTTAGGCAGAGCCGAGTCAGTCAAGGAACACAGGACTGCCATTTGGTGGGTGGAGGCACTGGGAGCTCAGGCTGTGACAGGCCAGTTTCCTCAACTGGTGGAGAAGGGATGCCGAGTCTGGGGTAGCCTGGATGCAAGTCTTTTGGGATTCTTACCAAGCAGGCTGTCATCACGACCCTCCCATGTGAAGGCATCAAGACTTCCCTAGGCCAGGGGCGGGTATGCAAGCTTGTGGGTCTGTGATAGAGCCTCAGTGGGAAGGGTCGGGGTCTATGCCCCTTACCCCAGGTTCATCTCCATGTTTTGATGGTGGCAAGATGGCAATCATCATGGCACATGTAAGGTGATGAAGTTACCTTGGAGCACACCCCTCCCTGCACAGAACCCACACAGAACCCACACAGAATTCATAATTGGGTTGCTGGGGACACAGAGAATATGGGGAACTGAAAAGTAGAACTTGGAAGGTTCTAAACGTACAAGATGATGCCAAAGGAAAGAACAGGGTCCCAGGAGATACCTGGTGATGCCACACTGGCAATTTCTAAAAGTATCCTGCCTTCTCTGCAGGGGAGGAAGAAGAATATTTGCACAGTGCAGATTTCTTGTACCAAGAAAAAGTGATCTCAACGCCCATTAACTGTGATAGGAGAGTTCTTGAAACTTCTGAATTCACAGAGGATGGACTCTGATCCACTGGAATAAAATTGCAAATCTATTTTTTTCTCTGCCCATGTACTTTTAGAACATTCTAACTCTTCAGTGTTCTCCAGTAGGTACCATCAATGTGTCTGTTGGGAGCAGAGGTCCTCAAATTTGAGTGGGGCCCATGCCATCTGGAAGGCTCGTTACACCCAGTTGGGGCCCTTCCCCTGAATCTCTGATTCAGTGGGTCTGAAGAGCAGCCCAAGAATTTTCAACAGAGTTCCCTGGAGATGCTGTTCCCACTGGCCCAGAGAACTCATTTTGGGAATCAGTGGTCCAGAGTGATTCACAAGACATGAATAAGTGTGGTCCTACCCACCTAATGTTTGAAAACTAGAGGGTGAAGTTGGAGATGTGGCTTGGTGGTACAGTTGCTTTCCTAGCATGCCCAAGGCCCTAGGTTCAATCCCTAACAACACACACACACACACACACACACACACACACACACACACACACAAGCCTGGGAAACAGATTCATGCCGCAGGTGCATATGATTCTGGGTGTTCACGCTATTTTCGAGAGTTTTGTGTGCTTGCCCAGCACATCAGTTCACCACTTCGTGGGTTTTGGTTAAGCACCACTTCAACTCCAATTATCTGGTGAGGCCCTCTGACAGGGGCTAGGCAGATTAAGGAGAAAATAGGAAAGAGAACAAAATTTACATCTGTTCGGAGTTTAATTTCAGGTCCAGATCAAGGGATTCATTTGACCATCAGAAATTTTGATGGTGCACAGTGATGACAAAAGTGTAAATTTGGACTTAACATAAGGATTCGATAGCAAGTTAAGAGGCCGAGCACCGAGATCTCATGCCTCTTTGTTTAACTTTGGCTTGTGTCTTTCACGATCACCAGATGAAGTATGTTTTCTTTCATTACCAGGTTTGGTGGTCAGCAAGAAGGCCTCAGGGCAGCTACCCCTTTTACCCTGTCCATTGTGTAAGTTAGGAACTGCCTGCGGGCCAACTAAGCAGTGACAACAATAGCCCAAGCAAACAGTGACCTTTGTTTTTGAGATTTGTAGAACTGGAAAGCATCTCTTGATTAGGTCATTAGGATCAGTGGTGCATCATCTGACCACAAATCTCCACCTGTGAGAAGGTGCCCGCCAGTCTGCCATCACCTATCTCCTATATAAACCACCCCTGCAAGATGGTTCCTTAGGTAAAAGAATCCCTGACATCTTCCACCTAGCTTAACTTAATAAAATTCTTTCATTCCCATCGCTGTGCCTCTTGACTGATTGGCATTCATGGTGCAGCAAGCATACTGAGCTCGTGCAAAGTAACAGCTGGTTTGAATGGCCCAGATATTCTCAAATTTCCTCTCACTATTGGACCCATATAATTATATATTCTTCCAGACATAGAGGAATCCATGTGCTTTTACTAAAAGCCAGAGAGGTTTCAGAACTCTTTAGTGGAGGGTCACAATGTTCCAGGAACTTGCAAGGAGAAATGTAGGAAGGAGCTTCTCAAGATGAAGGTGAAGGCTACAGAAGCATCTTCACCCATAGGGGAAAGTTGCCATTCCTCAAACAAGTTTCAGTTGACTTCAAGATGCCCATCTGTGCCTGCAAGTATGAAATATGGCCACAAGGTGACAGAGCTCCCTCAGGTAAAACAGCTTCCATGGTCATGGGCCCTCCTTGGGGGTTCAAGGGCGACTTTCACTTTCCATGGAGATCTACACAGAGTCCCTCAAACACTGCAGCAAAACTACCCTGTGTACAATCCTACCTGTTGCTTCGTGCAATGTAACCTGTTGTCAAATGTGGCACTTCACTGACATTTCAATGGAAAGCTGACCATTGTGGCCAGGTGGCAGGGGACACCTGCATGTTTCTACCAATAATAGTTCTCAGTGCTTAAGGGCACTTGGCGTGGATTATTTAGTTCAACTCTTAGAACATTCCTTTGAGGTTCGGGCTGTTAGTATCCTCTCCTCGTTAAATGAAGAGACTCCTGCTCAGAGAATTTGAATAATTTGCTCCAGGTGACAGAGCCAGTGATGAGAGGAGGATTCAAATCCAGACACCTGAGCCCAAGCCTGTGCTCTGCCTTCCCACACTTTCCTTCTCATCTAGTCAATTCAGTAGGAAACTCTCCTCCAATCCTGGGCCTGCAGTGCCTTCTCCCAGATAAGTGAAGCCCATCTTCAGCACAGACTAGCACCCAAAGGGCAGACGGTACTATTGATAGATGGAAATGGGGCCATGTACATTGAATGACTGAGGCATGGGGATGCAGGTGGGAGGGCCCTGGGCCTGCGAAAATCAGCCACCATCCCCAAGAACCAAGGCACTAAAATTCTGGCTCTTTCCAGTTGCTTCCCCAAGTGTATATCAGCTTGGATCTGCCTTCTAAGGTATTGTAGATGCCTATCCAGTTATGAAAATTATTCTGACCTGCCACAAAAATAACCCCAGCTCACAAAATACAGTGTCTGGTGTGTGTGTGTACGCACATGCGCGTACACACACACACACACACACACACACACACACACACACACACACTTGATGAAATTATCCCAGTTCTAAGTGCCCATTTCTGTATTGGATAGAGTAAAGCTAGATGGTCAATAAAGAGAATCAATAAATAATTCAGTGCCTGGAAAAAGCAGAAGTTTCTCTCTCCCATTACAATCCAAGGGTAGCATTTGAGGTCTGGGTTTTAAGCACTCATTTAGAGACTTCAGCTCTCTATCCTGTTACTGCCACCCCCAAGATCTTGTTGTCATGGGCATGGCTCAATTTTCTATACCTTAGGAATTTATAAAGTCTAGTAAGCTGTGTTACAAAAAACATCAGTGGCTCTATTCCCCCAATGGCAGTGGTTTCCCTGCATCAATTAAGACAGTTGTTAACCTACTAAAGCTTGGGAAACCATAATTCCAGGAGTTTTGCTGCTTCCATAAAAGCTGTTAAGGGAACAACTCCAAGTAAGCCAAAGGAATAGGCTGTTAAGAGTTGATTGAGGGGGCTGGGATTGTGGCTCAGTGGCAGAGTACTTGCCTAGCACATGTGAGGCCCTGGGTTTGATCCTCAGCACCACATTAAAAAAAGAATAAACAAATAAAATAAAGTTATTTTTTTAAAAACGAGTTGATTGAGTTGCATGACTTTTCTCTTTGCATTTCCATACCTAGTTCACTCTTTCCTGTCATTACAATAGCACAAACTATGGGAAGATGAATAGCTACAAAGAGAGATGGGAAAAACATAGAAGAACTACCTGATAGTCCTGGAAGGACCTTGTTATGGTTTGGATGCAAGTTGTCCCCCGAAAGCTCACGTGAGACAATGCATGAAGCTTTGGAGGAGAAATGATTGGGTTACAGCCTTCACCTAATCAGTGGATTAATCCCTTATGGGATTAACTGAGGGGTAATTGGAGGCAGGTGGAGTGTGGCTGGAGGGCATGATTCATTGGTGGTGTGGCTATGGGGTACATATTTGAATCTGGTCAGTGGAGTCTCTCTCCGCTTCCTGGTCATCATGTGAGCTGCTTCCCTCTGCTACACTCTTCCACCATGATGTTCTGCCTCACCTTAAGCCCCAAGGAATGGAACTGTCCATGGACTGAGACCTCTGAAACCGTGAGACCCCAAATACAGTTTTTCTCCTTTACAATTGTTCTGGTTGGGTCTTTCAGACACAGTAGCAAAAAAGCTGCAGCACCACATACATACAAAGATGTTGTGTCCGCCGAAAAACTAAACAAACAAACAAAAAAAAAACTGACTAAAACAGACCTCTAGCTGAACAGGATACCCCTATATCTTAATGCAAGGATTCTGCACACTTTCTTGTTCCAACACCAATATCATGTGAATACTCACATTCCACAAATCCTGCATATCACTGGACTAGAATTGGTATGCATAAGGCCGGCTCAAAGGGACTGTGACCCCCATATAGACAACCACACAGGTACAAATAATTGACTTTGTTCAGATATCCTTAGCCCCATTGCCTGTGTCTCACTTTTCAGTGCTTCTCAAGGTCATGTAGCTCCTTGTACTCGTATTAGTTTATCTCTGAGCTACAAGCCTTGACTGGATAAGATTCCTGTGGCTGATGAATATTTCTGTCATGTCGTTCAGTTCTGTTAATCTGGGTTGGTCTGGATTGATGGCATGCTTACCTCCAGACCCACCTGGAGCTGCGGGAGGCATTAAATAAAGAGAAATGATGTTCTTTAACCATGGGTTCCTGAGTGGTTTCTGGAGGAATGTACCAGCCTAGGTATAATGTTTGGTAATAATAATTGGGTTTATGATATGTATCTGGTTTTGGTGGAGCCTGGAGACTTCTGACATTTAAGGCTGACCAATATAAGAACCTCCCATCAGGGCTGGGATGTAGCTCAAGCAGTAACACGCTCTCCTGGCATGTGCAGGGCGCTGGGTTCGATCCTCAGCACCACATAAAAATAAAATAAAGATGTTGTGTCCACTGAAAACTAAAAAATAAATATTAAAATATTCTCTCTTAAAAAAAAAGAATCTCCCATCACAAGTAAACTTTAGGTTTCTAGTATTTAGGTACTTTGCATGCACTGGTGGTTCTGAGACCTGGAAACCCATGTGGCTCAGCAATGGAAAGACAAAGAAGCCGGGGCCTGAGACCTGAAGACCTCTTTCAATGCACATTTATCTGTTGTGACTGCTGAATTGTAAGCTTTGCTTGTAATACAGCTGTCTGAGAAGACACTACCTGAGCCCTGTGTACTTCTGATAATTAATGTTCAGTCCAAGCACATCTTCTTCACAAATCTTTACAATCTTTTTTTGGGGGGAGGGGCAGGGTAAGAGGGAGTACCAGGGATTGAACTCAGGGGCACTCAACCACTGAGCCACATCTCCAGCCCTATTCTATATTTCATTTAGAAACAGGATCTCACTGAGTTGCTTAGTGCCTCACTTTTGGTGAGGCTGGCTTTGAACTCGAAATCCTCCTGTCTCAGCCTCTCCCACTGCTGGGATTACAGGGGTGCACAATTGTGCCCGGCAACCTTCACAAACTTAATGCCATCTAAATTATCTGTTTACTATGTGAACTTGGTCCTTGGCCATCAGTCTGGTTAACTGGAGAGATTAACAGGCTGTTATGAAAGGAATGATGAGAGATGATAACTACAACCCTCTGGACTCCATAAGCATTGCAAAAGAAATTTCAGGTTATCGCCCCTAGCTGTGTGCAAGATGTAAACAGCAGAAAGCTCACTCCGGGCAGACAGAAGGAAGTGAGGTCTGAGCAGGTTGAGGCATATAGGTTGTCTTGTAGCATCAGATTCTTTTTTCCAAGCTTCATCATTGCAAACTTGAGTCAATTCTGAATCTACAGCAAGAAGAGCAAGAGAGTGGTAGTAATTTGCTCAAAGGGTTCAGAGGAAAGCATAACATCCTAGGAACTCATTTTAAATGAGTCCTGGGTTTCAGAGGAGTGAGTGGGACATAGTCATGGTCCAGCTCTCAGAGGAGGAAGGCAGATGTAGAAAGGGACAAGCCCCCAGGACAGGGCCATGTGGATGAGAAAGGAACCGGAGGTTTACACCCACATGCAAGGAGCTGCAGATGGTTATAGGCAGCCACAGGAGCAGAGAGGCATCATCCCATGTCAAGGAGGACCCATCTGGGAAAGACAAAATGCCAGCACTGAGCTTCTTCCCGGTCCATTTCATGATCATATGGCTCAAGTAAGTTCCCACCTTATCTCCCCCACTCCCAATTTGGCTGAAGAAGACAAAGTTGTGATCTTCCATTATGAACTGAATATTTGCACACATAACACCCAGCTTCATAAACTGAGGCCTAATCTCTAATCTGGTGGTTTCAGGTGGGTCATTGAGGAAGTGACTAGGTCTTAAGGATGCCCCCCCACCCCATGAATGAGATTAATGCTCTTATAAGAGGTCCAAAGAGATCCCTTGCACCCTCCACCATGTGAGGACACTATACGAAGTCAGCCCTCTATGAACCAGGAAGCAGGCATCCACCAGACATCAAATTTACCACTGAATTAGTCTTGAATTTCCAGGCTCCCAAATGGTGCAAAATAAATTTTGTTGTTGATGAGCCCCCCAGTTGAAGGTACTTAATTATGGCAATCTGAACTAAGATCTACCTCATGAGTTCTGCCTTTTCAGTGTGTTCAAACGTCCTTGCTCACCCTCAAGAACAAAGTGCATGACTTTCTATGTCTCTGTCCCATTCGTCCCAGACAGAATCTGGCATGCAGGAGCTACTTGGTGTTCAGGAAAGGCACAAACTCTCTCTACCTAGATTCTGCCTGCTCTTCACTACCACCCCAAGCAGGTACACATAAAGCAAATCACCTGGGGCTTCACAGTCACAGGCCCAGGGACTTCTAGAGCAAAGGGAAGGATGCCCAGTACCTTTCCTATGGGGGCTGGCAGGGCATGACTTTTCTTCCCTGTCACCTCCCTTTCCTCTTCAGTATAGGCTATTAGGACTGCTTCTTCTTCGTGTGTGTGTGTGTGTGTGTGTGTGTGTATTATGTGTTGCTGAGGATCAAAGCCAGTGTCTCACATGTGCTAGCACCATGTAAAAATAAATAAATAAAATAAAGGTATTGGTCCATCTTAAACTAAAAAAAAAAAAAAAAAAAAAAAAAAAAAGTTAAAAAAAATAAGTTAAGGTCAGTCTTTCTTTCCCTGTTTGTCTCCTTCTACCTGTCCTCATTTCTTCTCTCCTGCCTCCGAAGGCCCACTCATTATTTTCTCGTTGAATCTACAGCAAGAAGAGCAAGAGTGTGAATGACTGCTCAGCCACTAGGCTTGGCACAGGAGAAGGGGGGGACTTTGGAGGGGAAAACCACGGTGTGGGGCGATTGGGAAGAGAAGGTGCAGAAATTGCCTCCTGCCTGTGACCACTGGCCGGTTGGGTCAGCAGAGGTAGGTGGAAGATTCCAGGCAAAGGTCAAGAACGCAGCTGCAGTGCAGCCGAGGTGGGGGAGGCGGCTGGATCTGGCCTAACCTTTCTCCCCACGGACTCCCAGGGCTGAGTCCCTCAATAGCAGGAGCCTGTCGTCACCACTCTGGGTCCACATTTAGTCTGCAGAGGAAGAGCGAGGCCCGTGTAACCGGCCAAGGGAGAAGACCGCGACCACAGGCCGTCACATAAAGGACGTGCCCACTCCCTACTGTGCCCCCAAGTGGCGCGATCGCGATCGCGAGAGGAAAGCGCGGGCTAGTGAGCCGGAGGACCACGCCGCTCCCTTAAGGTACAAATCGAGACTGTTCTGGGTCGGGTACTTGGGAGCAGTAGATGGAATCCGGCTTGACTGTGAGATGGGCTTTTAAATTCAGGCAGTTTCAAATCTTAAGTACTGGAATGAACAGCTTTAATAACCGAGTGACTCAAAAGTTAGGAACTCGGACTGCAACAGCTTGGGGGAGCCTGCCCTCTAGCGAGGGAGGAGAGGTTGCACGGGTGGGGTTGGTCTGCCCATCTCCCCGCAGCCCCAGGGCATGTTACCCTCTAGGGCTCTTGGAGGTAACTCGTCAAGTTCAGGGTCTACAACAGCAAGGAGGAGACTGGATGCATGCCTCCCAGTTTGCCTGGTGCCACCTGGGGGAGCCTTCTCTGGGTACTGAGAGGCTGGGGCCCTCTAAGCAAAGTCACCTGCCTGGTGCAGGATTTAGAGCACCAGGTGAGCTGGTTCTCTACCTTAGGAAAGCCGCCTCAGGCTAACACTGTGCAGAGGGTGGAGAGAGCTCTGACCAGCACAGGAAAGAAAATCAGAGGCCTGGATAATGTGCCTGCCAAGCTAGTAACCTGAGCCCTTGCCCCAGCAGGTTTGACAGCTCAGGAGTTGGTAGGGGGTAAGTGTAAGTGTGTGTGTGTGACTGACAAGCAGATCGTTCTGGTCTAATGCTCTTGGCAGGAGCAGCCTTGTGGGAAGGGATTGAAAGAACACTGAGATGAGCCCTTCCCCCAATCTCCTCTCCCTTCAAGCTCTGCCACCGGAATACCCAATCCTCTGCCCAAATTGCTTAGGGATGAGCCTGTTCCCCAGGAAAGGGAAAGGCAAAGGCACCCTCAGGCCAGCCTTGGTGTCAGTCCCTCAAGTCTGACCCTGATCTTGCTGACGATTGTCCTGCCCTTGGATGCAGAGGTTCATCCAACAGCATCACCTCTGGGACCTGACATCTCAAACCCCTGCTCAAGAAAACACAGCTATAGGCCGAAGGATGGGGCTGTAGAAAAAGGGGATTCGTGGTGGGTTTTCAGTTAGGAAAGTGTCTGGCACTAACTCTTGCCTCTTGAGTTCTGAAGGTTCACACCTCCTGGCTCTCCTTTCTCCCTGGTCACTCTTTCTCAATGTCCCTCATTGTCTCCTTCTCCTTTCTTCCCATTTCTTCTAAGTAAGGGTTAGGGATTTTTCCCCTAAGCAAAATGGGAGTTTGTGTGACTCATTCCAGACCATTCTCTCTGTACAGTCTGCGCAGGGGACTCATTCTTTCTCATTCTCTGAAGTATCTCTACATACTAGTGACCCTTAAATTCATTATTCATTAGCCCAAAATTCTAGTCTTCTATATCCACCTGACTACTCTAGACCTTTGTTTCTCATGAGCACCTCAAACTCAATATCCTTTAAACTGAACTTGTACTTGTCCTCTAGTAAATCCTACTGATTCTAGTCCCAAAATATATATCAAATGTATTTACCTTTTCTCTCTCTCTTCTACTTCCTCCCCCACCTAAACCAACAGTATTCCTCCCACTAAACTGGCCCTGCCCACTTCTTTCCTGACACTGTCTCTTAAATTGACCCTCAATTCATTGTTGCTACAACAACCTGAGTGATCTGGTTAAACTACTAATCAAATCATTTTAGTTTCCTAGTTAAACCTCTCAATGGCTGCTTATTGTATTCAGAATGAAAGCTAATACTGTGGATGCCTATGAGGCCCTTAGGAACCTGGCCTGTTATCAGCCTGGCCCTTAGCAATCTACCTGTGTTAGCCTGTAATGCTGCTCAGCCATGTTTCTATTTCTTCTCTCCTTCCAGGCACATGGGATGACCATATTTCCTCTTACAGACATGACTGTTTAGGACAATGAAGTGTGAGCAAAAGTGATTTGAGAGCCAGTATATGACTTTTATGCACTTTCTCCTTCTGCTATGCTGATTAGGGAAACCATTGATATGATGGTGCCAGAAAAGTAGAGATACAATGTGGAAATGTGAGTTGCTGATAACACTGTACATGGAGAAAAGCTGCCCTAGAAGTTTGCCCACTGCATATAGTAGACTTTTCAGAGTGAAAATATGTTTATATTATGAGATTTGGGTTGCTTGTTACTGAAGCAAAACATAGCCTGTCCTGATTAATACATTGCCTTAGCATCTGTTCCTGCCTTTGTTTACTGTACTAGAATCACACCAACCTTCTTTCAGCTCCTCAAACACAGCAGGATCTTTTGTCCTTCAGGGTCATTACACACCCTGTTCTTTCTCCTTAGAATGATCTTACTTCTACTAGTTGTTCCACTTTTACGCCTGAGAATTCATTAAAGAAAAAATAATCAAATCCTGAAAGAACCTATAAATTAAGGAGAACAGACAGATTGGTGCCATTGAGCAGGAAGGTAAGAAGGGACATGGTTCTGATTTTCTAACTCATTCATTTGAATCTTTACCAAGCACCCTCTCCATATGCTGGAGCAATAAGAAAAATGAGGCATTCTTCTTGACCTAAAGGAGCTCAAAGACGTCTATGAGCTAGGAGATCCCAAAACTATAGGAGGAATGGGAGAGGAAGTCACACAAAGTCAATGCTAATTGTCACGAATGCGGAAGATGTAAAAGAGAAGAAAATTTTTAAATAAGTCATTGAATTTGGGCAGAAGCTCATGGCTAAACATCTTCAGAACAGAAGCAGTCTGCAGGAGATTGATGGCTGAGAGAGAAGTGGAGAGAGAGATGTAATGAACTTAAAATATCAACCCCTGCCTCTTATTGAGAACGCCAGAAACTTTTATACACATCATTTTTTTTTATTGGTTGTTCACAACATTACAAAGCTCTTGACATATCATATTTCATACATTAGATTGAAGTGGGTTATGAACCCCCAGTTTTACCCCAAATGCAGATTGCAGAATCACGTCGGTTACACATCCACAATTTTACATAATGCCCTATTAGTAATTGTTGTATTCTGCTACCTTTCCTATCCCCTACTATCCCCCCTCCCCTTCCCTCACATCTTCTCTCTCTACCCCATCTACTGTAATTCATTTCTCTCCTTGTTTATTTTCCCATTCCCCTCACAACCTCTTATATGTAATTTTGTATAGCAATGAGGGTCTCCCTTCATTTCCATGCAATTTCCCTTTTCTCTCTCTTTCCCTCCCATCTCATGTCTCTGTTTAATGTTAATCTTTTCTTCCTGCTCTTCCTCCCTGCTCTGTTCATAGTTGCTCTCATTATATCAAAGAAGACATTTGGTATTTGTTTTTTAGGGATTGGCTAGCTTCACTAAGCATAATCTGCTCTAGTGCCATCCATTTCCCTGCAAATTCCATGATTTTGTCATTTTTTAGTGCTGCGTAATATTCCATGGTGTATAGATGCCACATTTTTTTTATCCATTCATCTATTGAAGGGCATCTGGGTTGGTTCCACAGTCTAGCAATTGTGAATTGTGCTGCTATGAACATCGATGTGGCAGTATCCCTGTAGCATGCTCTTTTAAGGTCTTCAGGGAATAGTCCAAGAAGGGCAATAGCAGGGTCAAATGGTGGTTCCATTCCCAGCTTTCCCAGGAATCTCCATACTGCTTTCCAAATTGGCCACACCAATTTGCAGTCCCACCAACAATGTACAAGTGTACCCTTTTCTCCACATCCTCGCCAGCACTTGTTGTTGTTTGACTTCATAGTGGCTGCCAATCTTACTGGAGTGAGATGGTATCTTAGGGTGGTTTTGATTTGCATTTCTCTGACTGCTAGAGATAGAGAGCATTTTTTCATATACTTGTTGATTGATTGTATATCCTCGTCTGAGAAGTGTCTGTTCAGGTCCTTGGCCCATTTGTTGATTGGGTTATTTGTTATCTTATTGTCTAATTTTTTGAGTTCTTTGTATACTCTGGATATTGGGGCTCTATCTGAAGTGTGAGGAGTAAAAATTTGTTCCCAGGATGTAGGCTCCCTATTTACCTCTCTTATTGTTTCTCTTGCTGAGAAAAAACTTTTTAGTTTAAGTAAGTGCCATTTGTTGATTCTTGTTATTAACTCTTGACACACATCATTTTCTTTCTTTTTGGGGGGTACCGGGGATTGAACTAAGGGGCACTTGACCACTGAGCCAAATCCCCAGCCCTATTTTGTATTTTGTTTAGAGACAGGGTCTCACTGAGTTGCTTAGCACCTTGCTTAAGCTGAGGCTGGCTTTGAACTCATGATTCTCCTGCCTCAGCCTCCCGAGCCGCTGGGATTACAGGCATGTGCCATCATGCCCAGGTGAACACATTATTTTCAATCTTTCAAAAGTGGGCATTTTCTCTCTTATTTTTACAGAAACTGAAACTGAGAGATTTAAGTGGTCCAAATCCTACATCAAGAGCAGCTGGTTAAAACCCAGTGTGCTGACTCCACACCCATGAAGTCTCCATCATCCTGTATGCAGAACAGAGGTGTCCTGCATGTACTGCCAGACCTGCAGGAGCTTTTGGAACAATGAGGAGAGAAAAAAAAAATTTTTTTAAATAATAAACTGAGAGGTTGCCTGTGAGACCCTTTTTAAAACAAAAGCAAAGGACAAAGTTTTGTTTTTGTTTTAAAAGAAAAACCTGGGCTGGGGCTGTAGCTTAGTGGTAGAGCACTTACTTGGCATGTGTGAGGCACTGAGTTCTATCCTCAGGACCACATAGAAATGAAGAAATAAAATGGGGGCATTCTGTCCATCTACAACTACAAAAAATTTTTTAAAAGAAAGAATGTTTCCTTCATTTTCATTAGAGTATAAGAAACAACTATATCTTACTAATCATCCATGAAAGGAATCACAATGAATCCTCAAATTGGAGTTCATTTCTGGGTCGTCCAGGAGCAGGTGCATAGAGAGAGAATCTGAGAGAAAATCACCTGAGGAGTGTTTAAATGTCATTGATGAAGTTAAACAGTGACGATTCACATCACCCACAGCACCTACTTGACTCTTAGGTTTAAAAACATGTATTGGACCTAAGGAAGGACATGAGGGATCCAAGTTAAGCTAAAAATGGGGCAGACTGTGGAAAAATTTTCCAAGAAAGAGTATTCATTTTTTTTTGTTTTTTCTCAGTCTTCTATAACTATATATTTTCAATAATTGGAAGTCTTTAATATGCAGTTAATTTGCAGGGAGAGAAGAGAGAAAGATGAAAAAAGGAAGAGAGGAAAGGGTGGAAGGAGATTAGTCTGTGACGAGGCTGGCATGTCTCAGTGACAGGTGACAGATGGCCATCTAAGGACCCCTTAAACACACAAAATAGTCAGTTTGGCTCTGATCTGACCCTGTTTACTCAGGGTGACCATATCCTATGGGAGACTACAAATGAAATGGTGTGGTTGCTACAAATGGGTGTAATGACTTCTAAGTGACACGGCCCCCAAGATATAGCAGTCAGGAAAAGGTTCTGAATGCTCAGACTCGTATTATTCAGAATATATTGAGGGAGGAGTCAGAAAATATTGAAAACAAGATTGTCTATGCCCCTTGAGCCCTGGGCAATACTCGGGTACTCCATTGGCTAAAGTCCCCACTCTGTTTCAGAATTCTCCTTTTTCAGGGTGTCCTACTAGATCCCCCAAAGAATGGACATCCAGGGCACCATAGTGAACTCTTCTTACAGAAGCAGATGCTTGATCCAACTGTCTGATCCTAAATGGTGAGCAATCTGACCTCTTGGTGTTTTGAAGGTCAAGATCATTCATGTTCCCACTATGAAGTTCATTTCCCGCAGTTCTTACATTTGGGATAGTCCAGCTGTTGCTGGGAGCTAGAGGCTCTGCCTTGCTGGCTTTCTGATGAGACAGATCTGTGGCTCAGCAGAAAACTTCAGGTTGGGCCATATAAGCCCAGGTTCCGGGCAGCTTCGGAAATCCTGGGAGTTTTCCTCCGGGGAAACGGATAGTAAGCAGGTCTGCCGGACCTGTGGGAGTCCTTTATGGAAGGAAGAAACTGAATGTCGGTTTTTAAGCTGGGTCCCACGATCTTTGTTGGGGAACCGCCCACCTGACATTGACCCTGGGCTGTCTCTGGGAGTTTGGTTCCTTGCAGAGTCGGGTGACTGTTTTCAAACAAGTGTGGGTCTCCTTCTGGTTGGAGCCTTTGGTCAGACCCCACAGGCTGGCCCTTGGGCTTCACTTGGCTGGTTTCATGGTGGAAGGTTTGGACTAAGCGATGCATCTCTAGGTGCGTGTGCCATGGAGACTCAGGAGTCTGAAGACCGCTTCGGTCGGCTTCTTCCAGGACCCCCTCCACCTCAGGATCTGCCTCTTCCAGGGAGAGGGAGCTCCTTGGCTCCTTGTTAATCCAAACAGGACTGATCATGGATTCAGCAGAATTATGTGTGTGTCCTCCTGAGAAAAGAAGGCGTCAACAGCGCCGTCAAAGGAAGATACACAGGCAGCTCTCTCATTTAGGGGGCTCAGAGCTTTCAGGATAAAGAAAGGCCATACCCAGAATGTCCAGTGCACGTGTGCAGATACACAGAGACACACATGGTCCCCCTTGCTCAGGCACACATGAACCCCCACCCAAGGCACACATACTCACATACAATTACATTGTTATTCAATAAATAGTCATTGAGGACTGAATATGTGCCAGGCCTCATTTTTTCTAGGTCCCAGGAATATATCAGGGAACATTGAGAAAAAAACCCACATCTTCATCTGGATTTGTCCTTGAAAAGCAGAAAGACAATAAGCAAATTAATTATGGAAAAATTCAAGCATAGTGGAGGGTTAAAATTGAAGGGTGTGAGCTCTGGGAAGAGATGGGAATCAGCATTTGAGGTCAGAAAAACGGTAGGAGCAAGAGATAACACATATGGCTTTGGAGTGTCCTCCACATGTCCCTGTGTTAGAGGGTTGGCTCCCAACATGTGGTGCTATCGGAAGGTGGTGGAATCTTTAAAAGGTGAAGCACTTTTAAAGGAAGGAAGTTGGGCCATTGGGCTGCCCTTGAAGGGACTACTGGGGCAGCAGCCTCTTTCTCTCTTTTGGCTTACCAGCTACCATTAAGTGAGTAACCTTTTCCACCACACACTTTCATCATGATGTACTATATTGCCACAGGTCCAAAGCAATGACTGTGGATTGAACCGATGAAACTGTGAGCCAAAATAAGTCTTTCCTCCTTTTAAGTTGATTTTCTCAGGCATTTTGTCATAGTAGCAGCACACTGACTCACACACTCACATGCATGTAGATACATTTACACTCTCCAGGGGAAAAGGTTATTTCTATTTATTTTTGTATTTTTTACAGTGCTAGGGATCAAATCTAGGGCCTTGTACTTGCTAGACAAGTACTCTACCGCTGAGCTACAACCCAGTCCTTTTTATATGAGTTAGAGTCTCACTAAGTTGCCCAGGCTAGCCTTGAACTTGTGATCCTCCTGCATCAGCATCCCAAGTAGCTGGTGTCACAGGTGTGTACCACCATGTCTGATAGAAATTTATGGGGTTTGTATCTTTCCTGAGATTCTGATAATGAGTTTACAGAGGAAGGAGGAGCCGTGTTCTGAAGCACCTCCTTGTAGAGAACTGGCCATTGTCCTTCTCCTAGACTACAGACACTGTTTGGGGAAGACACCTGAGCAGCTTTGCTTTTCCAAACTGGTTTCAGAGGTGAAGATGCAGGCTGATGTCTCCCTTCTTTCTCGGGAATATTACTATTACTTTTTTGAGGGGCAGTTACCAGGGATTGAACCCACGGGCACTTAAACACTGAGCCACATCCCCAGCCTGTTTTTGTATTTTATTTACAGACAGGGTCTCAGTGAGCTGCTTAGAGCCTTGATAAATTGCTGAGGCTGGCTTTGAACTCCTGATCCTCCTGCCTCGTCCTCCTGAGCTGCTGGAATTACAGGCATGCACCACCACACCTGGCCACTATTACTTTTTCCCCCCACCATTTTGTTGAAAATGGTAATTCCTTGTGAACTCTCAGTGGCCATGGGGGTTGAAGGGATGGCAGAAAGGCATTTTCTTATAGAAAGCTAGTCAGTGACTGGTCTGGGGGTCCTCTGAGATGTCAGTCAAGTTTTCTTGAGTGTCCTGGCTCCTCTTACGTTAAAGAGGCACCAAAGGTGACAAAGTACACAGCAAGAGCGGGGAGGAGATTGTGTTGGAGGAAGAAAAATCAGAAGGAGACCCTTGAGCCCCGATTCTAGGAGTCCCAAAGAAATGGAAGGAACAGAAGATCAAAGGCGTCCATCTCTAGAGAAGCCACAGTCCTGCCTACAGAATTCTATTTAGAGACAAGGTCTCACTGAGTTGCTTAGTGCCTCCCCACTGCTGAGACTGGCTACACTGCTGAGGCTGGCTTTGAACTCACGACATCCTGCCTCAGTCCCCTGAGCCTCTGGGATTACAGGCATGCACTACTGAGCCAGGCAGCAGCTGCACTATATTCTTAAAGTGACAAGCACGAAAACCTTTACAGATATTCTGAAGCCTATGTGCTTATGGGAGAACAAGGAAGGACGGGGATATAATGGGAGAAGCTAGGAACTGGTCTCCAGCAGGAAAGAGCCCACGATAGATAGGCAGGTCTCCAGAGGAGGACCTGCTGAACTGTCCGTCCCAGCCTGCAGTCCAAAGTGGACAAAGGAGAGAATGTAGCATAGCCAAACCCCTGGACTTGACCCCAGAGCAGAACCTTTGTTGCAATTTCCCCCATACTTTCGAAATAGTGCTGCTTCTGCTCTGTCCAAGCAAAAAAGAATTAAGGCAATTGAAGAACATAGAATAATTTCATACCATTTTTGTTCTTTAAATCTGTTTTGTTTGGGTCTGCAGGGGACTGGGAATGGCAAACTTGGGCTCTGCTCTAAGACCTCATGCATGACCGCCACTTCATTATATAGCATGCTACCTGTCACAATTACATAAAGGTTGTAGCACCACAAACTGCTACAAGTGTCCTGAGAGACCCTGATCTGCCTGGGGGACCTGAGTACTCTTTGCATTAACCTGCCATGAAGTATCACATGGTCATGTTGGAAAAGGAAGCACTGTTACCAAGTGCAGGAGAAAGGACCATCAGGGAGGGTGGGGCCGGGGATGGTGGATTCTATGGGAAATGACAAGTATGAGGTATTTTTTTAATATTTTTGAATCATGCCCTTAAGTAATTGGATTTGTGAGTCTGAATTGCAGTTGTGTTAAACACGGTTTTCATTGCATGTGGGTGTAATTTAGTAAATGTCTGCTGAATGCCTGAAGGTATACTCCTGAGAGTGGGATAGGGTATTAGAATTTTGCAGCTTATGCCCTGCTGAGGTGGGGCCTTTGGCTATGCCAGTTCCATCCAGATGGATCCCACTGGTTGGCAACAGCCCGAGTAGTGAGAGCTGGGCTCCTTCCGTTCAGAAGTGCCCTATTTGTCTCCCAAACTTTCCTTTGGTGGCCTTTTGGAGAGCCTTCTTTTGAAGGGCACTTCCTGCCCTGGACAGTGGGGTCCCTCTGGGCCCTGATTCCTTCTTAGGCTGACTTGACACAAGGGAGACCACAGCAGCTTTGTTTTGCTCTCCTTTCTTTCTCCTCACTGAACTGAACTAATACCTGCAGAAACTCTGAGGGTATGACTTTGACCTTTCAGAGGCTCTTCCCTCCTCCCTTGGCCTGTTCCACTCTGTTGGAGGATGAAGGGCTGGGATTTGTCAACTACTTACTTTCTGAGCCTCTGTGTCCTTAACTTCATCCTGGAATGAAATCTGAGTTCCTAAAGGGGCTGGGGGTCTCCCCATGAGGAGGGGGCTTTGTGCCTGATCATACTGTCCTGGCTGCTGTTTGAGGCTAGATGAGCCTGGGGTGCTTCATGGACCCCGAGTCCTGTACTTCCTCTGGCCCAGGATTGTGGGAATACCATGTCTTCTTTCTCCAGAGCCAGTTTCTTGGGTCTGCAGTTGGTACCTCTGTTAAATTCAGGCAGGAAGCAGAGTGTCTGTCACCCCAGCTGGCTGAGCAAGGGGGCACACCTGGTTCACCAGGCTGACCAGTCTAGCAAGCTCAGTACCTAGGTGCACAGGCCAGGAACTGCTCTACTGGTCAGATGCCTGGCTGAGGCCCTTGGCTTACTTGGCCTGGGGGAAGATGGTGTGGAGCTGTCCTGCTCAGGTCTCCCCTGATCTGGGTCTGACTCTGCTGTTCTCCAGTAAGAGACTGGCAGAGCAGGGCCCTGCCCTCCATTTTGCCCACAGACAAGTCCTCCTCCCCCAGCACTTGCCCAGCTTTACCTTTGGGGAGCACCAGGAGGTGGATCTGGTTCCTCTGCTGCCTCTTCAGGCCTTCATACTGGGCTCGCAGGAGCTGGATGCTGATAGGGGGTCCTTGCCCTGGGGCCTGAGTGCAGGAGGAGCCTTCAGCCATGAAGCAGGACCCCGGGTGCCCAAAGCCGAGCAGGGCAGGCCACGGGCAGGCCAATCCCTTCATCCGGATCCTGGAGAAAAACAAACACTGAGGGGTGAGGCAGGGGGAAGGGGAGGGGGAGAGAGGGAGGGGGATAGGCAGAGGTGGGCGGAGGGTGCAAAGGGAGGGTGGAGAGCAGAGCAGGAAGTGAGGAGAGAAGGTGGAAGGAGAAAGGGGAGGAGAGAAATGAAGGGAAGGGAAAGGTAGAGAGGGGGAAAAACTGAAGGGAGGGAGGTTGGAGGTGGGAAGAAAGAGGAGAAAGAGAAGTCCTAGTGAGAAGGAAGATTTGGAGAGGGGACAAGGAAAGGGGAGGAGGAAGGAGGTGATGGTGACAAGGAGGGACTGATGGGGCGAGAGAAGAGCAGGAAGATGGTGCGGGCGGGAAGCAGGGACGAGGGGTGGGGGATGAAGGGAAAGGCAGGCACAGCTGCTGGGGTCCTCTGTGAGGCCCAGGAGGTCTCTTACTCCAAGTCCTCCACTGCTTGATCCTGAAGTTTAGAATCCAATTCCAAGAGCTATGGGGAGCTCCCCCATTTCTTGCAGCGCTGGAGCCTGAACTGAGGAACACAGGTGCCTGCCCAGCTCACACACCTCGGGCTGGACACAGGTTTTGTTGGCTCATCAAAACCTGCTGGCTTCGTTTGCAGCTGTCAAAAGCAACACCACACCAGGCGCAATGGTGCACTCCTGTAATCCCACCTGCTCTGGAGGCTGAGGCCGGAGGATCGGGAGTTCGAAGCCAGCCTCAGCAACATCGAGGCAACTCAGGGAGACTCTGTCTCTAAATAAAATACAAAATAGGGCTGAGGATGTGGCTCAGTGGTCGAGTGACTCTGAGTTCAATCCCCGGTACCAAAAATAAATAAATAAATAAAATTAAAAATAAAAAAGCAACTCGGCAGCAGCCCCACAGAGCTGGTGCTGGAGATGCTGCACTGTGGCCGTGTATTAGGGGAATTCACAGCAAAGACCAACGTAAGATCTCATGTCAGATCCTGACACACACCCTGGGCAAAAGCCCAGCCCCAAAGTCTGCCATGGGACAGAGCCTAGGGGAGCCCTGGCCTTGAGCCAGCCCCGCCCCTTTGACATTCGATGCAGCCTCTGTGGTCTTGGTATTTGCCAACCAAGCAGTACATTGGTGTTTCTCTCACCCACAGCCAGGTGCCACCTCCCGCTCTGCTTGCCAGCTCCACCATCTCTACATCCTCTTCGAATGCCAGATGGCCCCTCTGTGTTACCTCAGCTGTGACCTATCCTGTTCCACTCGGTCAACTAAGTCCTTTTCTGTCTTCTTCTAATATGATGCTCACAGATTGCCAGTTACCCAATATCCTTGCAGAGACAAGGCAAAGGGAACAGGACACTTTCGTGTTCAGAGATGAGACAGACAGGATCCAGCAGGGACCGGTGAGATGGAGGGCAAATCTTCATTGGATGACATATTTGTTTCCTGGGGCTGTCATAACAAAGGCCCACAACCTGGGTGGCTTTAGCAATAGATTTTTCTTTTTGTCCCACAGTTCTGGAGGCTACAAGTCTAAGATCAAGGCGTCAGCAGGTTCAGTTCCTTCTGGGGGCTGGGAGGGAGACTCTGTTCTGTGTCTCCTACTTCAGGTGGTGGACTGCCAGTCCTTGGGGGTTGTTGACTTATAAAAGAATCACCTGATCTTTGTCTTCACATGATGTTCTCCCTGCGTGTCTTAGTGTCCCAATTTCTCCTTTTTATAAGGTCACCAGTCATTGGATTAGGGCCCAACTTAATGACCTCATCTTAATTTAGAACTAATGAAATTTACAATGAACTTATTTCCAAATAAGGTCATGCTGTGAGATTCCAGGAGGACATGTGAGCCAGGAGGACACAATTTGGCTCATGTTAGGTAGAAGGATGACAGTCCCTTCACGGAGATAGGCTCAGGGGAGGAGCAGGTTAGGGGAAGCAAGAAGAAGGGGATTTGTTTTAGATGGGATATTTGAGGTGCCTATGGTCATCTGGAGGGTGTTGGACACTTGATAGAAAGACCTGAGCCGGAAATGCAGATGTCATTATTTGTGAAAATGTTGCAAAACTTCTACCATGAGTCAGGTACACATAAAATCAAGATATGGGTTCTTTTCTTTTTTCTTCTTGGTGTCCCCACTAGTTTCAAGTTCATGTTCTCCTGATTTATCTTTCTCCTCTCTTTTCCCAGGTCTAACTTCTTTCTCTTGGGCCCTGGTTCATGATAATATTTGAACTATTTGAGGAAGGGTGAATGTTTCAGGATGGACGGGTCTTCTCCAAGATGACTTTTAACATACCCTCTGTGTTATGATGTGTCTTAAAGAAAGTTAAGGCCCCTTCCTAGTATCCCAGCTTGCGTTGAACAGCACTCCCTCAATGGTGGAGGTGTGAGCTCTTGGAAGAGGGCTCCGGAGGAGAAAATACCCACTCTACCTCCTAGGGATGGAAGTCTTCTGTTTGATGTGCCAACTGAAGGCTTGGAATTGGATGAGGTTTTTAACTGAGGATATTTTAAGAGACCACATGCTGGAGAAGACCAGTATTTAAGAAGTAAGAAGGAAAAGTTGGAAACTAAAAAAAGTGTAGCACAATGATAGGAGAAACACTGAGGAGGAGCTTCCCAGACTGTAAAGGTGGTCAGAATGGCCCAGGACAATCTCCTGGTCTCCCTACCTGCCCTATGGAAGAGCATCTGAGCTCTTTGTGTGCATGGTTCGTCATCCGCCTGGCTACATGGTAAAAACTCCACTGCTCAACTGCCTCCTCTGAATATTCTGATTCAATTAGTCCGAGGAGAGAATATTGGAAGAATTCAATTAATCTGAGAGGAGAATGTTGGTATATTTTTTTTTTGGGGGGGGAGGGTACTGGGGATTGTACTCAGGGGCACTTGACCCCTGAGCCACATCCCCAGCCCTATTTTGTATTTTATTTAGAGACAGGGTCTCACTGAGTTGCTTAGTGCCTCACCATTGCTGAGGCTGGCTTTGAACTTGCAATCCTCCTGTCTCAGCCTCCACAGCCTCTGAGATCACAGGCATGCACCACTGTGCCTGGCTGGAAGATTGGTATATTTCTAAAGTTCTCCACTGCCCTACTTTTCTGGTTCCCTAGGTCTATATTTACCCATTTTTTTTTCTGGGTTCCTGGGTCCCTGGATAAGGAATAGGTAGTGGGAGATGGCCAAAGCTGCTTCATCTCTTTTTATCACTGGGTCTCTCCACCTGAACATGGGACCTTTCCCTGCTGGTCCAGCTGCACCTGCCGTAAAATTGGGCTCAATTTCTACTGTACTTTAGCATTTTCTGTCAGCACTTATCTTTTGGTATTAACAGTTTTTGTCTTTTCATTGTGTTTGTCATTTCCATGAGAATTAGGTAGAGGCTGCTATTCTAATATTATCATTATCATTTTGCAGTGCTGCGGATCAAATGTAGGGCCTTGTACATTTTAGGCAAATGTTCTACCACTGAAGGACATTCACAAGTTCCTTTTTTTTTTAGTTCATATGGTTTCTCTGTTTTAATATCAATATCTTTAATCCTTTTGAAATTGATTTTATTGGTAGAGTGTTAGGTATAAGGCAAGAATCTAGCTCTTCTTTTCCTTCAAATAATCATCAATTGTCATAGTACCACTTATTGAATAAGCCTGCCTTTCCTTGTCCTTTGTGATAACAGTAATGATAGTGTGGGGGAAACGGCAATGGTATCCCACCCTGAAGAGTCTTTAGAAATAATTTAAAAATATGATTGAGGCCGGAGCCCTTGCTGGAAAATGACAGTGACCACTGCCACCACAGGGTGGTAGACCCCCCAGGTAGACCCCCCAGGGAAGCAGGAAGTAAACTACAAGGATGCTCAGGGTTCAAGATTTTGGAGTAGGAATGAAATACTGTGTTATTTGAGGAAATCTTTTCTTTCTATATGTATTTTTTTATTGGTTGTTCACAACATTACAAAGCTCTTGACATATCATATTTCATACATTAGATTGAAGTGGGTTATGAACCCCCAGTTTTACCCCAAATGCAGATTGCAGAATCACGTTGGTTACACATCCACAATTTTACATAATGCCCTATTAGTAATTGTTGTATTCTCCTACCTTTCCTATCCCCTACTATCCCCCTCCCCTCCCCTCCAATCTTCTCTCTCTACCCCATCTACTGTAATTCATTTCTCTCCTTGTTTATTTTCCCATTCCCCTCACAACCTCTTATATGTAATTTTGTATAGCAATGAGGGTCTCCCTTCATTTCCATGCAATTTCCCTTTTCTCTCCCTTTCCCTCCCATCTCATGTCTCTGTTTAATGTTAATCTTTTCTTCCTGCTCTTCCTCCCTGCTCTGTTCATAGTTGCTCTCATTATATCAAAGAAGACATTTGGTATTTGTTTTTTAGGGATTGGCTAGCTTCACTAAGCATAATCTGCTCTAGTGCCATCCATTTCCCTGCAAATTCCATGATTTTGTCATTTTTTAGTGCTGCGTAATATTCCATGGTGTATAAATGCCACATTTTTTTATCCATTCATCTATTGAAGGGCATCTGGGTTGGTTCCACAGTCTAGCTATTGTGGATTGTGCTGCTATGAACATCGATGTGGCAGTATCCCTGTAGCATGCTCTTTTAAGTTTTGCTAAAATAATGCAGGTTGAGTGTCCAGAATGCTATGACCAAAGAGAGTTTTAGATTTCAGATTTTTGGGGTTTTTAGAATATTTGCATGTGTGTATTGTGTTATCTTGGGGGTGACACCCAACCCTAAATAAGAAATTTATTTTCTGTTTCATATACACCTTTAACATATAGCCAGAAGGTAATAATGTACAATTTTTTTTTAACTGTACCTGTGTTCTGACTGCAACCTGTCACGTGAGGTCAGGTGTGGAATTGGTGTGGAATTTTCTACATATATCTTAATGTTGATGCTCAAAATCTTTGGAATTTTTGTATTGGGGTGGTAGGTGTATATTCCTCTGTGCCTGAATCCTTTTAATGTATTTGTTATTATTTCCTTAAGGATACATTTTTTTAGTAGGACTTTCTGAATCACATATCATACATATTTTTAAAATTTTATTTCATATTATCAAATTTTTCTACAGAATTGATACATTACCTTACTCTCTCCCAATCAATACTTTTCCAAAAACCTTTTGCTAAATTGGTAGGTTAAGATAGTGCTACTTTTTTTTTTTAATTGCTTTGATAGGTGAAGGTTTTTTCACATATGTCTTGGGCAATAATATTTCTTAAGGGAATAGTCCAAGAAGGGCAATAGCAGGGTCAAATGGTGGTTCCATTCCCAGTTTTCCCAGGAATCTCCATACTGCTTTCCAAATTGGCCGCACCAATTTGCAGTCCCACCAACAATGTACAATTGTACCCTTTTCTCCACATCCTCGCCAGCACTTGTTGTTGTTTGGCTTCATAGTGGCTGGCAATCTTACTGGAGTGAGATGGTATCTTAGGGTGGTTTTGATTTGCATTTCTCTGACTGCTAGAGATGGAGAGCATTTTTTCATGTACTTGTTGATTGATTGTATGTCCTCCTCTGAGAAGTGTCTGTTCAGGTCCTTGGCCCATTTGTTGACTGGGTTATTTGTTATCTTATTGTCTAATTTTTTGAGTTCTTTGTATACTCTGGATATTAGGGCTCTATCTGAAGTGTGAGGAGTAAAAATTTGTTCCCAGGATGTAGGCTCCCTATTTACCTCTCTTATTGTTTCTCTTGCTGAGAAAAAGCTTTTTAGTTTAAGTAAGTCCCATTTGTTGATTCTTGTTATTAACTCTTGGGCTATGGGTGTCCTATTAAGGAATTTGGAGCCCGACCCCACAATATGTAGATCGGAGCCAACTTTTTCTTCTATCAGACGCAGAGTCTCTGATTTGATATCAAGCTCCTTGATCCATTTTGAGTTAACTTTTGTGCATGGCGAGAGAAAGGGATTCAGTTTCATTTTGTTGCATATGGATTTCCAGTTTTCCCAACACCATTTGTTGAAGATGCTATCCTTCCTCCATTGCATGCTTTTAGCCCCTTTATCAAATATAAGATAGTTGTAACTTTGTGTATTAGTCTCTGTGTCCTCTATTCTGTACCATTGGTCCACCCGCCTGTTTTGGTACCAGTACCATGCTGTTTTTGTCACTATTGCTCTGTAATATAGTTTGAAATCTGGTATCGCTATACCGCCTGATTCACATTTCCTTCTTAGAATTGCTTTTGCTATTCTGGGTCTTTTATTTTTCCATATGAATTTCATGATTGCTTTATCTATTTCTACAAGAAATGCCGTTGGGATTTTGATTGGCATTGCATTAAACCTATAGAGAACTTTTGGTAATATCGCCATTTTGATGATGTTAGTTCTGCCTATCCATGAACAGGGTATATTTTTCCATCTTCTAAGATCTTCTTCAATTTCTCTCTTTAGGGTTCTGTAGTTTTCATTGTATAAATCTTTCACCTCTTTTGTTAGGTTGATTCCCAAGTATTTTATTTTTTTTGAGGATATTGTGAATGGAGTGTTTTTCCTCATTTCCGTTTCAGAAGTTTTGTCGCTGATTCTATATGTATTTATATTTTACCTGCTACATGATGTCTGAGTGAAAAAGAGTCACGTGCTTCATCTAGCAGGCTGGCTCATGAAAGGAACCCAACTCTTCCCATGGCTCTTGCTGGAGCTTATGGTAGTGCAAATTGGACCTAGAGGACCCAAGACCACTGGGTGCAAGGGATCCAGCTGCTCAATGAACCCTGGGTGGTGACAGATGCCATTCACCCCTGGGGCACCACTCCTGAGAAAGCACTTTCACTGGAGATTCTGCCACACAAAGGTCAGCGTTGGTGGGTGGAGATTCAGAGACTTGAAGAGAAAACCCTCAGGGGAGTTGGTTTGAGAGCCAAAATTTTGGAGGGCCAGGTGATCAGCGGGGGCAGGCAGGAGAGACTCCTGCCCTTGTGAAGGACTTCAGCTTGGGTTTCTTTTTACTGGTGACTCCAGGAGTGCTTAAGTTTCTTGGATTCTTAGCTTTTCCTCTTCCTACAATAATTTCATTCTGAGGTAATCCCACCCCTACAGCTAGTGAGGTAGGCTTGGACAAACCCACAGGGCAGGTTGGTAAGGAAAGGAAGTCTTCTCTGTGGTTCCAGTGAAGGGGACCTCATCCTGTGGAGTGGACTGTAATTTGGGGGTCTGTATGGTAACAGGCAGTGTACATAGGAGAGCCAGGTGCGAAGGAGAAGGACTCGGGTATCAAGAAGTGTTCCAGGTCAAACTTACAAAATCCAAGTTCTCAGTCTTATAGAGTAAGGGAGATTCCTCTGAAAAAGGAGAAAGTAGACAAGACCTACGAAAACAGTTACATTTCCTGAGCCCAAACTGCAATGGACCAAGTAGGTACTAATCGCTCTGTGCATATTCAAAAATTTTTATTATGATAAAATATGCATAACCCCAAATTTACTCTTGTTAACTATTTTTAAGTGTACAATTCAATGGCACTAAGTATATTCACAATGTTGTGCAACAATCACCACTCTCCATTTCCAGAGCATTTTCAACATCCCAGATGGAAATTCTATACTCATTAATTAATAGACTTCCCCATTACCATTTCAATGAAGGCCTGCTAACCTCTGGTATACTTTCTGTATCTACAATTTCGTCTATTTTAGGGACTTCATATGGGAAGAATCATTCAGTGTTTGTTTTAGTGTGTGTGTGTGTGTGGTGTTTGGATTATTTCACTTAGTGTGATGTCTTCGAGGTCCTTACCTGTGGTAGCATGTATCATAATTTCATTCCTTTTCATAGTGGGATAATTTCCCATTGTAAGGACACATCACATTTTATTTGTCTATTCATCTGTGGATGACTAAGTTGCTTCTACCATTTTGGTATGTGAATGCTGCTATGAAGATTGGTGTCTGCTTATTTATTTGAGTCCCTCATTTCAATTTTGTTGGAAGTCCTGGATCATGGTGCTGTATGTTTAACTTTTAGAGGAACATGACGAAGTCAAATTTAATTCCCCATGAGGACCCTGGGGGAGAAGCAATGTCACTATCTTTTCTCCTTCATTTTTTACATGAAATCCACTTCTAAGCTGTAGAGATTCTAGCTCTAGAAATATCTTGTTTCCATACACCTGTCTCCACCTCCTCCACCACCAACCCAGTCTCTGCTGTCATCATTTCTAAGACACAGACACAGCCTCTTAACGGTCCTCCCTGCTTCCCCTCCTGTCCTTCCCCGTCCATTCTCCTTGCAGTGATTAGTATTCCCCCAAAGGCACAAAACAAATTGAACCTCGTGGCTTCCCCTGGTTCAGATCCTTCGGTGGCTTCTCAATCCGCTTAAGCTAGTGTTCAAATCCTTCTTGTGGCCCATGAGGTTGGGCCTGCCCTGGGCTCCCTCACTCTCCAGTCTCTGGGTCAAGTTTCCCCAAATTTCAAGTTTTCTTACAAGCAGATTATCGATAGGCCCAAGATGGAGACCCACAGACCCTGGGACAGATGCATTCTGCTGCAAACAGCTCATCCATTTACTTTAGTGGCCCCACAAATTACATCCTTTCCTAAGTGTGCCATGATGGGAACGAGGGGAGCAAGCTCTCTGGGCACTTTGGCCTTCTCTTGTTTTACTGAATGCCCTCGGTGTCTTTCCTCCTTGGAGCTCTGGTATGTGCTGCTCTCTGTCTTCTAGAACACTCTTCTACTTACCTTCACCTCCAGCTCTATCGGCACTGCATCCCCAACCTTGGAAGCAGGCACCTCTGTCCTTGCTTCTTTGAAACCACTTTCAATTCTTAGCTTAAACAGGGTGTAATGTAAGAGTCAAGACCATGGACTATGGAGACTTCGACCTTCCCTACTGCTAGCAGGTAACTTTGGGCCAGTTACTTAATTTCACTGTGCCTCCATGTGGAGCAGTTCCCCAAAAGGGGGAGGCAGCCCCAGCTGAGCAGACAAGCAAAACAGACTTCATCAAGCATGACCTTCCAGGTGTTAGGCATGGTGGCAAAATTGCTTTTGCACTGTCCATTTAGTCGTCAGAGTTCTGTGAGGCAGGTGCCATGGTGTTGTTATTCTCGTCCTTGTTCTCCAGATGAGGAACTGGGAGCTCTGCAATGGTACGTGAGGCCAGGCCTCTCCAAATTCCAAATGCTGCTGATCTGCAGCATGTCAATGCTCTCTTGCAGTTACATAGAGAATACTATGTCAGGATGCTGTTGCCCAGAGCAGAGAAGTCAGGACCACCAAGACTGATGAGAATCCAGTTGTAGACAACCAATCCCAGTCTGGCCCGTTGATGTAGAAGATTTCAGACAGGGCAGTAGGTGCTGATAAAGGACTGGGAAAGCAGAAAGAGCAACACAGGCCTTCCAGATAATTCTGCCTCTATCCTTACATATTTTTCCAAGTGTAACAGGGGTCCACTTTATGCTCTGAATATAAACCTTGCTGCTCGGCCGCTGGTGGCTTATTTTAAAAATGATATTTAAAACATTTTTTCTTCTTCTCTCCTGAGGGAAACAGGTTAACAGTCTTCCTGTCCTAAGCCAAGCTGGTTGCCCTCCCCCTCACTGTTCATGAGAGTAAAGAACCTCCGGACCTGGAAACTGGAACAATAGCTCTTTCAGATATGAGTTAAATATTAATTAGATCTATTGATAATGATGCTTGAAAAATAGCCTTTGTATCCCCTTTTCACTTTTATTTGTTCATTTGTTTTCTGTGGTACTGGGAGTTGGACTCCAAGGAGAGCTGCCTACTTGAGCCCAGATAGCAGGGTATTCTACCACTGATCTACACCCCCAGCCCTTTTTACTTTTTATTTTGAGAAAGGATCTCATTAAGTTGCCCTAACTGGCCTCAGACTTGTGATCCTCCTGCCTTAGCCTCCTGAGTGGCTGGGATTACAGGTGTGCACCCCCACACTGACTGTATCTGTCCCCCCTTGGAAAGCCCTCTCTTCGCCCTGGCCGTTAGAACGATGGCCTCTGTGATGTCAGTCGGTGCCTTTCTCCTTTGCTAGCAAAGCAAATACAGAGCAATACAACTTTTCCCCCAAAGCTTGTCCTCATTATTAGACCAGCATCAGGGAAAAGGACTGACCTTCGGGTACAATGAGGCTGGCATAAACACTGCTTCCCATCACAAACTCTTGCCATTGAATTTGCCGTTCTCTCAGCATGAGGTGGACCCTCCGTTACCCTCCTGGATCTGGGCTTGCTGAACAAAATCTCTGCTCAGGAAAGTCTGGTAGACCGGAAGCTATGCTATTCCTGGGGTAGCTCCTTGTTGTTTTTTTTTTAATTTTTATTTATTTTTTATTAAAAGTTTTTGTAGTTGTAGACAGACAGCATGCCTTTACTTTGTGTATTTTTTTATGTGGTGCTGAGGATCAAACCCAGTGCCTCCCATGTTCAAGACAAGTGCTCTGCCACTGAGCTACAGCCCCAGCCCCCAACATTTTTCACTTTTTATTTTTAGTTTTACATGACAGTAGAAGATATTTTGGAAGATTATGCATACATAAAGTGTAACTTACTTTATTTAAGTTCCCACTCTTGTGGACGTACATGATGTGGAGTTATCCTGATTATATATACAGATACAAGGGTAGGAAAGTTCTGACCAATTACTTCTACTGTCTTTCCTATTCCCCTCCCCACTCCTCTTCCCTTTATCTAGTCCAGTAAATTCTATAATTCCCCTCCCCATCCTCCCTTGTTTGGGGTTAGCATCCACAAATCAGAGAGAATATTCAGCATTTGGTGTTTTGGGATTGGCTTATCTCACAGCATGATATTTTCCAGTTCCACCAATTTATTGGCAAATGACATAATTTTATTCTTCTTCCTGTCTGAGGAATATTCCACATTCTCTTTATCCATTCATATGGAGTAGCTCTGACCTGTGGCTTCTGACAGCTTTTTGGAACGCTTCTTCTTCTTCTTCTTCTTTTTTTTTTTTTAAAGAGAGAGTGAGAGAGGAGAGAGGAGAGAGAGAGAATTTTTTTTAATATTTATTTTTTAGTTCTCGGCGGACACAACATCTTTGTTGGTATGTGGTGCTGAGGATCGAACCCGGGCCGCACGCATGCTAGGCGAGCGCGCTACCGCTTGAGCCACATCCCCAGCCCCGGGACGCTTCTTCTTATAATTTGCCTTTTTTGAGTCTACACACTATATTGTGAGCAGTCTGAGCAGTGTGGAGAGGCTGCATGTAGTTGCTTCAGTCAACAACCTCAGAGGGCAGCTTCCATCAATAGCCAGCATCAACTGCCAGCATCCACTGCAAAGTCAGTGAGCCCTTGGAGACATCCAGCCCAGCAGAGCTCCAGGTGACTGCAGCCCACCCAACATCAGAATGTAACCTCATTAGAAACCCCAAGGAGAGCTGCCTACCTGAGCCCAGACAGCAGAGGAACCAGAGAAATCATAATAAATTGTCATTCTAAGTACCTGTGTTTCAGGATGGCCCATTACACAGCCATGGGTAACTGGCATGTTTCTGACCATGAGAGCAGTACCACTGCTACCGGAACTACTGAACAGAGGAACCACCTGCTAAGTTGGGAAACTTCCAGGACAACTCCTGGCACCCATATCACAGTGTCTCTGCCACAAATCAAACCTACAGATATGCCCCAATCCTGCATCTACCCATAACCTTACGAAAGTGCATCCAGTTGGATGAGCTGAACCGTGTGCACTATCCTAGCTGCAAGGAAATCTGGGAAATATAATTATAAAAAGCTTCCCAGCCTTTGTAAGATAAAAGAATTATAGCAGGTATTGAAGAAAGAAATGCATAGTGTCAGCCACCCATCCCAACTCCTAAATGACCAAGCAATTGTACCACCCAAGAAAGAGAATGTTCTAGAATTTTATAGTGCATAATTCAGACTGATTTCACCCCAAACACCTTTTGCGCTCATTACTCTATAGATCTTGGGGACAAAGCTTATCACATTCAATTATTATAATGTTCAAAGAGATCTTATCTGTATCCAGCTGAATATCTGTATCTCATTCTGAAAGTTCTTTGACGTTTGCTATCCTTTTAGCAAATAGAGCAATTGAAACAAATGACAGTACTTTGGTCGTTATATTTTAACCTAAGAATGGAGCAGCCTTTGTAGGCTGGATTCATTGTACTTGAAAATGGAATAGTTGACAGACTTAAACATGGGTCAATTTTATTTTTAAATTTGTTCCATCTTTAGCTTTTTTTGAAATAAAGGTAAAACTCAAATACTATAAAAGTTATTATTCTACTCATTTTTAAATGAACAATTGAGGGGCATCTAGTACATTCATAGTGTTGTTCAACTGCGGCCTCTATTTTCTTCCAAAACATTTTCATCATCCCAAACAGAAACCTTATACCAGTTAAACAGTCTTTCTCCCTTCCCCTCTATGGCTAGTCTCCAGGAATCACTAAGCTGCTTTCTGTTTTTATGGATTTGCCTCTTCTGGGTATTTCATATAAATGAGGGTGTACAGTGTGTGACCTTTTGTGACTGGCTTCGCTTCAGCATAATGTCTTCAAGTTCTTCCAGGTGGTTGTATGTATTGGTTCTTGATTCCTTTTTATTGTTGAGCAATGCTCCATTGTATGGATTGTCACTTTTTAAAACCCCCTTCACCCATTGATAAACAGCTGGGTTGTTTCCACCTTTTGGTCATTGTGAACAGTGCTGCTATAAATACTCCTGGATAGGTTTTGGTTTGAATACCTGTTTTCAGTCTTTGGGATGTACACCTAGGAGTAGAATTGCTGGGTTGTACGTTTCTTGTATGTTATTTTCATTGCACATTGCAAAATTTCCTTGAATGAAAATTCAATGATATACAAAGATTTCTGCATTCTATGCTTTGGCTTTTCTGTTGATAATTCAAGATCTCTGCCCCATGGCAGGCTAGCCTTTTGTGTTAGTTGATGAGTGGTTTTTTTTTTTGTTTTTTTGTTTTTTTTTTTTTTTTTTTAAAGAAAGGGGATTATAGTTTGTACTGGCAAAATAACTCCCCGGCTAAAAAGAGTTTGATTGAAAAAATGACACCTTCTTATCTGTTTGTACTCCCATCCCCCATTCCTATTATTTCAGATGGATTAAAAATTGATTGTGAAAAATGCACACAAATTCTCCCAAATTTGTTTTTATGTGACCTACTCAAAGCATTACCTATCCAATTATTATTTGGTATATAAATTGTATAAAATCTGTAAGTAAAATTTAGAAACAATGTAGTGATTATATATCTGGAGTCTGCAGCCAGAATTTCTGGGTTTGAATTCTGGATGTTCCACTTACTACTGGTGATATGCAGGAAAAGCTTCTTACTCTATCTGTTCCTCAGTTTCCCCATATGTAAAATGGGGCCAATAATAGCACTGTTGTAAGGATGCAAAATCCTTAGAACAGTGCCTGGCCTGAGATTAGCTTTTATCGAATAGAAGTTCACAAATTCATCTAGGTAAATACAATACCTATAATCAAGGTAATTAACAGAACAACTTCTAGAGGAAGTTCTTACTGATTTTAGATTCAATAATGCTCATCACTTTCTATGAAAGAACAGGTTTTTTTCTCCCTAACATAAAACATGAAAGCTATTGATAGAATATTAGGGGAAAACATTATGTGATAATTTATCTAAAATACCCAAAGAGAGGTACTGTGAAATTTGAAAATAATTTCACCAATGACAAAACACAATGGTCTATAATAACTGTCCCCAACTCTTGGTTTTATAGTGGGGACTCTTTCATTCATTCAGCAAGTACTTATTCAGCTCTTACAAGGCACAGTACTAAGTATAGACGAAGGAATAAAATAAATGTTATACTCATAGAACTTCCAGGCTAGTGGTGGGGACAAAAATGAAAAACAAGTTAACAATTTTATAACTACAATTTATGTTAAGAGCTAGAAGAGAATGCAATAAATAAATGAAATAATATATGTGAAGTATCTGGTAGAGTTCTTGGACTTTAGAAAGTGTGCAATAAATGTTATATAACCATTTATTATTGCAATTATCATCACAATTTATCCAATTCACTCACCTGTAAAAAAAAAAAAAATAGTCCATTATCTTTAGTGTAAATGTCCTGCCCTCTAGTGGGAACTTCAAGTCATAGCTGCACAAAAAAACAGGTCTATAGTTTGATGTTACAGCAGCTGTTATAATGAGGGCCTGATAGTTGGGATGCCTAGCATGGTATCTCTCAGGCCCTGCGAGACACTTGCCTGCTCTAGGACCTCATCTGGGAAGCTCAGAGGGCTTCCCTATACATCTCAGTGCCATGTGACCCCACCACTCTTCCTGGATAGCCACCCAAAGTTAGCCAACAGTCTTGTGTGAATTGGCTTGGGGTGGAAGCTCTACTAGGTAGGGATCTTCATGTAGAAGGGTAGCAGACCTTTAAAACAGGACAAGAAAGAGCTGCTTAATCCACAGTCAAAGAAAATGCATGAAAACATTTGAACCATGGTTTTAGCAGAACATTAGAGAGAAGCAGGTCTGGCTGGGCCAGGACTGCCTCCCACCCAAAGAGGCTGCAGTAGCCCCACTCCACGTGGGGCTCATGACTGTTGTCTTTTTTCTACCTTCTCTGAACATCTTTAACTCAAAATTACATCAACAAGTCTAACCAACAGGGGCTGGGGTTGTGGCTCACTGGTAGAGTGCTCACCTAGCATGCATGAGGCACTGGGTTCGATCTTCAGAACCACATAAATGTGAAATAAAGATGAATATTTATTAAAAAAAAGTCTAACCAACAAGTTGCTTTAATATGCCATCCTGTTTCAACCTTATGAACCCCCTGAGGAAAAGATATCATTATCCCCTTTTTTAACAGTTCTCTGAGGCACTCAGGCTCAGAGAAGTCGAGTGAGACCCCCTAAGGTCCTGAAGCTAATGGTGGGCTGGCCAGGATTCATACCCACTTCTCTCTGTTGAGCATAAAACTTGTGCTCAAGCCACAACCCCTACCCCGCATACTGTGGTATCAAATCCTGAGTTTATTACAGTTGCAAGATGAGATGTTTTACTATAATAAAACCCTCTTTAAAAATGACTAGGTTCGACGACTTTAATCTGGTTACCATGTTTTGTCCAAGCCTTGAACATCGGGAGCACCTAGGAGCAACTGGACCCTTGCTGCATAAATTTTATTTTCTTTTAATCATTTCATTCTGAATTTGATCACTGACTGAGAAGTCTTCCCCAGAAGTCTGGGCCCACATTCTGGGAAACCGTTCTTGAGACAGATGAGTGCTGTCTCAAGGTCCTTAACCTAATTCAGGGTCTCCTTCAGCACCACTCACTCAGAATCCCTTGAGTAGGTGCCATCATGGAGGCCCTCACCAGACACCAAGTTGCTGCAGCCTTCATCTTGGACTTCACAGCCTCCAGAACCGTGGTGAGAAGGAAAGTTCTGTTGTTTAAAACATACATGCGTGTGCACGCGCGCGCGCGCACACACACACACACACACACACACACACCACCCCACAACCACCTGAGTAACTTTTAAAAAAAAATTACTTATGTTGGGGGTTCAGCTTAAATCAATGGAATCTAAATCACAGGAAGAGCAGCCTGGACTTCCATACTTTTCAAACTTGCTTGCTTGCCAGGGTGCAGCCCAAACCCCCAACTGCTGAACTCTTTAAGTGGTTGCTGGTCAATCTACTTACTTCCAGAGAAACCCTTTTTCTGTTCACATTCCTGGCTAATCTGTGTGTGGAGCTGCAGCTACAGAGGCAATGGTGGTGAAAGGGGAGGCTCTGCTTCTAGTCTCATCTTCCTCTGAGTCCTCTGCCCGGTCTGAACATGAGCAGGACTTGGACCCTCGGCACTGCTCCCTGAACTCTGATCCTGTCCTCCAGACTCAGGCAAGTCAAGCAAATCTAATTGCAGCCACTTTAGCCTGAACTTTACCCACAGCTATCTGACCTGTGGGTTTGCCTTATCTTGTTATTCAGGTCCTGAGCTTCTGCTCAGCATGTTGTCCAAGTCGTCCAAGTTGGAGGCCTTTGCTCTGTGTTTACTTACACTGGGAGCATCTGAAGAGCTTGTTAATTGAGCATAGATCCAGATGGGTGCACTGAACGGGAAATATATTGAAAACCCTACTGTTTCCTGCTTTTTGTTTTGTTTTGGTCCTGGGGGTTGATCCCAGGGGCACTTAATCACTGAGCCACATCTCCAGTCCTCTTTTTTTTTTTTTTTTTTTTTTGTATTTTATTTAGAGACAGGGTCTAGCTGAGTTGCTTAGAGCCTTGATAAATTGCTGAAGCTGGCTTTGATCTTGCAATTCTCCTGTTGTGGCCTCTGGGATTACAGGCATCTGCCACCATGCCCAGCTTCCTGCTTTTGTTTTTAACCAGAGATTTCAGTTGCATTTGTGTCTACTACTGGAAAAATGACTTTTTAAAAAATATGACTTTTATTTGAAAATTGGTGGTTAGTTCTCACCCACATTGACTGTAGGATTTTGAAAGTGGTCACCAGTACCTAGGTAACGAAGGTATAGGAGCTTGCTTGGTGATTCTTTATCCTCACTGCATTTTCTGTCAATTGCACACAGATACGACATGGGACATTCCTTATTCCTTTGGCCCAGACAGCTTTGTTGACCCTGGTATCGATGTGTACATCTGGGGTCTCCACCTCTTTCATGGAAAATTTCTGGATTTCTTTGAGTGCCCAAGGGGCACTTTTTAAGCCCAGTCTCTGGATGCACTTGTGAATGTTGGCGGAATACTCTCGGGTTACCACCTCGCTGATGACAGAACATCTCATCTGCTTCTTGCCACCCTTCTTTGAGGGAGGCGCTGTGGAGGGCTCAAGTTAAAATGGAAGGTGGATAATGAACGACTTTTGGATTCTAGAAGGTTTTGCTAATAACCTCTTGGGCTTCCTGAATTTGCCCAACTTGAACTCGCCAGGTAAAAGTTGCTCAAATTTGGCACACTTTTCTTCTTGAGTTTTGATATTCAACTTAGCCCTTTCTGATAGTCTAATAAGCCATTTTTGTCTTTTGGGGACTTGGGGGGTGTGGTAAGCCCAAGAGTAACTGACTCTTTGACAATCTAAATCAAGTTAGGTGTTTACTGGCCTTTCAACCTCTTAGAAGTTCTTTGCATTTGTCTTTAATTGTTTGATTCTCCTTGGAAACTCTGCACATGGTCCTGATGGCCTCATTTTCTCACTGGAGAGTGTAAAAGGAATATGTCTATTCAGCTTGAATGTCCCCAAATTTGGTCCAGCACTTCTAGGAGAGCACTAGAGACATTCTTTTGAATGCACAAAGGAGAAAGAAAGTAGCAGGAAACTATCCATGACAAAGGATAAACAAACTGGGCCTTTGGGAAGTTTGTGAGCCTGGAGGAGACTGGAGGAGATGGCAACCATGTTTCTGTTCATCCTGGATGCACTTGCATGTTTCCCACAAGCAAGGAGGTATGAAGTTTTTTTTTTTTTTTTTTTTTTTTTTTTTTTTTTTTTTTGGTACCAAGGATTGAACCCAGGTGTACTTTACCACTGAGCCACATCCCCAACCTTCCTCCTCCTTTTAAAATTAATTTTATTTTGAGACGCGGCCTTGCTAGGTTGCTGAGGCTGGCTTTGAACTTGTGATTCTCTTGCCTCAGCCTCCCGAGTTGCTGGGATTACAGGCATGCACCACCATCCCTGGCTGGAGTAAGAATTTAAAGAAAGTATTGATCCATTCAGAAATTGGAATTTATACTTTATCCCGAAAGCTAATTGATACAATCCCAGGAGACCTTCTCTGATGGTCTATCGACAACAATAAAATCCTCCAACAGTTTCTATGTTGAATTTATGTAGGGGCCCAAATGGAGAGTGAATCTAAATCAAAGAGAAATTAATTTTCAAGTCATACACAAATTTATACAGATAAAGAAAAACCCCTTGACATAAACAGCATTACATGCTCATGACAAAGGTGGCACTATAGAGCAACACAAAGAAGAAATGACCTTTTCAATAAGCACTGTTTAGTCCAATGCATATTCATGAGAAAAATACACCTTGATCTCTACCTTGCATCACATACTAAAATCAGGATGAACTCTAGGTTCACATGTAAAAAGATAGTACATCTTCCTTCTAGAAGGAATCATTGCATGTTTTTACTTACTGAGGGAAGGCTAAGGTTGCTTCTGGAAAGACAAAAAAACCCACTAATGAAGGACATGATTGATAAAATGGTTTACATTAAAATTAAGAAATTCCTGGCAGGCTGTGGTGGTGCTACTCAGGAGGCTGAGGGAGGATTACAAATTGAGGACCATCTGGACAATTTATCAAGACCCTGTCTCAAAAAAAAAAAAAAAAAAAAAAAAAAAAATTAAAAAGGGCTAAGAATATAGCTTTGTGGTTGAGTACTCACCTCACATGTGAGAGGCCCTGGATTCAATCCCCAGCACCACACACATATACAGACCCCAAAATTTTAATTTCTTATAAAAAATACTAGTAAGAGTAAAAATGCAAGTCACAGAATGGATATAAAAATGCTCATCAATGGACTTATACTAGAATATGTAGAGAATCCCACAAAGCAATACCAAAACAGTCAAAAGTTTCTTCACAAAAGAGGCCAGTAAGCCCGTGGAAAGGAATTCAGCAGCACTTTTTACGAAAGATAGGAAGTGAGCAAAATAGCCATATCGCCTTCCTTGTTTTCTTCTTCTTCTAGTACAACAATATGTCTAATAATTTTTAGTTGAAATGACATCTATCCCTGATATCCTAATTAAACTGAATATCAATTTACTGTTTGAATATATATGACCCCTTTTTTGTATCCATAAATTCCAGTTTGAATTCTCCATCCTGGCCAATAGTCCTTCATTTGTCTTATTGTTTTTATGTATTTGGCCATTCTACCCCAAATTCCAAAATAGTTTCCCCCCCCCCTACATTTCATTGCTTTTTGCAGATATTGTATGGTCTGTTAAGCAAAGATTGCTTACACAGGACTCACATGCTTCACTTGCTACTGTTATTTAGAAGAACCTCAAGCCTACTCAGTATTGACTTATTCTTGCTCAACATAATTAATGGTTTACTCACTTTTTTTCAGTTCTAGTAATTGCATAAACACTTGTGTGTGTGTGTGTGTGTGTGTGTGTGTGTGTGTATGTACAAGTGGTGTTCATATTCCTTTCATGAAGAATCTAGTTACTAGCATCTAACTTAGACAACTAACTTAGACATAATTTGGGTAGTAATCAATCAATACCTACCTTGGCCCAAGGTAATCCTGAAGACTAGTTGCAGAACACTAAATAGTAACAACAAGTTACTTTTCCTTGAATTTAGAATATAAGAGCCAGCCTCTGTAGTTTCTGTTTTAAAATGAAGATTTGATTCTTCAGGTGTAGGGATGCCAGCGGGTTAGATGAAGGAATGGTCGGTTACTCACAGTTCCAGGAGGAGGGAACACAGCACACAGGTTAAGTGCCAGATTGGTCAGGAAGGAGAGGAAGTGAGGGGGAATGTGAGCAAAGCCCTTTACTGTGGCTTCTTCAGAAAGTAACAGGTGATGCAGAGTAAGCTCATTTTATCAATAGCTGGTTTGAATACTTTTGGTGGGCTCTGGGGCAAAGGCACTGTTTGCCTGGTACCTGGCTTTGGGGAGAGTGAGGCAGGTGGAGGGACCCTGAATAAGAGCCCCTATCCACCGGCCTTACTCCAGGGCTCTGAATTGGTGGGTTTGCATATGAAAGACAGCCCAAAGTGAGTCCAGTTACCATCTGTAGGAATTGGCTAGCCCTGGGAGAATCAGTCTCCCCAAGGAGATAAGGTCCCAGATGTCAACACATCAGAAAAGAAAGGCACGCTTTATACACCTTTTTGGGGAAAGAACTGGTGTTAAATGAAATACTATTATTTTCTGTTTTGTTCATCCAGTGGAAAATCATTAACTTGAAGCAATTGTGTTTTGCTAGAAACAATCTCATGTTACCCAAAGGATTAGGGTCACTTTCCAGTATGATTAGCCAACAAATATACTAACATCCCAGAGGATTGTCCTTTTGGGTCAATTTGCTGACTTCACAGATGGAATTTTTCGGTGTCTTACAAGGTACAGAGTTACATTTATTCCTTCTGAATTATGCATTCAATATGAATAATTCTCTTTTCTGTTTCAGCGTTTTAATTAGTAGCTAATGAATCATTTAGCAAATATGAAGTTGCAAGAAGTTAATCTCACTTGAAATTCAAGTTGTGGATTTGTTAAGAATAATTACCTTGTTCATTTTCACCATAAATTAAATCTCCACTAATAATTTATAATGCCCCATTCTGAATTTTACAAAAATTAGGCTCAAAAAGTCTACTAATTTTCAGCATTGCCAGTCTAAAATTAAGTCTTCTTATTTGAAAAATTTCCAATTTTTTGTTGTTGTTGTTTTTTTCCCTCTCTTGAGCTTCACCCTCCACCTTGAGGTACCAGGGCTGCACTCAATTACTGAGCCACATCTTCAGCCCTATTTTGTATTTTATTAGAGACAGGACCTCACTGAGTTGCTTAGAGCCTTGTTAAATTGCTGAGGCTGGCTTTGAACTCATGATCCTCCTGCCTCTGCCTCCTGAGCTGCTGGGATTACAAACGTGTGCCACTGTGCCTGGCATGGAGATTTTTTAAAAACCTGTTTATTATGATCTTGACTTGTACTCAATGATCTAAAGGATTAAAAAGTGATGGGTAGTTGTTTCAAACATTCAACATTTGAATATACATTTATCTAAAAATAAAAATTAGATGTTAGAAAATTTTAAAAATTAGAAGTGTCTCATGTTTTCAAAAGAGAGTTTTTCTTTCTTTTTTTGGGTGGAGGGGCGGGTGTTCCAGGGATTGAACTCAGAGACACTCAACCACTGAGCCATATCCCCAGCCCTATTTTGTATTTTAGAGACAGGCTCTTGCTTAGCACCTGGCCATTGCTGAGGCTGGCTTTGAACTCCTGATCCTCCTGTGTCAGCCTCCCGAGCTGCTGGGATCAAGCCATTGTGCCCAGCTCAGTTTTTCTTTTAAATTATTCAATATTGTCCTAAAAGTCAAAGGACAAAAGTATAATTAGTCAATAAAGCCAAAGTATTTTGTTTCTGTTTTTGTTTCGGATGGAGCACAAGGCCTCATACGTGTTAGGCAAGCACTCTACCACTGACCTACAATCCCTGGCAAAGCCAAAATTTTAAACATGTTAAATATAAATTAAATCTTCCTAAGTGTTTTTATAAAAAGTAAAATGATTCAATTTTAGTATTCGAAGTCCATCATCATACCAACGTGACGAATTATCATTAGTATCAGATTTCACATGTTCCATCTAGGCCTATATTTATATACAAGTCCAAAAGTGAGATGAATTTTGTAATATGGGAAATGTTCCTAGCTGTCATGTGTGTGCAACTGTTGCAACATGTCACTAGCTTGTGAGTTCCTAGGAAGTGAGAATTGAAACAAAAAGAAAAGAAAGAAAATGGATCCTCCTGTATTCCAGGGAAATACTTTGTAATACAAGTATAAACTACCTGTCAGGGGAAAGAAGAAAAAGTGGAAAAGCGAATTGTTCTACCTGCCAGGGAAAGGTGAGGAAAAGTTCATTGTTCATTTCGTTCTAGAAGTCATCTGGGGAGCTTGTCTAAAATGTGGACCACTGAGTCTCCTCCCCAGAAATTCTAACTATGTAGAAGTTCAGGAAACTGCATCTGCTAGAGGCTTCCAGGACTAGAGTGTAAGATATACCGGACTATGCCAGGACCCTACCTTTGACTCCACGGTAACAGTACAGGTCCTGTTTCTCAGTGCAGTCTCTGCTGATATCCCTACCCTTCTGCACATTGATCCAGCAATTCTCCTTATCAGCTATACATTTAAATCACTTGAAAAACCTTCTAAAAAATGATTGGTGGCTGTGCCTCACCTAAAGCAATGAAGCCAGACTCCCTGGAAGTGAGGCCCGAGCTACCAGTGACATTTTAAAGCAACCCAGTAGATTTGACTGTGCAATCAAAGCTGAGGACAACTGTTCCAATCCATCTTCTGTCTCCAGTGGTCTTTCTTAGCATGGATTAAAGTATTTTAAGATTCCTTCTTTACTAGAACATATTCCAGCCTCTATTACAGAGAAGGCAAACTGGATACAGGTGCAGCATAAATTATTGATCTTCCATTGATCCAGCCTGCCTAAACCTGAGGCTCCAGCTACAAGCACTTGGGTGGTGTACTGAGCAGCCAACTTTGCCCTGTTTTGCTGCCCACTGTAGATGAAGCACTCAGAGATGTAAAAGGAAAATGGTCCACATGCCCAGGAGGCTCAATAAAGGTGTGGCTGGTTAGGAAAGAGGATGCTGCGGGATCTGCCCAAGCAGTAGCCCCAATGCTCTGTCTTCACATATAATTTTTCTTTTGGTCAATTGTCACTAATGTGCCCTCTGCATGGCTATGACATGATTGTTTCAATAGCACCTTTGCATTCTCAGAATTAGTTATCATTTTGAAAAACTGGAAGACGTGAAATTGGATTTGAAACCTACCATTATCACAATAAATATCAAGTACATTGAGCAATAAAAGAAAAGGAAAAACTGCTGTTTCACTTTATAACTTCAATGCTCATCTAACAGCCCAATAGTGGATATTTTTTTTTTTCAAACTTTCAGCACTTATTTGTGTGATTAAAGTTTTCTATAATTAGTTACTGGCTAAAACATGAGGGAAAAAATTAAAACTTGAGTAGGAAATGTGTGTGCCATAAACTATTGCAAAAAATGTTTGCAATTTTAAAGGCTACAATCCACTTGACCTCAAGGTTTTATCAATAGCAAAATAAGAGTTTCCATTTACTCAAAAATGGTTGAAAAGAGAAGCTCCATGTGGAGAATGTTTGCAGCAACAACAACAACAATAAAAAAAATAAATAAAATAAAGAACTGGTATCCAGGGGCTGGGGATGTGGCTCAAGCAATAGCGCGCTCGCCTGGCATGCGTGCGGCCCGGGTTCGATCCTCAGCACCACATACCAACAAAGATGTTGTGTCCGCCGAGAACTAAAAAATAAATATTAAAAATTCTCTCTCTTCCTCTCTCACTCTCCTCTCTCACTCTCTCTTTAAAAGAACTGGTATCCAGAATGGATAAAGGATGCCTGAAAATTATAAGGACAGAAGTTAGATCCCCAGAACTTACTTTATAATTGCAATTTCGTTTCCTTGGACCAACATCTCCCCATTCTTCTCAATTACTCGGTCCAGTCTTTTGGTTCCCTTTGCCTCATAGAATACACAGCAACCTATTATCCACTCGCTTGCCTCCTAGCTAGAAAGTAAGCTGCAGGAGGACAGGGAGAGGTCTTGATTACAGTCATATTCCAAGCCAGTACAGGGCTTGGCATCTTATGGGCATTTCTTCAGTTTTGAGAGACCACCTACGTTCATCACTGATTTTAGATGAGGCAAGAAAGCCAGGTAGGGGCCATCATCTTACTACACACTCTGATCCTACACCAAGAGGTACATGTTTGGTGTTGAACTAGTTGTGTCCTGGTGAAGCCAGATTTAAAGTTAGGTAGTCAGTGTAGTTAGATCGGGTCTAATACGGAGTGAAATCTAAAATGGAGGCCATGCTGAGAATGACTCAGGGAAAACAGCACAACTCATGGAATGTTAATGAAGTCCCAAAAAGGCCCTAGGCCAAAGTCCACCTCAAAGAAATGTTAATGGAGCCCAGGAAACAGCCCCCAACAGATTTGGAGATAGCCCATCCCAGAGAAGTGATAAACCCATCCCAAAAGTCCTTCCTGCCCGTTTGGCCCACCTGTGTCCTAACCCTTCCAACCTACATTCCATCACCAAAACTATAAAAAGGGGAAACAACGACACTTCCACGGATTCCACCTCTTGGGTCCCCTTCTTCCTCCGGGAGAAGTCTTTTCTGCTGTCCTTTAATAAACTTCTAATTTCTACTCTGACCTTGCCTCGGCGTGCTTCTTTGGTGTTATTCTTCAGCATCGGGGAAGCAAGGACTCATCACGGGTCAACAGCGGTAACACTGGGGGAGTTACTTAAGCTCTCCGGTCTTCACTGGCAACTGGGGATGACAGAATTAACACCTAACAGGACTGTTACATAGATCAAATTAACAGAAGGCAGATAGATGCCTAGCATATTTTCAATTCTAAATGATCTCCATTATTAAACTTGAAAAACATGTCTTCCAGCAGGCCCCCAGACCCTTGCTGTTTAGGACACAACAGTCTTCTTTGAGTAACTAGCAGTTTACACTTTACCACTCAGGTTGGAGCCTCTATCTGGCCTAAGTCTTTCTTAGAACCCAAAACCTCATGGTAATGTCTGGGGCAACTCCCCTTTGATTGGACTATGAAAAATTTCTAATCAATGTAATAAAACTCTTGTTACCATTAACATAATTAGTGTTGGACTGTGACCTTTGGCACAGGAATCTTATACTAGATATACACACTTCCATTCTGGGTGGACGCCCATGTTCATGCTGACAGCAGAGTAGATTCACCTGCTAGAACAGAGAATATTATCTTCTCTGTTCAGAAAAGTCACAGGATAATAAATTCTAACATACTATTCTGTTTCCTGTATAACCTTAATAAGATTTTTCCAGAAACACGTTGATAGTGATGATTTTTAAAAATCTTCTTAGATAATCGTTGGCTATTAGGTTACTAAAACAGAATACATGAAAATAGATGGGTGGTGTACACATTCCACTACTTGGGAGACTGAAGCAGAAGGACTGACTGCAAGTTCAAGGCCAGCTGGGGCAACTTTGTGAGACTCTTATCTAAAAAAAAAAAAAAAAAAACAAAGCCTGGGGCTAAGGATGTAGCTTAGTGGCTGGTAACTGTGAAGCCTGGATTCGATCCCCCAGAAGTGGGGAAAAATAAAGACATTAGATGGTCCTTTCTTATTAATTTTGAAGACTATTCAGACACACCAGGCAGTTTTAAAAAGGGTAGAATTAATGTTTTATTGTCATTTATAATCAGATGGCAATTGGGTATATAGCTTCCATACTTCATACTTTTTGTAAATTAAAAAAATTACAAGTTTTAAACAGCTGACGGCTGGTTACATTTTTCAGAAAACACGATTAGACAAATTCATTGATGGTGGCTTCGAGCTTTTCCTTATTAGCTCCAGAAAACTCACCCACCTGTGAAGGGAATATTGAATTGTCGTTAGATGTGGCATTACATCTCTACATATGATCACAGAATGAGGGAAGGATGGGGGAAGAAAAAGAAGCTTATTTAAATAAACTTCAATGAATAACAGTTCTTTTAAATTAAAAAGTCAAAAACAAACAACAAAAAGAACAATCTTCAAAGTCAAAAGGCTCAAGTACAAGTTTTCTAGCAGAACTACCTCTTAACAATGATGAACGACCTGTTGATGTTTAAGAAATCCTATATACTTTATGATATAAATATAAAGCACCAATCACAGAGATTTAGAGTCTAGCTCTATCAAAGATCAATTATCAGTTAGGTATCACATTATGTGAGTCAATGAAAAATGACCTATTGGATACTCTTGAATGAAGAAATTAGTGATATGCTTCATCCTAAGAAGGGAAAGTCACTTCTATCATTTTCATTCATATCACATGCCCTCCTTTTGTCCTGCGAGTCTTCTTAAAGGTCAGATGTACATACCTTTTGACCCTTCTTAAAAAACTGGAAGGTAGGCATGCATTTGACTTCACAATCTGCAGCAACGTCCTAGGGGGGAAGGGCAGGTAGCAGGGGAGAAGATTAAAACAAGACTGAGGATTGAGCATTGATGAAACAGTCCCAAATCAAATTCCTTCTCATTATACACTCCATGTCTCTGCATTAAGACAATTTTAGCGATTGTCATGAATGCAATGGCAGCACAAAAGCCAAACTGGTTCTTCTTCAGAAGTAGCAGTTCTTGCTTCTTATTTAGTCTCTCTAGTCTTATTATGGGGTTCCTACTTATGAATATACATATCTGTGCTGATTCAATTTTCTCATCAACTCTAGAATTGCTGAAATAGCATGCTTATTTTAAAGCCTCCAGTTTATTATAAACTATTTTCCAGGGAACTTCTTTCAGTTTACCAGTATTTACCTTGACTTTTGCCAGCTAGCTTAAGACCTTGCTTTAACCAGATCCACTGGCCCTAATCTACCCCATCCTTTGAAAGCACAGGATTTATAGATTTTTTGCATCAATCAAATATTTACTAATATTTAAATAATGTTGAATTATTATTAAAATAATGTTGAATTACTAAAAACTGTGAGCTTTTCCAGGTCCATTTGCTCTATGGCCAAAGAGGGGTAATAATTGTTATGGAAGATTACATAAGATAGAGTATTCACAATGGCTATCATTTCTTCATGTTCAATATTTCCTATGATTTTTATTTTTGTATTTCTTCTAGATTTATTTGAAAATAAATAATGATACAACATTTTAATTCTATGATTAATTATTAATATGTGGCTACATAGACTTGGTTCTACTTTTGGGGGGCTTTCTAGTTTTTTTCCTATGGATCAATGTACTGTGGTTACAGGATCACAATGTTTTAATTAATGCAGTTGATATATATGCTATATTTATGAAGCTGAGGCTAACTTGTCTCCCTAGTTTGTTTTGTAAAAAAAAACTTCCCAGAATTTTCCTAGCAATACTGTTTCAGGACAGCATGATCTGTTTTTGTTGAAAGTGGGTTAAAGTTAGATAAATTTGGGAGTACTGATATTTTAATAATGTCGAATCAATGTCCATGAACACGGCATTATCATCTACTAAAATTATTTTATGGATCCCAGTAAAGTTTGATAGTTCTATTAACTATACTGAATCTTTATTGTCTATTGTTAATGTCTTATTTTTAATTTATTTTGTTGTCCAGTGTTTGTTTTTGCAGTACTGGGGACCCAGGGTCTCATGCTTGGTAAGCAAATGCTCTACCATTGAGCCACACACACCCCAGACCTGCGTCTTTTTTTTTGTACTGGGGATTGAACCCAGAGGTGCTGTACTACTGAGATCATCCCCAGCCATTTTTAAATTTTATTTATTTACGTGAGACAGATTCTCACTAAGTTGCCCAGCTCCAGCCTCACTTTTTACTTTATAGACTACTTGGCTATCCTTATAGTGATTGGAAAGGAATGCACAGTGTAGAAAAATTTTCCTTTGAGCTTTAAAAAAAATTCTTAATCCTAAATTGTTGGTTTTTTTTTTTTCTTTTTTAAAACACCACTCCTTTCTTTAAAAACAGAAACCTGGCCTGGTTCCAATACCACCGTGTTGGAATTTGACAATCTGATAAATGCAACTTTCCACCAGCTGCCCCTGTAGTCAGCACTAAAGTCTGACTACCTGGCAACCATCGACCCATTGTCCAGTTATGGTTTTGCCCAATCTTAGATTTTTATTAGTAAACAGAATAGGACTCTGCTTAACCTTATGAAATTTAATTTCACTGGCTTCTAGGCTAACACTCCACCTCTATCCTTAACTCATTGCTGACTCTTGTTCCAAATAAAATCAAAACACATGGCATTCCAAAAGGTTGCAAAATATTCAGGTCTAAGCTACTTTGTTTCTTGTTTAATTTACGAAATAAGTATCACACCCTGTTGGCTGTCAAAGAAATAGGATCTATTCAAAGGGGGTAGTCCTCATATCTTTTTGTGAACATAAAATTATTTTCCTTGTGTATCACTTTACACATCCAAGTCAGTCTTCTAACTGTCCATTTGCACCTGTTGTATCTACAAGATAATTTCTTCCTAAGAGTTTAGGGAACTAAAAAAACCCCTGTGCTGCTCAATTTTTAGAATAGTGAAGCAAAATTAAAAGGCCCCAATTTGTCAGAGGGTCATTTCAAGTTTTGAAAGACACTTTCAGGGTGATGGCAAGTGTGCCCCAAGCAGACATGAAGGACTTCATGGGAAGTCCCCACCTGTTCTATGCATCCTACTTCCCAAAGGTTCAAGATGGAGGCAGGAAGAGCGCCTGTCTTTGGTAAAGTCTAGGGTGCTGCTCTGCTCGTACATTATATGTCAGCCCACATGCTGCAGTCCTCTCACCTATGCAATGGTGAGTCACTGTGAGCATTTTATGACAATGCATGTGAAGGACCTACCATGGCATCTGGCACATATTATTACTTTCTAATAAAAATTATGTTTTTATGTGATAGAGTCATTAGCATTCAGTTTATGTAGTCCAGTGCCAATTACTCCTGGCTAAAGTGACCATACAGGAAAAAAATGACTAAAAAAAAAAATTAAATGGGGAATAAGAATCCTCCCCCCCCACCTATAAACATGAGCAATTATGCTACCCCCCCCACACACACACACAAAAAAAAAAAAAAAAAAAAAAGAAAGAAAAATTCTGCAATACATCTAGAGCAAAAACTGTACTGAACCATAACATACATTCATTCATTCATTCATTTATTCTATATCTGGTCCCCAAACAGCCTGTTCACAGACAGAGATTGGTACAGTTGAGCATCCGCTATCCAAAATGCTTGGGACCAGAAATGTTTCAGGTATCAGCTTTTTGAACTTTGAAATATTTGCATAGATTTTACTGGTGTCTTTTTTTTTTTTTTTTTTTTTTGGTGATCTGAAAATTTGAAATCCAAATCCACAATTTTTTTGAGCAGATCTCAGTGTTCAACATGTTTTGGCCTTTCAAGCAGAATGTGTGCTTAGGGATATGGAATCAGTCTAATAATAGACAAGATTCACTGGACATCTATGTGCCGGGAAGTATTCTAAGCATTTTATAGAATCCTGATGACGATGATGTTGACCTGACACTGCCATTTTACAGAGGATGAAGCTGAGGCACAGAAAAGATAAATAACTTAACTATGTCTCCATTTCAATGAGAGTCAGAAGTGGGAAATAAAGCAAGCAAGTCTGGGTGGAGGATCCACCCTGTATCGCTACCATAAATGCAAAAGGAAAGATAAATCAGGGGGACACCTAGGAAGGGAAAAAATGTAGTCCAGGGAACAAAACGGGGTAACTGGAGAAGAGTTCATGGAGAAAAGGGGAAGCCTGTGACTGGGGCAGGTGATCTGCTGTAGGCAGACAGCCGAGGCTCCAAGAAGGTGAGAGATGAGCTTGAAGCAGAAGCTGGTGAACCAGGATGAGAACCTAGGTCTAGCACCTTTGTTGCTACATCACACCCTCCCAACTCCGCCTGCCTAAAATGCTCCCACATCTGGTAAAGATGTCCAAAGGTGCTGCATCCTGAACAGGCTTTCCAAGTTCAGTGTACCATGAGAGCAGCGAGGGCCACGTGCTAAGACCTCCATCTGTATCCACCACAAGGCAGCACCCTCTAAAGTGCGATGGAAAGACAGGGGAGTCAGATGACCTCACTTTCAATCTGACCTCTGTCACATACTCTTTTCAACTCCAAAGACAACCTCTCTGTGTGTTTTTTCATTTGTAAAATGGGGATGACATCAGCACAAAGATCTAAATGAATCAATACTTATAAAGCCTATGGATTTAATTATTGTAGTCAATTTCTATTTATTGAGCATTACAGAACGGCAGGTAGAATGTAGGGTTTTAGAAAGTGGGTGAGTGATATGATTCAGAAGCCTTAACATACACCTTATCTGTTTTTATGTTTACTTTAGGATATGATGTACTTAGCTCCTGATATCTAGGATTAGGCCCATAATCATCACCATCACCTATTCTGAAATACAATATTTTAGATAGAATTACAGTTCTACCATTGCTTGATACTTTTTTTATGCTATTCAGAGAAAAAGGCCAACATGAAAAGGTCAGTAGTATCTTGAATTTCAGCTACGTACCTGACAGTCGTCCACGTCTACTTCAAGGAACAACACATTGGAATACTTTTCAGAGAGGGACTGGAAAATTTAAAATGCAAAATCCAAAAAAATTTAGAACTGGATAATGGCAATTGATATACTCAACCTTCTTTTGGAAAGTTAACGAAAGTAGAGACTAATTAAAGATCTAAAAATTTAGCTTAAGAACCAGGTCAGCATAAATAAAATACATTTTGATTTTCCTCATGTAAAATAATCTGGCACATCAACTTTGAGCCAAATTGGGCCCATGTTTCAACTTGAAAAAAAGCTAAACAATTTCAGATAAACAAAATTAACTTCTGAGAGTCGTCTACAACAGGCTACATGCATTGAACCTATATTATTTAAGTTATTATTATTATTTTTTGCTGCTACTTTTAGACTATTGATTCAGCAAAACAAAAACTACCACCCCCAAACACCTCTTCTAGCTTGATAACTTCTGACCCCAAAATACCAAGGGCTCATACTCACATGAAAGAAAGGCTTGATCATTTTGCAAGGGCCGCACCACGTGGCAGAGAAGTCAACTACTACAAGCTTGTCTCCTGCAGAGTTCAAGGCTTCCTGAAAAGCTTCCTACAAAGGGTGGAAGAAAAACAGGCTGAATAGTTTCATTTCCAAAAGTTCTGGAGACTTGATGACACAAGTACAACTCAGAGGTCCTGCTTTCAGCAAATTCCAATAAGTCAAAGAAACCGGGTATGAAGGAATCCTACACCAGCCTTACTGTCACTTGAGAAGATGAAACAAGATACAATGCATAGAGTTCCTGATACTTATGTCTTCACTTTATTTTTTTTGTTGTTGTTGTTAATAAAGTATCGTGAACTAACTTATATTCAAACTAAGCAAATGAAAGGAAAATTAAAAAATAACATTTTTATGCACAATGTTTCCATATCAAATCTAGGTATCTGGTAGACAGTCACTAAATTCTTATGGACTGACAGAGAGTCACTGCAACTGAAGAGGTCACAAGGACACAGATTTTTTTTTTATTGATTTATTTTTAATATAGGATAGTGGGATGCATCGCAATCCATATTATACATATAGAGCACAACTTTCATATCTCTGGTTGTATATAAAGTATATTCACACCAATTCGTGTCTTCATACATGTACTTTGGATAATGATGTTCATCATATTCCACCATCATTTCTAATCCCCTGCCCCCTCCTTCCCTTCCCACCCCTTTGCCTATCCAGAGTTCGTCTGTTCCTCCCATGCTCTCCCTCTCTACCCCACTATGAATCAGTCTCCTTATATCAGAGAAAACATTTGGCATTTTTTTGGGGGGGGATTGGCTAACTTAACTTAGCATTATCTTCTCCAACTCCATGTATTTACCTGAAAATGCTACGACTTTATTCTCTTACATTGCTGAGTAATATTCCATTGTGTATATAAGCCACATTTTTTTAGAGAGAGAGAATTTTTTTTAAATATTTATTTCTTAGTTTTCGGTGGACATAACATCTTTGTATGTGGTGCTGAGGATTGAACCCGGGCCGCAGGCATGCCAGGCAAGCGCTCTACGGCTTGAGCCACATCCCCAGCCCCAAGCCACATTTTTTTTTTTTTTTAATCTATTCATCTACTGAAGGGCATCTAGGTTGGTTTCACAGTTTAACTATTGTGAATTGTGCTGCTATAAACATTGATGTGGCTGTGTCCCTGTAGTATGCTGTTATTAAGTCCTTTGGGTATAGACTGAGGAGAGGGACAGTTGGGTCAAATGGTGGTTCCATTCCCAATTTTCCAAGAAATTTCCATATTGCTTTCCATATTGGCTGCACCAATTTGCAGTCTCACCAGCAATATATTAGTGTGCCTTTTCTCAACATCCTCGCCAACACTTATTGTTGTTTGTCTTCATAATAGTTACCATTGAGACAGGAGATGAAATCTTATATTAGTTTTGATTTGCTTTTCTCTAATTGCTAGAGTTGACGAACATTTTTTCATATATTTGTTGACTGATTGCATATCATCATCTGAGAAGTGTCTGTTCATGTCCTTGGCCCATTTATTGATTGGGTTATTTGTTTTTTTGGCGTTTAGCCTTTTGAGTTCTTTATACACCCTAGAGATTAGTACTTATCTGAAGTGTGAGGAGTAAAAATTTGCTCCCAAGATGTAGGCTTTCTATTCACCTCACAGATTGTTTCTTTTCTGAGAAGAAGCTTTTTAGTTTGAATCCATCCTATTTATTGATTCTTATTGAAGAAGTTGGGGCCTGATCCCACATGATGGAGATAAGGGCCTACTTTTTCTTCTATTAAGCACAGGATCTCTGGTGTAATTCCTAGGTCCTTGATATACTTTGAGTTGAGTTTTGTGCATGGTGAGAGATAGGGGTTTAATTTCATTTTGTTGCATATGGATTTCCAGTTTTTCCAGCACCATTTGTTGAAGAGACTATCTTTTCTCAAATGTATGTTTCTAGCACCTTTGTCTAATATAAGATAATCGTAATTTTGTGGGTTAGTCTCTAAAGGACACAGATTTTAACAATTGAAAATTCACAAGCTACTCCAAAAGAAAAGCTAAGATTTCTGATTAATTTGTCTATGAAAGAATATGCAAAAAGCTAAAAATAAACAAACACCCCTGAAAACTGACCCCCTAACAGTCATTTTCTGTTGGTGTAAGGATATTTTCTTGTTTGTGCGCACATGCATGCATGCATATTGGGTTTCCAGAGCTGAGATGACATTGCACATCAACCTTTGATTTTTTGCCCTTTAGTTCAAAATAATACCCTCATCCTTGCTCATGAAAGAAAATCAGTTTTAGTTCCTCATGAAGAAAATTTTCTGTAGATATTATTTTGCATGAAGAATACATATTAAGGGGCTGGGGTTGTGGCTCAGCGGTAAAGGGCTCACCTAGCACGTGGGTTCGATCCTCAACACCACATACAAATAAATAAAATAAAGGTATCGTGTCCAACTACAACAAAAAAAATAAACATTAAAAAACTCCCAGCAGTAACGATGAAGAGATTGTTTACCACCACCTCCCTGAATTATTTACCAATGGTCTTGATACTGTAACCCTAGGAACCTAACATTCTAGTTACAAGGGACTCATTTTAACAATAGTCAGTGTTGACCAAAACCCAAAACTGGGGCAAGGAAGATAAATCAAAGCACAAACCTCTGTATCTGAAGTCTAGATTTTCTTCAATTTGCAGGTCAAACTGGGTTTAATAAAAAATTAATAACACTCCCTTCCCCCACAAGAATTATATTAGATCTGGTTCAATAAAGAAGGAAAGTAAATGAATAAAACACTGTAAGGTAAAAACACACACCCAAAATAAAAGCCTAATGTGGGTTCCTATGAACTATAGTTATTTTCCTAGATTTTAAATTTCTACCTCATGTTTTTGGAATGGTGTGCTTCAGTAACTTTTTCAGTTACGCAGGCTCATCTACCCCACTTTTGGATGTGGAGAGATCTGGGCATGTGGGGTGGGGGATAGGGATGCAGCAGAGAGTAAAAGAAAGAAATCATTTTTCCAAGCCACTACTGATTGTTCCAGATAAAATTACTTCAGAGACTTCCCTAGGATGATTTTCAGGTCTAACAAGGTTTCTTTTTTGGGCAATGATTTGGTTCACTATACCACATCCATACATGCACATAACACAATCTGATCAACTCATTCTTCTTTTTTTTTTTTAATGTTTTAAAGTTGTAGATGGACACAACATCTTTATTTTGTTTATTTACTTGTATGTGTCGCTGAGGATTGAACCCCATGCCTCACACATGCTAGGAAAAATACTCTACCAACTGAGCTACAATCCCAGCCCTGATCAACTCATTCTTTACTGCAAGAATCTGGTAAGACAGTACAAAAGATGAAGAAGTGACCTTGATCAAAAACTTGATGAGATTAACTTTCAAGATGGAAAGTACCATATTTTAAACATCCTCAAGGATATCCCCAAACAGTTCTGAATCCAATTCAAGCAAAACTACCTAAAATTCCGACAAGAGCTTCTGGCTTAAGTGAACATAAGCTACAGAGCCAGGTTTATGTAGATTTCTCATTAAGATTCTCTTCTGACCTAACTTTGCCTACAATAGATTCAGCTTGAAAATTATTCAAGATTACCTTATGAAAAAGCAAATCACAAATTTTAGCTCCCAGAAACTAACAATCATGATTGATAAATGTTCCCATGACTGACACAAATAACCTGGAAACAAAACATAAGGTACATAAAACAAAAGTAGAGTCTAACACCTCTTTTCCAAAACACATTCAATTCCAAAAGTGATAAGCATGAGAAGTTTGAAAAGCATTTAATGAAGTGCTTTATGTGTAGGAGTTCAAGAAATGGTAGTTGTCATTTTTAAAAAAGAAAAAAATTGTGGGTAAACTACAACTTCTGATTTCTTCTTCTTCATTGCATCTACGGCCCATTATTGCACTCATGTCTGGAACAGGCCCCATACTACCTACACAGTGCCTCAGAAACAGTTGCTCTGGATGGCCAATGGTACTGACTTTAACACACCAGGATGAAAACATTTAGAGTTGGGTATGGTGGTACATACATTACCTGTAATCTCAGTGACTCAAGAAGCTGAGGCAGGAGGTTTGAAAGTTTGAGGACAGCCACAGCAACTTAGTGAGGCTCTAAGCAACTGAGCAAGATCCTGTCTCAAAATACTCAAAAAAAGGACTGAGGGTGTAGCTCAGTGGTTAAGTATCCCTGGTTCCAATCTCGAGTACCAAGATAAACAAGTTATTTAAAAAAACAAAAACAAAACCCTGATTGCCATGCCCTTGAACTCAAGCTGTGGTGTTTTCTTAAGTAACAAATGTCTTGTCACCTTTGTACACCTTTCTTAACTAGACAGAGAGGAGGGTCATAACTAACATGGTTACAACAGGGAAGGTCAGAGCAGGTATTCCCTAGGAACCAAAAGCAACTTCCTGTTCCTAGTTGGGTGGGTTTGTAAGCAAACTAACCCAGGCCACTCCAAGGTCTTCTGGCTCCATAATGAGTTCCACCAGCTTGGTTATACTGAGGTTGCCAGATGCTTAAGAACAAACTCTGCCTTCCCTTCCTTTCCCAGGCACAGGCTGTGTTACACAGATATTGAAAAATGTATATGGAACAAAATGCACTATTAAGGATCTCCTATCTACAAATGGGGGGAGGGTTGCTGTTTTTTAAAAAAACAAGGATTATGATAATAAAAAAATTAAAGACAAGATGACAAACAATAACCAAAGGAGGCTGAGATTTACTAATAACCAAAGTAACAAATGGATCAGAGACCATCACACACATTGCATGTAACAACTTCTGTTTCTGAGGCCCATCTGCACCAAACAGGTACTCGGAGCGCCAAGATTGCCTTCCTTTGCCTTCTCAGGGTGCGCGGGTGTGGAGAGAGTACCTCAGGGTAAATGATCTCAAGGGCTCTGCCATCTATCAAACTTCTCCCACTCACTTTCTGTCTCTCCTTTTAACAAACAGTTCCGATTGGCTACAGTACAGACATTATATGTCAGGCTCTGGGTTTTCCAATCAGGAGGAGATTCACCTCGCAATAACTTTCGAATACCGGAACACTTTTTCCCTTGGGCATGTTTAAAAGGACAGTACCACTAGTTGGTACCCGAAGGCCGATGAGCTTACAGCCGGACGCAGCTACTCCAGGTTCCGGCAAAACCTGAAGGTGGGCGAACCACTGCTGGGTAGGGCAATCGAGGCCCCGGGCCCAGCCTTGGGGACTGAGTCATTCCAAAGCCAGCGCTGCCGGAAACACGCCCTGCGCCGCAGGAGGAGGAGTCCCGCGGGCGCGGCCTGGACCTCACTTCCTTGGAGCCACCTGGGGCACGTTCCTGAGGGTCTCCAGCAGGGAAAGGTCTGTCCACTTTGTGTGGAAGAGGAACGCGTCCTGCTTGGGGCCGGACACTGATGTAACAGATGGGGTCTCCGGCCTAGACCTGCTTTCAAGGGGGCTCCCGCACCCCACGAGGGTGGATTACACTGCATACGGAGAGCGTGGTGACCAGCGACCTCGCGCCTTCTCCAATGGCCCCTTCATCTCCTTGCCTGGATCCGTATCTGGATGCAGATAGGGGCTAAGGGCGGACCCTGTCCATCCCCTCTCCTTCCTCCAATCGGGGTTTTCAGGGTTTGCGGGTGCAAGAGGTGCAGTATGGGTACCCCCAGGCGCTGCACGCGTGTTACCTCCACAGTGCCCAGGGTACAGACTGGGCTGGGCACCCCAATCCCGCCCTCCAGGGGGCCTTCGCCCCTCTCCTCCCCTCCCCCAAGGCATGTTCGGCAATCTCGGGCGCGCCTAGGGCCCGGCTACTCTCAGTCCCAGGCCGAGCCACCGCGTCCCCTTTCCCCAAGGATGCGGAGAGGCGGCCTCCCCACCTCCCGGCGCAGCGCCTTCCCCAGCTACAGAGGCTGCGCTTGCGTGCTGGCCTTTTCCGGGCGCACGTACCTTGCTTTCGATCTGTTTCACCATTTTGGCTGTTGGGGGGAATCTGACAAGAGACGGCTGCAAACGATGTAAACGAATGCAAGGCGCCGGACAGAGCTGGGAGGCGAGCGCGCAGCCCGCCTTCGCTTTATAGCGACAGGGCGGGGCGCCGCGGGGTGGAGCGCGCGCGCGCGTCTTGCGTGTAGCGGGGGCGCGCCCGCTTTGGCCTCCCGCGCTCACCAAGGCTCCGCGGCCGGCTCCGCCCTCGCCCCCGTCTCCCGGAGCCGGGCGGGGGCGGGGCCTCGGCTGGCGCAGGCGCCGAGCGGAGCTTCTGGGCCCGCCCCCCAGCTTGATCCTGAGACCTAGGCGCCACGCTGCCCTTGCCCGGCTGGAAATGATCTACGGAACTGGTGGAACGACCTAGAGGGACTTGCACTGCGCACGGCGGTGGGAGGCGGTGGGCTATCCCAGAGCCACAGGGTCCCTCCGTGGCCACTTGGGAAGGCGTCATCCATCCTAAATTGAACACGCCCAGGCTGGAAATATGTCCAGTCCTGGGACCGCCCAGGCAGGGCTGGATTCCTCGAAAAGGCTGGCTTTGCTTGGGCTCCCCAGCACCGTGTGCCCCATAAAGTGCTGAGTAACGATGACTAGGAAGTGTCTGTGTGAGCGCCCTTGCCTCCTTTCCGGATTTTACCGCGACAGTTCTCTTCTTTCTTCCTCTTCTTTCACTTTCACCGATGAACCCACTGCTCCAAAGTGACACATCAGTTTAGTACTCTAGACGGCCGGGCGACTGGCTGGGCTCTTGACCAGCAGACAGTTGCGTGGTGAGATGTAAGTGCAGCCGGAATGAGCTCTGCAATTTTGTTATACAGTTGTAACGCCGGGCAGGGCCTGATCTCAGGGGGTCACAGTTTTGCTTTTTGTAAAATGGGAAACATGATGGTCTCTATCTTATGGTGGTGGTGTTCTGAGGGATTAAGTGCTCATAAAGCGATTAGGACAGTGCTTGGCACATAGTAAGCACTCAGTAAATCGTTCTAATTATAGCCGTTGTGCATACTAATTAGGCTTGCTTGGTATCTTGAGCCGCCTGACTTGGCTATCTTATATCTTATATTTACACAGTGTTTTCTAATCCAGGACCACTGAAACAGTTTGTATTGATACAGGGATGCATGTGCAGGTTGGGTCTGGGGATCTGGGGGTTGTGTAAGATAAGTCTGTTAGCTGGTGTTGTGAAGCTGGGAGTGCCTGTCAAGAGCCGGAAGTAGAGGTGGAGCAGCTGTTGTGCTGGAGAAGAATGAGAGCCAGAAGCCTGGGAGGGAAATCCTTGAGGGCTTTTCAGAGCTGAGCAGCTGTGGATGAAGCTACAGCTAGGTGCCCTTGGATGGGGGTGGTGAAAACAACTCCTGGATTCCCCCTCCCTGCTCTTTCAAACAGAAAGGAAGGAAGAAAACCAGAGTTTTTGAAACAGTTTTGCAAAATTTATAGAAGGCTGAGTAGTTTGGGGTCATAGGTGAAGACATGCACAAGGGACACATACTAAGGACTGTCTAACACACAGGGAGAACGAACTGCCCTGAATGCAGCAACCATTACAAACAGAGTATGGACTGCTGTGGCAGGAGGAGTCCCACGGAGCACTAGGGGAGCCGAATCTGTAACTTGCCCTTCTACCACTGGGTTCTCAGTCCAGCTGCAGTCCCCTTCTCTGGCTTATCTATTAGTTGGTGAATTTGTATATGCAATGACAACAAATCGCTGAGCTCTAGGAGAGGAGCTGTAGAGATCTCTGATGGCATCCAGGACACCCTCAGCTGACATCTCTATGGCAACTTCCCACATGCCCGGTGACTCAGTTGCAGGAAGTGCTGACTCCCTCTCACCTCCACAGAACCAATATAAACTGGAGTAGATGAGGCAACAAATAATAGAGAATAAGGAACTGGGAGTCTGGACTGCAATTAACTCTCATTCTCATCCTCACTTGGGTAACTCTAGGCCAGTGTAAATAGCCTTTCTGTGTCTCAGCTTCCTCATCTGTGATGGGGATAATAGCACCTTGTGCTGTTACAAGGGTTGAGTGAGCTAAAATACTGTATATGTACTTTGAACTGGGCCTGGTAGGTAGTGTATGCCACATGAACTATGTATACAAGCTGTTGAGCAGGGGAACCCAACTGGAATGATGTCAGAGCTCGGGTGAAATGGGAGACTAAAACAGGTGTTACTCCTGAGTAAATTAAGTGATCAGGAAATGATGATCAGTGAGCTCTGTAACATGATTCTCAAAGGAAGAAGAGAATCATATCTCCAAGGGTGGAAGAAAAGGGCTAGATCTGGTCCTAAGAAGCAAGTGCCCCTTCCCCCAGGGCCACGGGAAACTGAGTCCTTAGGATTTCATTTGTAGGCACAGGAAACTTGTTTGGGACAGCCCAGAGTGGAACCCATTTGGGCAGAGAAGTTATAGGGGCAAGAGGAGGAAGAAATGGGAAGGGGAATAAAAAGGTCCTTACTTGGGGAATTGGCTTCATATATGAATCAGAACTCCGAGTTGCAAGGAAATCTAGCTAAAACAGTCATAAACCCAAAAGAGAATTAGGAACTCCTATTGTCAGCAGCTCTAGTTGCCTAAAACTATCATGGAGCACCATTTTGATTGTTTTATTCTCAGGTAGGCTGTCGGCCTTACCCAAGAGTGGCCCAGTCAGTGCCAGGCTTCAGTTCCTTTGATTGGGCATCTCTGCGGGAATAACATCCTTCTCATTCTAAATGTCCCAAAGGTTGATCTTCATTGATTGGCATGGGGGGGGGGGTGCGCAGAACAAGGTGGAGTTAACCTTGCTTGAACTGTTGGATCAGTAGAGAAAATCTAGGGGATTACCAGTGAAGGGGAGATGGATACTAGAGGAGCAAAAAGGATGTTTTCATGTTGTCAAGAAGAGCAGAAATAAGCCAGGCGCAATCCTGTAATCCCAGCAGCATGGGAGGCTGAGGCAGGAGGATCAGGAGTTCAAAGCCAGACTCAGCAAAAGTTAGGCGCTACGCTATGCAACTCAGTGAGACCCTGTCTTTAAATAAAATACAAAATAGGGCTGGGTGGGGCTGGGGTTGTGGCTCAGTGGCAGAGCGCTTGCCTCACACATGTGAGGCACTGGGTTCTGTCCTCAGCACCACATAAAAATAAGTAAACAAAATAAAGATATTTTAAAAAAAATAGGGCTGGGACATGTGGCCCAGTGGTCAAATGCCCCTGAATTTAATCCCCAGTACCAAAAACAAGGAGGAGGAGGAGGAGGAGGAGGAGGAGGAGGATGGGTGATGAGCTTGCTTCAGGTTTCTGAGTCAGCTCAGTCTGAGGCTCCATGAGAGACAGGAGAACTAGATTGGCTATCTTTGTTTGGGGACTCAGCCTAGTTTGAAGGGAACACAACCACAGGGCTTCTGAAGCAAGCTTTTCTCAGATCTCAGATTTCTTTTTTTTTTTTGTGGGGGGTTGGGAGGGTGGGTACCAGGGATTGAACTCAGGGGCACTCAACCATTGAGCCACATCCCCAGCCCAGTTTTGTATTTTATTAGAATTGGGTCTCACTGAGTTGCTTAACCCCTCGCTGTTGCTGAGATTGGCTTGAACTCGAGATCCTTCTGTCTCAGCCTCCCAAACTGCTGGGATTACAGGCTTGCGCCATCTCGACCAGCTCAGGTCTCAGATTTCTTTGACCACTTAATTTGACGTACCTGGAACTGATGGATGATACTAGAGAGTCCTGGAGCACACCCAGACAGACCTGGGGAGATCACAGTGTTTTGAAGTAGATTTTGGAACCATATTTAAAAGAGTTGAGATGAGGACATAAAATAAGAGACATGAAATAAGTTCAAAGTACTATGATAAAACGGTAGAAGGAAAAGCAACAAATAAATACTTGTGGGAAAATCCTTATGTCAATTCAGAGCCAGAGCCAGGTGTGTCTCCTTCTGCTCAAGGTCCCCTTGGGAGATAGCTACTATGTTCCCCATTTTGCAGGGAAGAAAATGAAATTCAAAGAGGTCATTTCATCATACCAAGAGCTCACTGATTTTTTGTTGTTGTTGTTATTGGTACCAGGGATTAAAATCAGTGGTGCTTAACCTCTGAGCTTCATCCCCCACCTTTTTATTTTTTAATTTTGAGACAGGATCTCCTTAAGTTGTATGGGTCCTTGATGACTTGCTGAGGCTGGCTTTGAACTTGCAATCCTTTGGTTTCAGCCTCCCCAGCTACTGGGATTAAAGGCATGCACCACCACCACACCTGGTTTTGCCAATTCTGCTCTATTCATGGAGAAAAAGAAGAACCAGGACGATCTTCCAGCTCATTCACAAATCTCGAATTCCCTTCATTTCACCAGTTAAAAAACACCTAACATCCTTTATGCTAGTTTCTGACTACCATAGATTACAGTAGTCTAAATATAAACTGTTTGGATTTTAAAAAGTAGTTGACACATAAATATATATCACACTTTCCATGCACAGTATGTTTTTCCTTTCCTTTCCTTTTGGGGTGCTGAGAATGGAACCCAGAGCCCTGTGCATGCTAGCCAAGTGCTCTATCACTGAACTACATCGAGCCTCTCAATGCTATTTTATTTATTTTTATTAGAACATTATAGTTATACATAATAGTTGGGTTCATTTTGACAAAATCATACATGTGTGGAATTTGATTTACTCTAATTGGTCCCTGGTGCCTCCTCTTTCCCTTTCCTTCTCTGTCCCCCAGTTCTCCTCTACTGATCTCCCTTTTGCTCATTTATTTATTTATTTTTGATTGGTGCTTTATGCATATACATAAAGATGGAATTCACTGTGATATATTTATATATGCACATAATGCTAAGTATTTTAATCAAGTTTCAGATAATATAATAACCCCTGTGAATAATTGATCTACACACTACTGCTTGTTGTATTCCACTGTGCACCTTAGAACCCTCTGGGTTTGGTAAACACCATTGTATTCTCAGATTTTTTTTTTTTTTTTTTACTTTAAGCTTATCTCAGTGTATGTCACAGTATGACCTGCAACCCCCCCACCCCCACCCCCGGCCCTGTATACCACGGCCAGAAAGTCTGGAAAATGCTTTCCATTGCTGCTTCCAGACTTCTTCAAAAATCCCACAGAGGCCATCCATGGTGACATAACCCTGTAATCCCAGAGACTCAGGAGGCTTAGGCAGGAGGATGACTAGTTCAAGGCCAGCCTTGGTAAATTAGTGAGACCCTGTCAAAATAAAAACTAAATAAAAAGGACTGGGGATGTAGCTCAGTGGTAGAGTGTTGCTGGGTTCAATCCCTAGTATCACAAAAAATAAAAACAAAACATTAAAAGATAAAAAACAGAGGGAAAGGGAGGGAGAAGGGGAATAGCAAGGATGGTGGAAGGAGACGGTCATCATTATACAAAATACATGTATGAAGATGTGAAAAAACAGATAAAAAACAATTTCATGAACTTCAGGGGAAAACTTCATTATTGTTGTTGTTATTATTTCATCTTATTATTTTGGACCAAGAATTGAAAATGGGTGGTTATCCACCGAGCCATATCCCCAGCCTCTTTATCATCATCATCATCATCATCATCATCATCATCATTGTAATTTGTTATATATGACAGCAGAATGCATTACAATTCATATTATACATATAGAGCACAATTTTTCATGCCTCTGGTTGTATGCAAAGTAGAGCCACACTATTCATGTCTTTATACCTGTGCTTAGGGTAATGAAGTCCATCTCATTCCACCATCTTTTCTACCCCTATTCCCCCCTCCCTTCCCCAACTTCCCCTTTGCTCTAGAGTTTGTCTAATCCTCCCATGCTCCTCACCAACCCCACTATGAATCAGCCTCCTTATATCAGAGAAAACATTTAGCATTTGTTTTTTTTTTTTTTGATTGGCTTACTTCACTTAGCATTATATTCTCCAACTCCATTCACTTACTTGCAAATGCCATGATTTTATTCTCTTTAATGCTGAATAGTATTCCATTGTTTATATATACCACATTTTCTTTATCCATTCATCAACTGAAGAGCATGTAGGTTGATTCCACAGTTGAGCTATTGTGAATTGTCCCAGCCCTTTTTAAAAATATTTTATTAGAGACAGGGTCTTACTGAGTTGCTTAGGGCCTCACTAAGTTGCTGAGGCTGGATTTGAACTTGTGATCCTCCTGTCTCAGCCTTCTGAGTTGCTGGGATTACAATTATTATTATTTTGAAAAAAAAGTGTAACTTGACTGTTAGTCATCACACAGTATGCAACAAAATTAATTAAAATTTACTGTGCAACTTCTATTACAATCTTGGAGTAGACAATTTATTTATTTTTAAGGAAGATACAAATCACCAATTATGAAAGGAAAAAAAATTAATAACTTTACCTCACCTCAAAAAAAAAATGTTAAGGATATGTCAAGCATGATGTTGTATGCCTGTAATCCCATTGACTTGTGAGGCTGAGACAGGAGGACCAAAAGTACCAGACTGGCCTCAGCAACTTAGTAAGACTCTGACTCAAAATAAACAAATTGGAAAAAAAAAAGACAGGGGAGTTGGGAGATCTAGTTCAGGAGTAGAATGCCACTATGTTCAATCCCCGGGACCAAAAAATAAATAAAATAAAGAAATTAGGGGCTGTAGCTCAGGGGCAGAACTCTTGCCTAGCATTTGTGAGACTCTGGGTTCAATCCCACACCACATAAATAAATAAAGAAATAAAATATAGGTATTGTATCCATTTACGACTAAAAACATTTAAAAAATTAGTGAGCTGTTGCATATGTTAATTAGCTTATCTAGCCATTTCACTCTGTGTGTGTGTGTGTGTGTGTGTGTGTGTGTGTGTATTAAAAACAAAACAAAAACAGGAGACAAAACCAGTCTTGCAGAGCTGAGAAGGGATATATGTCACAATGAGAAATTAACTGTCATCTAAGTAAAATTAAATCAATAAAATAATTATTAAAACTAAAACTTCTTCTTTTGAAAAAGAAAGTTTAAAAATACTGAAAAGGAAAGTCACACATTGGAAGAAAATATGCTGAAACAGATATCTAAAAAAAGACTTTAATCCAGAATGTATAGAATACTCTTACACCTCAATAGTATGACAGACAACCAGTAAAAACAAGACAATAGATTTGAACACATTTCTCGAAGATGTATGAATGACCCATAATCAAATGAACTGAGAGATGCTCAATATCATAAATCATTAGAGCAATTCAAATTAAAACCACAGTGAGTGCTGGGGTTGTAGCTCGGTGGTAGTGCACTTGCCTAGCAATGTGAGGCACTGGGTTCAATCCTCAGCACCACATATAAATACATACATACATACATACATACATGAACTACTACTGTGTACCCCCTAAACTGATAAAGTTTAACAAAAACAAAAACCAAACCACCAAATGTTAGTCAGATTGTGGATTCACTAGAGATTATTCATATATTACTGATTGGAATGTAAAATTGTACAATCACTTTGAAAACAGTTTAGTAAAAAAAAATTAAAATAAACTTAGACAAACATTACCATATGACTCAGTAATTTTACTTCTAGGTACTTACCCCAAATAATTTAAAAATATGTATTCACACCAAGAATTACATAAGAATTCTCACAGCAGCTTTATTCATAATAGCCTCACACTATTAATAACCCAAATGTCCTTCAACAGATGAAATGATAAATGTGGTATGTGAATTCAATAGAGTACTTTTCAACAACACACACAATAACATGAATGACTATAAATACATGGCTGAGCGGAAGAAGTAAAGATTGTAAGAATCCATTCATATGAGATTCTAGAATAGGTAAGTCTATAGTGACAGAACAAGTCCAAGGTACTTGGGTGGGAGGACCTATGTAGAAAGAGGAATAGGGAAACATTTTTGTGGTATATAGCTCATTACATTTCCACAATCAAGGAAAAATGCACTAAAGTGGGTATATTTTATTTATTATGGGTACAACTATACTTCCAATAAAGTTGATTTAAATAGTAAAAATGTGTAGTCTCTGAAGAATCCTTCCTAGGGACAAGAGCCATCCTTAAGGACACAAAAATACATTTACAAGGCAATAAAGATGAAATAAATTGAAACATTTAGATTGTGCTCTGATTTCTGCCTTGCAAGTTGAAAGAATGTCTAGAGCAAGAGTGGGTATAAAAGTAGGCACATCTTTTATAGTTATTGTAGCTTTCAAATAGGATGTAGCTGCTAAACAAGACAATCTAACTGGGTGCCTTTCTAAGCTCATCCTAAATTCAGAGACTTGGACAACTACCATATCAGTCTGATTTGTCACTGTGGCAAAATGCCTGAGATAAACATATGAGGAGGAAAGGTTTATTTTGGCTTGTGGTTTCAGAAGTTTCAGTCCATGGTCAGTTTTGGGCAAGGCAGAACATCATGATGGAGAGTGCAAGGTGGAGCAAAGCTGCTCCCCTTCTGGCAGCTAGGAAGTGCATGAACGCATGCTCTTGTGTGCAAAAGAAGGGAGGAGAGAGAGAGAGAGAGAAAGGGGCTGGGGTCCTAATACCCCCCTTCAAGTCCACATCATGATAACCCAACTTCCTTTGAACTAGGCCCCACTTTCTAAAGGTTCCACCAGCTCCCTACACCACCATGGGCTGGGGACCAAGTCATCAACACATGGACCTTTAGGGGACATTTAAGATCCAAACTATAGTAAGCACAGAGGGAAAACTATAAGGAAACAGATCTGATGGATTCATTACAAAGGACCACCCAGCAAGATCCAAGCCATCCACAGTAATGCTTCAAGACTGCACATAGCTCAGAAATGTAGGGTAAGAATACGCACAACCTCAGATCAGGCAAATTACAAGGATATCTGCTCTCACCACTTCAAGTCAACATTATACTGCAGAATCTCATGAGAGCAATTAGTCAAGAAAAAATGAGTAAAAGACATCCAGATTGGAAGGGAAGAAAACTTTCTCTATGTAGATGACATGATTCTGGATAGAGAAAATCTTGAGGGACAAATACTATTAAAACTAATAGTTTCAGCAAGGATGCGGGATATAATCTCCATATATAAAATTCACAAAGAATTTCTAGGGTATACATTCAATAAAAGAAGTACATGATTTATACAATGAAACTACCATTAAATGGAGTTTAATGGTCCTGGGGCACATGCAAAAGGATAAAGTTGGTCCCTATCTCACACCATTTACAAAAAATTAACTCAATTTATCAAAGATCTAGACTATAAAACTCTAGGAGGAAACATTAAGTATCAATTTTTGTGACCTCAGGTTAGGCGAAGATTTCTTAGACATGATGCCTAAAGATTATGCAACATACAAGAAATAGATGTGTTGGCTTTCTTCAAAATTAAAACATTTTGTGCCTCAAAGAGCATCATCAAGGAAATGAAAAAAAAATAACCCACAGAATAGGAGAAAATATTTGTAAGTTGTATGTCTGATAAAGGCAAATTATTTAGAATATATAAGGAATATATAAGAATATATAAGGAAATCTCAACATAAAAGACAAGCCATTTAAATAAAATAAACAAAGGATTTGAAAAGACATTTTTTCGGGCTGGGGATGTAGCTCAAGTGGTAGTGCGCTCGCCTGGCATGCGTGCGGCCCGGGTTCAATCCTCAGCACCACTTACAAACAAAGATGTTGTGTCCGCCGAAAAACTAAAAAACTAAAAAATAAATATAATAAAAAAGAAAAGACATTTTTCTAAAGAAGGTTTGCCAGTGGCCAATAAGCACATGAAAATATGGCCAACACCAGTAGCCGTGTGGAAGTGCATCACAAAACCAGAAAGAGATACTACTTTACTAAGATGGCTATAATAAAAAAAAGGCATACAAGTGTTGGGCAGGATGTGGGGAAATTCTAACCCTTAGACATTGCTGGTGGGAATGAAAAATGGTCAAAATTGCTGTGGAAAGCAGTTTGATAGTTCCTCAATAGTCAAACCCAGTCACCATATGAGCTAGCAATCATATTTCCAGGTATATACCCAAGACGAAAACACGTGAGCACACAAAAACTTGCATGAATATTTAGAGTAGCATCATTCTCAATAGTCAAAATGTAGAAATAACCCAAATGTCCATTCACCAAGGAAGGGATAACAAAAGTAGGATACTCATACAATGGAAAATTATTTGGCCATAATAAAATATCATAGATCTCATGATAATACAGTTCTGATATATGCCACAACATGGATGAACTTGGAAAACATTATGCTAAGTGAACGGACTAGACAGAAAAGGCCACATAGTATATTATTCCATTTACATGAAATGTACAAAATAGGCAAATCCATACTGTCAGTAAGTACCTTGGTTTTTTCCAGGAACTAAGGGGAGTAAGAATGGGCAATGACTACTAATGGGTCTGTAGGAGTTTTTTTTTTTTTTTAAACATCTTTTTTCTTCCTTTTTTAGGTCTTGAAAATATTCTGAAATTTGATAATTGTGAGGATTGTATAACTTTGGAATATACTGAAAACAACTGAACTGTTAAAAAAAAAGTGTTGGGGGGGGGCGGTAGGGAATAAGGATATCCATTCAGCTTTCACCAATTATTTCAATGCATATAATTATTCTTTGTAAAACTTAAAAAGAGAAATGGAAAAGAAAGACACTATTTCCAATAGAAGTGAGTCCAGTTCCTGCCATCACATTTGGGAAACTTCTCCCTCCTAAGGGCATGGGTAGACACAGGAGGAATGTCCTTGCCCTGTGCCATTAACAACTGGTCTTCAGCCAAGAATCAGCCTGCCTCTTGCAGGGAAGACAACTTGCTTAACTCTATCCACTAGCCAGAAAGTATGTATTTTTTATTTACCTGACCCTTAATTATAAGACATTGGTGTGCCAAATCATTCCATGGCCCTCAACAACCCAGCTATGCACAATTCTTCTTGTGAAAAGGTTTAGCTTTTAGGGAAAGAGATAGATCTCATGAGAGTTTTATGTGATTGGATTTTTTTAGACATAAAAGAAGTACAAGTTCAATTGTATTATATGGCTCTCCAGGATCTCGAGTCCTGGAACAATTTAGAAATCCCTTGACTATAAAGAAGTAATTAAATGCTTGTTTCTGACCATGGCAGCTCTGAGGATACAGTCAAGGTGACACAGGCCAAAATGTAACTCATTGTTATTGGATTTTTATGCTGTTATGGCCTTTAGCTTCTGTTTATCACTGTTAAGTTGGCACAAGTATGTGAAGCCTAGAGTCCCTGATAACACTCCTCCTAGGGGAACAGGGTCAGTCCTTGATTAAGTCTTGATTTTTTTAATATTAATTCATCTAAAATTCATTAGCAAAGAGGAATTGAAGAGACAACATGATTTAAAAATGTATGGTGCATAACACTCCTCAGACGTGAGGTTGTCTTCATTTTGCTGTTAAAAAATACCTTGGGGAACCTGATTCATGTAAAATTGTTGTTAAAAATGGTTATTGTTATTATTGAGTTAACAAATTTATTTCTGAGAATTCACAAATGGTGGTCTGGAAAGGCACTTTTCAGATAAAAATGGAAAAAAAACACTGAACAGTATATTTATATAACTTAGACTAGGGGTGTAGTTCAATGGTAGAGTTCTTGCCTTGCAAATGTGAGGCTCAGCACTGCAAAAAGATAAGAAAACAAACAAAACTATAAATGGACAAAAAGGAAGAACTTGTAGTGGAATCAAAGTATTTCAGCTAAAATAATTATGAAATCGAATATTATTTGGATTAATTGTGTTTAAACCACCAATTTTGTTTTCCATCATAGCTTCACTTCTATGCTGGTCAAAATGAACTATAATCAAATAATAGATAAGAAGCATAAATGCATTGAAGTATTTAAAGTATGAATAAAAGAAGGGGAGGACTAATTGGGCAATTTTCCATCTTGATTTGCAAACTGTTTTCTTTGATTAAAAAAAAAAGTTTAACTTCAGCCAGGTGTGGTGGTGCATGCCTGTAATCCCAGCAGCTTGAGAGGCTGAGGCAGGAGGATTGAAAGTTCAAAGTCAGCCTCAGCAAAAGTGAGGTACAAAGCAACTCAGTGAGACCCTGTCTCAAAATAAAATACAAAAAAATGGGCTGGGGTTGTGGCTCAGTGGTAGAATGCCCTGAGTTCAATCCCCAGAACTGCCCCCCCCCCCCCTCAAAAATGTTTAACTTCAAATTTAAGAATTTTTTATATTAATTCATCTAAACTTCAGGTCTGATAAAACTTTTAAATAATAAAACCAGGAAATTTAATTTAAATATTAAAGAATCTAATGTTGTGTTTGGTGTGGTTCATGCAGGTGGTTGGCTGGAGTACATGGGTCTCCTGGGCACAACCCTTCATCTGCCAATAGGTCAGATGAGGTCTCTTTATGTGGTGGTATCTAGACAGTGTTGGGAGATGGTGAGGGTGGAAACTTCCAGGCTTCTTGAGGTTTAGGTTCGAAAGTCCCACAGCATCCCTTCTGCTGAATCTACTGGCCAAAGAAAGTAAGGACCAGTGAGATTTCTAGGGATGTAGGAAAAAACTCCACCCTTGGAGGAAGAAATATCAAACTTATATTGCAAATTGGTGTACTTATAGGGAGGGATTGGAGGACTCTCTGTGACTAGCCTTTGCAAGCCCTGTGCCCCAGTCCTTATTTTCATGGTTCAAGAGACAGTTTTGTCATAAATTCCTTGTGCTGAGCATCAGGATGGGAGGAGAAAAGGAACTATAGCTGTGTCCCAGAAGTTGTACATGTTACACCCCCATCATGGATTAGAATTTAGTTATAAGGCTGGATCTAGCTAGAAGAGGGGCTAGGAAGTATAACCTTTGTTCCAGGTAGCCATGTGCCCAGGTAAAATGCATGGATTGTGTGTATGATAGAGAAGAATGGATTGTGGTGGGACATAACCAGTAGTATCTGCCAGATAGAATACATCATGTTTTGTGTCCATCCCATATGACAAAATGTTTTCAACTAATCCACATTTCTTAATTTCTACTTTCACTGTCACCACCCCAGTTCTGACTACTTCATCTCGGATCTAGATCACAGCCACACCCTTTTAATCCATCTTTCTGTCTCTGCTTGCATTTCTTTAACCCATTCTGCAGACAACCAGGATGTAAGCTTGAGCTTATCACTAGTTTACTTGAAACCCCTGAGTGATTTGTTTTTCCAATGGTCTCTGAATAAAAACTCAAATACTGACGAAGACCCGTCACAAGACCACAGGTGATCTGGTCCTTACCTGTTCCATGACCTCATCTCATGCTGCTTTCCACCTGGAACCTGCTCTCTCTCCAGGCATATCATATTTTTCTCAGTTCCTCTCTCAAGCACTGTCTGATTTGGGGGGCCATAGTAGAGGTAACTCACCACACCCCCATCTTCTTCAAGAGCTTGTAATCAATTGGGAAGAAGACTCATGGGTCAGACCACAGAGATCCAAGTATCCGATTTTTCTTCAAGACACTGGACTGAGAACAAGATTATATGTGCAGCTATAATCGTACTTTCTTGGGAGCCAAAATTTTCTTGTAGAAATACAAGGACTAAGGAATAGGGGTTTCATCTCTACTTACATCAGGTTCCTTTCTGTTTTATTTCTTGATGTTTCCAGAAACTACTAAATAATTCGCCTAATGATAAAATGTCATATTTTATAGTACCAGTTTCTTTCTTACTATAGTTCCTAAAGAAGTGTGGAAACACTGAGGTTTTTTTTCCCTCCCTTTTACAACTTATGGGAAGTTTATCACTTTTTCAGTTTACAGGAAATTTATTGTTGTTACACTGAGTCATTTTCTCAGGAAATCATTAGCTTTTTCAGGAGAAATCTGATAGTTGAAACATATAGCCAAATACCAGTCCATCCCAAGAAAAATAAACAAACCTACAGTGCAGTAGGATTCAATCTTGAGTTCAGGATTAGATTTTGTTAAGTTATACTTTTGAACGTTTATTCATCGAATACAAACAAATTTGAGTTTTAACTTCTAATCATTTCTCCCTGAAAAAAAGCCATGAGCTCTTCAATGAAAAATGTGGTTTGACTATCCAAGGCTTAAATATGTAGCAAAAAGTGAATTGCTCTGCTATTTGCACTGTGACCCTACGAGTCTCTAGGGCAGGTGGGGATGTTCCTGAGCCAGGGAAGGAGACAGAGGCACCCACGTGGGATGACTTGTCAGAATTAGACCCTAATACTGCTGGAAAAGTGAACTCCTTGCCTCTTGCCTGAGACCACTTTTGATTCTGGATGGTCTCATTGGGCACATGGGGAGAACCCATAGCGTCAGTTAGAGCTGTGTTCCATGTGACAGCAATCAAATTGACCTAGAAGAGGAAATTTCAGAGGGAGGGCTGGCTTCAGTAATGTCTTGATGAAGGAGGTCAAGCAGTGTCACCAGGACCCTTCTTTCTTTTTTGGTCTTTTGGTCTACATTCTCCGATTTGCCTTATTTTCAAACAGGCTTCTTGGTTGTGGTAGTCATTTAGTCACTTCAAATCCAATGATAAAGAGCAGAGATAGTCCGTGCCTAAGTCTTATTGTATCCTATTGGTTCTGGGTGAGTCACTAGGTTGCCATGGCTACATGTTACACCATACCTTGGTCAGGAGCTCCACTACTGGGGTAGGCTGGAGGCAATTCTCCAGAACCCAGGATTCGGTAGGAGCCCACAGGGGCATCTTCAGCTTCTCTGGCAGAATGGTGGCTTTGGTTTTACTGTCCTGCTAAGCTTTCACATAGTGTGGGAGAAACACGCCTATAGGAAGAAATCAGGCTGAGTGGGAAAAGAAGGACAGATGCTGGGTGGGGAAAAACATGCCCCACATGCCTGTATTTTAGTAGCCTGTTCATATTTGCAATCACGATTGTTAAGAGAATCTTCAGATTTTTCTTCCAGAGCCAGGCTAGCAGCTCCAGATATGGGGGATGAAGTTGGAAAAGTCTGGAGCAGCTGGGTCCACTTTATAAGCACCTCAGCAACCAATCTGTATCAGCATTGGATCAGCTGGGAGCCCAAGAGACCCACCAGTCCTGGCAGCCATGCTGAAGAGCAAAGTTCAAGATCTAGACCCAACATGCTTCCTTCGCTTCCTTCGTGACCTAGAGAAGACAGAAAGGGGCTGGGCAGAGGGAACACTATGCCGAGGCGGCCTCGGCGGAGGAGCAGAAGGAAATGGAAGATAAAGTGACTAGTCCAGAGAAGGCTGAAGAAGCAAAATTAAAAGCAAGGTATCCTCATCTGGGACAAAAGCCTGGAGATTCCGATTTTTTAAGGAAACGATTGCAGAAAGGGCAAAAATATTTTGATTCTGGGGATTACAACATGGCAAAAGCAAAGATGAAGAACGAGCAACTTCCTACTGCAGCCCGGGAAAAGACAGAGGTCACTGGTGACCATATTCCCACTCCACGGGACCTTCCTCAACGGAAACCATCCCTTGTTGCTAGCAAGCTGGCTGGCTGATTAAAAGAGCTGACCTGCATGAATTTTCTAATTCCCATTATTTCTCCTCATATGTTACTTACCCACTTTTTATTCCTTTCATTCACTAAGTCATTTAAATGAGACTGACGGCTTTGCAGGTAGTGATAGTGTGTGCTGCTGTTGTAAGGGAATATACATGTGTAGAGGTTTTGATTAGTTTTAACAGTGCACTAATGAAAAGGACATGTTAGAGCAACATAAGTAATCTACATGAAAATATTTGTATATATCACCTAACTCCTAATATAGGTTCCAACAAGTAATAAGCAAATTTTACAATTTTAATGTTTTGCCTTCCTCGCTTATCTTAATTATAGCTGTGTATGTTACTCTTATTTAATGTAACCTCTGTATTGATTTCTTCTGGATTTTCCTTCTGGGTTTTATCAAACAGAAGTTTAAGCCACAAGTTTGAAGAAAGATCACAGATTCAAATGAAAATAGGAGGGGCTTTGAAAGATTTGTATAACTGTGCTTGAACTTGAATGGCCTTAAACCTGTTTCAGCTTTAACAATATAATTTTACTTGGGCAATATTTGGTGTAACTTATGTGACTTCAGTGCTTAACAGCTGCCATTGAAGCTAGTATTCTTATTTAGTTTTGTAGTGTTAAATACAAATGTGAATGAAGTATGCAAGTGCATCAACTGTTGAATTCACTTTTGTGCCATTTTTGTAAATACAGTAGTTTTGCACACACACACACACAAACACAAAAAGACAGAAGGCCAGTGTATCCAGCCTGTGGTCCTCAGCTTCATTAAGTTGCTCTATCACATCACCAATGACAACTGGTATATTAGCATCAACCCTTGATTCAAAGGAAATTCAAACTGTAGAAATAGAGTATTCTGGGGAAGTAAGAGAGTTAATAAGAATTCAATATAATTTAGAAGCCAAAAATATTAATAAAGCTTTTTACAATGTAGGTTTTCAATGTGCTCATATTCTTTTTTTTTAAATATATATATTTTTAAAGAGAGAGTGAGAGAGGGAGAGAGAGAAAGAGAATTTTAATATTTATTTTTTAGTTATTGGCGGACACAACATCTTTGTTTGTATGTGGTGCTGAGAATTGAACCCGGGCCAGCGCGCTACCGCTTGAGCCACATCCCCAGCCCAGTGCTCATATTCTTTAAAAAATTTTTTTTAATTGTAGATGGACACAAATCTTAATTTTATTTATTTATTTTTATGTGATGCTGAGGATCAAATCCAGTGCCTCACCTGTGCTAGGCAAGTGCTCTACCTTTGAACTATAACCCTGGCCCTGTTTATATTCTTAATAGTAGTAATGTCATTGTGTATGAGAAGAATTTAGTTTTATTAGTCAGGATTGGCCAAGAGAAGTAAGGGAGAGAGTTTTTTTCCCCCCAAGGCTGGAGCTTTGTAACCCTTAACCTTAAAGCTATCTAACCTTCTAGAATTGTTTTCATTTTACACTTAGCTCAGTTGGAGCAAGAAGTATTGTATAAACTTCCTTCAACCACTGACAAAGCAGAAACCTGCAAAGAACTCTATTCTTTTTAAGGCCCAGACTTTAGTAGAAGATAGAACTATACTATTTCTGCTTTAAAAGAAGAATGTTCTTTTTCCTATTTAATAGTTTATAATGATTTCAATGCTAGAGGACAGGTTCAAGATTTAGTAGGGGATGCTGAGGTATGTATAACCAGGGTCCATAGTTGCAAGCTTATAACATGTATGGTGTAGTCTTACGGGATTTCTGGTACTAATGCAAAACGAGGCTTGGAAACCAGGCAGAAGAAAGGGAGGTTGGTAGCAGCATGAAAAACAAGTCCTAAGCCCAGTCTGATGATAACTTTCCTAACTTGGCCACTCAGTTCTGCTGCCACTGGACACTGGATACCATTGGATTTGGTCTATCAAATGCAATACTTAGTTATACTGGAATTTCAAACAAATGAAGCTTTTTAGTGCCAATATGTCCCATGCAATATTTGGGGCATACTTATACTCAAAAAAAAAAATTACACAGAAAATGATTTGTTGTTTATCTGAAATTCTAATTTCACTGGGCTGCCTGTATTTTCACGTTAAATCTGACAGTTCTGTTCTGGATGTCCCATTGCCATTGCCACCCCTGTCCTTGGAAACTAGCCATCATCTGCCACTCAGATGAATTTCCCAGGTGGTCCCTGGCTTTTTGGTTCATGGGTTCTGAAATGAACTTGACTGAGACAGATATGTGTCCTCAGAGGAGCATCTGCTACAAGCCCCTGCTCCAACTGTGAGGGAGGTCAGAGAGCTCACAGGGCTGTTAGTGGGAAGTGGCCTCTGTCCTCTCCTGTGTCTTAAATTTTTCAAAGATGGAGGGGGGAACAGCAGGGAGGTTTAGATATGAGGGCAGAGGGATACCAATGCCGCATTCCTCCTCTTTGTTATTATTCAGTATCCTGTGAGTTGGGGGCCAGGCATGGTTAATATAATTCTCTTTTCCGGTGGCTGGTTTAAGAATCCAAACCTAAGCCAGCTAGCAGGTGGCATCACTCTGGCTAAGGTTGTTTCAGAATTGTAAACATGATCTAAACTGGGCCAATGAGCTATGAGTCTGTTAAAAAGGTCTAGGGAAAGTTACCTTATTACTGATAACCTGCATAAAGAAAAGATCTCGTTTTCCTATCACATATTGTTTTATGTCCTGGTGAATCCAGGAAATCCTTGTCGTCTTGTTTCCAGTTTGAGATGAAGAACAAAGAGAGAAAATAAGGGCAGAAAGCATCTGAGTATTTACTGAGAATGGAGCTGGAACCATTGACTTCCCTGAAGCCTGTCCTACATCTGGACATCAGCTCTGTGCACTGACATGTTTTGATTTGGCTCACACAGCTTCAAGTTGGGTGCTCCGGTGCTTATAGCCAAAGACAGCTCCACAGAAAAAAGGATTCGTGAATGTATGAGGCAGCTTCAAAACTTATCATTTATTAAACGCTGAAAGTGTAGCCTAATGTTGTTTTGATTGAATTGGAAATTGTTATTATGAAATGGTGAGACAAAGATTAGTATTTAAATTAATGCAACACAAACAACAGGAGATCTGCTTCATTAAGTCAGGGAAAAGAAGCAGTTTATAATTATTGCCAGATTCTTGCTCTTTTTGCCTGAATGACCAGAGGATGAGGCAGCCTCTCAGGGAGAGAGTACCCTCTGAGGAGAGAGACATATTTAAATTTCTGGAAAGGCCTACAGTGCAAATATAAACAGGATTTTGAGAACCCGGCCCTCCCCCTCCTCCATCTTCATGTGGCAGACAGCTGTGCTTTGGCCAGCCTCACAGCCATTCCTACGTTTTTGGTACTAGCATCTGCCTTTCCTTTGTATCACCCTGGCCTCCACCATTCTCCACCATCTTGTCAGGACCAGCCATCCAGACACACGTGTGCCCTCCACCACTGAGCACCAAAGGTGGGCATGTGGCTTCAGGCCTCTCAAACTCTCCCAAGAATTCAGATCTCTAGGGAGTGATGCAAGAAGGAAAATCCTTAGAGTCAGATTCCCAGAGATACCTGGTTTCTGTCCTTTCTGAGGTTTGATTCTAGGGTCCCCCATGGGCTCTGCTAAAGGTAGCTTAGCTGAGTGCTTAGCTGAGGTAGAGGTTTAGAGTGTGTCTTCTGAAGCTTCAGGTTTTGAAGTTTGGCTCTCAGTGTGGTGAGGTCAGCAAGTGATGGAACCTTGAAGAGACGGAGCCTAGTACAAGGTGGTTGGGATGTTAGGGGAATCACACTTGGAAGGGACTAAGTGGTTCCTGGTGGTGGACCCCCAGTAGCTCCACAAGAGGAATGGATGTAGAAGAGAAAGACTGACTCCTCCCCACTTTCTATGTTAGCTCTCTCTTGTGTGATATCTTGTGTGATTATTCCCCTCTTGCAGAACCCCCCACCATGATTTCATCTGCCATGACATAGTCATACAATGGGACCCTCACTAGAGTCAAACATATGTCAGTGTCATGTGCTTGGACCCAAAAAAACTATGAGTGAAATAAACCCTTCTCTATGAAGTACCCAGCTAATCAGGTGCTTTGTTATGTACCCAGCTAATCAGGTGTTTTGTTATAGCGGTGGAAATGGACTTATACAGTATGCCAGCAGAAGTTTCTGTTGCATGGTACCAAAAATCTTAGCCAGTATTCTCTACCAACAATCCTTGAACAAAACCAAATCTAAAGATGTAGGAGGTGTTCTCTAAGCATATGCAAATACAAGCCTCACGTACACCTGCTTATAGTAACTTCTATCATGTGTCTAAGCTATCAAATAATCAATTATTAGAAAAAAAACTTATTGAGAACTAAGGTGCATTTTGTTTAAAACTTATAGAGCACTTATTGTGTATAGAGGCATTGCTCATTTGCTTAATCCACATTGCAATATAGTGGTGTGAATATCATTATTATGCTCATTTTACAGATTTCAAAACTGAACCACAGAAAAGTTAAGTAATGCACTTAAGATCACACAGCTGGTAAACAACAGAGCCATGATTCAAACTGTGACAGTCTAACTTGAGTCTACCCACTTCTGTCTTGTCTACTTGGTAGAACTTGATCTTCAGAAGATGGAGACAAACTATAAAATCAACTCCTAACAAATAAGATTAGAAATATACAAAAGCATCTCAATGATAGAATGTTTTCTAGTCCAGAAGCAAGAAAGTTTAACAAAGGTGTCTGAAAGTCTCTGGGTTCCAACTGCCTTTTTTTTTTTTTTTTTTGGAGCTAAATAAAAACTGCTTAGGATTTCCAAGGGGAAAAATGTCCATCTAATTAGTTAGCAAGTGTGAACCAAGCCCAAACACCTGCTACTGTTTTTCTTTCATGGTTGCCAGGTGATCCATGAGCAGTCCTGGATCAAAAAGTAATTGTAATTGACACCCAGTATAATTAATTATATAATTTTAACTTCTTAAGTTCATTTCCATTAAAATGGGCCCATAAAACTGGGATATTTTCAAGACTGCCATGGAAAAGGGGGATAATAGGGGACCAGAGCCTTATTTATAGTTGACTCAGCTGTGAGTCATGTCCTCCACAGTGTGAATTCTCTCACCTTACCATCATTAATGCTAATAAATGTCTATGGAATTATGAACTCACTCATTCAAATTCATGTATTGAGTACCTACTAAGTGCTGAGTACTGGGGATGTGATAGTGGATAAGCAGACAGAATACTATCTTCAAGAGGTTGCTATTCTAGAGGGGAGTTGTAATCCCACCACTGCTCCATTGGAAAAGCCTGAATTCTCCAGGCTCCTGATTATTATCATCACTATGTAGAATAAACGAATGAGGCTGGGCATGGTGCACATGCCCAGCAACTGGGGAGACTGAGACAGGAGGATATCAAGTTCAAGGGCAGCCTGGGCAACTTAGTGAGACTCTGTCTCCAAATGAAAAATACAAAGCTGTGGGGGTGTAGCTCAGTAGCAGAGTACCCCTGGGTTCAATGTCAAGTACCATAAAAGAAAAAAAAGGAAGGAAGGAAGGAAGGGAGGGAGGGAGGGAGGATTGAGCTGTCTTTGGGGAGATATCATTTGGCTTGGTCTTTCCAGAGGCGTCCAAGGAGAGGGCACTGTGGCCAAAGACTGCTTTGTAGAGATGGTCATATCTGCTGGGTGATCATGAAGATTTATTATTATGTGTCCAAGATTTCATATGAACAAGTTGTGTGCTTCATATGTGCCCACGTACTTAATTCTCACAACAAACGAAGATCTACTAAATTCTACAAATTTGTTGATGTGCCTATTTTTATATCTTTGATTCTCTGAAATTGAGATATGTCTTACAAACCATGGCCTCTTATTATTGCTGTCAATGGGGCATGGTGTTAATGGGGTTGTTGCCTGCCAATGTTGCATCTGATCATAGCTGTTCATGGGGTGTGTGCATACATATGCGAGTGTGTGTGTGTGTGTGTGTGTATGCTCATGTTTGTGGTGCTGGGGATTGAAATCAGGGCCTCACACATGCTAGGCAATCACTCTACCACTTAGTCACATTCCTAGCCCCTATCTTTACATTTCAATTAAATTATGAACATTGCTGATACTGCATGTGTTTGGCTTATTTGTTGATTACGATATTATCCTGATTCTTGTCTGAATCCTTCTGTTGACACCTACTGGTAAAATCATCTTACAGAACAGGGTGTCCATGTCATGGAAGAAAGTCTCCTAGATGGGGCAGGGAGTCAGGAGAGGTAGCATCATGGAGCACTTTAAAGAATGGTAGTTCACTAACCCTATTGATGGAAAGAGGGTAGTTTTGTTTGGAAAAATGTTGAGGGCCACGGCCGAGTCCGGATGACGCATGGCATTTTTGCCAGAAGTAGTGGTTGAGAGGTGACGCTAGAGAGCCATTAAGATGATGACTTTTGAGTTCTGGCGGAGTTCCCGTTGAATTCCACTCGAGTTCTTGTGGGGATTCCCGGAGAGTTCCCATTGGTTGGGGAAGTGCCTGAGGAGGGATTTTCCGGTTGTTGGTTCCTGGAGGAGCCGCATGGCGTTCGTTCGGGGGAGTTCCCAGGAGCGTGTGTGGAGTGTGCTGGTGGAGTTCAGAAATAAAGTTTGTTCCTGCTTCAGTGGCTTGTCATTTGTGCCCAGCCAGACTGCGGCAGAAAAATTCCAAGCAAGCATTGTATTCTAGTTTGATAGGTTTGTTTTTCTTTTAGGACAGATGATGTGTATTACCATAAAGAGCATCTTAGATTCAATGAGATTGCAGATTACCTCCAGGAAGCTGATGCACAATAATGTGAATTAACTTACCTCAAATTCCACAGCTAGAAATGGCAGGGCCAGGATTTAATCCTGAACTTGTGGTTTCAGTCTTGAAACTCCATTAACCATTGTCTCATACTGCCTCTCAGTATGGATGTGGCTGGTTATCACAGTCTGATTTACCTAGTCAATCAGTATTCATTGAGTGCCTACTGTATACCAGACATTGGCATATACAAAAGTACAGTGGTGAGTGAGACAGAATTTGGAACTATCCCCATGAAGTGCATAGATTAATCAGGGAATAATCAAATAATTGCGGGAATAGATGTCAATTTGCAACTGTGCAATAAAAGGCAGGAAGCCTGTTGTAAGGGTCCTTTTACAATCTGGAAAGTCAAGGAAGTCTTCCTGAAAGAAGAGTCTTTTGAGTTAACGTGAAATGGGCAATGAGTGGGCAGGGAAGAACACCCCAGAAAGAGTAAGTGGTGTGTTAAGAAGGCCCAGTGGTGGGAAAGAACTTGGAGTGTTTTCAAAATGGAAAAAAGCCAGTCTGGTGTGTGTGTGTGTGTGTGTGTGTGTGTGTGTGTGTGTGTAGGTTAGAGGGTTATAAGATGATGGTAGAGAGCTAGCTGGGGGTAAGATCACACATGGCTCGGAGTCTTGTTAAGATTATAGACTTCATCCTGAAAGCAATGGTACTCACCCAAAGGTTGATGGTCACCATTATTGCTCCCTGGATCTCATTCCATTTCAATAAATCTGAAACTACTCCAAGGCTGATTGACACTCTATGGAAAGGAATAATTTTCCTGAAAGACCTTGATAGGCAGCTATTTATTTATAAGGCATTATTATTTCCCCTACTACTACCTTCTCTGACTGAATATATGATGAAACTTACCCATAAATAAGAGATGTTTATATAATTCTCAGATTTCTAAATTACTATGCATAAAAAGATAGTTTAAACAAAGCTTATTTGACTATGTGTAACAGGTGGAAAGTATGCAGTGCAGCAAGATCATCTATATTTATATTATATTATATATATATATAAATATGGAATGCTAAAGGAAAAAGTCAAATATGCCTCTTTGAAATAATTAAATATGGAATGCTAAAGGTCTGTCACATTTTAATTGATTATACATAATTAATTATATTATGTAGCTTGATGATACATAAAATAGTAAATTTATAGTTGGTATGATCTCAGATTTAATGATGTAGAATGTGAACAAGTCACGTTCCTAGAAGCAGAGCCTAACACAGATATTGGGGTTTTGTGTTAGTTTATTTTCTGTTACCATAACAAAATACCTGAGGCTGAATTCTTTACTTACAAAAGGTTTATTTAGGTCACAGTTCTGGAGGTTCCAGGGCATGCTGCTGATTTCTGCTCTGCTCTGGTGAAGGTCTCATTGTGGATGTCATCACAATGCAAAAGTGCATGTGTAAGGAGAGACCACAAGGAGAGAAAAGAAGCCAGAGCTTCTTATCTGGGAAGGGGCTGGTCCTGTGACCTCTCTCTAGGGTCACCCCCTCTTCACATTGCCACGTGGAGGACCACGCTCCCAATACATGAACCTCTGGGGGACACACTCAAACCATGTCTAAGCCATGTAAGTTCATAAAATGTGTGGCCTTCTGAAAAAGCCTGTGAGAGAGGATCTGAAACAGGAGATAGGAAGACAAAGAGCCAAGCAAGGTCTTGCTCAAGACTAACTTCTGGTAAACTCATAGAGGTTGGCTCTGAAGCCTGAGCTCCATCACGGCTTCTCCATTTAGGCAATAGGTCTTCTATATCCCTCCAATTCAGGCACTGACCATGGACTGCCTTTGGAAAGGTTGTGGCCCCCAGGGCCAAGCATTCTGGTCAGCAGAGGGTCATCTTCCTGGGAGAAGGGGGCAGCTGGGAACCACCAGGAGGCAGTAGTCACAGCAACCAGTTGTTGGCTCCGGACTTGGTTCAGAGGGTGTGGAGGGCCGTCACAGCATCTATGACCACAACCTTGTTCAGCTTCGTGGTTCAGAGAGTCCACAAAGTAAAAAACAGCTACTCTGAGAAATGTAGTCATTCCTCATGCTAAAACCATGAGAAATATGTCCTCAATAATATCCTTAGAGTAGCCTTGGCCACCAAGTGTCCTAGGACTGACACCTAGGAGCTCTCTTGATGACAGGGCTGTCAGAGACTATGAGAAGTCACATCTGCCAGAGGCAGAGCTATTCTGATATGTATGTGGCAGATTTGGCTCTTGGAATAACCCAGAATTTCAGATTCTATCCAGGGGGCAGCCCAGAGGTGAAACCATAGAGTGGTTTCCCATCTCCTCCGGTCCCTGCTTTACCTTTCTAGAATCTTCTCTCTCCTCTTAATGGCCTTTCCTCTATAAAACAACTCTCCTCTTGCTCGGATTTTTGACGTTGAATCTTTTCCGGGATGTTTCTTCTTTCTTTCTCTCCCACTCCCCATCTCCTCAAGGAATTTACCTTTAAAAATTTTTAAATCTGGGGGGGATTTAATATGATGCACTTGGGCATATTTGCCCTTTGAAGACCACTGGTGATTGAAAGTATTTGGAATATTTTAAATCATGTAATATAGATAACCTTTTCATACAAACAGCATACACAAGAAGGTCAGATAAGGAAACAGCAGAGAAAAGTCTGGAAGATCTATTTCTGCCGGCTCACTTTGCCCACCAACCAATCTGGACCCTCATTCTTAGGTAATTCTTCCTCTTTCTTCCTGTATCTTCATTTTCTTTTTATAAAACAAAGAGTGGCTGAGTGGATGGCATTTCCAGGCCAGGTCAAGGACACAGAGAAGGGTGCAATAATTATAATATATTAATTTTCCTCTTTGCACTGATAACGAGAGAAACAGTAATGACACAACCAAGCATTACTGAATGTTGCCAGGCCCCTTTCAGCTCCAAGCGTTTTAGAAAGGGAGATGTCAGTTGCCTTTCTGGTAAATAAGAGCTAAACCTCAATCTTTGGATCCTTCTTGACAGGATCAGTTTGAACACACATCTATACTGACCTAGAATAAGTGCTATGCTTAGAAAAATCATAATATGACTAAAGTAGACTTTCATAGACCTGGTGAGCACTGGAGAGACTGTGGCTTAATTAAATTAAAAAAAAATTGTATCACAGTAAATTGTCCAATGCTACTGATTTCAAAAAGAGGCTTTGGGGTAAGAGTGACATGGTTATAAAGGCAGGTGCCAATGAGGACTTTGCTAGGTTCAAGTTAAGGTATTTTAAATAAGAAAAAATAAGTTTAATGATAACTGCAGTTAAATTAAGCAGGAATGAATAAGGGCTAAGCTTGGAGAATGGCTTCTACCTGGTGAGAGTTCACTTGCTAAAAGCAGATTATCAACAACTGCTGTGGTTTGGATTTGGAATGCCCTGGCCGTGATGTTCTGCCTTACCTCAGGGCCAGAGCAATGGAGCCGGGTGGATTGAACCATGGATTGAAACCAGGAGCCTGAAATACATTTTTCCCCCTCTAAGTTCTTGTCAGTTATTTTGGTCACAGCAATGAAAAGCTGACTAACACAATCAGTTTGAATTTGTACCTGGGCAACTGTTGAGAAGGGCAGCTACCATCTTTGTTCAGGTGTGACCACAATGGTGAGTGTCCGTGGTCAGAGCACATATTCAATAGGACATCATTTTTTTTTTTTGGGTGGGGGGGCGGTACTAGGGATTGAACTCAGGAGCACTCAGCCTCTGAGCCATATCCCCAGCTCTATTTTGTATTTTATTTAGAGACAGAGTCTCACTGAGTTGCTTAGTGCCTCGCTAAGTTGCTGAGGCTGGCTTTGAACTTGCGATCCTCCTGCCTCAGCCTCCCAAGCAGCTGGGCTTACAGGTGTGCAACACTGCACCTGGCTCAATAGGACATCTTGATGGGAAATGTGGGAAGATCAGGTTTTATGCCCAAACAAACAATTTTTTGCTATTTTAAGAAGTGATTACTTCTTTTTCTTTATTTTCTTATTTGTCCACACTTAATTTATCAATGATTTATGAAAGACAGTACAGAGTTTACTAGTCACTTACACAGTTTAGTTTTTTGCCACACTTTACCCTTCCGTGGTTAAACATTGTCAGGTTTATGAAAAGCACTAAAACACTGAGCATTTAAAAACTTCAGTTTATTTGGCTGTCTTTGGGATGCCCAACCACTTTATTATACTTTAAACCAGAGACTGTTGGGGAATATAAAAGAAGAAAGGAAGGAAGGAAGGAAGGAAGGAAGGAAGGAAGGAAGGAAGGAAGGAAGGAGGAAGAGAATAAAGAAAGAAAGAAGAAAGTCAAAGTGTTCAGTAAGATTATAATCTGGTAGGAAAAGTTGAAATGAAAAGACAATCTTCCTCATCACCCCCGTCATTACCACTCTTGAATACCTGTTAGGGGCGGGTACCACACAAAACACTGCACATTATCTCATTTAGTGCTCTCGATGATGTTTTTGGAGGTAGCCATCGTAACCTGGCTTACAAATGAGAAAACTGAGCCCTGGGAGGCCTCTGGCTCTGCAGTGACTGAGTCGCAGCTGCATCCTGAGGTCTTTCTGATCTCAGAGCTTGTGATTCTTTCATTCCTGCATGCTGCCCCCACAGGAAAGCTTCAAAACCAAAGACAGTGATTAATTGGCAGCTTGATTAATAGAGACAGAGCCAGTCCCAGCATGGAGGAGATTCATTCCTGGCTGCTGCTGCTGTTTATTGTGTCTGCATTTGGGCCGACTATTAGTTCTCACCCTCCTAATATGATCTGTGTGGGGGCAGATTAGAGCCTTGTAAAGTGCACAGAAGCCTTGCAGTGTGTGAGTTGTTATTATGTGTTACAGGCAAGATAATGAGAACTATAGACACTTTTGCTCCTTCCCGTAGGACCAGTTTATAGATTATAGAATCTGAGCACATTATCTTTTCTCCTTACATCTCTACCTGCATTTCTAGGTAGTAACAGAAATGGATTCCTGATTGCATTTGGAATCCTGGAGTCATTCATTCAGTCATTCATCTAACCAATATTTACAAGTCTCCACAAAATACCTGCTAATATCCTGGGCACTGCACACACAAAGATGGAAAACCACAGCCTTTGTCCTTAGGAAGTTGTCTCAATGGGAATAGACATAGGGTTTCCCAATTTAGAAATAACAAGCCCGGGAGGCACACTTAATCTATTCACTTTTGGAATATTCTTCTTACAACACAATTTTTTTTTTATTATCACATCTTAAATAGAAGATGAATACTTACAAATGCAGGTGGAAGTGGAAGGGGAAAAGATAATGGGCTCAGATTTAGTGTATTCTATAATCTATTATGTTCTCAGAAGTAGAAATTATCTCCCCAAAGGATTACAATGAAAAAAAATGGATTTTATTTTGAGTTCTTACTTGGTATGTGGCTTAGCCAAGACTCAAAGGCCAAGCACTCTCTTTCTCTTGCCAATCTCTCCAGCAGGAGGAGCAACTATTAGAGAGATGATAAAGAGAATAAAAAGAAATGTAGAGGGACTGGGGATGTGGCTCAAGCGGTAGCGCGCTCGCCTGGCATGCGTGCGGCCCGGGCTCGATCCTCAGCACCACATACCAACGGAGATGTTGTGTCCGCGGAGAACTAAAAAATAAATATTAAAAATTCTCTCTCTCTAAAAAAAATGTAGAGGTGGGTACAAGGGAACTCTACAGTTTCTGCTCAGTTTTTCTGTAAACCTACAACTGTTCTAAAAATAACATTTTAATTTTCTAAAGTATACATATAAGAGTCAAATTAAGACTTTCAATTGTTCTTAAAGAAATTCCTGACTGGGCTCAGTGGTGCTGGCCTGTAATCTCAGCGGCTCTGGAGGCTGAGGCAGGAGGATCTTGAGTTCAAAGCCAGCCTCAGCAATGGAGAGGCACTAAGCAACTCAGTAAGACCCTGTCTCTAAATAAAATACAAAATAGGGCTGGGGATGTGGCTCAGTGGTCAAGTGCTCCTCAGTATGCCCCTCTCCCCACAAAAGAAATTCCTATTACCCTGAAATGGTCTCTCACGGTACCATCAGTTCACAGGCCACATTTTGTGAAGCACTGTTTAGTCCAAGTTTTGATTATCAGAAAGAAGAAGTGTCAAAAGAAGGAAGACGTGGGGCTGGGAATGTGGCTCAAGCGGTAGCGTGCTCGCCTGGCATGCGTGCGGCCCGGGTTCCATCCTCAGCACCACATACCAACAAAGATGTTGTGTCCGCCGGGAACTAAAAAATAAATATTAAAAAAAAAATTCTCTCTCTCTCACTCTTTCTTTAAAAAAAAAAAAAAAAGAAGGAAGATGTGTCAATTCTGCCCTTTGAATTGTTTCCTGTCCATGGCAGGAGGATGAAGTTTTGAGTCATTCCTCTTCCTGCCAAACCCCTTCATGCTCAGGCTCTCACCTTCATTTCCCCCTCCCCGCATTGCTCATGCACCCCAGGCATTATTTTCAAACTCTCGACTCTTCCCTGCATCTGGAACGTTCTTCCCCGTCTTTGCCCGTCAGACTACACTCATCCATCATGTGCATCACCAGCAAGCTCATCATCCCTCCAGGTCAGCCCACACAGTCTTCTGTGAAGCTTCCTTTGGTCCTTCCAGACAGAGGAAAGTGTTCCTTCCCTGGTACAGCCACGGAGCCCTGTGTGCACGGCCACTGGGGAAGCCATCTTTTTTGTTGGTTGTGGTGGGTTTTCAGGTCTACCTGAAGTTTCCAGATAAAATACATGGTATCTAGTTATATTTAAATGTCAGTTCAACCAAGGGTGATTTTTACTCTACCTCATGTAATATTGCCAATTTATGTAATATTGCCATTATTACAGGGTGCCTAGCTCTAGATATGACACCAATAAAAAAAAAATTGATGGGGCATATTTTATTTGCTTTGAGAGAATTTTGTCATATTCATTTATCATGCCTTGAATTTTCTTCAGCACATCTGTGCTTCCATTTGGGCTCCACCGTTTCCTAGTGGTGAGACTGTGAACCAAGTACCTCATCTCTGTGCCCTTCCCTGCCTCTTCCGATGAGAATGGCTATGACTGATGTCCTGCAGGGTTTGGGGAGGACTTAATAAGATGCCGTTTGTGTGTGCACATGTGTGGACGCCTGTGTCCCTTTAGGAGAGGGAAAGCTTACCAAGTGGATCTTAGTGGAAGTCTCATTGCTTAATTTTTTTGATAAGAGTTTTGAATCTGCTTTTCTAATTGTTTATCTGGGATTCTTATCAAAAGTGTTGCCAATTGTTTTTGTCATTACTCTTTTGTTCTAATGCTTCATCAATGTTTTTAATCAGTCTTCTTTTATACTTTACCTGTGGGGCTCAAGCATGAATGTGCACCAGAGTCACCTGGATTTCTCACGTGTCCCCACACCTGCACCCCTCAGGTTCTGGTTCAGGATGTCTGGATTGGGTCTGATGTTTGCATTTCCCAGGCAATGCTCCTGCTCTTGGTCCCAGATGCTCACTTAGAGATTCCCTGTACTAGGTAGGCCATTCCTGACAAAAATGAGGCTCCTTATATCAAGGGCTTTCAAACTCAGTAGAACCCACAATAAGTATATTTTACATCATGACCCTAGCATAAATATTATATAACTAAGCAAGTTTCATGAAATAATACTTCCCATGACTATAATAGATGCACTTAGATTTTTTTTGTTGTTGTTCTAAGAAAATGCTGGCCCATTAATTACAATTTAAGAACCATTATTAGATTATGCCCTGGCTGGATAATACATGAGTGTTTGATATATAAAAATTGGATTAGTAAAAAAGCACAACTCAGCATTAGACAATGAGGTAAGAAATAAGTTACGTTTCCTTCTCTTTCCCTATTCCAATAGAAAGGCCATAATAAAAACATGGAACCTTCCACCTTTAGGCAGGGGAAGTCATAGGGAAACCTTGCTGCTGAGAGAGAGATAAAGAAGCCTGGAGTTTGCAGGGAATGCCCTTGGGCTCTGAGGTATGCACTGTTTTCTGGTTAAAATGGAAGGCAGGACAGAAATAACAATGAAGAAAAGGACACATCTGCTTGCTCCAGCATGTGGAGAATACAAAATGCCTGGGGCTGCATGGGGAACTCCATGTGACATCTGCACATCTGGGTATGGAAGTCAATCACCTTGTTCCTCTTCTTCTTTTTTTTTTTTTTTTTAAATATTTATTTTTTTAGTTTTCGGCGGGCAGACGCTTTCACGAATCTTCCCAGAGGGCCAGGGACTTGTGTCAGCTCGGGAGCAAGGTCCTTGGAATTCCTTTATCTAAAATGCACACATTATCTGGTATGATTTGACTGTCCCCAAAGTTCATAGGTTGGAAACTTAATCCCCAATGCAACAGTGTCCAGAGGTGGGACTTTTAAGAGGCAATCAATGGATTGCTGTCATTATGAGAGGAGTGGATTTCTTCTACAAGTGAGGTTACCCTCTCTTGCCTCTGTCTCACTCATGTGTTCTCTTACCCTTCTGCCTTCCACCATGGGATGACAGAGCAAGCAAGATGCCAGTACCTTGGTATTAGACCTCCTGGCCTCTAGGACAGTAAGAATAAATATATTTTCCTTATAAATTACCAGTCTGTGGCATTCTATTTTAGCAACACCAAACGGACCAAGATCCTACACAATTACATTATTAAACTTTCATACATATGAATTGACTTTTCCACGGTCACTAGATAATTTTCAAATTATCCTTCCTACAGTGTGGCCTGTGGAGACTTACTCAAAGTGCCAGACACTGTCACTCACCTTTACTAGTGCCAGTTCTGGTTCACAGTTCCCTGCTATATTGTTGTTGTTTCCGCAGCCCGGCTCTCTAGAGTAGAAAGCTCCAAGCTTCCATCCAGGCCTGGACATCTTGTCTGGCCCAGTCTGTGTTTGAGCCTCACTCAGATATCACCTGGGCTTGGGAGAATGGCATGCATGAGGAATAGGTGGAGAGAGACAGGTTCAGATCTCAACTGGGTTCTTGCTTTAGTCGAGTCAGAGAACCTCTTTTTTTGTTTGTGGAATGCACCTAGCATACATCTGAGTCCAAAGATTGAAGGAATACCATGGGGCACAGGTCCTTCCACCCTTGCTCTGTGGCAGGGTTAGGCTTATGGGAAAGAAATGCAGTCAGACCTCCAAAAGTGACACACAGTCTCCTCATCCCATGAACATTTCCATCTGTCCCTTCTGGGCTGGAAAGATACATAGCATCACTAAAAATATTTGTGTTTTTTGTTTAAAAAGGAAAAGAAAAAGGAGAAATAAAACTTTTTTGGGGAACCAATTTTTTTTTTTTTTTTTGCACTGGAGATGAATTCAGGGCCCCTGGCACATGCTAGACAAGTATTTACCAGCAAACTACACCCTCAGTTCTTAACCAAAATCCTCTGGTAATCTCTAAGTCCAAGTCTGATTTTGAAAATTATACCTTTCATTAGCTGTATCTCACTTCCTTTGTTTTTTTTTTTTTTCTTTCTTGATGTTAGGAATTGAACCCTGGGCTGTGTGTCTGGTAGGCAAGCACTCTGTTCCACCAGAGAGCTACACTTCCAACCTTCTAAATGGCTCTTTTTAAAATGAGGGCATCCGACAAGATCATCTGAATGTTTTGTTTCATTTTTTTTTCTTTTAGTATTTGGGATTGAACCCAAGGCTTTGTGCAAGGCTGTACAACTGAGTCACACTCTAGCCCTGTTTTGAAATTTTATTTCAAGACATGGTCTCACTAAGTTTCCCAAGCTGGCCTCAAACATGTGATCTTCCTGCCTCGGCCTCCAGAGCAGTTGGGATTCTAGGTGTGCACCACCACACCTGGCTGGATCTGAAATCTTTTAATCTTTAATTTTGTTAAGCAGTGAGTTTAACTGGTAGAATTTAAGACCAGCATGGCACCATTATATATGCTCAACTATATTACTTTTCTTAAATCCTCGGCCTCAACTTTGGCAAACATACAGCAGCCTGGGTTCTAATACAGATTCTTCTGGGCAAAATTGAAGGAGTTATTTTACTTCATTGTGTCTGTTTTGTCCTGTGTAAGAAAATAGGCATAAACATAGTACCTTCCAGGCTGGGGATGTGGCTCAGTGGTAAATGTTCACTAGTATGCTTGAGTCCCTGGATTTCCATCTGCAGCACTGGAAAGGGAAGGAAGGAAGGAAGGAAGGAAGGAAGGAAGGAAGGAAGGAAGGAAGGAAGGAAGGAAGGGAGGGAACTACCTTGCTAGCAGGCAGTGGTGTGTCACATCTTACCAGCTCACAAGAGGCTATTGTGTATCTCTCTTCCAACTCTGTGTTTAGGGATGGTACTAGCAACCTAAAATTCTTATGTATTTACACTGCAGAAATTGGCAATCACTATGAACCACGACTTTTTCCTCCTAGAAAGCCACCTGCTAAACATTGCCCAGTATAATGATATTGACAGGATTGTTGTACAGGTTAAACCTGGTGATGAATGCAGAGGGATTACCACATTGCTTAGCACATGATATTTACATATGCAAGTATGGATGCATGTGTCAGCTCTTAACAGTCAAGTTTTGTTTTTAAATTGTCATTTTATTTTGATTTGTGTTGTTATCTTTCCTCTTTCTGGAGTCTTTTTTTTGGGAGGGGGGAGAGGGTACCAGGGATTGAACTCCAGGGCACTCAGCCACTGAGCCACATCCCCCCGCCCTATTTTGTATTTTAGAGACAGGGTTTGCTGAGTTGCTTAGTGCCTCACTGTTGTTGAGGCTGGCTTTGAACTTGGGATCCTTCTGTCTCAGCCTCCTGAGCTGCTGGGATTACAGGCTTCTGCCACCGCGCCCAGCTTTCTGTCTGGAGTCTTTCCCAATTGAATGGTCTGGCTGTTCTCTTTGGTGGAGGTGATAATGTATGACTGGGAGTGGTTGGCAGAGGCTACTTTCTGCTAGAAAACTGAAAAACAAAGAGCATCTATCTATAGTGATAGAAGGGATGATTCAGGTGCAAAGAGAAAAGCAGAGGAGAGAGAGAAATACGTGAAATTCATGGATTTCCCTTCCCTCCCTCATCTCCCCACCCCCAGTTTCTAACCTCCTATCAAGTTTTATTTTTAATGTTTGTTACAGCATTTGGTACAGAGTAGGAGCTCAATAAGTATTTGTTGAATGAACAAGTTAGCAGGTACCATTTCCCCTTACTTTGTAGCCCAGAGGATTCTAATAAAGAACACAGATCCCATTCTTTGTTAAAATCTCAATCATTTATGGCTGGGGAAGCTGGCTCTACTTTTTCTGATTCCAGTATTCATCCAGAGGCAACCTCCTGGGGAGTATAGTCATAAGAAAGAGTCATCTTCTCTGGGCTTCAAATATCTTTCTTATTTATTTATTTATTTTTGGTACCAGGGATTGAACTCAGGGGCACTTAACTGTTGAGTCACACCCCCAGCCCTTTTTAAAAAATTTTAATTTTGAGACAGGGTCTCATTAAGTTGCTTAGGGCCTCGCTAAGTTCTGTGGCTGGCTTTGGATTTAAGATCCTCTTGCCTCAACTTCCCAAGTTGGAATTTTAGGCATATGCCCTGCTCAGTTTTTTTTTTTTAAAAAACTCATTTAAAAAAATTTTTTTAAACCTTTTTTTTTTAGAGAGAGAGAGAGAGAGAGAGAGAGAGAGAGAGAGAGAGAACTTTTAATATTTATTTTTTAGTTTTCAGCGGACACAACATCTTTTGTTTGTATGTGGTGCTGAGGATCAAACCCGGGCCGCACGCATGCCAGGCGAGCGTGCTACCGCTTCAGCCACATCCCCAGCCCCCTGCTCAGTTTTTTAAAACATATTATAGATGATAAAAGAATTATCTAGGGGCTGGAGATATAGCTCAGTTGGTAGAGTGCTTGCCTCACATGCACAAGGCCCTGGGTTCAATCCCCAGCATCACCACAAAAATAAAAATAAAAAAACCAAAACACACACACACACACACACACACACACACACACACAAAACATAAGAGAAGGGATTATCTGTTTTCTGTTTTTGTGATATTTAGAAATTATTTTTAGGAGAATTTTAGAAAGGCAGAGGAGAGAAAAATGACAGTTCAAATATAAGATGCTGTGTTGGAAAGAATTTTGTATTGCAAACAATGACTTAGTTGGTGAGAAAGTTCCATTTTGGAGCACTGTAGGATAATAAGGCATTTATTTGTTCTCTGATCACTGTGAAGAATTGCATCTTTGGAAATCTCTGGAAAACCTTGATGACCTGGCATTACTTAGCCGTGCAGGGCCTCTGCTGTGAAGGTCAAGAAAACACTGCCTAAGGAGGGAACTCAGAGAAGTGCTAAGGCTGCCTTGGAGAATGGAAATGACACAATTCTGATATTGCAACAATTTTAAGCAACGTTGCAGTTATATTGCAATATGGTATTCTGCTATTCAAGTGTTAGGAGAGAGAAGATAGAACTCTACCATGTTTGCTGGAAATAAAACAAACACATTTGCTGTTGCCTTTGAAAATGTCACATGTATATTTTGATTTGGTAGCAGCTTACATGAACTGTTGAATCTTCTCTTCCAATCTTTTAACATCCATTCCATAAAATTCAAAAATCTGTTTCAAACACACAAAGGTAAAACATTATTCAAGCATTACAAAGATGTTGAAGCTTTGAGGAATTTATTTCCTGGTTATAAAATGAACTCCTTCATTACCATAATCTTCAAGATACTTTAAATATAAAGAATACATTAAACATTAAATTATGATATTTTAACATTTGTCACCCTTTCAAAATTGCTTACGGCAATATTTTCCAGGTTTCTATAATTCTCCACAAAATCCCTCTTGTCTATCCCAATAATTGGAAATTCCCAATAATTGGAGTTTTTTTGCACTGGTATTGAGGACCTATTAATTCATATACATGATCTTCTAAAACCAAATGGCTTGTGTCTTCTTATTCCCTGACTCTGTCATGTCATTGTATAGAATTGATTCTAAGATGCACATTTCCTTTTCAACATTTTACATCTCTTGGTTTTAATCAGAACACTTTTTAGTAGTATATGAAGTAGTGGTACATTTTTAATAAGCATTTATATTTGATGAAATATGGAAGCCCCAAGCCCTTACTGCTCATTATGATTTTAGCATAAATTGTATTTGGTGGTTGGAGAGAGGGAAGGGTGTATAGGTAAACAGAGGCTGGAATTGGGTGAAGACTTGTTTCTAGAAAGGACGGTTTTGGCACCAAGAATGAGGTCAGGACTTTGGAGCAAGTGTTGTTAAAGTCCAGAACAAACTTCAGTGCTCAGTGTCCTGCAGAGAAGGTAACTATCCACACACCTGATGATTATACTTCTCCAGGCAGCAGCATTCTGCCGGGAGAATTCATTTATCTATTTCCTGAGTGTAAATTCAAGGCTTCAACTTGCTCTTGATCGCATTGACTTACCTGCTCGGCTGTGGATCCACTTACCTGCTCGGCCATGGATTCACTTGTATTACAGCAAAATGTTGTTTTGACTCTTGAGAATACAGTTTCCTAGGTGTGGGTGCAGAATTTCATTATTTGTCTGAGTTTCCTGCTTTGTAACCATCTCCCTATAAATAATTCCCCCTTGGCTTTGGCCAGGGGAGGAAGCTGTCAGAAAGGATCTGCAAATGGTTTTCTTTCCTAACAGATGACTGCTGAATGATTGCTCTGGGACATGAAGGAGTTTCATAATCTGATTTTAAAGGAACTTTGTCCCTTTAGCCAAAGCTGGAATGAAATGGAGGATGGGAGAGGTTCTGGGTTCCACTTCAGTCTCTCTGTTTTTCTCATGGGAACTGGAAGAGTGGGCTTCATTATGTGGGAGCAGTGGCTCCCACTTATCCATTTATTGTACCTTCTGCCAACAATCCTCCTAAGTCTCTACCCTCTACTTTTCTGATACAGAAGTATCTTGACATCTGAGCAGGAGACAGACACCGGTAAGGGTTGAATAAGAAGTTCCTAAGGTGTGTCTCTTCCCTGTTACTGCCACCATGCAAGTCCAGGTAGTTATCTGGACTCCCAGTGGTCTATAAGAAGATATACATACATACATATATAGATATATATGAATATATATATTTTGCATATGGCAAAAGCCTTAGTGAATCTGATTATGTCTGCTTATCTTAGATTGTCTCTTACTGCAAAAAAATTGAGGAATCAGAGAGTTTTGGAGCCCCCAAAGATGGGCTTCTCTTGGTGGAAACTGTTTTCATGGTGGGATGTCACAAGTTCTAGGAATGTAGGGGCCAGGGAGGAGAGATGTGATATGCCTGTGCTACGCTACTTGGATAGCCATCAAGGTCAGCCAGAAGCCATCGGTGCAACAAGAGCCTCAACTATTGTGGAGTCTGACTCTTCTTTCTTCTAGGTTCCTGGAATCGAGCTCAGGGCACTCTCACCCATGCTGTCACTCAAGCCAGGAAACTGAAGCCACATTTAAAAGAATTCATATACATTCAAAACCATGCAAAGATTATAATTGTACAGCTTGGAAAATTATTACAAAGCACACTGTGTAGCCACACCCCACATCAAGGTATATTTAGACACCCCTGCCCTGTCATTTCCCAAGCTCAAACACAATTTCTACTCTGAATTTTTCACAATGAATAGGTTTTATCTGTTTATGAACTTTTATAAATGAAATTCTCTAATGTGTATTCTTGCATCTGGTTTCTTTTGCTCAATGTGATACTCAGGAGATTTATCTTTGTAGCAGCAGTACATTTATTTTTCAGTATTCCATTGCAGGAATGTAACACTTTTATCCATTTTGGCTATGACAAATGATGCTTCTGGGGACATTTTTGTTCCTATCTTTGTGAGAAATCTTTTGGGACACATAAGAACTCATTTGTGGTGTATCTGAAAGTGGAATTATAGAATTCTACTTTAGTAGAAATTACCCAACAGTTTTTCAAATTATACTCCATAGACTTTCAAATTATGCTCTACTAGCAAAGGAGGAAGGTTCTGGTTGCTCCACAGCCTTGGCAACACTTGGTGTTTGCCAATCTTATTCATGTCAGTCATTCTGGTGGCTTTAGGTGACATCAACTTTGCTACATAATTCCATGGATGTTACCTTTGTCCACTTTTAGCTGAATTTTAGTAACAGCTCTATAACTTGTCTCCTGTCTTATTTCTCAGTCTCCTCTCCTTCCTGAAGCTCAAAACCACAAATCCACTCATGCCATCCTTCTTTGTAAACTTCCTCAACATTCCCCCCATCACCATCAAATCCAAGCTTGTTATAAGGGCTCTTTGATTTTATCCTGTCTACCTCGCTGTCCCTCCCCCTACCACAGACTCTCAACTCTAACAGCACTTCAGAGTTAGATTCGTTTGTTCATTTAACAAATACAGTTTGACTATCTCATATCTGAAATTCTAGGGTCCGGAAGTGTCTCAGATTTCAGATTTTTGGATATTTGCATATACATAATGAGGTATCTTGAAGATGCGACCCAAGTCTAATGACAAAATTCATTTACATCTTGTGTATATCTCATACACATAGCCTGGAGATAACTCAATACAATATTTTTAATAATTTTGTGCATGGAACCAGATTTGTGTACATTTGAAGCACCAGATTTGTGGCTTATGATAGCACTCAAAAAATCTCAGATTTTTTGGATTTTGGATTTTTGGATTTTGGGGATAGGGATAGTCAACCTGTGCTTTTTTTTAAAAAAAGAAAAATTGTATTTAATGAGTGCCTACTATGAGCTGGATATATTGTGAACAAAACAGACACAATCCTGCAGGAGCTCATAGGCTAGTGATAATTTTATCATTGTATTGTTATTCAAATAATTCCTGACACATACCCATGCTATTTTTTAACACTCTGCTTCTTCCCATCTTTTCTCAGTTGCTAATATTAAAAAAAAATTTAGATGTTGATGGACCTTTATTTTACTCATTTATTAATATGCAGTGCTGAGAATCAAATCCAGTACCTCACACATACTAGGCAAGTGCTCTACCACTGAGCCACAACCCCAGCCCTTAGTTGCTAATCTTATCCAGACTTCATGGTGGTTGAACATGAGCTCATGGCATCGTCTCTGAATTTTTTCATTATGATCCCATGGTACTCTGTACATTCCATGATTAAATAATTGACTTTGTCATCTGTGTGTTCCACCAGAGCAAGGATGGACACTAACCCTTATTTTCCCCCCATATTTTTGGTTTCTAGTTTAGAACCTTACAGAATAGGCACTATATTAATGGGTTTAGCATAAGTTATTCCATATTAATTTCTGGTTATTGAAGTATGAGTATGAGATTCTCAGTAGCATTAAATTTCAGGGATTAGGTACCAATTGTCTTATTCTTTCTTTGTCCAATTTGTCAATATTACATTTGTGTCTCGACTAATAGACATTGCATACACAGGAGCTTACTAAATGCATCTAAGAAATGAGAAACAGCTACTGACAAGAACTTATTTTATAAGTAACCTTCTTTTGAACATATGCAGTTTTCCATGGATAGTGTGGGAATTGGTTTCCATGGATAAGCAAAATACATGTATGATCAAGACCCTTATATAAATGGACTGACATTTCCATATAACTTACGCATGTACTCTCATACACTTTAAATCTTCTCCAGATTACTTATAATTTTATAATTATGTGTTATTATAATTACTTATTTGTTTTAATTACTTTGTGTTATTATAATTACTTATAATAACACAAAGTAAATACTTGTTATAATGTATTTTTGAGGGAATAATGATCAGAGGAAAAAAGTTTGTATATATTCAGTACAAATGCAATTTTACTCCAAATACTTGTGATCTGTCATTAATTGAATCCAAGAATGTGGAACATGTGCATATGGAGGGCCAACTGTATAAGGTAGACAATTAGTTTGTGAACTGTGCCCAGAGTGTTTTCTCATTTTAAGCTGATGCTAGGCTGTGCCTCTCAAAGGCACACGCCCATAGGAAGCATTAGTTAAGTGTGTTTATGTCTCTTCTTGCCTTTATTTTTTACGCACAGCTGCTACCCCAAGAATGATTGCTAATGAGAGCTATGAACGCCAGTGTCCAGAGACCAAGGGACAGAGGGAAGCTGTTCATGAACAAAGTACCACCCAAGCCCAAGAATCAAGTTTTCAAAATCTTTTATTATAGACCTTTTCAAACACATACAAAAATAGAGTACTGGGATGACCCCTACCCCACCATTTATCTATCATCAAAGTTCAACCAGAGGCAGTTTTCTGAAGGTCAAAGGCATTCCGTCACCTACAAAAAGTCTATTCCTGTTACTGAGAAAATACAAAGGGCTGGAGACAGTGGAACTTCCTAACACATGAATTTCTGAGAGTAAAAATTAGACTTCAGAGTCTGACTAATGATGCATTCATAGAATAATTATAAGAAAATGTCTTGGCCTGTTAGTTGATATGCAATTTTGGTTGAGTGAATACTGAAGTTATATATTTGGACCAGCTACACAGTCCAAATCAATCTTGCCATTTTCCCAGACATCTGTACTTAGCTAACTACAACAGCAAATCCTGAGGCATCAGCAGCAACAACAACAGCAGCAAACAAAGTAGCACAGAACCACCAACCCACACACGACATTTTTGGGGGATGGCTGTAGAAGTGTTTGTACATACAATTTCATAATTTATAATAATATATTATTTTAGAAGGGTTTACCAAGGCATTCAATGTTGTGAATAAGATGGAAGAGATGAGAAGTTTTCAGATTATCTCCACCATCTGCTAAGAGGTGGGCAGTGGTGCTATTTGATCCTGTCTTGGCTTCTCCCTTTGAACCCCACCCACTTCTTCCCCAGTGCCGCAGTCCGACTGCAGCAGAATGGGGGGGGGGGGACACGAATAACTTGTGTACATTGATACAGCAGGAATGGGAGCCATTTATTGTAGGACAGGAGTGGTATATATACATCCCACACAGCTTATCTTAATTAACATAAACTAGATACAGCAGTCAACCAATAAGGAATCTCCACACTTAATGGCTCGCTGGCGTTACTTCACAAACCACTCCCTCTGACACTTTGCCAGGCGCCATCCAGACTTGTTTACAGACTCTAACACCCCAGAACCATCTGCATAACGTCAACCCAGTATTTGAACGCTTCCCCTGGACTTTTCACAACACCCAGGGCAGGCATTGCAAATGCAAGAAACTCAGGGAAGGTTTTTGGAGTTGAGCTAAATCCTAACAAGAAGGAAGCTTGAACATATGCGCCCAATTTCAAGAAAAGAGCTCATAGAAGCAAGCTGTTAATTCCCCCCCCCCCTTATCTACAGGAGCCATCTTTTCAACTTGTTCTCATAGTGAGAAGTCAGTAAAATACTAATTGATTTCCCTTTTCTTGTTGCTTGTTTAGAAAGTTCTTACATATTTGACTCTTTGAGCATTGCCGGGCATAAATAATGGTAGAAGTGCTTTTCTTCTTCTGTGTTAGATTCAGGTTCAAACTTCATTGATACAGGGCCAGATAATACCTACTTCATGATTCATAGGCTACTCTAATTTGCTGTTGTATTTTGAATGTAAATAAATGGGTGTGGCTGGGTTCCATAGGTCGGAGGGTCTGATTTGGCCCTCAGGCCAAACTTATCCTGGGCCTGCAATTGAATGGTTGACATGCTGCTTGAGGGCCATGTTCTCAGCACAGTGTGGTTTTCCACAGAAGGGGAAAGGAGGAATGGATCTGATGCTGTGAGAATTCATCTCAAGCCACACAGAGAATAGGAAAAGTGATTTGGGACTCTGGCCAGAGGAGATGTCTTCTGCCTGCTGGAAATGTGAGATGGAACTTTGTTCTCAAGTATAAATGTGGCTATAGGGGCTCTTCCTTCAATGGCCTATACCCCTGTTCTCATGTTTCCACTGAAAACATCAGCTCAGTTGCCTTCTTTCTACACGGTTACACATGCCTGCTTTCTACATCCCTCCTCTTTCTCCCAAATTCAGGGGCAAGCATGTCTTTTAAGCCTAGGTGAAGGAGTGAGCTCATGTCTGTTCTCTCTCTTTCGGGGGATACTCTGCTCAGGTGAGCTTTCCTCTGAGTCCCTTTGGACAGCTTTCTTCAGAAGGGTCTGGCAGGCTCTCATGCCTTTGCTCACATTAGGGTTTTGACAGTTTTGCAAAGCAATGATCTCTCTTTTACCTGCAGCCCCAGATTCTCCCATGGGCAAGTCATCTCAAGGTCAAGGCTTCAAGAGAACTGTAGGCAGCCTGTTGACACGAGTTCCAGCTATGTTCTTCAATGAGCACAATTGAGCGTCATGACTACTTATAATAAAAGTGATGTTTTAATGGCCTGTGTGGCTCCTTCTGAAAGAAGAACAAACGCTGGTGATCTGGCTGCTTCCTCTTGCAAGTGTTCAAGAGAATCCTGACTGACTCCTCACCAGTTCCTAGGAGTGTGGCCCTCCAAGTGTGGTATTCGTGATCAATGACTTTGAAGTGATGCACCATGCCACTCTGGCTTGTCAACTTGTTTCACAAAGCATCATTATTGATGATGTGCACCTGGACTGACGGTTGTGGTCTTGAATTTCCTATTGCCATGACTGGTTGTGTAGGGATGGTGATATAGTAAGATATATTTATGGAGCAAGCACACCCCCTGCCCTGCCCCCCACTATCACATAAAGGGGGGACTACTGTACTTACAACAGAATACTGTGTTAAAAGAACCAGCCAAGGTGCCCCATCTGGAAAAGTAGAGCAGGAATGAACTTATTTACCACAATGTATCTTCTTGGAACATGGTGTGATGTTCTAGATAAAAACATTAAGGAGTACAGCAGAAAGGGAAAAGCCTTTTTGATTACCCAAAATTTGTTGTGGTTTTCTCCTTAAATGGTGTGGCTCATGTTGTATCCCTGCCAGCTGCTCTTCTAACCTCTATGTGAACATTTCCAGCAACCAAGAAATGCCCATAAACCACCACGGGTCATTGCAAATGGCTTCATTTGTTTTCATTTTTTTCAAGTTTTGTCTTATGATTTATATACTTTTAAAAATAATTAAAATGAACATGAATCAGGGCAAAATAAAATAATGAAAACATAAAGATGATGTGATGTGGGAATGTCTAGGAATATCAGGAAACTGCAGGACGGGGAGGCTACTGAATTCAATCAGAAGAGGTGATCCTGAGATTCTTGGAAATAATGGCAAAAGAGAAATGCAAAGACTTTTTTGTTCTAATGAAAGGAAGTGGATCATATTTCCAAAGGAGGTGAATAATCTCCTACCTCTGTGCTCTAGGAGGAATTATCATAAGGCTTTTATGCCATGCACATTTGAAAGGGTATAATGGACAGTGGCTCTTTGCCAGATATTTTACCAGAAATGTGAGGACATTTCTAGTAACAGTCCTTAATAGAAACTCCACTCTAGGGGTTTAAAAAAAAAAACAGATAAATAGAACGTAATTGCTTCAATAAATCCATTTCCAGTTGTGCTGTCCCAGATGACGGATGAAACACATTTATGGAGTTGGTTCCAAAGAAGTGAATTTAATTTTTTCTCTACCCCCAGGAAGATAGTGGATGTCAATGAAAGATTTCCTAGTCAGTTCTACTGCAAGGGAAAGGAAATTCGCATGAATGAATCTTTTTGCCTGTCCACCCCAAATCTTCTCTGGTTCTAGGGGCTTTCTTTTCAGAGCCCTATGAGGTAGAACTGGGGGAGGTTTTCAGCGGTGTCAAGGTTTAACTGAAGCTCTTGATGCAACAGAAGTGAGGATCTGCAGAACCTACAGTACTGCTCAGACGCAGGGATATCTCTTTAGGATCTCTTCCTCCCTTTTTATGACTCTTGTCTTTTGCATAGAAGATGGACTTTTTTTTTTGTCAAACAGTTTCATTATTGCAATTTTTACTGGAGTTTTAAAAATGATATCTAAATCGATCCAGGTATGAGTACATCAGGAGACATGATTACAAGTGCAAACAAAATTTAGAAGTGGACTCCTTTGTACATTGCAAGTTCAGATAGTGGTATTTTCTAGCAGTTATACAGCAGTGAATCAAAATTTTGAGATCTTGGTGCTATATTTTGAAACTTAAGTGTCTCCAAAGGTCTATGCAGTAAAGGGTGGCACTATCAGGAGGGCTTATAGCCTTCAGGGACAGGGTGGAAGGTCTTCAGGTCATGGGGGGCATGTCCTTGAAAGGGACTGGGGGACTCTGGCCCCTTTCCTTTTCTCTTTTTTTGCTTTCCAGCCATGATATGAGTGGCTGTTCTCTGCCATGTGCTCCCTACCCCGATGTATCTCAAAAGCAATGAGCTACAGGAACTGAAATCTCCAAAACCATGAGCCAAAATAAACTTGAGTTAATTATCTCAAGTATTTGTTATTATAACAGAAAGTTCACTAACATTCATGATCTGGGAGTGCCGGCATTTTGTTCCATTAATTCAAGAGATCCGTCTGTACCCTTTAGATACCTTTTAAGATATACTTGTTTTTAAGAGTATCTCACCTCCCCTTAGAGGGGGCTTTCCAACCTCCATAGAGAGCTGAGACCAAATAGGGCCAAGCCTTTGCTCAGAAGAATGGCTAATATCTGCTCAACAGTCTAGATACAGAGTAAGTTGGGAACTGAGAGTCTTGTATCATCATAAAATGGGAATAAAATCTATTGAGGGGCAGCAGCCACCAAGCAATAACATCTACAGAAGGAGTGAAAATAGAGAACTGTACTGAGCCAGACGGAAACTTGCACTGAATTAGATGGGAACAAGACCAGGAAGGAAGGCAGAGCCAGAGTGAGATGTAGGCAAAAGACAAACATTCACTCATGCATTTATCTGCTTACTCATTTGTCACACATAGAACATTTTCTCTCAATCCAAGGTTCTTCTAGACACCAGGCTTTCAAATCAGATGTGAACGACTCCAAGTGCTTGGAGTTGAGATCTGAGTCAAACAGAAAAGGGCAGGGAACAGTGGCTTGAGTCAGACTTATGGAGATATCTAAATGCCAGACTTGAACACAAGGGTTTAGTGGTGATTCTGTAGGCAACAGAGGGGGGAAGACAGCACATTTTAAATAAGGAAATGATATACATGGATCTGGGCAGGAGTTTTTTTGGAGAAGAGAACAAAGTTATAGAGTTACAGCTTGGGAGTAAAGAGGGCTGTTGCATCTGTCTCAGTAAAAGGTATTTATGGCTTGAACTAGAAGTAGGGATGCAATTGCTAAAGGGGAGAAGGTAGGAGGAGAAGAGGTCAGAACTTTGGGAAGCACTTATGTTGGAATCCAGAGGAGACAAGCCAGAGGAGAGCTTGGGGGAGGGATCAGAGACAGAAGCCCAAAGAGGAAAGACGTTTCCAGAATATACCAGCTGGTTCGTTAACTGTGCTTTTGTGTAACCAAGAAATATGAGGATTGAGGAATGGCTATTTCAATTAGATGTGTGGAAAGAGTTGGTGACATTAAGGAATGATAGATGAGGGAATGTGTGGAAAATAAAAAATGGAAATATTAAATGTATTCTACTCTTTCAACAGGAAATGAAGGAGACCAGTTTAAGAGAACATCAAATATACACATGAGAATTTTTTTTTGACAGAAAATCCAACTCAATGTTCCCATGTCTACAGGGACCTAGGGGGTATCTCAGACTTCAGACATGGACAAATGCAGTGTTCATTTCATGCCATGAGCATCTGTTGGCGTGAGTGACTCCGCTGCTTTCCTCTATGGTGGCTTCGTTTTCAGTTTTCCGTATGATGACAAGCTAGTTGTCATAGTTTCAGCTCCATCTCTTCCCAAATTCAACCCCAGTGATATCAAGGGGGAGACGTAGACCTACTGTTCGAGCATAGGTCCTGGAATCAGCTCTGGTTTGTCTTGGATTGATTGGCTTGACTAGAACCCAGGGCCCATTCCTGATGGAAATAGACTTCATTGACTGGTCTACACCTAGAGATGAAGTCCCCAGGGAGCGCCGGGGCCAGGATGGAAAAGGACATGGCTCCTGAGAGGAAAATCAGAGATCTGCTGGTAGATAATGGAAAATGGAGGCCAGATGGCACAAACACAAGTCCAAACTCCAACTTTGAAATAGGGTAACTGAAGGATAGAGGCCTGGAACAGAAGGGAGGGAATGCAATCCAAATACTTGGATGGAATCAATTTTTGGAAGAAGGACACATTCTTATTTCTGAGATGGAAGTGGAGAAAATAATAAAATATGATGCACAGGTATATAACTTGACATGGAGGTAGTATGTGTTGGGAGAACATATATTAAATAGCTTTAATTTTCAAGTAAAAACACAAGGGAAGGGAACATGTCATGTTATTTTCAAAAGAAATAAGTTAAATTCATTGCAACAATTATAGTGCAGCAAGTATATAACGAATAATAACTGAAAATAAAATTCTACAGTTACATGTCAAATGCTGCAGATACAAATCTTCATAAAGTTTCAGAATAAACTTGTTTACACATATTCTTTCAACATTTTGATTGAATACTATTTCAGAGAGTGGATGTATCATAATTTACTTAGTCACTCTACTAAAAATGACATTTAGGTTGCTTCCGTTTATTTTTTTTTCATGCTGTAATTATTATACACTTAGCTGTTTATTTTTTCTTGAAGTGTTTCTCTGGCCCAAGTTCCCAGGGATGAGGTAATTGTGTGAAAAGGAATGAATATTTTGTGCCTCCTAAGTTTGTGGCAAAATGACATTTTATGAGATATGCACAAATGTTCATATCTCCAGCCATATATGAAATGGCTACTTTGATCATGTGCCAAATATTTTAAATATTTTATTCCATAAATATCTTCAAGATAACAGTTAACCAGCTAACATAACACGTTGGGCACTTTATTCTATTAATGACTTAATTTTCACAACAACCCTGTGAGGGAAAAATTTATTATGATCCCTGTTTTCACAGATGGGGAAACTTGGATATACAGAGATGAAGTACATGTTCCAGGTCCCACAGGTAGGCGGTGGGAGAACTGGTATTTGATCCCTGGGAATCTGAATCTAGAATCTGCATATTCAGACATATTCATCTTGCCCTGTGATAACTTTTTATTAATGTTTTTCCATGTGGTGTTAATGACTTGTCTACATTGGTGTGAGAATTTCATCATGTTCTTTTCCAGAAGATTCTTTCTTGATGGTTCTGCCCCAGGCTAGGGGTAATAGTAGAATAACCCTTATGAATTCTTATGTCCAAACACCTCAGATGGTCTAAATGGGGATATTTTTAATAAATCTTGCATTTTTTAACCTCTTGGCCATATGTAAGTTCAGAAATAAAAATTATTAAGAGTTAAAAATAAATGTGTTGTTTCACCACCCAGGATATCGTAGGCTTTTTTTCCCCCTTTCTTTTTGCTCTGATGGTTCTATAATCTAATTTGACCTTGCTGGTTTCTATGGAAACATACCTTCTTGATTTTCTTGAATATCTGAAATGTGGGCACTGCTTTAATGTGACAAGCATCAGCCAACTCCTGGAAAAGAAAAGAAATGGTAAGAAGTCGGAGTATTGTTGTCCTCTCTCTGTACCAACTATATCACTTGTTGAATTATCAGGAGGTGTGTCTTAAAGCCCAGGGACACCTGATGCTTTTGTTTTTGGTTGTTGTTGCTAAGGATTGCTACCATTTGAGCTACATCTTCAGCCATTTTATTTTTTATTATGAGACAGGGTCTCAGTAAGTTACCGAGGGTCTTGTTAAATTGCTGTGGCTGGCCTTGAACTTGCGATCCTCCTGCCTCGGCCTCCTGAGTCCCTGGGATTACAGGCATGTGCCACCACACCAGGCATGCCTGACAGTTTATAAACTCTCCTGCCAAAGAAATTTCCAAGCATATACTCAAAGCCTCCAGAAATGTGACAACGGAGAATGAATGTTCCAGTATTCCTACGCTGTTCCATCCAAGAGCTCTAGAAGAAAGGAGAGAGACGGAGGCCAAAACAGAATGGATGCTGAGTGAATGAACTCTCTTGTCAAGGACCTTGTGAAAGACTGCAGAGGAGCCCATTGCAAAAATAGGAATGAATAAAAATACCTTTGTAAAAGCATTATGTGGGAATTTACTATAGTTTATTAAAAATAAGTTAAATTCTACTTGATTCTACACTGATTATGTAATCATGGAGACAATGCTGCTCAATTACAATGCAAATGGTTGAACTATCCACAGGTTGAGGGTAAGATTCTTACCGGAGAATCGTCCACATCCACGATAGCAAACCTTACGTTTTGGTATTGTAGAGACATGTCCTTAAAAATAAAAGAATAAAGATTCCCCGTTAGCTTTGTGCTCATATTAATAAAGCACACATTAAAGGTGTCTTTCGGCAAAAACAAGAAATGAGCACAAAGTTGTCCAGGCGAGCTCAGCATCATTCTGGTGTTTTACTACTGCCTACAGCATGAAGCCCCAGGTCAAATGCCAGACTGTGCCAAGGTGAAGAAAGGATCAAGGGCAGAAGCTGAGTCCAAAGAACCAACCCAATGACTAACATTTCAAAGCTGGAAAAGGGACAGACACAAAGCAAAGCAACAGTGAGGCGTCTTTGTGGGTGCCGACCTACCCCACAGGGTCTGGGGAGGGATGGGGGCTTTTTCCTGGGAGCAGGTGGAAGGACACCGTGTTCTTCAAGATGCAGTTCTCAGCTGGAGGTGGAGCCCAGTGGTAGAGTGTTTATCTAGCATGCGAGGGGCCTGTGTTCCATCCCCAGACCCACATTTTTTTTTTCTAAAATCCACATTTGATCATGACAAAATCCTTATTAAAATTCTTCTATTTTAGGCAGGTGTGGTGGTGCCCTCCTGTAATCCCTGCAGCTTGGGAGGCTGAGGAAGGAGGATCGTGAGTTCAAAGCCAGCCTCAGCAACTTAGTGAGGCCCTAAGCAACTCAGCGAGACCCAATAAAATATTAAAAAGGGATATGGATGTGGCTCAGTGGTTGAGCACCCCTGGTTCAATCCCTGGTATTAAAACAAAACAAACAAAAAAAACCACTTCTATTTTGACTTGAGAGAGAGAGAGAGAGAGAGAGAGAGAGAGAGAGAGAGGAGCGTCATGAACTTATAAAACAAAATCCTTCCTCACTAGCCTCAGTTTCCTTTTTGAGGCTCACCTTTTGCCACGTCCATCGTATACACTGGGGCAGGCGAGCTGGGCAACTGTGACGACTCCATGCGATTTCCCAACAAATCCACTACCCCTCCTGTTCCAGAAATGCTCTTTTCAGGGAGCATTTTTATGTCTGCTGATTCTTTTGAGGGTCCCCAAACTACACCCTGTGGACTAAATCCAACTCTCTCCTTGTTCTTATCAAAACAGTTTTATTGGAACAGTCTGGCACTTTATTTCTGTATTATTGGGTTTTGATCTCCAACAGCAAAGTTGAGTCAGAGACCAGAGGGCCTGCAAAGCTGATGATATTTACTAGTAGGTCTTTACCAGAAAAATGACTGACCCTTGCTCTAAGTTATCAAGGCCCAGATCAAAGGAGATTGTGGAGGACAATTAATACTTAAGTTTAAAATCACTTCTTAAAGCTCCACATTATCTTATGACTCATTTTTTAAAAATTCTCAGAATACATCCTTAAGCATTATTTTCAGAGAGACTCTGTGGGTAGTAGATTTTAATTTTGTGTGTGTGTATCTGAAATGTCTTAAATTCTTCTTCCCCCTCCCTTGAACAAAGCTTTGGGCTAGCTAACTTCATTCCACCCCACCTTTCCTGCAGAGCCTGAAAAATAAAAATAAAAAATAAAAAAGAGGAAAAGAATAAAAAGGAAAGATTCCTTGCAGCTAGAGTCTGGGTGCACACACACTTGGTTTTATCACAGGATGCTTGCAGGTGAGGCTTGGAAGAAGACACGAAGCTACTTTCTTCCTACCTTTGCACATTCCTGCTGCACAGAGAGAGGGGGCACTGGGAGGCAGTTCTGCAGGAGGCAGCCGCAGAGGCTTCCAATGTCCGGACACAACGCCCTGGATGTCTAGAGGCAGCTGGGGCAGTCACAGCAGAGGTCCTGGTTCCGACTCCCTGGCTCTTGCTCTGTGGATGGTGCTTTTCCCACCCCATGGAGGCCTCATGCTTCCCCTCACTTCTGATTATGGCAATGCTGGGATCCCCACAAGTTGGTCTGCATTGTTCTGAGACCCCTGTTCATGGAGTCTCAATCCAGAGTCTGTTCATTCAGCCTTCCAATTATTTAATAAGCATTTAATTCAATAAGTATTAATTTTTTTTCTGTCAATTTGGTTTGTTTCCAGATTTGATTGTTGGCTGATACAGTGACCTAGAGTAAGTGGAACCTTTGTCCAAACCCCTCATGTACTATGAGTTAAAAAAAATTACATGCAATGCATGTGTTTTCTTGCAATAGTTTGGGCCTTACAAGAAAAATTAAGAAAAACATGAAATTCTTCCATTCACAATTTCTCCCAATTTTCACTCATTCATAGAAAAACAAACTTGTTTGATAAGCATTTTTTGTCTTCCCCTTTGTGTGTTTGTGTGTGTGTGTGTGAGAGAGAGAGAGAGAGAGAGTGTGTGTGTGTGTGTGTGTGTGTGTGTAATATAAAGGTTTATAAATAAATACAGATACCTTTATAAGTAAATGTATGTGTTTCTGTTTTATGTAAATGGGACCATACTATACACACTTTTTCTATACTGCGCTCTTCTTACCTAATGATAAATTGTCTTAGAGATAATCTCATCATTCCATATGGGCCTACTTCATTTTTAAAAAATATCTGAATAGTATTTTGCAGTGAAGGTGCACCAACATTTATTTTAAAAATATGTTTGCATTAGTCTGGATTCCAGCAGAAAACAGATGGCACAATCAAATTAGTATAACTCGTGGAAGTTTATGCAGTGACTAACTATGATTACCCGTAAAGGCAAGGCAGGTATAGGAGGAGCTTCAACAGCCAAGATGTAGCAACAGCAGAGCTGTTACCCCTAGGGTCTGAAGGCAGGAAGAAGGGAGTTTACCAAGACTTAGATTTCATTTTACATTATGAAAATACTTCCTGTAGGCTGTAGAAATTTGATCAGTTGTAACTTTGTGCCACGTGAGTAGATTTATACTCCTGTACTTGAGCACTGGCTATCTCTGTGCAAAGTTAGGGAGATTCTCTTTTTTTTTTTCAAGTTTTGAATGTCAGAATGGAAGGGTCTGTTAGATATTAAAATGTTCCTTCTTGGGGGGGTCTGTGATTCCAGCCCTTACCTCTTTCGTCTCTTTGAAGCATCTAGACCCATATCAATTATAATCAGAGGACAAGTGCTTCAAGTCATTTGCCACAACCGGAGCAGCCAGTAACAGAAACAGTTCCAAGTAATATCCAATATTAACAGTGCCTATGGAAACCCCCCATCACCTGAGAGAGGCCCCCACACCCATTATAGGGTGCACCCCACATACTATACTGTCTATGCAACAACTGCCTAAATGGCTAGAGTACCTACTCAAGGACGCGTAGAGACAGTAGTTCTCTACTGTCTCTACAGCTCGGATACAGTATGCACTTTGCCCACAGTTGCTAGTCTCAACCAAGGGAGCTGCAGGAAGATTACACTGAGGTGCCAGGCTGGAAGTAAAGTCAATATTGTACACTAAGCTGTCATGCCAAGACACGTTGTCAGGAGAAAGCTGCTTCCTAAGGCAGCTGTCCCACAAAACAGTAGAGATATCCATCCAACAGATGCATAATTTTCAACACAGAAGTACAGAAGCACAGTAAAACAAGGTAATATGACATCTTCTAAAGTTCGTGACTCTCTAGTAACAGATTCCATAGATACTGAAGTGAATGAAATACCTGATAAAGAATTCAAAAGAGCAGTTTTTTAAAAAAGTCCAATGAAATCCAAGAGAATACAATGATATGAAAGAAGAAAGACAATGCAGTATTTGAATATATGAGCAAGACATCGAGGAAAGAGAGATTTTTTTTGGGAAAAAAGCAACATCAGAAATATTGGAAGTGAAAATCTCAGTATGAAAAATTCACTTGAAAACCTCAACAACAGACTAGATCAAGCAGAAGAAAGAATATCAGAGCTCAAAAGCAAGTCTTTACAAATATTATATTCAGACAGAAATAAAAAAAAATTAAGGAAGAATGAAAAGAACATTCAAGATCTCTGAACACCACTAAAAGATCAAAGGTTGTCATTACGGGTGTACCCAAAGGAGAAGAAATAAATGTCAATGGCATAGAAAACCTACTGAATGAAATGCTTCAGAAAATTTCCCAAATCTTGGGAAAGACAAGGACATCCAGGTATAGAAGGTCTGTAGAATCCTAAATAGAAAAGACCAGAAAAGAACCTCACCATGACATATTATAGGAAACTGTCAAAAGTAAAGGACAAAGAAAGAATTTTAAAATCTTCAGGAGAGAAGCATCAAGGCACAATTAAAGGCAAACCCATTATACTAACTGCCGAGGTTTCAACAGAAAAGGCCAGAGGGCATGGAATTATGTATACAAAGTCCTGAAAGAAAATCACTGACAGTCAAGGTCACCCAGCAAGATTCTGTCCTTCAGAATCTAAGAAGAAATAAAGATCATTACTATAAGCATACAGTAAGAGAATTCATGACCAATAGGCAGCTTTCTAAAAGGTACCTAAGAGAATCCAACACCCAGAAGTGGAGGAAAGGTAACTACAATCATGAAAGCATGTGAAAGAATAAATCCCAAGAGAAGCATAGATATGCAAATGATAAATAGGAAATAATCAAATATTATCACTAGAGTAAAGCCTCTAACTACACTTTTCACAAAAGTTAAGAAGATGGAATCAGCCTAGGTGCGCATCAACACATGAATGGATAAAGACTGTCTATATGCATCATATAATCTTAATACTACAAGGGAGTATTATTTAGTCATAAAGAAGAATAAAATCCTACTTGCAGAAAAATAGATGGCACTGGAGGACATCATGTTAAGTGAAATAAGCCAGACACAAAAAGTCAAGTATTTGCATGTTCTGTCTCATATACATGGAAACTAAAAATGAAAATAAATAAATAAATAATTGACCTGAAAGTACAAGAGAGATTTCTAGGGACTGGGAAGGGTGTAGTGAGGAAAGGCTCAGGGTGGTATAGAAGAAGGGTGGATGGACATGATCAATTCAAGAGTATGTGGAAATAGCACAGTGAATCCCATTTATCTGCACAATGGAAATAGAAATAAGTAAAGTGAAGAAATGTTTTTTTTTAAGTGTTTCCTCTATGTATTCCAAGACATAATAGGCATGTTGAGATGACATGTAGCCCATTTCTCTGTTTGACCGTAAGTTCATTTTTAATTAAATGTCAAGGTTGGGACTGTGATTAGAATCAGTTAGGTGGATTCAAGTAAAAAAATGTCAAAAATGTTAGAAACCTCATTGAGAATAGAACAGAATATTTTTAGTTTTCAGTTTCATAGAGGAATCAAAACTTTGTTGTTGTTTTTCTATACTGGGAATTGAACCTTGGTGCTACCACTGAGCTACATCTCCTACCCTTTTTATTTTGAGACAGGGTCTCTCTTAATTTCCCCAGGCTGACCTTGAGTTTGAAATCTTCCATCTCTGGAGTGTCTGGGATTGCAGAAGTGTGTATTGTGCCCAGCTGAAGACATTTTATATTTGAAGGAAAGAATAAATTTCATGAAAGAGAGCAAAAGTAAATGTGAAACTTCTGCAAAATAAGAAGAAATGAAAAGAAAATGCCCTGAGATTCTTTCTGTTTTATCAAAACCGAATAGTATAATGAGCTTTTAAGTGGGACAATAGAGAAGTTAGATGAAACAGTATATTAAAATTTTAATTTGGAGACACTATAAAATATGAACATGTAGAAAAAAAGTTTGAATATAAACATACCATGACACTAAGTAGATTATTTTACTAGAATATTTTACCAAGAAGAGCGGGAACAAGAAAGGATGTGTAAGACACGGTTTGCCTGTCATTTGCAACAGCATGAATGGACCTGGAAGATATTATGCCAAGTGAAATAAGCCAGTGGCAGAAGGACAAATATTACACAATTTCACTTCTATGAAGTATCTAAACATTCACTTATAAAACCTGATAATTGAACAGTGGTTACCAGGGAGTGGTGGGGGAGGAGGCGTATAGAGGGAGTTGTTCAATTGGTAGAAAGTTTGAGTTTTAGAAGATAAATGAATTCTAGAGATCTGTTGTACAGTGTAGCATTTATTGTTAGCAATATGATGCACACTTAGCAGTTTGTTAGAAGGGTAGATTTCAGGTTAAGCATTCTTACTACCTCTTTCAGGGAAGGGTGAGAAAAAGCATAGAGACACAAGGACATTTTTACAAGTGATAGATAATGCTTATTACTCTAATTGTAGAAATGGTGATCACAGGAGTTTGCTTATGTCCAAATTCATCAGTTGTGTATATTAAATATGTGCAGTTTTTTTTTTGGTCTACCAATTATACCTCGATAAAGCTACAGAAAAAATGAAATAGAGAATGTCTTTTAGAAAGAGACCTATGATTTTTTCCCCCTTATAATAGAATTGAAGAATTAGGGAATGATTATTCTTTTATATTATAGCTAAAAATAAGTATCATATGTATCTTATCTATTCCAATATTTTAAAGTTCTCAACTCTGGAACTTTGGCAAAATGTCATTATTGTAATGTGATTAGTTTTTTTTTTCATTTTTATAGTTGGACTCTTTTGCACATCTTGACATTCCTTGCTGAATTATCTATAGATGAGTAGTATTAATCTTCTGGTGTCAACGAATTAGATCTCAGTGAATTTTCTACCATTTCCTCAGGATGCCCCAAATTGCTATATGGCCCCAAAATGTGTCATAAGTGCCAAACTTTAAAGAATTTCTGGGAAAATTATTTTTGGGGCTTAAATTCCTTTTATAGCCATGAACTCAATACTATTGATACTTACATGAAAAACAGAACACATCTCTTTGCAGAAACCACACCAGTTTGCTGAAAATTCAACTACCACAAGTTGACGTCCAGCATCTTTCAAAAATGTATTGAATTCATCCTGAAACCAGAACACAAATGAGGAAATGTGCTCAATCACAGAATCTCATAGAGCCTTACAGAGAATAAAATCACAGGGTTGGTGGGATTGCAAATTAGTGCAACCACTGTGGAAAACAGTATGAAGATTCCTCAAAAAACTAGGAATAGAAGCACCGTATGACCCAGTTATCCCACTCCTTGGTATATAACCAAAGGATTTAAAATCAGCATACTATAATGATGCAGCCATATCAATGTATACAGCAGCATGATTCACAATAGCTAAGTTGAGCTATGGAGCCAAACTAAGGGCACTTCAACAGTTGAATGGATAAAGAAAATACACAATGGAGTGCTACTCAGCCATGAATAAGAATGACATTATGGGATTTGCAGGTGAATGGATGGAACTGAGACTATCATGCTAAGTGAAATAAGCCAGTTCCCAAAAGTCAAACGTTGAATGTTTTCTCTGATATGTGGAAGCTAAAACAAAATGGGGGAAACAAGAAAGAAAAAAAAAAGAGGTGAGGGGAATTTCATCAAAATAGAGGAAATATCAGTAGAGTAGATGAAAGATATTGAGGAGGAGGAAGAAGAAGGGATGGAAAAAGGGAAGAGTGGTGGAATGATCTGCCTGAAGTTTTGTATGTGCATGGATACGGCCAGGTGGGTTCAGTATCAGGTGTGCCCACAGGACACTAATTTAAAAAAATAAACTGTAAATGGATTCGAGAAGGATTGGTGGAGTGGAGGGAGGGTAGAGGGAGCAGGTGGGAAGTGTTGGGGACTGAATCAGAGCAGGTTGAATTCCATGCTTTTGTGATTATGTGAAGATGGATCTTGCCTGGTGTTGTATCATAACTAAAAAGAGTTAAAACAAAACAAAACAAAACAAAACCTTAACCAAGTGCCCTGTTCTGAAGCCAATACAACCTTTTATAAATGTGTCAGAGGTCTGACATATTTCTCTTTGTAAGTACATATAAATGATGAAAATTCCACAAAACATTTAGGAGTTTATTCACAAAATGAGTTGGTAATGGAAGCTGTTGTTGGTTAATTACCTCTGGAAAGAAAATGAGGTTGGCCAGAAAGAAATGAGAGTGGCTAGGTTGGAGGTGAGCTGTCATTCAAAATGGAAATCTATATTTGATTTTTTTTAAACAAAGCCTTAAAGATTTACTAATGGTGAAATTAAAGGAAGAATTAATGTAACACCTTCAGTAATTTCTTGTTTTGTTTTGGGGGAGTGATCATAATTCATTTCTCCAAGTCAATATAGGACTCAACCCTGATTCACCTAGCTCCTCTCATGGTCTTTAATGGGCACCTGGTATCTATTCCTGGAATGTCTACTGGTGAGTGAGTGATTTGCTGCTCTAGAGGGCTCTGTTCAAGATTTATTTTTCCTTTACCCATTGGAATTGCAACAATAGTAGCTTATTTACTCCGTGCTTGATGTTTTGTCCTATAATCTCCAAAAACACTCAAAGAGAAGGGACAGTTGAATAAAGATGGGAGCGAGACTCTCTGGAATATGTACTATTATCATCTCTATTTCACAGATGAGAAAGCAGAAGTTCATTAACTTTCTCCTGGTCAGCCGTTGGTGAGTGATGTAGCTGGGGTTGTTAATCTAGGTGGTTTGCCTCCAGAGCTTATTCCCTCTGCCAAAGATACAAAAGCATCTCCTGAGTTCTTCATAATAGCAGGGCTCACTCTCCCTTCCGCTCATCTTAACTGCATCCTGTGCTCCTCCCTGCACCAATCATTAAGATGGGGTGCCGGAAGCCATCCATTACCCACCATTAGGCAGGAAAGCCAGGTGTCAGGAACTGCCAGTACCAACCCCACTGGTTGGAGGATGCCTAGTTCATGTGGTGTCCTACCCAGCTCCATCACAAGTTCAGCACAGCACCGGAGATGGAGTGACCCACAGGAGCCACACAGCTTCTTGGAGATGAGTGTGGCCTGCCAAAATGCCAATCAACCTGTTTACTGCAAGACCCCTGCCACACTGAGAAGCAAGCACCAAGACTCCTCCCGCTGAAACCTTATCCCTGCTTTTGGATGTACTCCCCCTTAAATAAGGAATTGGGGCCCCTTTTCAATTGTTCAGTTTCAGCTCCCGTCAGGGCTGGAAGGCCTATCAGACGCTCCTCTTTTTCTGTCTAATTTCTAGCTCTGTCTTTATTTCTTACTAATTATTTCAGACTTTTTATTTCCCAGGCAGCTCACACTGCCTGAGCAGGGACCTACCCTGGTGGGACACCTGGCATGAATGGGGGAGGGGATCATGAGTTGGATTAAGTCAAGCAGGGCCCATCTCCATTGGGGACGGGTTCATACTGTTCATGTGCCTGCTCTATAGTAGTGGGGTCTTGACAATCATGTTCCCATTTGGTTTAGTTTCAAGTGGATAAAACTGAAAACTCAAAGATGTGCTTCCTCCTATACCCAAATTCCTCTAGGAGAGAAGGATACAACTGTGATCTAAAACACAGACAAGAAAACTTCTTGCCTTCATAGAGCTTACATTTGAGAAGCAGAAGCCAACAGTAGGATGGATAGTTAAAATATGTAGTTTGTAATTATAGTGATAATTGCCAAGAAGAGAAAAATGAAAGAAGAAGGAAAAACAGGGGGTGAACTACAATTATCCACCTCAAAGTCTTGTACCACCTTGAGGTCCACTCAAAGAGAAGGGACAGTTGAATAAAGATGGGAACGAGACCGTGGGCCCTCAGGAGAGGTCTCTGGGGAGGAGAGGAGAGGGCTTCTCAGGGAAGAGCAAGGCCCCAGGTTATCCTGTGAGATCCCTAGGAAATTTTTAAAATGAAGTTTCAAAAGCATTTGCCAACATGCGGTGTTTTAAAACAAATTGTTTTTTTGTAACAAAGTTACATAGCAGTGCTTTCTTTTAATCTGGTCATTGTCATTTCTGCAACCTTATGTATAGTCACATTTAGGGAAAATGTCCAAAGTCTAAATCTGAAGGTCTGGTGGTTGTGGGCTCAGGAACCGTGACCTCCCCAAACCCCCACCCTATATCCTCTTCTAACATGGCCTGATTCTAATGCCCCCATTAGTAGGATTGAAGATAACGCTCATATCATCCCTTAAACAAGGTAGGCCCCTGTCTTCTCTTATAGAGGCATGTTTCTTCTTTATAATGATCTCTGCCTTTTACATGAATTTAGATTTATTGGGACAGTAACATTGAGAACCAAATCAATAAATGGGTTAAGGAGGGACTAGGGTTGTGGCTCAGTGGTAGAGTGCTCACCTAGCACATGTGAGGCCCTGGGTTTGATCCTCAGCCTCAAATAGAAAAATAAAATAAATAAAATAAAGGTATTGTGTCCAACTACAACTAAAACATAAATATTAAAAAAGTCAGAAATTAAAAAGTAATAAATAAAATAAAGGTATTGTGTCCAACTACAGCTAAAACATAAATATTAAAAAAGTCAGAAATTAAAAAATAAATGGGCTAAGGAACTGAATAGACACTTCACAGAAGAAATACAATTAATCAACAACTATATGAAAATTTGTTCAGCATCTCTAGCAAATTACAACTATACTGAGATTCCATCTCACTCTAGTCAGAATGGCAATTATCAAGAATAGAGGCAACAATAAATGTTGGGGAAAAAGGTACACTCATACATTGCTGATGGAGCTGCAAATTGGTGCAGACAATATGGAAAGCTGTATGGAGATTTCTCAGAAAACTTGGAATGGAATCACCATTTGACCCAGCTATCCCACTCCCCAGTTTATACCCAAAGGACTTAGAATCAGCATGCTATAAATATTGATGTGGCTATGTCACATCAATATAGCAGCTCAATTCACAATATCCAAACTATGGAACCAACGTAGATGCCCCTTCAATAGATAAATGGATACAGAAAATGTGGTATTACTTAGTCTTAAAGAAGGTGAAATTACGGCATTTGCCAGTAAATGGATGGAACTGGAGAATATCATGCTAAGCGAAATAAGCCAATCTCCCCCAAAACAAAGGCCAAATGTTTTCTTTGATATGCAGGTGCTAATTCATAATAAGGTGCGGGGGGGGGGGGAGGCAAGGGAAAAATAATAGACCTACTTTGGATTAGGCAGAGGGAAGTGAAGGAAGGGGAGGGGGTAGGGATTAGGAAGAAGAGTAGAATTGATCAGATATTGTTACCCTATGGGCATATATGATTACACGACTGGTGTAATTCTACCACATGTACAACCAGAAGAATGAGAAATTACACTCCATTTATGTATAATGTGTCAAAATGCATTCTACTGACATGTATAACTAATTTGAACAAATCACACACACACCACACACACACACACACACACACACACACACACACACACACTCCAGAAAGTTCTAAAAACAACAACAACAAAATCTACCTAGGAATTTTTGATACTACTGGTCATTACTATTCTCCATCCCATTCCAGAGGCATGTCTGAGGCTTCTGATCTCTTTCCTAGGATGCAAGAAAAGACATCAACCCTCTCACTTCGATAGAATTTTCCAGGTCCTACTAAAGCAGAATCTATGAAACAGGATATATTGGGAGCTGGCCAAGGTCCAGATAGAATCAGAGCAAGAAATAGGAATCGGGGAGGAAGAAAATCCTTTTTGACCAATTTGTCCCTTGGCTGCCTCTCTAGATGGGAGCGAGACCATGGGCCCTCAGGAGAGAGGTCTCTGGGGAGGAGAGGAGAGGAACAACCCAAAGAGGAAGAATGGGAAACCTCCCCTTGCTCCACAGCAGAGAAAGAAAGGGGAGGTGAAGGAAATAACTCTTGTTTACCAACTTGGTTTTTAAGGTGGTCACTTCTGAACTATTTAATGAAGCCAAGTAAATACTTGCCACGTCTTTAATAACATGCACCATGATTTATATCGGAGAATTGTTGACGAAGCTCTCTTGGGGGCTCAGGTGGATTAATATAGCTAGACTATTTGTAGGATGATGGAGCTCTCCTGTGGGCTTGGTGGATCAATATAGCTAGATTATTTGTAGGATCTTTGCTGGAATATAAGGGCAGTTTCTCTGTGACATCATTGAACATACAGTCTCAGAACCTGGAACTTTGGCAGAGTTTGGATCTAGTTTCACTTTTATGCCACGGCTAGTTAGTTAACTTGTGGTCAGCCAAGCCTCAGCAAATGGAGGCCCTTGTTGCAGAATCAATAATGTGTCTGATTTGTTTGGGTCTTTTACCACCGATTTCCATACATCCTTTTCCCTTCTCCAACCTCCACCCTCAAATCACCAAATGAGAAGTAACTGGGGTAATAGTAAACACATAATAGATATTTTCATTTAGGATTTCAGAGGAATTCTTTTGCTGTTGAGAAAAATACTAAAGTCTTAATCCTAAAATAGGTTTCCTGAAAAAAATTAATGAGTCATAGATTCCCTGACTTTGTTATTTTGCCCTATTTAGAAGGTAAAGAAACTTCACTTTTAGCACTAAATCAGAGATTGGCAAAACTTTTCTGCAAAGGGCCAGATAAGGCCCTTTAGGCTTCAGGAGCCACAGATAGATTTTTTTTTTTTGGCATGTTCTTTGTTTTTATAACCTTTTAAAAAATCTAAAGCTATCAGCTCACACAAAAATAGTAGCAGTTTGGCAAAGCCCTGCAGTTGATGATTTGCCATGTTTCAGAATTTGGTGTCAGAAATAAACCAAATAGGGCCATAGCCGATGTTCTTCAAATCTTCAGAGCAACAAGAACAACAAAAGTGTGAGAAATTGCAGATTTTGTCATAGAACAAAACTCAGCAAAGTCCTTCTTTCTATTTTATCCATACATCCAGCTCTGGGCTCTAAGTGGGTGAAGTGGCTGGCCCTGGAGGGGACTCATACTTTTTCTAGTTGTCCCCTGTCTCCACCATCTTCTGTTGCTTTGAGGACACAAAGAATTCTCAAATGGCAAGATGCCATTTTTCTTGTGAATGTTCAGCTATTTTCCTTCTACTATATATATAAAAAAAGATATTTGAGAAGGATAGGGGAAACACTGGGAAATGATATCTGCCAAATTATATTGTTAAATTGTGAGCATGTACAAAAATGTAACAGCAAATCCCACCATTAGGTACAACTATAATGCACCAATAAAAAACGGGGAAAAATACTAGTAAAGTTTAATTTTATTTTGCTACATATGGATTTCCAGTTTTCCCAGCACCATTTGTTGAAGACGCTATCTGTTCTCAGGAAGACATTTAGCAGTGGATGAACTGAAGTCAGAATGAATTTCATTTTTGTTTTTTCTTTTTGCACTAGCAAGATGTCTACCATTTCCATATCCCTTTCCACCGTTTTTGGAAAGATGGATCAGAATTAACTCTCAGACACAACTAGTAAAATAGCAAACTTCTGCTACGTCATGGGTTTCCTCAAGTTGAGCAAGGTGGGGCCAGGACTTCTCCCTTTAGTATTAGGGCTTGTAGACTTTTCCATAAGCTAAGAAGCATGCCCAGCCCAAGGGCAGGGAGAGTACAAGCCTGTAGCTCACAGAAGACTGTTTTGTCTCAACTAGAATTAAGCACTATTAAAATCCAGAAAAATGGCTAGATTTACCAAGATTGACACTTTACTTTTTTGTTTTGTGGAAAGAGTGCCTAGTTAGTAGGTATGGCAAATTTCTAATCATGGAAAAATCTTCTGAGTCAACTGTTTTCTAGAAAAGAGAAATCAGTCTTTCCTTTTGTACTTGACTGGCTCCTTTGTTCCCTGACATGAACCTGCCTGCATTTTCCTAGACTCATTTCTGACCTCATTGTTGGAATCATGAAGCTCCAATATAGTCTGGGTGGAGTCTCATTTTAGAAACCAGGGCTACCTTTTTGTTTTTATTTTTTATTTTTAAAATTTAATCCAGGGAGAATCCTGCGAGTAGGCTGGGTATTTGAAGAGTTCAAAAATCGAGAAGAAAAACAGGGTGTGAAGCAAAGAAGAACAGAAATAAAGGGAAGGAAGAAAATAAATCAGGTGAGAGGAAAAAGAAAGAAGGAAGGACAAAAGAAAGAAAGTGGAAAAAAGTAAAAAAAAAATGAAAGAAGAAAGATAAGAAGGGAATTATAGCAGGCTTAAAGGTAAGACCTTCATTATGTGGAAGTAAAGAGTGAATTATCTTTAGTGCCCTAAGACCTTGTGCTTTAAGGTCATGGTCCCTATGCATCACCTGAGAGCCTGAGGCAATGTAGTGCTTGGGGCTCCTCCACCCAGAGCCACTGAGGAAGAATCAATCTGTCTTATGTGATTCTTCATATGATTCTTATGTCAGGTGATGTTTGAGCTCCAAAGATGCATATACAACAGGGAGCTATCTATGGAGCAGTGGACCAGCTGTAGCATCATTTCCTGGAAATTATGAGAAATGCAGACTCCATGGCCCCACCCTGATTCAGAACCTCCGAGGGTGACACAACTGGAAGAATTTATGTTTGTCAGATGTATCATGTTTTGCAGGAATAACATTCAAAATATTTAACTACCTGTGTGGCTTGAGAGCCGATCAGAGTGAACAATAGCTGTGCATCTGTTGCTCAGCTGGTTGTTCTGCCAATATCAACTCAATCGTTTATTTGCTAGATTTGGGGGAGATCCAGGGTGTCTTGGGTGAGGGATTGGGTCAGCCTCAATGAGGTGGGACAAAGGGATAGGGTGGGGGGTTTCGGGGAGAGGCTATTTATCAACCATTATATATTTCAGAAATTTAACAGCTATTGTGGTCATTCCTATGTGTATTAGCTAAACATTGGTCTTGGGATAATGATGATAAAATGTAATAGTTGGCTCTTCTTAGATACCCGGTGGTGTAATTGTCAGAACTGTAAAGTTCAGAAGTTTGTTGTCAGAAAAGAAATATGCTTATTCAAATTTAGCATATGTGTTTGGAAACTTAGCATTGAAATGGGGCTTGTTAATGAAATTTATAACTTTCAGTGATTCCTTTGCTCTTAGGAAGCAAAACTCTGCTAGATCCCTGGATCAAAGTCTAATCAAGAGATGGAGCAGGAAGAAGCTCTGTTGGTTGAGAGGCCCTGGGCGCTGGTTCAGAGGGTCAGGAGGATGGGTAATGTGGATAATAAAGTGGAGAAAAAGAAAGGCAAAAGACCAAGGGCTCAGAGAAAGACCAAGACAGAAAAGACCATTCTCACTCAACCCTGCCATTGCAGGGACATGAACAAATGTGCATGTGTAAAAAACTGAGCCAAAGGCTCTGATTTCCACTTGTGAGTTCTTTAGGATCAGGGTAGTTATTTTCATCATGGTGCAATCTTGCCAGCATGGCACCAACTTGTGCCCCTGGTTTTGTGATTAATGTCCGGGGTGCACTGCTGGGGATGTGTAGATTCTGATCACAGTGAGGAGGACCATGGATCCGTATCCTTCAGGCAGAAAAGGGCTGACCACAGAGCTGGAGGACGGGGAAATGCCTCTCTCTCTGAAGAGAGGCTTGTGGAGTGAGGGAGATGCTGTTGAGGTCAGGAGGCAAAGGGACAGACAGTGCAGGTAATGAGTGGTGGGGTCCCCCTGGGAAGATGGGGGCTGGTTCTAAAAGAAAGGAAATAAAATGCTAATACCTTTAGGACACTTCCCCCTCCTCCTGCAACCTGTTGCCAAGGTTACCTGCCTCCAGGGAATCATTCCTCCCTACCAGGGAGGAACTTGAAGGCCCCCTGGGCTGCTCCCTTCTGCCTGTACCCATGGGCGGCTTCATTCTCCCCCTTGGATCACTCCACCTTTTGGCCCACTTTTTGGTCACTAGTCACATAGGCAAGATAAGAGGAGAAGGAGGCATGAGAAGAAAAGAAACATAAAATGAATAAAAGGGATCGGACACCCCCATATCCTCACACACCAACTTCCAACTTGGACCCCCTCCTCTGAGTCTCTCCCTCTCCCTCTCCCTCTCCCTCTCCCTCTCCCTCTCCCTCTCCCTCTCCCTCTCTCTCTCTCTTTCTCTTTCTCTGTTCTATCCTTTAAATAAAACTCTTTGCTCTTGCCTCAGCGTTTCTCAGGTGTTTGATCTTCACACTGGGGGAATGGGACTGGGCCCTGATTCTCATCACCAGTATCACTGTCAGTGGGTCGGAATAAAAAATGAGACAGCAAACATGTTCCAGGAAAATAGAAATGGGCTCAGTGGGCCCTTGGAAGAACCCAGGCACGGAGGATTGCTATGAAAGAATACCAAGGAAAGAACTTACTAGAATCTGGCTGCCGCTTCCTTTCTTAAAGGATTCCTTTGTTTTCTCTCTATGGGGAATGCAGGAACATTTCCTGGGCCCTCTCTCCTCTCCTCAGGGAGCTGACAGTCTCTCTTAAAGCCTCCGGTGCTTCTGGTACAATTCTATGGGTAACTATGTATTTCTGATTACTTTTATGAACATTTGAAAATAACGAAAGCTCTAAGTTAGAAAAATGATCAACTGGATACTGTCTCCAAGATTGTATTGTGCTGCCACCACTGTTTACACTTAGGTATATTGACTTAATAACACACTCACATACACATTAGAAAAATATATGTAATTTAGTTTAATGGAATTGCCATTATGTTACCGAATGGTTTTGCATTATCCTCTCCTATTTAATGCTGTGCCAGGGGCATTTCCCCATTATCTAATGCACTTGATCTTTAATTGTTGCATGCCATTCTGTTATTTTGGTGCACAGTGTTTTAATTACATTTTCAAAATTTATGTTCTTTACTACCTTATAGTCATAAAAAAAGCACTGTGATGAGTATCTTTCTAATACATCATGGTGGAAACTCTTATTTTTCTGAGAGTAATTTCCTAGGAATGTAACTGTTTTTAATGGTCTTAATGAACAGTGTCAAACTTTTCATGTGCTTTGTTCTGATTTACACACAGCGATAGTGCATAAGCTTGCTCATCGCCAGCATCCCATTGACTTCTATTACGTTAATTAGTTTTCGTAAAGTGATCCCAAAGAGGGCATCTTTTCATAGTTTTAATTTGCATTCCTTTCATTTCTAATATGGCTGAAAATATTTTGAATTTTAATGTAAAGTTATTTAGTATTTACCTGTTTTTCCCCCTAGAGGAACTGTTTGTTTAGAAAATTTTTTAGTGCATTATAGTTATACATAATAGTGGAGTTTGTCTGACATAACCATATAGACATGGATTATATTTAGCTCCATTTCAACCCTCAGTACTTCCTTTTCCCTTCTCCTTCTTCCCCCCACCTCATTCCCCTTCCTTTACTCTATTGGTCTTCCTATGACTTATTGATTGATTTTTAAAATTGATGTTTTATAGATACACATAAAGGTGGAATTCACTGTGATATAATCACAGAAGTACATAGCATAATCTGGTCAATTTCATTCCTTGATTCCTCCCTATACCCATCCCTCCTCCCTACCCTTTATCCCCTTCCTCTGAACTCCTATTTTCACGAGATTCCTCCCTTCATTCCTCCCCCTTACTTTGCTTTGTCTTCTGCATATGAGAGAAATCATTTGACCTTTGACTTTCTGAGTCTGGCTTATTTCACTTAGCATGATGTTCTCCATTTTCAAGCATTTATCATCAAATGGCATAATTTCATTATTCTTTATGGCTGAGTAGAACTCCATTATGTTTGTTTCAAACCACATTTTCTCAATCCATTCATTTTTTGACAAGCATCTGAGCTAATTTCATAATTTGGTTATTATGAATTAAACTGCTATAAATATCTATGTGCTTGTATCTCTACAGTATTCTGATTTGAATTCTTTTGGATAAATATCAGGAAGTGGGATGACTCTCATATGGTAGTTCCTCTCTTAGTCTTTTGTGGACAAAGTGGTTGTGCTAACTTGCAGTCTAGGGGGACTGTTTGATTTCTAACTTGTGAAAGTGTCTCTATGTTTTGTTTTTAAATAGCCAATTATTTTTGAGGCACAGAAATTGATATATGTAGTTAATCTACTAGTCTTGCCTTTTGTCATAATTTGCATTTCATTCATTCCTAACATGGCTAAACACATTTCTATTTGTTAATGTAAAATTTAGTATTATCTTTTTTCCTAGGGGAATTGTTTAACTTGTGAGAAATTTTTTAAATAACTAATTTTTTTGAGGTTCAGAAGTTAATTTTTTAGCTAAGTCTATTGATCATGACTTTTGTCATTTTCCATTGGTATATGCTTTAAAAGATACTCTACAGGGCCAGGGGTGTGGCTCAGTGGTAGGGTGCTTGCCTAATATGCACAAAGCCCTGGGTTTGATCCCTAACACTGCAACAAACAAAACCAAACCCCTCTTCTTTCACAGTTATTTATGTATTCTCGTATTTTTTTCCTAGTAAAAAAAGCAATTGTAGTTTTTGCACTAAGCCTTTTTTTGCAATGATTTAGACATTATAAAAATTTAGTATAAGCAAAATACATAAAGTATAAAAATGAATGTATGTACCCCTTCAACAAATAAAATATTATATATACTGAACCCCTGTTATGTACACTTTACCAGCTTTCTGAGTCTATAGGTCTGGACAACCCACTAAGAGCCCACATGGCACCTGCCTGACCTATAATCAGAGAGTGCCTAATCCAGAATCTACAATAAGTGACAATCTAATTTAAAATGTCAGTAGTTCATGTTGTTCCTCCAGGGACACAGTGACCTCTTTAATACTTCCATAATTTGTGTGTTGTTTAAGAAGAAGTGGGAATATATATATTTATATACATATTTATACATATATATGTGTGTATATATATATATATTTTTCCCTGCAATCAATTTACTGAATGTCAGTCTTTCTCCACTGCTTTGTGATTTTTTTAAAAAATATAAACTTCTGAGGTCATTCATAAAAGGGCATATTTAAGCCTCTCTGTTTTTTTTCTGGTGATTTGCATGTTTATTCTTGTATCATATTTATTTATTACATGTTTAATTAAAATATGAAAGCTAACACCATTACTTGTTCTTTATAAACTATTCTTAGCTCTAAAAAATAATTCCTGGTAAAGGTGTATAAAAAAGACTTTTGCATGTGAAAGACAATACTGTTTCTGTATAACAGATAGAAATGTGAATGGAAGCTAACTGTGGGAATATCGAAGTCCCCCCCATACAAGACAAATTTGAGATGAGGCATAAGAAAGCTAAGACCAGATAAATAGATAAATAGCAACTTAGTAAGGCTCCGTCTCAAAATAAATATAAAAAGGGCCAAGGATGTAGCTCAGTGGTAGAGTGCCCCTGGGTTCAATCCCTAGTCCCACATACACATGGGGGTACATGTGCATGTGTGACCTGTCCTAGGTGCTGGTGATTGAGCTGTGAAGTAGAGAGGCATGGAATTTACCCTCCTGGAGTTTCTGCAAAAAAATTTTCAGAGCATGTCATTCTATAACATCAAAGATAAAGACCACACCCTTGCATAGAAATGAAGCTCCTTCCCTGATGAAAATACAACTACCAAAGTTAGTTTTCTGGGAGGAACTTTAAGCTTCTATAAAATCTTTGGTGGGTGATATAGCTGAGTACTACTGAGTTGGGCATGAGCTGCCTATTTTTAACTAGTCTTTACAGCAGGACCACCTGTGTTCCTAGCTGAATGCTCAGCAAGCATTTTCTGTAAAGATTAAGATAGCCCACATGAAAGTAGCCACAACTGACACATAAATAGGCATGACTATGTGCCAATAAAATTTTATTTATAAAAGTTGGCACTGGGCTGAATTTGGGCTTCAGGTCTCTGTTGGATGGACCATGTCTTAGATTAAATCTAAGAGAACAAAATACCTAAAGGGACATGAATTCAAGTGAATATGTGATTCAGTATTTATCAAGTGGGACACAATGGTTCATTCTGAAATAATGGAATTATTTCTGGGCACCTCTTGGAGGAGTCACATAATCCTGTGAATAAGGGGGATGCATCAGATTGTTCTAGAACCATTAGAATGACAACCACTTTTACACCTCTCAGGTTATTAATCAGTCTTTAAGATTTTCATGTTAATGAAATTAAATTTAAAGAGGCAACATAGTTCCATGGAAAACCTACTGAACTCTGAATATGTTACTGATTATTTGTGTGACAGAGAGAAAGCCATTTAATCTCTTATGAATAAGTATTTTCACTTGTAGATGTTTATCTCAAAGCAGGTTTCTCTGGCACACTGGTATTCCTTGTGTTGAACTGAACTGTCTGTTGCTGAAATGCTAGACCAAGAACTGTTTCTGGGTGTGTCTGTGAAGGTGTTTCCAGATGAGATCAGCATTTGAACCTGTGGACTGAGTAGGCGGCCCTTCCCTTTATGACTGGGTGACATCCAATCTACTGAGGAACAAAAGGCAGGGGAAGGAGGAATTTGGGAGTTATTACATTAGCTTCCTAGGTTCTCAGGCCTTTGGACTTGGAATTGTCCCATCAGCTTTCCTGAGTCTATAGGTCTGGAGAACCTAGACTAATACACCCACTAAGAGCCCCCACGGCTTCTGCCCGACCTATAATCAGACAGTGCCTACCCCAGAATCTACAATAAGTGACAATCTAATTTAAAATGTCAGTAGTTCATGTTGTTCCTCCAGGAACACTTGACCTCTGATTGCTCCAAACTGAAACATGTTTGAGATCTGCTGATCTATAAAATGGGGCTAAGATGACTCACCACCTCTCTCACTGAGTTGTGAGGATCAAATGAGATTATCTATGGAAATTGCCTCTGACAGCTATGAAGTGTCCACAAATGTGTGAGATTATTAGTGTCATTCTTTTACCACTAAGCTAATAGTCGCTGAGTACCTTATACAGGGGCATAAAGGTGAATGACAGATATGAGAAGTTTAATAGAACCTAGGTCTTACTAGGTCTTAAGTTTATTGAAATGGAATTTCTCCATGGCCACCTTGGGAAAAAACTCCTCTTTCAGGTTCTGAGAATGCTATTCCACCATATAAGCAAAAAACTGAAGTAGAGGATTTAGGACACACAGCTCCTTAGGCTACCTTCTCTCTCTCTCTCTCTCTCTCTCTCTCTCTCTCTCTCTCTCTCTCTCTCTCCCCCCCTGTTTTATATTTTTTGTTGTTTTTCCTTTTGTGCCTCAAATCATGTTTTTGCATGTGCAACATGGCAAACAAAAGGAGAGTTTGGGCATAGAAGAGTAGCTTTCAGTGTATGCAGGTCCGTTTTTAGAAGCTTTTGGATAATCAGGTGTAAGGTTCAATCTCTCTGACTCTCTCATTTTTTGCCACTGTCATTTTTTTGAATGGTGCTCCTTGGGACATATGTTATGATCTACAATGGGAACCGTAGCACCGTATGTTGTATGTGCAGCAGGATGTGGGAAAGGCAGCAGAATTCGTGATTCCTAGATTGCCTAATATCTAAGGCACCTTGTAAGGGCATCCATTGGCACTGGAGCTGGTAGCAAAGCACCCAGACTTGTCACCTAGAAGTAGTTTGGTGCTTGGTTGAAAACTTTTGCACATCTTTCCTTCCATCTCTTCCCCATTTGCCTTCTTGTGTTTCTCTCTTCTATGCTTCTTCTTCAAGAGATAAAGACAAAGCATGGAGGAAAACCCATGCAGACAGGACTGAGAAATCATATTATCGTTTCCCAGAATTTGGAATTACATGAGTTGACGTTTCAAAATAAAACACAAGGCTTTATTGAAGTGGGCTGATTGGGGAAGTCATGGGAGTAGGTTAGGAGTACCTGGAAAGAGAGAGAGGAAGATCTGAGCATCAGAGTTTCAGAGAAGGGACCTCTGACCCACCCCCGGGAACCTTCTCTCAAAAAGGATTGGATTTGTACACTCTGGATATTAGGGCTCTATCTGAAGTGTGAGGAGTAAAGATTTGTTCCCAGGATGTAGGCTCCCTATTTACCTCTCTTATTGTTTCTTTTGCTGAGAAAAAACTTTTTAGTTTGAGTAAGTCCCATTTGTTGATTCTAGTTATTAACTCTTGTGCTATGGGTGTCCTATTAAGGAATTTGGAGCCCAACCCCACAATCTGTAGATCGTAGCCAACTTTTTCTTCTATCAGACGCAGAGTCTCTGATTTGATATCAAGCTCCTTGATCCATTTTGAGTTAACTTTTGTGCATGGCGAGAGAAAGGGATTCAGTTTCATTTTGATGCATATGGATTTCCAGTTTTCCCAGCACCATTTGTTGAAGATGCTATCCTTCCTCCATTGCATGCTTTTAGCCCCTTTATCAAATATAAGATAGTTGTAGTTTTGTGGATTGGTTACTGTGTCCTCTATTCTGTACCATTGGTCCACCCGCCTGTTTTGGTACCAGTACCATGCTGTTTTTGTTACTATTGCTCTGTAGTATAGTTTGAGGTCTGGTATCGCTATACCGCCTGATTCATACTTCCTGCTTAGCATTGTTTTTGCTATTCTGGGTCTTTTATTATTCCATATGAATTTCATGATTGTTTTATCTATTTCTACAAGAAATGCTGTTGGGATTTTGATTGGCATTGCATTGAACTTATAGAGAACTTTTGGTAATATTGCCATTTTGATGATGTTAGTTCTGCCTATCCATGAACAGGGTATATTTTTCCATCTTCTAAGGTCTTCTTCTATATCTCTCTTTAGGGTTCTGTAGTTTTCATTGTATAAGTCTTTCACCTCTCAAAAAATTAGACAATAAGATAACAAATAACCCAATCAACAAATGGGCCAAGGACCTGAACAGACACTTCTCAGAGGAGGACATACAATCAATCAATAAGTACATGAAAAAATGCTCACCATCGCTAGCAGTCAGAGAAATGCAAATCAAAACCACCCTAAGATACCATCTCACTCCAGTAAGATTGGCAGCCATTATGAAGTCCAACAACAACAAGTGCGGGAGAGGATGCGGGGAAAAGGGTACACTTGTTCATTGTTGGTGGGACTGCAAATTGGTGCAGCCAATTTGGAAAGCAGTATGGAGATTTCTTCGAAAGCTGGGAATGGAACCACCATTTGACCCAGCTATTCCCCTTCTCGGTCTATTCCCTAAAGACCTAAAAAAAGCATGCTACAGGGACACTGCTACATCGATGTTCATAGCAGCACAATTCATGATAGCAAGATTGTGGAACCAACCTAGATGCCCTTCAATAGATGAATGGATAAAAAAATGTGGCATTTATACACAATGGAGTATTACTCTGCATTAAAAAATGACAAAATCATAGAATTTGGAGGGAAATGGATGGCATTAGAGCAGATTATGCTAAGTGAAGCTAGCCAATCCTTAAAAAACAAATGCCAAATGACTGCTTTGATATAAGGGGAGCAACCAAGGACAGGGTAGGAACGAAGAGCTTGAGAAGAAGATTAACATTAAACAGGGATGAGAGGTGGGAGGGAAAGGGAGTGAGAAGGGAAATCACATGGAAATGGAAGGTGATCCTCAGGGTTTTACAAAATTACATATAAGAGGAAATGAGGGGTAAGAGAAGAATAATACAAGTGGAAGAAATGATTTACAGTAGAGGGGGTAGAGAGAGAAGAGGGAGGGGTGGGGAGGGGAGGGGAGGGGGGATAGTAGAGAATAGGATAGACAGCAGAATACATCAGACACTAGAATGGCAATATGTAAATCAATGGAAGTGTAACTGATGTGATACAGCAATCTGTATATGGGGTAAAAATTGGAGTTCATAACCCACTTGAATCAAACTGTGAAATATGATATATTAAGAGCTATGTAATGTTTTGAACGACCAACAATAAAAAAAATAAAAAAAATAGAAAAAAAAAGGATTGGATTTTACACACAGTCATTGCAAGGTGTTGGGGATGAGCCTAGTGGTCCTTGATGATCCCCATGCTGGATGGTCGGGACAATGAGTGTGTGTAGAAAGGCATTCTTTATTGCTTTTGAAACAAAATCATTGAATCTTATTCAGATCATGCATGAGTGTGTGTGTGTGTGTGCGCATGCACACACACATTTTTTGCCCAAGAGGGAAAGTAGTCATGTTCCACAGCACAGGGAGGAAAAAGTACATCCCCAAGTCAATGTCATGTAATTTTACTGTAAAGAATAATTGATGAAGGAATGAAGGTGGGGAAAGCCCCTAGGCAGAGAAGGCCTCAAAGGCTAGGGACCTATTGCTTGGCTGAGTGACGATACATGGATTGGGCCCTGGAGTTCCCAGCCCACACACCGTCCCCTCTTTGATGTGGACAAGCAGTTCTTCCCTGACCTTAAATCAAGTCAGATGCAAGTTAGCCTCAAGCTCCTATTTCCAACCACATGGCTGTACCTACAAAGCACGGGTATAATAGGAATGTGCAGTGCTTTCTCATAGCCTCTTATTATAATCCAGAAAAATCACGAAGAGGTTGGCCAGCATTGTACTCTATCAGCTATTCTTGAGGCTGCAAATGAAGAGAATCTAAACGGAAGGAGGGATATACTTCCAGAGGGAGGAAGGCCTGAAGGCAGTGACCACAGTTCTATTCTTCACTTTCACCAGTGATGGTGGCCCTCTGGTTAAGTCCCTCACCCTCTTCTGAGCCTTATTTTAAAAATCCCCAAATCAAGAGGCCCTGGTCCTTAGATATCTGAAGGGCTCTACCAAAGCCCTTTCTCCTTCTGGTGTCAGCCATGCAGAGAGTCGTCGTGCTGTCCACGGGGCTGGCCCATGGTGATTCTTACAGCAGAAGCTGACAGGGGAAGGGCACATTCCTGGGAGAGAACAGGAAGGTGAAGGTAACTGCACCAGAAGGAACGGGAAGAAAGATCACAGTAGCAACAGCAAGAGAACGAAGGGTGCAGGGTGTAGTCCCAATACTGCCGCCAAAAAAGGCAGGCCTTTAGCACATACTGCTGTGAATCACCAGGGGACTTGATGACAAGGCTGATGCTGGGTGGAGAAGGTAGTGCTGGTGTGTGAAAGTGGTGAGTCTATTGTAAAAGACATCTTGGGAGGACATAGCTAGGTCTGGCCAAATCCTCCTTCCCATACTCTCTACTCAGCTGTTAGGGGAACCAACGGAAGGCAATGCCAGGTCTGGAGGGACATTGTCCAGTGACTCACATAAGCAAAAACTCAGGATACCCAGGAAAAGAGCCTCTGTCAAATTAAGGTTCCTAGTTTCAAAGAACTCATTTATTGTGTTTCTCTTTATTCTTATGTTTATTTATTTATTTTTATTAGAGATAGCAGGATTTGGAGAACACAGCCTAAGCTAAGTCACCAAAAAGCTTTTCTCAGACTCAGAAAATGCCTGTAGAATCTAATTCACCTAAGTCTGTAAGTTTTCATATGCCAAGTATCATGTTGATATAATGCCAGGCACTGAAGATGTAATTTTAGTAGTTTTTATTGAATCTAAGGTATCATGCCTATAAGATACACCATTAAATTGCCAATTGTACTGAGCCAGGTTATTGGAAGAAGCATTCCCATTTCAGAGAGGTAAAAACGTGAACAAATATTTTGGATGAATGGAATGCGTTAAATAGCCTAAGTATTGGATATTGTGATTTATATTTGAGTTTATATCTGCCACACAGACACTGTTTTATTGGAGGATTCAGTGAGGTGCCTGTAGCCTAGACTTTATTAGTCCTAACGGCCCTTTTCTAATCCCTGGGTCAGAGGGATGAAGGCCAAGCCTGTGGAACCAAATGGGAACAGTTAGTGGTCTTGTGTCAGCAGCAGAAGCACCAGGTGGAGAAGCTATAGGAAGATTGATGTTCTTAGCCCACACAGAGCATGGCACAACAGGTCAAGGCACAACAGGCATTCTCTTTTCAGCAACAGTTCCAAGCACTTGGCAGAGCACATATCTTTATACTGACCTTCTTAAAGGAAGAGGCTTTGGGACATTAAGTCACCAAATTCACAAGAACATCTCATTGCCTTGGACAGCACCAGCAATGTCACACTGAGGGGTGATAACACAGTCTGTACTTTCCTCGGCCAAGCTCAACTTTCAGTATTGTTGGGAAGTTTCCTCCAGTCTAGCCCAGTTGGGTGGACAATATGGAGTTAGGAAATATTTGCTTGGATTGCAATCCCTTAGATGGTTGATGTGGCTATGGGACTCACGAGGAAACATAATTGAGGAAATGGACCGATTCAGTAAATTGCACGAGTACCTATTATCTGTGAGTCTCCTCAGACTTTAGGACAATAGAGTGGACCCTATAACTGCTTCCATTATACAGATAGGCACCTGAACAAGCACTTTGTGCAAATCATGTGGCTAGTGAGGGGAGAGGCCGGGATTCTAATGTGGATCGTTGAATTCCAGAACCTGTGCTTTTAAATACTGCACTCATAAATAAAAAATAAACCTTGCTATTATAGAGATTCAGACACATAAACTATCTGTGATGTAAAGAGAGACGTGCTTTAATAGGGATGTGCACAGAGTGCTGTGGAGCCCAAAGGGTGAAGCAATTAAGTTCAAGGATCTTACATGTTAATAAGCAGCCTGAACTTGAGAATGAGTCAGCTACGTTGTCATTTTAAGAAGAGACACATCTCGGTATTCAATAACTTTAGAGAATGGGTTTTCCAGATACTATGCGTATCTGTGTATCTGTGGATACAAAAACTTTCTGATGAGCAATTTAGGTTGTTTGAAATAGAAATGAAATGAATGGCTTTTATAGACAGCACATAGAGCATAATTTTATTCATAAGGTTAAAACCACTGAGTATATTGAAAAACAAATAGTGGACAATGATGGAAATGAAATTGCATATGCCATTGTATGTACTCTTTTTCTTTAACCAAAGAAATTTTCACTATATGGAAACAGAATTAAAAAATGAAGTTGCTTTTATCTGAAGAAATATTGTGTATGTATGTGTGTGTGTGTGTGTGTGTGTGTGCACGCACACACACACACACAAACATTATCTAGAACACTGAATTTTTTATGAGACTATATTCCTAGGGACTCCTCTAAATGCTTTGCTGTTAGTTGTATGGAAGATTCCCCCCCCCCACTAGTCTTAATTATTTCATTTGTCAATTGGCATTTATTGAGCACTTATTATAAACCAAGTATTACCAAGACACTGATGAAAAATATACAGTGCTTATCTTCAAAGAGGAAGAGAGGTGGGCATATGATAAATGTGGGCTACCCTCAGAACCACAGAGGAGGGACAACTATTGGTCAGGGGAAATTGGAAGGGGATCTACTCTACAGGAGGAGGAAAAGACAACAGAAATAAAATGAGTCAAGCTAGTGAATGAAAGTGTACTATATATGAGAAGATGAAATTATAGAAGAAGCCAGAAAGAACTGTCTGGAATGTTTGCAATTTAAGTATAAGAGGAGAAATAGGAAAAGTAGAGCTTACTGTGCTATTCTCGTTGGTCTTCTCTTCTCTTCACTCCTAATTGTCTTGGTACCAGATTCTGAAGTCACAGGAACTGTATTAAAATCTAGAGAATAAAATCAACATAGTCTGAAGAGGAGCTACCTGTGGCCTAGTTAGCTTCACCTTGGGGGAAGCTCTTGGGTGTGGTTTGAGATTCAGTAGACCAGCCCTCAATGGTTCCTGCTTCTCAGACCGGGAAGAAGGATGACTCTGAACTAGTGCAGATTTGCTTTTGCTTCCATTCACTACAGGACTGGCCAAAGAGTAGTGTAATTCATTAGATCAAGAATCCAGACTTGGAAGAGCTGTGCCTTCCCGCGGCTGCCAGGTTGTCAGAGTTTGATGAACTTGGCAGCCTGTGTTGAATGAGGAATCTGCCAGAGTTTGTGCTGATTCCCCCCCATGCAAACACACCCCCAGAGCCAGAGCCTCCTCAGCCCCTGGAGTCTACCTGTTTTTCTACACCACATGGATAGGTTTCTGGGGTTCAAGTGTAGCAAGTTGGGCCATGATTTAACACCAAGGTCATAAACTTTTTTGACAGGGATGAGAAGATTTGGTGTGTGTGTGTGTGTGTGTGTGTGTGTGTGTGTGTGTGTAAGAGAGCTTCTGGATATATCTGACCTGTTGCTTTTCTTTCTGAATCTCAATACAACACACACACACACACACACACACACACACACACACACAGTATATGCATTCTAGAGTTGGATATCCACATTGCTTTGTCTACTCACTAGAAGGAACCCTGGAATGGAAAAGGGTAGGGTTCACTCGCCATAATCCTATACCCATTGGCCTGGGGGTGGAGGATGGAGGGCTTAGAACGAAGCCAATGGCATCTGAGAACTCAGATGGTAGGAAGACCAGAATGCCGAATGACTGTTTCGCTGGAGGGGTTAGGTGGCAACCTGGAATGAAGGAAGGAGGAGCAGGTAAAAGAAATGCCTCAAGATGAGAACACGGCATATTCAAAGAACTGAAAGCCATTCATCCTGAGGTCGTCTCAGTGTGGCAATTATGACTTAGGGAACATTTTGGGGCTGTCCTTTAAACATAGCCTGAAGTTATTTGGTGGAATTCTCCCATCAACCAAGGCTGCTTTGTCATTAGGAACATATTCTTTTGCGAACATCAGAAACCGAGGCTGTAATACCAAGCAACCATAGTCATCAAGCTTACACAGGACAGAAACTGCCAAGGCCAGGTCCTGGAAAGGGGGCCCTTGGCTGACTATTCTGAGTCCCTGCCTTGGGCTTCGGGTGTTGGGCTGTCATTACCAGGTCTTGTAGGCATGCTTCTTTGTGTCCTAGTTTTCTTAAATGTAAAGAGAGCGTTTTGCAGCATTCACTGAGGCCAGATGGGGAGGGGCTGGGCAGAGGGAAGGAACACCAATATTAATTCCGTCATTGCTCGATGTTAGACATCCAGAGAGTTTTGAATTCTCACAACTTTATGAGACAGTGTGGGAGAAAACACATTTTAAATGACAAAGCAGAACATGACCTCTAAGGTGTACAAAAGAAAAGACTTTGGGAGTATTTCCCCTGTGACTCATTTGTAGATTCTTATAAGAGTTCTTTGGAAGAATGTGGTACAATTGGGAAATGCATGCTGATAGCTTTGGCTACTTTTTATGGTCTTTGCTTTAATCCATTTTTTTCAGGTTCTTCCAGTTTGTCAGTTCCCTGTGACCCTATGACAGATGGGATATACTTTAATTTACAGGAGCATAAACTCACTTGAATACTTTGCTGGGAAAGTAAAGAGATCCAGCAAACATAATGAAAGGAGGAATCTTAATGATTCAGAAAGGCGAGGACCAGGCATGTAATTAAACAGGTCAGGACTTAGGAGGGTGGAGTGAACTTGCTTGGAAAAGTTTCTTCGTGGAGCGGGTGTGATCAGCGCTTCCGTTTGTACCATAGCACTCCCAGACACCCAAAGAGCCTGTATCTCCATGTGGCTCTTTAAGTGACTTGGCTTGGCTCTCCACACTTTAAGAGCTCAGAAATTTCCCACCCAAGACCATGTATTTGTCTGTTTGCTGCAGCTAGCAATGAGAGGCTGCAGAGCTGGGTTGGGAGGGCGGGTGTTCTACCGACCTTACAGCCTGTTCAGCTTTTCGTCATTTTTAGGACAGTCTAAGTCTCCCAGGTTCCATCCCAGCTTACACTTTGGACCCCAGTTACCTTGAATGGGAATCTTATAATTAGGGGGAACATACTGAGGTTGTCTGAGGTTGCTGCCACTCCCTTTAGGGTCAGTTAGGAGAGAATCATGAGTAATTAGCTATAATCCCTTCAAAGAAAGAATTTGAAATCTTATAAATATCCATCTCTTATAGATATCCATTCTCTTGCCTAGAGAAATCACAAAGTTATAAGGGTATACTGCAAAATACAATGATAGTTTTAATATTTGATTTTTAAAAATTCCTTAATTCGATCACCAGTGAATATTTTCCTCCTGTGTACACAAGTAGCTCAAGATCAACTGATTATTTTCTCTTGATGACACCTTCCATGTTCATATTAAACTAATAATGATCTCAGTCTGAACTCTGAAGATTTCTGAAGTAGTGTTTAAACCTAAACAGAGACCAGATCTTTAAATTTGACTCAGTATCTACCAGTGCATATGCCAAGTTAATTAGGGTAAACACAAAGAATATTTATATACACATACACATTAAGGGGGGCTTTTACTTCAATTAATTTTTATGAGGATGGTTAGTTTTTATGAATATGTAAATATATTTACAAATATAAAAGTATTATGTCTTGATTGAAATAAGTCAGAAATAAAGAGAAAATTTGAATAAGAGATAAAAATCACCCATAGTTCCATGTTCTAGGGAAAAACCAATATTAATAAAGTCTGGCATATCTCTGTGTGTATTGTAAACACACAATTTAGGTGACTGAGAACATACTATAGTCACATTTTATATTCTGTTTTCAATGGAACGCATTATGCCATAATTATTTTTCATGTTATTAAACTCTTTGTAAATGTATTTACAAAAATTTAATGGCTTCATTAATTCAATTCTATAAGTAAACCATGAATTACATACCTATTCTAGGTATTTTTTAGTCCTATGCATTGCTGATGGTTCTTAATAATATTAATAAGGCTGTAATTATTTTTATGCACAAATGTTTACCTCTAAGTCTAATTTCTTTAAGGGATTGCTTGTTGGGTATGGGATTGCTGAACTAGGAGGTATGCATGCACGTTTTAAAAAAATTTTAATACTTGTCTCTCTTTTTTTTTTTGGTATTGGGATTCAACACAGGGTTCTTTACTGAATGTTACATCTCTAGCCCTTTTTATTTTTTAATTTATTTTAATTTTTAATTTTTGGGGTGTACTGGGGAATGAACTCAGGGGCACTCAACCACTGAGCCACATCCCCAGCCCTATTTTGTATTTTATTTAGAGACAGGGTCTTACTGAGTTGCTTAGTGCCTCTCTGTTGCTGAGGCTGGCTTTGCTCTTGAGATCCTCCTGCCTCAGCCTCCCAAGCTGCTGGGAGTTTACAGGCCTGCACCACCACACCTGGCTGTCAATTATTTTGAGGAAAGGTTAGACTAGTTTACATTCCCTACAAAGGTTCCAGAGAATTATTTTATCAATAACCATTTTACATTATTATGAAAATAAATAAATACTACCACCATCACTGCCACTAAAAGTTTACCAATTTGGTAGGCAAAAATTTAGATAAGTTTATTTAGCATATCTTTTGTTAGTGAGAATGTTTATTTTCTATAAGTATTTCTTCCTTAGTGAATTGCTTGTTCATGTCTCTGCCTAAAACAAAATATTTTCTCATGGGTATCTATTAAATCATAGTATCTTAAAATATTATTTTGTCATGTGTGTTTTTCTTGGCTTTAAAATTCAATTTTCAGGGCTTGGGTTGTAGCTCAGTGGTAGAGCACTTGCCTAGCAGGCATGAGGCACATAAAAATAAATAAATAAAATAAAGGTGTTGTGTACACCTACAACTAAAAAAATGCTTAAAAATTCGATTTTTAATGTTAATTTTTGATTTGTGAGAGAAGTTTCCACATTCTTGTTGTCTAATATATTTGTTTCTTTTGTGGGTATTTTTAAATTTTATTTAAAGCTAACTTCAAAATATACTTATATGGTTTTGCAACCATCCCCATTATATATTTGCAGATATTTTTCCATGTCAAAAAATATGTATCTGTTAGCAGATACTCCCCATATTCTCTCCAATTATCTTCTGGATTTATTTATTCTGGATACTTCTTATAAACAGAATCGTATGATATGATTTTTGGTTTTTTTTTTTTGTGTGTGTCTGGCTTGTTTCAATTAGCACTTTGCAAGGTTCACTGCCCAAATGTCCATTGACAGATGAAAGAATGAACAAAATATGGCATATCCATTCAAAGGAATATTATTCAACAACAACAACAAAAAGAATAAAGTACTAATAATACTGCAACACTGCAATATGGATGAACTTTGTGGGTTCTTTTTAAGCTGAGTCCTATTCTTCCAGATATTAATCCATAGGCTATTTCATGGTTAATTTTCATGAAAAAATGGCTTGAGTCTTTATTTTTCATGGCTTGTGGACCTAAATGGAATGATTTTGGTGGCTGGTGAAATGATTGTGTTTCACTAAGTCATTAATGACTGCAGCACAGCCCCATGGAGAGTTACTGAGACCGACATGAGAATCATGTTCCCAGATCTCCCAATGAGCAGCAGAGTTGACCAAGGGCTCAAGCTTCTGCGCCCCAACTTCCATGACTGTGTTTAAGCTCTGAGGCTGCCCGCAGGCTGCCCCAACCAGAGACTCTGGGAGGCTGGTATGCCCAGAACCTCTCTAAGAACTGTATTGTAGCCTAAGATGCTTCTGTTCAAACTTCACTTCTTTTCTCTCCTTCACTTAGGGTCAGGTCTGATTGAGTCTTGAATCGACTTTGAGTGTCTTTGGATCTTGAACGTTCTGTAAAGGCCCCTGTGTTGAAGACCCATGTGTTCACAGCTTGTGGTTCTGTTGGGAACTGGGAAGTGGTATCCAGAGGAAGGCAGTGAGGCCACTGAGGGTGTGCCCTGGAGGTGGCCATTGGGACCTCTGCCATGTGCTTCTACCATGATGAACTGTGCTGTCACAGGCCCAAAGCCATACCCAAGAGAACATGGACTGAAACATGAAACCTTTTCCCTTACATTGATTACCTCAAGTGTTTGTCACTGTGAAAAGGCTGACTAACACAAATGGCTGACTAACACAATCTGGTGACTCTCTTAGCTTCTTCCAGTTCCCAACCTATTTTCTCTCTTGGAGACATTTCCTCTAGAACATTTTCTGTCTAATCCTGTCTTGGTTCTATTTTGCAGAGGACCCAGAAGGCCCCCTGTGCAATATATTGTCTTATATGTCATTCGATCTGCTTTCAGGTTACCTGCCTTCCTGCTGTAGATTTCTATCTGGCTTTTTTACAGGTCAGCACTAATTAAATTCATTGTTAAAACTTTGCATATTTTTTAAAAATTTGTATTCATATATATGTATATATATATATATATATATATATATATATGTATATATTTGTTGTTGATGGACCTTTGTTTTGTTTATTTTTATGTGATGCTGAGAATCGAACCCAGTGCCTCACTCATGCTAGGCAAGCGCGTTACCACTGAGCCACATCCGCAGCCCGAAGCTTTGCATTTTAATATCCGGTTAATTTAATTTTTCTTCTTCTCTACATTCTTTTAAATTGTTCTCCATGCAAACGGTTATACTTCTATATAATGTTAACCTTTAATTTATTTTATGCTCTGTTATTATTGTAAGAAATCTCTAAAATTTAGACAATCTAAAAGAAGGAGAAGTAATCTTTGATTCAACCATATAGAAACAACCATGATTTAGATTTTTTCCTGTTCTTATTTAAAAAATCAGGGTCACCTAAAATTCTTGATGCTTTCTTTTTCGTGTTTAGCATGTTTAACATCATTAAAATACACTCTGAATGAACTATAGGGTTGAACATTATCCCAGAGTGTAATTATGGACTATTTCAATTATTCTTCATCGTTGACATTTCTTAATTTTTTAAGATACCAGACATACATCACAGTGTGATAACATCCACAGACTTTAATCTTTGTGTAAGAAGGACATGTCAAGACCTGCAACATCTTGCAGAGAGCAGAAGAAATAGAAGATCTTGCTGAGCTGTTTTGTTTCCATCTCCTTCTGACCATCATTGATTTTGCTACTTTCTTTCTCTTTTTCAGGAAGCCACAGGAACTTCACATCTATTTGACTATAGTGTACCTAACCTGTTGGCTTATGACAATTGCTTTCATCAGAGTATTAAGCATTATAGCTTCACTATAGAAGTATCTGTTTCATTTGAGCTTTGGAAATTTTATTAGACTAGATATTAGTTTTTCCAAGTGCCTTCCCTCCATCTATTGAAATTATTACATGGCTTTTAAGTATTTGAGATTCCTGTGACCCAGGGCAGAAACTTGATTATGATGAAACTTTTTTTTTTCATTTTTGTGGCATAAGACATTCCATTTGACTGTCATGCATTGATGGATTTGTTTTTTAATTACTGTTTTAACTATTTTAAGTTTGCCACATGGCTATTCAAGAATAAAGAAGTCGTTTTTAAATACAACGAAAAAAACCTCACATATATTTGGGTTCAGAACTTTCTGGATTTTAAATTACGAGACAAATGTAGAAAATGTTGGGGATTTTTCCCTTCTGGTTTTCATCATGCACACTTTCAATAGATTTTTAACCATTTGAGTGTGTTAAAATTTGAGGGTGGTGGTGCTTGGGATTGAACCCAGAGCCTCCCACATGCTAAACACACACTCTACAACTAAGCTACGCTCCACACCCTGGAAGTTTTCTATCCCGATCCCTCCCCCTGCATTCAACCTTCTACCACAGACATTTTCCAGGCTATTGTACTATTTTGAAGGCTGCATAATATGCCATTCAGCAAGTGTTATCAAGGTAGTACAGTTTAGGTTTCCTTATTGATGGGCATTTTGTCCATGCCCATATTTCACTGATAACAATAATGCTAGAATGAGCTTTACTGTGCCTAAAACTTGCTTTGGGTTTCAGGTGGGCTTTGTCATTTAATGGTTATGTTATTTTAGACAAGTTATCTGACTTCTCAGAACCTGAGTTTCCTCATCTGTAAAATAGAGATCATAATATATATCTCCATAGGATTGTTATGAGGCTCCAAGGAAATAATATCTGTGAAACACCTAGTGCAGTTAGTACCTAGTGGTTGTTCCATAACTGGGCTAGAGGCTAAAATACATGATTGACTTGTAGTTAATTTATTTAATCTTTTTTTCTTTCATTTGGCAAATGTTTGATAAATATCACTCAGTATCTATCATCTTCTTCTCCTTGTGGGATGATAGTTCATAAAACATGGGAAATGATTCTCCTGTTGAAATTTCACCAGAAGGCATGTCCAGGATGGAAGATTTTAAAATAACACTCTCCAAATATGCACAGGGTTATCCCAATGTGACTCGATTTCTCAACTTGTCTTCTTTCCAAACCTCACCTGTTTGGCACTTCACTTTCTTATACTCTCTGCATAACATGACTAATTTGACTTATTGTGAAAACACAGAGCTTTCAAACTACTCAGAGTAACCCAATGCAAATTTTACATAGGTATACTCACTGAGCAGGTACTTTGAGAACTGAGGGTTGTTTCTCCTAACTTAAATATTTTCTGGGAACCTGTCTTTTATTTCTCAGACTTTTAAGCTTTATTTTATGGTTTTCATATTATAAATCACAAAGATCAACATAGTGTGGAAGTTGACAAACTAAAAATAAACCTTTCAAAAGTTAGACTCATAAGCTTGTAAGACTCGTCAAGAAAGTGGATGTAGGAGAATGGAGTTGGTGACTGAGGGAAGAGCACCACCAGGAGAATCAAGGTCGTTTTGGTCCTTCCTGTATTTCCCCACAGTGCGACATTGTACCCTGTTGTCCTGTGGGTGAGCAGCTCTCCCAGGGGATGGAAGCAAGTTGATTTTGAATATCCTATTTGAAAACAAAATTTAGGATTGGGCTTTATTTTCCAAGGTCTGATGGAGGTAGATCAAAGAATGGAGACTTTTGTTTTGCAGGAAGGACCAGGAGCACAGTGTGACAGAACCTTTCCCACTTGGCTTTTCCCGGTCTTCATTTTCCTCTCTTCTCCCAAAGCAGTGAGTTGTATCACGATCCAAGTATGGACTCTCTATTAATCGCCCAACTGTTGCATTTCTTATTTCAGCTATGACAAGGAAGGGAAGCATGAGAAATGGTAGTCCAAGGTCATTTTACTTATTCCCCTTATGAACTACATTAATGTCTATATCTTTCAAAATATTGGGAAAGGAATTATCTTGGCTACCTTCAACACCAGAACAGAATTCTGTGTGGAGGATCCCAGGTCTTGGGATTAAATAAGAGGAAACCTTTATTGTTACACACACTGCAAAGAAGATGCTTCTAGAAGAAAGGAATCTCCTTGATTATCATTGCTTGGTGCACACCACATGGGATCGTGTGCTGTGGCCGTAACGTAGATGAAAGATCGTGAATCTTCTTTATTATTCCCTGGCCACCTCATAAAATGGCACTATCCAGAAAAAAATATTATTTAGTAGCAAAATATATTTTAATGGAAAAATCATTTTAAGTAAAGGAATAAAAATGTGTTCCAGAAACTTTCCCCATAGACAGCAGAGTATGTACATTTCATGAGGGTGGAGCAGCATCTATTTAATATAATTTTTTTAATATAGAAAATACAGGCATATTTAAAAATGCAAACATGTAAGAAAAGATGTCACAAGAAATAACAAAATATATCATAAAATTAAAGAAAAAGTAAATCTCAAATAACAAGTTTGCTAAACAAAATAAGCCCCAGCACCATGTTGGACTTTCTTCGAGTAAGTTCCAGGAGGTCCAGGCACTGCCAGGAAGAGATGATTCCACTCGGGGGGAACTGGTTGGTGGTGTTGTGGTTAAAAACCAATCTTCCTTTTCCTGGGGGGAAAAATGAATAGATTCAAGAGAAAAGACAAAACTGAAGAGGCAAATACTTCGGGGGAGGCTGACTGAAATAGGATTTAAGACCCTGGCCATCATCTGTAACGATGGCTGGAGGGTTGGGGGGGCATCCTGGGGAGAATGGAGGGGTATGGACAACAGGCCCAAGGACCTGCAGACCTGAGTTTTAGCCATGACTCTGTCACTAGTTTCCTATCTGACAACCCTCTCTCAGAGCACTAACAATCTGTGATTTTTAATGATAGTATTTATTTAGGATCAAGTTTTGGAAGCTGTGCATACAGATCAGAAAAACCAACAATTTTCTTAGGAACTGGATTACCTGGGAGCAAGACCAGGCCAGTCTTATTCACCAGAAAAGAAGGTTACGGGCTGATGGATTTGATGAATGCTGTAAGACATTTCTCTACCAGCTCTCACTTATACCAGGAAATTGTTCCACCATCAGCAAGTATTTATTGGGCATCTAATTTTGTGCCTGCACAAGGATTAAGCATAGCCTCCTTAACATATTCAGTCTCATGGGAAAGAAAAAAACTAATTATTCATGACCATTTATTGTTCGGATGTCTCAGAAAAGCTTTCTCTCCCCTCCCATTTCAGGGAATCACACTCCACTTGCTTTTCTTTTAGGAATTATCAGGCTCTTCTCCCCTTTCACCAAAGTGTTGCCAAAATCACCTTTTGCATTAGTATGACATAACCCTGCTTAGCACCACGGGTCCATGCCGAACCCTGGACTCAGTCTGGACCAATCAGGGTCCTTCTCCCAGATTTTTACACTGGATCCTGAACAATGACATGTAAAATGTGGGAACTATGAGCTTTTCTGCCCTTCCATGTGAACTGAACAGCAGAGAAAGCTACTCTATAGCCAGAGAGAGGCTGCTGTGGCTGGTCTTGAGTTCGTGAATCTCCTGTCTCAAGTCATTGAGATTATAGGCATGTGCCACCGTGCCTGGCCATTTTCTACCTAAGTGAGTTAGAGTTTTAAAAAGAGAGTCCTCATTAATAGGAGTCTTAGAAGAACTGATTATAGATAAGATGGGGGAGCCTGTCTGGTCCTCTGGGGGGCTAGTTAGCCTTTCCTTTCCTATAGGATAGACTTTCCATCTTAATTTGCCCTAATTTTTCTTGGATTCTTATATAAAACTTTTGAATAAAAGTTCTAGGTTCTGTACTCTTTATTAACAGTGTTTTTACATAAGTACCTTTTTCCTGATCAAAGAAATGCTCCTAGAGGAACATTTGGTTACTGGGGGAACCATGAAAACTTCAGGTTTCCTCTCTTCTTATGTAAAAATGAAGGGTTAAAATAAAAAGTCTAAACTTACAAGAAAGGTGTATATAATTTTTGTTCTTTTTGAGTTACTGTCCCCCCTCACCCCCCCACCATGTTCTTAAATTCTTTCAACTCTGCTTTCAGGTACACCTGTGTTTTGTGTCTTAGAGGCCTCTAAATACATTTGTTCATTCCAAAGTTTTCTTCAGAGTTCTGTTTATTTATCTTACTCTGTGGAGATGGCATATACTTGTGATTATCTAAGAAAATTCATAGGCACAAAGCAAATTTTTAAAATTACATGTAATATGCATATTCAAAGTCACAAAATTCAACTGATAATATTCCAACACTGGAGACAACAAGTACAGACCATATTTTATTCAGGGTATGGGGCCATATGTCCAGGATTTCCTGAGGTTTAAAAACTGTAACTGATCTCAAAAAGATTTTCTTTAGGACTTATTTGTTAGACACTTTTTTTCTCAATTCTGATACTTACCTGAACAAAAGTGAGAAAAGCATTAACAGAACATGTATTCACACAATTTTTTTCTTGAGTCAATGAAATATTGTATCTATACACACTAAAAAGACAAGACCAAAATAAATATTTTCTTATCAACTTCAACATCAACTTTTATTGTGATCAAGAACTCAAACATCCGTTAAGTCATTTTCAATAAAATATATTGAGTTCATTATTCATTTTATTTTATTTTTTTCATTATTCATTTTATATCCTTGCACATGAAGGATAAAATCTCTGTTCAAGAAAATAATCTATTTATTCAACCCTTTTCTTTCTTTTTTTAATTGCAAAAGATACGGAATACTTTTTGTATTTGTGTCATCCTTGAGCAGAGAAGCTATATTAATCTTCTCTCTTATAGTTCCAATTTTAATATATGTGCTGATGAAATGAGCCAACACTATATATTTTCAAGATATACATAATTTTATCTGTCAATCCTGAACTAATAGTTTTGAGCTTTGGCTTTAGTTCAAATTTAGAGTGCGTATCTAGATATTTTGGGATACAAAATCTTGCACTTGAATTAGAGGTATCTTCTGGCCCTTCAGGTAAAGGAACCCTGAATTCCATCCTTTATGTTATAGGTGCCTTTTAGTTGTGGGTTGTCTTACCTGGAACAGTCAGGTCCTGTCCAAGCTGAGAGACAGTGGCATCGGTTTGGCCTTATACACTTTCCACCATTTAAGCAGGAAGAATGGCAAATAGCTGAGTGAAAAATTCATAACATTCATTTCATTAATACTTGGAAACTTTAAAGAAGTCTCACAGGATAGGATTTGTGTCTTCTTCCTGCAGCAACCACCACTAAACACTGTTTGTATCACCCATTTCTACTTGACCTTGCAATCTTAGGCGGTACCACCTCCCCTCTCCCCACATCAAGCTACTTAATTTAAGCCCCAAGTTAAGTTCTACCTACTTGTTGAAAGTCCACTGACGTCTGTCTTCTTTAATCTTTTTATTTATGCCAATGGTCTGGCACTTTGATTGCTTCGCACTATAAATTTGTCATATGCTAAACCAGATTGTACAACTCTTGAAGGAGCTGGTTTTACACTCTACGATTGGTTGAGTGATTAAGTCAGACACCAACTCTTAGGATAATAAATTGCGCACATGGATTATCTAAAATAACATATGACTCCATTTATGTATGATGTGTCAAAAGGCAGTCTACTATCATGTATAAATAATTAAAACAAATAAAAAAATAACAGATGATTCATACACACTTTGCGATGGCTGGGAGTCTCATTTTATGGCTTTTATCAGCTTTAATTGGAATTACAGAAGCTGAAGTAGGGTTAAAAATTAACCACAGAAGAAACCCTCAGAGAATAACTAAAGATTTATTGTACTGGGTATCTTTCTCACAAATCTGAAGTTTGGTAAGCCCTTTCCTGGATGAAAAACTCATCTTTGGTGATATATAAATAAATGTCATTTGTCTAGTTGTTCATTCAAAGTATGGGGGAAATGCTTAAGTAAGTACCAGCACAGGGTGGAGAGGACAAGGGAGGGCAGAAGGAAAATATCAGCCTTTTCCCTTGAGGGATTCTCTGGGTAAGTTAAAGAGAAATAGTAGGCCAGAAGAAAGCACTTATTTGCAATTTAATAAGAAAAGAAATGATAAAATAAATAGGACTAAAACCAGCAAAAATAAACCCCAGTAATCTAAAACCAACTCTCCATAGTTTCTGCTTGCTGATATAAGAAAACATTATTCCTTTTTGGGGAACCCTGAGTTAGTGGTGCCTGGCAGTCCTAATTAATTTGTCATTATTTTTATTTCCCTGTTGAAAGCCTAACAACTTCTTCCTTTCTGAAAATGTCAGAATCCAGCTGTACCTTTTGGGAAACTACATTATCACACAACTGCCTACTCTTTGAGTTTTCACAGAACACCCCCAAAACTCAGTAGGCCCTTCCTCTGTTCCTTTCTTAACCCCCTCCCCTTCACGCCTGTGTTGTCTCCCGGTTTCTCTGGCTCAATAAACAGCACCACCTGCCACTCCTGGGCCCAACCTGGGACCAGCATGCTTGACTCCTCTTGGATCTTTATCCCCACAGCAGATCTGTAACTAAGTAACATTTATGCTCCTTTTCTCACTTTTCTCAGATCCACCTTTTCTTGGTTATTGTTTTCCAGATTCATTACTTCTTTTGTATTCTGCTTCTATTACCTTCCAACTAATCTCCTGTTTTAAGTCTTGCTTTCTGCCATTTTCCACAGTGTTGCCCACATCACTTCTTTAAAAGAAAATTTGATCACATAATTTTCCTGCTTAAAATCCTCTTTGCAGCTTCTGAACTTGCTCATGACAAGTTCCAGTGTCTGAAAGCCTGTTCTATTTTAAATTTGACCCACAGAGGAGGTGGTATAAACATTTGTACTGGAGTGTCAGAGTTCATACCTAACAAATAGAGGAAGCCTTAGTCTTTTGACAGTTGCTTAAATTTTTAGAACATTAAAAAGAAAAAAAAATCCTGTCATTTTAAACTGTTTTATTTGACCTTTATGGAAATACCTATTATATTTGGGCGCTACAGTGTGCACTGGGGATATAAAGACGACAAAGAAATATCTCTGCCCTCAAGTGGCTATAATCTAGTGGGGGCCAGGATAGATAGATAACCAAGCAATTAAACAGAAGTCAAAGCAGACTAAATGCTGTATTTAAGGTAGGCAAGGGCTATAAGGGGACATGCTTGTCACCAACCAACTGCAGTTTTTTACTGTTGTCCATGATAAGGAATCATCTCTTCTGAAGAATTTTATTCCCACCTTCACAGAAGTCATATTTATTTATGACTGTTTTTTTTCTAAATAGTAATCATGAACTTAGTAATTTAGCTTTATAGAGATTAAAATAAAATTTCTGAATCTCTGAATAACATCCACTCTATAGGCTGTGAAAGAGTCAGCAAAGGTTTTATTCTTATGTTATCTTAGGGCCTTTTTTCTTTTTTCCTTTTTCCTTTTTTGTGGTGCTAGGGATCAGAGAGCTGGGCACTGTACCACTGAGCCACCCCTCTGGCCCAGAGGTTGCTGTTTGGCACAGGCCCCCTGAAAGGTGTTTTTTCAGGCATTGATCCAGTTCAGTGTCGAGACCATCATTCCAACGATGGTCTTGAGAAGTCTGAGAATCTTTGGGAACCTTTTGTTCCAACACCTCCTCTGAGCCTCACTTTTACTTGTCCATGTTGGGCTTCGTGGGACCAAGCCACCGAGAAAATAAACTGAGAAAGGAAGCCTACCTGTATGACATCGGGACCCAGTCCAGCCAGGTGGGCAGTCACACTGATAAGGGGCCACACATCGACCCCCATTCAGACAGGGAAGAATGCATATTGCTAAAAGAGAAGGGAATTTAAAAATATTTGACCAAAATGCACATGCTCTGATACGTTCAAGTAATCAAAAGACACTTTGCAGGCAGAGTGAAACCTTACACGACCTAGTAGAGAATCTTCCTGTTTGTGTTCTGCATACTAATGACAATCACTGGGAAAACACAATCAGGAAAGGAAGTCTGGATCCTGAGCCAGATGTAATGACGCTCATGCCAAATGCACTCTCTGGGTGCGGACACGCTGTAATCAATGTCTGCTAAGTGCTTTGATTCCTCTCTTCACAAAATAAGTAGAATGATCTTCATTTACTATCATTTTAAATTTCCATTACAAATTATGTTCAATGCTCTTAAGACGGTTTGGCTGCCTGGTGGCTCTTCTTGAACTAAAAGTGTGAATGGAAATCAGATTATACTGTAGGCTGCTGTTTGCAACATTTTATCCAAAGGGGACAGTTTGCCCTTTATTTTCTAGGAGCTGAGGCCTGATGGTGGTAGAAATAGATCTTTCCTACATCTTCCACAGCAATCATTCTTCCTACTGGAAGAGACAGAGTTTATTTAAAAGATGTGAGATTGTCTGTTGTCTTGCTCCTCACAGTGCCATTGTCTAATCAATAGAACTGGCATCACCCAGAAGTTGCCTAGAAGTGGGGTCTCAGGTCCCAAGCCAGATCCACTGAATCAGAATCTGCATTTTAACAGCATCTTTCAAATAATGTATATGCACATTCAATCCTGGGCAGCCTTGCCTCCTTGGTCTCATGCAGAAGGACACACATATGCTCAGCTAGGCCTGTTGTTGGGGTGACCCAGAGTGAATGCTCCTCAAGTTTTTGGACTCTTGGCGTTATGGCAGGTTAATTCTGGGGGCTCCAAGTAAAAAGGAATGATGGAGGAAAAAGAGAGGAAAAATACGATGTCTCTTCTTTCTTAGTCATTGTAAGAATACTTGCTAGGGTGAGTTGTTAGCAGCCATAAATTTATTTCCATCATACATTTCCCCTTATAAAGTAGCTGAAAAAAAATCATGCTTATTCAGTTCCAGAATCTTAGAAAATGCCTGGCCTTTAGAAGAAACTTATATAGACCCATGACCATTGTGTTAATGACTCAGCATGGGTTACCTACACCCTTCGCACTGAAATACAAAATCATTCTTAGATATTAAAATATTGAAACACCGTGCAGTAGAGACATTTAAAACAAAGACATTTAAAAACATTTAAGGCCAATTATTTACACTGTTCTGGAAGTTGAAAATCCAGCACATTTTTGTAAGGATTAAAACTTTATACTGATCAACCAAGTACTGTGTAGATTAAGAGCGGCAACTTTCCTTCTTTTCTTTTTTTTTTAAATATTTTTTTTAGTTATAGACGGATGCAATATCTTTATTTCGTTTCTTCATTTTTATGTGGTGCTGAGGATCGAACCCAGTGCCTCACATGTGCAAGGCAAGTGCTCTTCCACCGAGCCACAACCCCAGCCCCTCCTTATTTTCTTAATCAGGAGGAACTGTTCCTAATGACAAAGAGTGAATGTTGGGTGACGGATATTCCCTGCAAAGTACAATGTTTTGCAACGCCACACATTTCTACCGACTTTAGCAGCAACTGGCATAGTCCATAGCAGACCTGAGAAGAGGGAAGAAGGCTGGGAGAATCCATCTTCCAAGAAGACTCTTGGAAATGTGTGCCAAGAGGCATGTGAAGATGACAGGTGGATCTTAACACTGCATTTTCAAGGTCATTAACAATCCAGATCATCTGCAGATCTGTGGGAATGGTGGATGAGCCCTGTCACTCTAGTCAGTCTGCTATGAGGATTGAAGCCAATCAGTTCCTCCCAATAGTGCAGTCGGTTCGTAGGAACTCCCCCTAAATGGGCAGCTTGCAGGCACAGCATCAGAACTCAAAGTAAGAACTGAGGACAGACTCACGCTCTTCGCAGAGACGCCCCATCCAGCCATCTGGGCAGGAGCAAGCATTTGGGCGCTGGCAGACACCTCCATTCTGACATGGGAATCGACACACAGCTAAAGGGAAGCAGAGAGGGTCATAACTCTAGGGAATTATGGAGGGGTGATAGTCAGAAAATAAGATTGCGCATTTATAATTCATTACATTTCCTGGACTCAGGCTTTCAGGAAGAGCAAACAAAACTAAATCTCAAGAGGTAATTTCAATATATGGAGAAGTGTGACATTTTATTGGCTGTTACCAGTACAGTCTTTCTCCTAGCTTTATTGACGCATAATGGATAAAAATCGTGTCTATTGAAGACTTACAACTTGATGTTTTGCTAAATGCAGACATTGTGGAATAACTACCACAATCAAACTCATCATATTTATCTCCTCACATAGTTACCACGGTCTTTCTTTTCTTTTCCTTTCTTTCTTCCTGATGAGAACACTTAATGTCTAACCTTCTAGCAAATTTCAACTATACAATACAGTATTTTTAACTGTATTGTATAGTTGAAATACAATACAGTTAATATTGTTTAGTTGAAAGATCTAATGCTGTGCATTAGATCTCCAGAATTAATTCATCCTGCATAAGTGAAACTTTATACCCTTTGACCAACATCTCCCCATCTGCTCCCACCCCACTTAGCCCCTGGCAACCGCCACTGTTGCCTTGTTGTAGAGTCTGACTCTTTTGGAGTCTACACAGCACTGAGCTCAGGCAGTGTTTGTCTTCCTGTGCCTGGCTTATTTCACTTATCATAATGTCCTCAGGTGTGCCCATGTTGTTGCAAACAAGAGAATTTCCTCCTTTTTTTTTAAGACTGAATAATACACCACCCCACATTTTCTTTATTCATTCATCAGTTGGCAGGTTGATTCCACAGCTTGGCTGTTGTGAAGAAAGCCGTGGCCACTGACATTTTGAGTTTTGATCATTCCTGGCAGAAATCTCAGACCCAGCTCGCCTAGACATTCTCAGCCTTCCCTGGTGCCATGGCTTTGGGTGGCTCCATGGAGTTCAGATGCTGTGGTTTTCTCTGCCTGGATACTATTCTCTTTCTTCCCTTTGCTCTAGTCCTTTCCTGCTAAAGTCCTCTCCCCTTTCAAGATCAAGTTAGAAGTTTCTCTCTCTCTCTTTCTCTCTCTCTCTTTCTCTCTCTCTCTTTCTCTCTCTCTCTTTCTCTCTCTCTGGGAAGCATTCCCTGCCTTGTTCCCAATTCCCAAGCAAATAAAGTCGTGGCTTTCCTCTTCCTCACTTCCCAGGACTGAATTGTAACAGACCTTCCCTGTGTGTGCGAGTGACAGTAAATCACCTATCCCACTCCGGCAGGTATCTGTGTCACTCTCTTCCTACTTATTTTTCTACTTATCTTTAAACGATGGTCAAAATGTCTGGTACAGGGATTTGCATTTTTTAAATGCATTTTTGTTGAAAAAAATTTCTCTGATTCCCCACCCAATGGATTCCAGGAGGCTGGGTGGCCTTTCTCTTGTCCCAAAGACATTTCCCAGGGCTTTAGAAAATTAAGTCTGAAGTCTCAGTTGAGTCTAAATCAAATCTGGAGACCTTCTCACAGCCTCCAGAGTAGTGGATACACTTTGGGGATTGAGTTAAGCCATGTGAGAGGCAGATATGGCTCTTTACAGTGGGACAGTCCCTGTGCACTTGGGCTGCCCTGGGCATGGGCTGTGAATCCCAAGCTAGCCTGGAGCTGGCTCCATGGGGTTAGCAGGCAAAGTAGCTTCCACATGGAGGTCCCACAGCTTCTGCTAATTGTAGGTGGAACATCTGGTCTTTTTCCAAAGAAGCTTCAGCAGTGTTCTCTCAGAGCAGGGCCTGTGGTGCACAGGGAGTCACCTGTCACATCCTTTTCAGGTTCTCCTTGCCGGGGGGGGGGGGGGTGCTTAACCCAGGGGGAACCAGAGTTATTTGAATTGGGTCCAAGAATCACTTCTCATTCCTGAATCACTGGCCCTTCTGTATCCTGTATATTCAGCTTCTGCCAGCTACTGTCTCTGTATCCAGCAGACAGGGCTCCAGGGACTTGAGATCCAGGAGGAGAGAAGCAGCAGTCAGGGTGCAGGTGGGCAGGAGGCAGCAAGGCGGTGTGTTTCAAGGTGCAGATCAGAGGATAGACACGCACATTACTGAAGCTGCTCTCTTGGGGACAGGGAATTCATGGAGTGAGACCGGGGTGATTATAACCCCTCTAAGACATTCTTGGTCATCAGTATCTTTTCTCTCTCTCTCTCTCTCTCTCTCTCTCCATCTTTATTTAAAAACCTTTGCTTTATTACCTCTCCAACTAACCCTAAATAGCCCAGTGTAAATCAACTAGTTTGTAGCCTGTACTAACTTAATACTCTTCCCCTTCCCTCTAGCCCAAGTTCAAGAGTGGTTTACCCTAGCTTTCATCATCTCTTCACCTTTTCCTCATTCTTCAAACCACAGTAATCTGACTTCTGCTCTCAACCCACCCTTCAACTGCTTGAGCTTACTCTATCCTGTCTTCCCAAATGTCCAATTTAGTAGGTGTGCTTTGGTTTGCTAGTTTTTCCTAAGTATGAGCCACGGTTGGCCATTGCTCTTCTTTAAAAAAACAAAAAGCAAAAAAAAAAAAAAAAACCCTCACTTCCTTTGGATCCTAGGCTGCTACTCTCTTCTGATTTTCTTTCACCTTGCTGGCTCCTCCTTCTCATGTCCCTCCTTTTCTTGCTGACCTTAAAGTGCTCATGTCCAGGGTCTCATCCCTGGCCTTCATCCAATATTTTTTTCTGGTGTATGTGTGCACATAGATATAGATTCAAAGGATACAAAATCACAGATAGGGTGAACAATTAAGAGAGTTAAAGTAGAATACCAAGTCTACAGGTAATAATATTCTTCTGTTTTGGAGACTTTTGCTTAAATAAGTAAATTTTAGCAGTTCTTGCCACAAAAAATGTATACTATGTGAAATAGTGGGTATGTCAATTTGCTTCAATATAATAACTGTTTTGCTACCTATATTTGTCTCATGATATCATGTTGTATAATTTAAATATTCACACTAATATTTTATAAAAGAAAGTATAGAAAACCCTAATATACTTCTCTGGCTCCCGTATGTATGATTCTAACACCATTCATGTGTGTGTGTGTATGTGTGTGTGTGTATATATATATAAGAAATACATATATAATTGATCTCTGTATATGTATGCTAGAGATTTCATTTGTATATTATATTCAATATACATACAACATAAATCCAATTCTTCCTTAAATCTCATTTGGGAAAATGCAAAGCACAAATAAATATTCCATTCTATATTTCCTCTTTGCTTCAATTCAGAATGCCTTTCCCTGAATAATGGCTTTAAGATTAGATCAGGGTTTGACTTCCCTGTTAAATCTTCCCAGATGCTCCCCCACCCTCACTTCCCTTCACAAGAAAGGCCAGTTTTGACCACACGGGGCTCTTGGAGAAAGCTTAGTACCTCTCTCTCATACTCTGTACCACATGGTTTTCACTTTTTGTACGATGGATCTATTTTGGCCCAGAGCAGTTGTTCCATGTGTGAATAACGCCTCAGAGAAACACAGAGCTGGCCCGAGAGAGGCTTTGCTACAGAATCAGCTCCAGGGCTCGGGTGGAGGATGAATATTATAGGCTCAAGATAGACAAAAAGAAGCTCAGGTAGTTCTGGGAATGTAGTTAGGAGGGTTTTAGTTATTTGAAGGAGTCAAGGTAGGAAGGAACAAGGTAGTTTATAGGATGCAGGGGAGATGTCCCTTCTAGAATATTAAAAAATAACTCATTATCTTATTTATTTATTTTTAAATTGTACACAATACCTTTATTTTGTTTATTTATTTTCATGTGGTTCTGAGGATTGAACCCAGGGCCTTACTCATGCTAGACAAGTGCTCTACCATTGAGCTACAGCTCTAGCCCAGAGCTGAGTATCTTAAAGCAAACAAGCACACAGACTTCCTTTTGACTTCTTACCTTAAGTGAAGCAGTACCTACACCTGAGGAGAACGTCTTCTGCAGCCCTCTCCAAGGAAGGTTACACATTCTCTTCCATGTCCTGGGTTGTGATCTCATTCGTCACTGTTGTTTCTACATAATTAATGTCATTTCTCCTCCAATGAACCTGACTCTTTTGAAGCTCATGATGTTCCCTCATTGACTTCCACAATTCTCCCTGAACACCCAACTCTTTAAGGACTTTGGCATTTATACTCCAAATCTATATCTGACCATTGTCTGCATGGACAACCCACATAACAACTTGACTATTTGTGTAGTTTCTTGGTTACCACTGACTTGTTTCACTACCATCATTCTTCACTTTGAGTAAATATTTGTAGAATTGGTGAAATTATTGTGATTTTCAAAAAATCATATTATATTTGTGTACCACATCACCTTTTCCCATTCTGTGGGATTTAGAACATGGAATCTGAGGATTCTTTGTGTCCACTTTCAAGCACAACACATAACATTAAGGAAAATGACCCAACTGTTAAGAGAAAGTTTAAAGCCAAGGCAAAAATAAAGTAGTATGCATATTAATTATTGGTCATATCAGGCTACCATACACATTTCCCTGCAATTTCACTAAGAAATAACCCAACATTTCCTTACCTCTGCAAGTAGGGGGTGATGTCCATGTTCCATTTTCCAGGCAAATGCTCCTCAGGGAGCCCACAAGCATGTATCCACTGAAGCAGGAATATGTGATCATGTCGCCATATTGATAATGTACGCCTCGTGCAATAGCATTTTCTATGTGAGTCGGAGGCCCACATGAGATTTCTATAGGGAGACAAGACCACAATTAGGTCTGTGGCACTAACCCAGACTGGGAATACCACCTCATCTTCAAGTCCAAATTAATTTAAAGAGCAAAGACAAAATACATAAGGAAATATTTTCACTTCCATAATATGTAGAATATTAGGAACTGAAAGAACATATTGCTGTTGTTTAGAATGATTAGATGTACAAGGTCAAAGGGTTTTTTTTCCCCCTCTGATCAAATGTTGAAGTTGAGCTTTTTTTGTACCAGGGATTGAACCCTGGGGCATTTAACCACTGAGCTACATCCCCAGCCCATTATTAAAGTTATATTGAGAGCCAGGGTCTCGCTAAATTGCTTAAGGCCTCACTAAGTTGCTGAATCTGGCTTTGAACTCACAATCCTTCTGCCTCAGTCTCCTGAGCCACTGGGATTACAGGCATGCACCACCACACCCAGCAAAGTTGAGCTATTTTAAAGTCAATAAAGAAATCTGCAGGAGACCAACAACAAACTCTTATAGCTCACCCAAGAGGTGTGTGCAAGACAATGTTAAAGCAGAATGCTTATCAAATTAGAAGAGGAAAAATAGCAGGATTGTAGTCAAAGTTATTGTGTCAGAGTGAAGATCATGAATTTCAGTGCTACATATCTCATCAGGAATGTGCTGGGTTACAGTTGTTACACCCCTGTAATCCCAGAGACTTGAGAGACTGAAGCAGGAGGATTGCAAATATGAGGCCAGCTTCAGCAATTTAGGGAGACCCTGAGGGCCTGTCTCAAAAATAAAAAATAGAAAGAGCTAAGGATATAGCTCAGTGGTAGATGCCTCTGGGTTTAAACCCTAGTATAACAAACAAACAAACAAACAATCAAAAACAAGCACATTTCTAGACTTTCTGGCTTATGAATCTGCATTTTACACTCACTCTCTCTGGGTGATTCTCATGTACACCAAGTTTAAATCATTGATGTGTAGGGATAAATACCAGAGGTTGGTGAACACAATGAGGAAGCTTGCTCCTCAGGGTAAGGAAGGATATTTGGTTCTAAGCCAAAGACTTTACGTCTAATAGAAAATGCAAGAGAGGATTGAGGATAACAAACAATAGTAGAAACTGTCTCCTCTCCAAGGCAACCCCTGACCCTTTCAAGAATATTGAGGAATAATTAAGCATGCATGGAAGGAACATTTGTAACAAGAGCACGTCTCTTCTTGCTCTTTCTTTCAGCAGCCTGAATGGCTGTCTGGGGAGCCAAGACCAAGGTGAGGATATGTGGGCAGAATGAGGCCACTTGGCCTGCTTTCCTCCAGGCTAGTGGCTCTAAACTAGACTAGAGGGTCCATGAGAAACTCCAGCTTATGCATACTTAGTTCTTCCCATTTCATTAGAGGTAGGTTTTTGCAAGCTTTGGGGACCTGAATCCCAGTTAAACGCCTAGCCCCACATTTAACTGGAGTAAAAAAAAAAAATCAACTTTGGAAGGCTGGGTAAGCTACCAGTTGAAAATTCAGGGTCTTGAGCTATTGGGTATCCCTTCCTATCTGGAGATATTGCTAACACAGTATACACCTATTTATTTATTCTTGGAAACAAATCCATAAGACAGGTATTACTAGTACTATTAACAAACAGAAGTGCCAGGACTCTAAGGAGGTAAGGCGGTAGGCAGAAGTTTTAAGGATAGAATTCAAACTCAGGTTTTCACGTGCACATTTCTTATCTCGTTAATTGGGGGTGCGAGTGCTCTGAGGATGGAGACCATTAAGGGCAGAATATAGTCCTATACTCCAGCATATATTCCAGAGCCTTGCATATGGTTCAAACCAGTGAATATTTTTTATTGATTGCTGTTGAGGGAATAGTGGGGCTAGGAAATGCATATTAAGAGATGTCAACGTCATCTGTTATCACAAGGTAGCAAGAGATACTGCCAGACTGTGGAGTGTAAGGCCACATCATGAATGTATCAATATGTTGCTAGCCCAGTGTTTTTCACTGTGTGCTTCCTGGACCAATAGGATTGGAAAAACCCAGGAACTTGTTAAAAATGCAAATTCTCAGGTCTCATCCCAGACCTACTGAGTCAGAAACTACAGATGCGCCCCCAGCAACTTGTGTTTTAGAAAGTTCTCTAGGTGGTCATGATGTAACGTAGGTCTAATTTTGAGAACTGGCATGGAACAATTTCGATATATATCCATAAAGCACTTGTGGCTTACTAAAGGCTAGTTTGAGGACAGTGTGAAAGTTTAATTTCTTGCTTATTTTTAGAAGACTACACTTTGAAAATTTGCTCAGTAATTCCTGGTCAGGTAGGTTTTAGCTTAATTCTGAAACTTTTTTTTTTTTTGGCTTGGTATTTAAAGATTTTTTTCCTAAAATTTTAAACATTCATTCAGGAGATGCTAACCAGGATAGCACAGAGATCTAAATATCTACAGTCACGTTACTTGATTGCAAATACCCTCACAAGGATGGGAAAACATTCCATGCTGAGGGAACGCTCTGGGCTCCACCTGCGGACTTACTTTCACATTTGGCATTTGTCTGTGTCCAAGTCTCGTCGGGGTTACAGGTTATGATGCCGTGGCCATGGAGCAAGAAACCTTCCCTGCACTTGATAGACACGTTCTGATCAACAAAAAACTCCTTCTCAGAAAGCACAGCATTCTCAGGAATCACAAAAGGGACAGGGCATGGATTTGCTGTTAAAAAGAAAAGAAAATGCTTACTGATATATTCCCTCTTATTTCTTTAAAGGCAGAATAGAGTCCTACAGAAGATGGGTCCTCAATGATGGCAATATGAGTCTTAAAAAATATAAAACTTCAAGGGCTTGGGGCTGAGGCTCAGTGGTGGAGGCTTGCCTTATACACATGAGGCACTGGGTTCGATCCTCAGCACCACATAAAAATAAATAAGGAAAATAAAGGTATTGTGTCCAACTACAACTAAAAAATAAATATTTAAATAAATAAAATAAAGATACTGTGTGCATCTACAACTAAAAAACATTAAAAATAAAGTATAAAACTTCAAATATTACTTGAAGACTCCCTTTGAATCCACATGAGAGTATTTGTAAAGATAAAATCAGATAAGATATGAAAACACCAAGTTATTAAACTTCTATTGTAAGGTACCTACAAGTCTAAGATGGTCAATTAGATCAATGCCTGAAATTATGGTCCACAACATTATTTAAGATTTCTTTTTATCAGCACTGGGGAACATTAAGTTATATTAAAAATCCAGGGGTACATCAAATATTCCCCTAAAATGTAAAGACCTATTAAGAACACAGAGTAAATTCATCCCACTATCACTTGGCCTTCTTTCACCCAGCATCTTTCAGAAGGATGGCACCACAGAATCACCAGCATTTCTGTGTGAGATGAACGTCACTTTAGACGCACACTGCTGTGAGCAGAAGATCAGAACTTAAACTGGGGAGTTTGCAAGCCTCATTTATAAAGATGGATTCATTCCCATGGGTCTGAAGAAAACACAGGAAATGACAATGGGGCTGAGCTTGCTCAGCGCACCTGTATGACACACATTGCAACACTTATTCCGAGCCCTACGGTTTTCTGATTTTAAATGGGCACAAAATAAGTCCTGGTTAGTGACATTGCTTCCACTGAATCTGAAAGGCTCAGTTCTTGCATTATGATTTTTAAACAGTAACCAGAGCTCTCTCAACTTTTCTCTTATTTTATGAATTATTTTCATTCAGGGGATTACATTTATATATACTTTATTATTTATATATACTTTATTATATTAACATTTTACTTCAAACATATTTTCTTTCTTTATCCTTTTCCTATCTCTAATAAAATTCATTATACATTTCTGTCAAAAATTTCTTCATGAAATTGCACTTTCTCTTGGTGCCTTGAACTTGTAATCAGAGAAGGAATCTGATAAAAGCTCACTCTTAGGATGTTTTAGATAACACCAGCAGATTTTTTAAGAGACCCCATAAGATTTGGTTTAATAATCACAGATTGCTTTCTCTTAGCCAATCTCAGTTATCAGTAGAGTTTCCTCTACATTTTAGATGTGCAGGATGCTAATTATGAAGCTGAATCTCATTAAAACCTCCCTAAAGTCAACACATACGTTTGCAGTGAGGAATTGGGTGGCTCCAAGTTCCATGTTGAGTGCAGTGTGCCTCAGCGGACCCTTCAAGGCTGTAGCCTCTGCGGCAGGTGTAGACAATGCTGAGTCCAGCTGTTCCATTTTCCAAGTCAGCCTTCCCGTTAAGGAACTCAGGTGGGGCTACACACCTGGACTCTGAAAGGAAGAAGAAAAGTCTTACATTAAATACTTCTTCACATCCTCTTTCCTTCTTTTTGCTGTAGTTTGTTAAAGGTATTCAAGGATAACATCTATAAAATATTGAAGCCTACATATACAAAACAAGATGATACTTATTGATGGAGGGAAAAAAGCACATAATTAAAGAATGCTATTTTATCTATTTTCTCCAGCAGTCTTTATGTATATAGTTAATAATGCTGGGTTAGTGGGGTTTGAGTAAGCAGGTAGGTGAAATAGAGTAATTTCATGTGTTAAGTTGCTACCATGGTCAAGAGCTTTCCATATAAAAATAACCAAGCTTATTTTTTAAAAAATATATTTTTAGTTGTTGATAGACCTTTATTTTATTTATTTATACATAGTGCTGAAAATTGAACCCAGTGCCTCACACATGCCAGGCAAGTGTGCTACCTCTGAGTCCCAGCCCCAGCCCCAGCCCCAGCCCCTCAAGCTTATTTTGAATAATTCTTAGAATGTAAGCCTAGATAAATATACAGGATGTATATTTATCTGTTATATTTGAATATCAGCTAAATAACAAATATGTTTTCAGTAGAAGTATATCTCAAATATCATAAGGGACACATTTATATTAAAATCATTTTCAACTGAATAAAATTTAAATGTAACTTAGTGTCCTATGTTTCTTTTCTCTTTTAAATCTGGTAACCTTACTTAACAGTAATTCTGAGATTATCTCAACTGATAGTTGAAGAAAAGTGAGTCTCAGAGGGGTTAAAAAACTTGGTCATAATACTTGTAAGGAGGGATAAAACATAAATTTATTGGATAGTAAGTATTAAAAAGAGGTAACCATGAACTTGGGGGAAACTGCATTTTAACACTAATATTAATATTTTATATGGCTTTTAGGGCTATGCAAACTTCATATACTGTTGAGATCTCATTATAAAGGATGATTTTGCATCAGTGAGAAATGTTATTACCAGGATTGTGCTACAAGGAACCCAGGGGTGGTCACCCTCCCTAGAATCTTAAAAAATAGATTTGAATCCTAATTTTATAATTCTTGTGGAGTTAGAGGAGGTGGTTTAGACCAGCTGCCCTCAATTTAAAATGCATATTATTGTTCCTGAGAAGCTTTTATGCTTAGGGCCCTATCCCAGACAAAATGAATCAGAAGCTCTGTGTAGTGATGGGCTTCTGGTATTTTATTAAAAACTTGCCAAATAATTCTACTGCTAACTCAGAATTAAGGGTCCCTGAAATGACACTAGCTGACTTTTTTTTTTCCATACTGGTGAGTCTTGCGTGTGCTGAGACCAGGTGTCTTAATTTTGGCTGTTCTTCGGAATCACTTGGAGATCTTTAAAAGGTATAGATGGTGGGTCCCAACCTCAAAGATTCTGATTGAACTGTATAATACTGGAAAATTTCAAAGCTCTCTAGGATATTCTAAAATGCTGAAGTCTAAAAACCAGAGGCCAAAGGCAATGTTTCTCAAACTTTAATATGCATGCAAATCCTCCAGGGATCTTGTTAAAAATACGAATTTTGTTTCAGTAGGATTGGGGTGGGACCTAAGATTCTGAAGTTTGAACAGGATGCCAGGTGCCATTGATATTGCTAGTCTGTGGGCCACAGGTTGAGAAGCACTAGGTCCAGGATATCCTACTGATTTGTATGGGCTTCTCTGAGCTCTGATAACAGATACCAACAAATTTAATAATTTAGTAAATTATATAAGGCTCTTACAGATCAGATTGCTCAGTATGCATACTGAAATACTGATATTTTATATGCTTGGGGAGAAAATATGCACGGAAATGTATCAAAATACTAATAGTTTTTAACCCCTAAGTGGTGGGATTAAAAGCTGTTTCGTTTTGCTTATTTGTGTTACCTAATTTCCTGAAATTAACTTGTATGATGCTGATAATTTAGGAAGAAGTAAAGAAAGCCCCAGGGAATAATAAGATACATACACGGTTTCCTATTACTGTCTCACATTTCTGAGATGAAAACTCTGCAAACCATAGTCTTTGCAGTTTGAGCTAAATTGCAAAATGGATACTGCCCCCTCCAACACCATGAAGTTCTTCAGTGCCAGGTGTGCATGATTCCTTTGCGTTCTGCACCTCCCTCCTCCATGCATACATACACACACTTTGGATCATGAGCAATTTATATAAAAATGCCATTATCAGGAAGGAATGTCCCAAGTGCCAGATGAATGCTGCATTTCTGTGACTTGAGAGGATACTCACTATTTTAAAAATGTTTTTCTCTATAATCTTTATCCAAGATTTTTAGAACTAAAAGCAGTCATTATTCTCCACTGAATTACTTCCATATAATAATATAATATTCCTTAAAAGGCTTACCTGTTCCATATACACAAAATTATCTTATTCATCTACCTCTGAAAATATCGTTGAAACTACCAGGAATAAGGATTTAAGTTCCTGGAATCCTAGCACCTGCTCAGCCACTGACTTGATGAGATAGTGGGCAGACCACTTGTTTCTCCTAACCCCCACTGGCTCATTTGTTAGTCAGAGAGACTGAAGTGGATCATCTAAGGGGCCCTTCCAGCTTGAGAATTTGACAACTCCACCAGAGAAAACAAAAACAAAAACAAAAACTTGCATTGGTTTAAAATGACTGTCTCTAAATATATTGGCTTTTTTTTTTTTTTTTTTTTTTTGGTAGAGGAAGTACATGGGCCACAGATTGGGAAAGAAGTCATGTGGATTAAACTAAATGTTGCCAAATAAACCTGGTTGTTCTCATAAAATGAGTTAATTCAACATTACATACATATAAACTGAAAAATCATTTATTTGACAGATATCCCAGCACTTAAAGAAAGATGCCTGTATTGACCATTACTGCCACCAAGAAGCAAGAGCTCCAAAACTTCTTCTAATTGTGCGTGTTTTGGAGGGACCCCCCCCCCAAAAAAAAAAAAAAACCACAAATCAACACAATAATTAATTAGTTCCCAAACAAAATGTTTTCCATTTCAGAGCCGAGGATCTTGTATTTTACTCTAATTAATCACCAATCTCTGCTTCAGTTTTTGGTCCTTTTATTGGTTCAGTGTCCTTGAACAAAAGCCCATTAAACATTCTCATATTGTTGATGGAGTTGGTTCAAAAAATTAAAAAAAATTAAATTACAAAACTGATATATAAAAAAACAAAGCCACACCATTACCTTGTGTCCTCAGTATCATTTTCGGGAATATGAAGTGTCATCTAACTTACTTTGGCAGGTTGCTGCTCCTCCACTCCATACTTTGTGTTCCTGACATACGCGTTCTCTGTTCCCCTGTGGATCAGTGGAGAGGGGTCACCAACAAGATCAAAACTCCGTAATAGGAAGATGACAAGGGATTGCAAAGCTAGCGTGGCTATTAACTTGAATGGCTCAACACTGGAATGCTAACTAAATCTAGCAAATGAATATAGGGAAAGGAGTAGCTTTAGATTCCAAAAAATCTATTTGTCAAGTCACTTCAAGATTCATCCCTGGAAGACTAGTGTAATTAACTTACATACAACTTGGCTTCCCCTTCCACTTTAAATCACAGCTAATTATAATCTATAGCAAAGACTGAGGTAGAATGGGTTAGAAAGGCCCAAGAAGCATATTTGCTTAGTATATTTAAAAAATACTTTGAATTGTATGTATCTTTCCATACCTGAGAGGTATAGCAAGGGTTATGAGATACCATATTGATATGAAGATTGAATTTTTCAATAGTGTAATATATCTGTTTAACATCAGCTTACCCTATTGAGGATTCGTGCATTTAAAATTTTAAATGTTCTGGATAAGGTCATTCTAAAATTTTCTCCCTGCCTTCTGAAATATGATCTTATTGAAAAATTATTTAGAATTGTTATCTGAATACATTTTTCAATATCCTGTAGCCCTTGAGGACTACAGGATAGGTACAGGATAGGTTGTTGGCTCCCTGCAGTTATTAGGCTAAAGTTCTGTTCTTTGATTGCTGAGTATAATTTCTATATTTTCTCTGCTTCCCAATTCTCTAAAATATCTTGCTATAATCATTTGTGTTCCTAAGGGTAACTCCTTTTCCATGCATTAAGTTCCTAATATACTATGGAATAGTAAATAAATAAGCATTTATAATATTACATGTTAAAAAAGGCTGGGTTCTAAGTAATATTTCAAGGGGTTTGACTTTAAGTCAAGTTTATGAACTTCAGCACATGGATTCTTTTTTTTTTTTTTTTGGTTGTTCACAACATTACAAAGCTCTTGACATATCATATTTCATACATTAGATTGAAGTGGGTTATGAACCCCCTATTTTACCCCAAATGCAGATTGCAGAATCATGTCGGTTACACATCCACAATTTTACATAATGCCCTATTAGTAATTGTTGTATTCTGCTACCTTTCCTATCCCCTACTATCCCCCCTCCCCTTCCCTCCCATCTTCTCTCTCTACCCCATCTACTGTAATTCATTTCTCTCCTTGTTTATTTTCTCATTCCCCTCACAACCTCTTATATGTAATTTTGTATAGCAATGAGGGTCTCCCTTCATTTCCATGCAATTTCCCTTTTCTCTCCCTTTCCCTCCCATCTCATGTCTCTGTTTAATGTTAATCTTTTCTTCCTGCTCTTCCTCCCTGCTCTGTTCATAGTTGCTCTCATTATATCAAAGAAGACATTTGATATTTGTTTTTTACAAATTTTTACTCCTCACACTTCAGATAGAGCCCTAATATCCAGAGTATACAAAGAACTCAAAAAATTAGACAATAAGATAACAAATAACCCAATCAACAAATGGGCCAAGGACCTGAACAGACACTTCTCAGAGGAGGACATACAATCAATCAACAAGTACATGAAAAAAGCACATGGATTCTATAATATTTTTTTCATTGCATAGAGACTTTACATATCATATTATTATGAAACTGTGTTCTAGGGGGAAAAAAAAAGACACTTCCCTGTAAACACCAGCCAGCTAACCCTTGAATTCAAGGTCAATCTTATTTCATCTGAGCCCCACCCCTCCCAACACATTATTTTGAAGCAAATCTCAGACATCATCAAATAATTTAATAGTAATATTTTCAGTTTGAATCTCTAAAAGATAAGGATTTTTATCAATCTATCCTTACATTATTACCTTATTTTTATTCTTATTTTTTAACCTTTTGAGGAAATAAAACAAGATTCATAGAAGCCTGCTTCCAGCTTTCATGGACTCGTAACATTTCCTTAATTGCATGGTCAGAAAATAATGGGTCATCCTACACAAATTTAACAGGCTGCTGGCAATAAATACTTCTACAAAAACTATATTTAAATTCAACTATGAAAAATAAAGACATGGAAGAAGAATTTCCTGAAAAAACCAGATAACAGTCTTAGGTTTTGTAAAGTTGGTCTTTTAAATGGCAAGTTTGATGCTAAGATAATGTTTTCAGCAAAATTAATTGTGGTCCTCCCACTAAACCAAACAGGGATACCTAAGTACTGCTGATGGGGTTTTAATATTATAACCAAGAGTGATCTTAAGAAGAAAGATGGTATTTGGTTAGGAGTGCTCTGATATGGCAACCTGGCCTCTTTATCAAGAACTTACCAATCTATATGAACTCATTGTTTTGGGAAGTCCCAACTTTGCCTGCCTAAATCCTGGCTGTCACCTCACCATAGCGACGGGTGTCTTTGTTGCAAAGTGTGGTCACCAGCAATCCAAACATGTTTCGATGTTCAATTGAAGTCACAGTAGGTTTTTGTGGTTGGAAAACTGACTTCCTCTTCCTTAAACATAGCTTTCATTATTTTTATTCAAGACATTTTGCTTCTTAAAATTCTATGTCCCCTTAACTATTTCTAGGCAAACATTAGAGTATATATAAGGCAACAAAGTATAATAGGATCTTTTAGGAACAAAGTTGGTGAAGTCAACTTGGGCTAATACTAAAATACTAAATATTCCCAAGCGTATCAGAAAAACAAATCAATTCTAGTTAAACAATTTGTTTTCTTACCTCTAGTACATAGCCAGGTTCACACTGATACGTAATCACGCTTCCAAAGGTGTATTTAGTGCCAACCACAAATCCATGTTCTGGACTTTCAGGTTCCCCACAGGAAACTGGGTTGCAGGATTCGTCAGAAATTGGTGGATCCCAGGAACCGTCAGGCTAAGTAACAAATAAATTTAGGTTGTCTTCAGGAATTAATACAGAAGTGGAGAAGTTTACAAATATTGGTATGTGGCAGAATAATTCCCAAAATGACAGTCAAAAGGGCCTAGAATTTAGTCCTACTTTTTAGGGCTATTATTTGTAGCCCTAAAAAGCACACACCAATTATCAGATGGTCTTCACCATCATCAGCATTTTTAGACATTTCTTAAACAGATAAAATAAGTATTTTCCTCTTTATATAATCCATTCAAAAATCAAGAACACCAATCTCTATGATTTCATGATAAGACATGAGGACTGAATGGCTGATATAAATATTCCAAGACTTCTAACTAAGGCACCTTATATTTCATATGATTCCACATTTTCATTAAAAGTTTATGAGGACTGGCAGTCTTTAGGTGGGCTGCTCAAACTTTAAAAGGACAGTTTTCTTTTCTCCATTTCAACATGAATACTTGAAAATATTCTATCATTATTTTGAAGGGGTCACTTAGTAAAAAATTTTTTTCTTTAAATATTCTTTTTTTAAAAGTACTTTTTTTTTTTTTTAGTTGTAGATGGACACAATACCTTTATTTATTTATTTATTTATTTATTTATTTATTTACTTACTTACTTACTTACTTACTTGTGTCGTGCTGAGGATCAACCCAGGGCCTCACATGTGCTAGGCAAATGTTCTACTACTGAGCCACAACCCCAGTCCCACAGTTGTCTTCTTTGAAGATTGATAGTTATTCTCTTGCTGACTGTGATACTGTGTGTGTCTATTTTTTTTTTGTAGTTGTAGATGGACAGAATGCCTTTATTTTAAGAGTTTCTTTTTACGTGGTACTGAGGATCAAATCCAGTGCCTCATGCATGCTAAGGCAAGAGCTCTGCCACTGAGCTACAGCCCCAGTCCCCGACTTTGTCAGGATCATTCATCAGTCAGTCCTTTTTCCATCGCTTGTGATGTTTCCTTACAGTATCCACTTCTGACTCGTTTTTTTCTGTTCCATTCATTTTTCTTTCTACCTAATTTAACACCAATACTACACTGATGGGAAGGATTTTGTGTGTGTGTGTGTGTGTGTGTGTGTGTGTGTGTGTGTGTGTGTTTTGGTTTTGGTATGGGGGATTGAAATCAGGAGTATTTTATTACTGAGCTATATCCTCAGCCCCTTTTTTATTTTTCACTTTTATTTTGAGACAGGATCTCTCTGAGTTGCTGAGGCTGGCTTCAAAGTTGTGATTCTCCTGCCTTAGCCTTCCAAGTCATTGGGATTATAAGCATGGGTAGTTCTGAAATTCTTAACATGTCTTAATCTGACAGTGCTGGTCTTCCTTCAGTATTAACTTTTAAAAATCTGTATTGATCTCTTCATATATTTATTTGTCCTACAAACCATAGAGCCATTTAATTGCCTTGTAATAAAATATTTCTAGGTACTAATATAATCATATGCAATTTATGCATTTAAAAACTTTGAGACCAGAAAATTAAACCAAAACCCAGTTAGGCAAAGGATGAAGGTCCCATTATTTATGAGGAAGTAATGAAGGTCTTCAAAAATAAAATACTGGAAAAAAAAAGAGTCATCAGGATCCAGGGTACTCCAGGGTCCCTGGGGGACTACTCAGTTGTCCATACACCCAAACCTGGAGAGCATCACTTTGATTCTCTTAGTCATGGAGGGACTCTGCTTGGTTCAGACAGTTCTTGCAAAAAAGCCTCCTCTCATTGTGGGCAATGGGGTGCATGCCTGTAATCTCAGCAGCTCCAGAGGCTGAGGCAGGAGGATTGTAAGTTCAAAGCCAGTCTCAGCATCTTAGTGAGGCCCTAAGCAACTCAGCAAGATGCTGTCTCAGAACAAAAGAAAACAAAACACAAACAAAACAATAAAAATAAAAAGGTCTGGGGATATGGCTCAGTGGTTGAGCGTCCCTAGGTTCAGTCTCTGATACTCCCTCCCTCAAAAGTCTCCCCTCAAAAATTTTAGCTGTGAATCTAAGTAAGATCTTCTAGAACTAAGCGAAATTTGAGAGCATGGTAACAATGGCAGTCATTTGACCTGTTCCTTGTGACGATTTTGCTTTTAGGTATGGTAGCAATCAATCATTAAGTATGCATGACTTACAAATGGAAAAGTCAGAGAGAATAAAATAATTCTTGAGTTCCTGCTACATTTTAGGCTTGTACTAGAAACTTTATATACATTAAATAATTTGATACTTTCAATTACCACAGATTTACAAAGAAAACAAGCTGGAGAAATGTAAGGTCACAGAACTTATTAATGTTTCAATGGAGACCAAAAAAAAAAAAAAAAGAGTCTATGGATACAAATCAACCACTATCTTTGAAAAGATCATTTTTGCTGAAACAAACTCATGCATAGTTTCCTTGCATTGTCTGGCTTCTCACAACCACCATACAAGATGTGTATTGTTATATACATTTCAAATAAGGAAACTGAAGATCAGAAATTTTAAGGAACTTTAAGAAAGTTCAAACAAGTCATGAGTAGCTGAGGCTGGATTTGACTCCAGTTTGCTGTCTGCTTCCGTAAACTTTGGGCTTTTTGCTGAAACTGAAAACATTTGGCATGACCCACGGTTCCTTTTTATATGACACTCTTTTGAGCAAAAAATAAACCTCAAACCCCCAAACCCCAAAACCCAAAGCCAAAACTAAAATCATTCATGGTTAACTTGTCACAAATGTCCTGATACAGGTATTTTAACACTTCACCTAACTTAAGTACTTTATAAATTTCAAAATGAGAATATTGGGAGGAAAGATACATTATTTTATTTTATTTTACTTTTTAACCAAGAAACTTCTTAAAACCTTTAATGTAAATGAAAATGTGAGGCATCCTTTCTTCTCAGGACAGGAGACTGCACATTTTATCCTCATGACATATAGATATCTAGAAATTTGATTTACATGTTCCAATTAAGATAGTCTTACCTGACATGTCGATACGTTAGCTCCCTGGTAGGCATACCCTTCTACACAGGACACAGAAACTTGCTTATTCACACTGAAGTCTCCTCCATGAACAAGTATGTGTGTTGTGTTTGAAGGCAGAAGACACTGTTTAGGACTGCAGGAGATTGTCTCTGGGAACCAATGACCATCTTCCTGGCAGGTAAATGTATCCATATCTGTATCCATTATATAACCTTCTAGACATCTGCAATAGAAATGCAAAAATAAGTGTCTTTAAAAAAAGCACAATATAGTTTCTGACCTATTTTTGGATTTAAGAAGCCATTATAAGGCTCAGTAGGCATTTAATGTGCTACATCAAAACTGATTCAAGGGCTGGGGATGTGGCTCAAGTGGTAGCGCCCTCGCCTAGCATATGTGGGGTACTGGGTTCGATTCTCAGCACCACATAAAAACAAAATAAAGATATTGTGTCCACCTAAAACTAGAAAATAAGTACTTAAAAAAACTGATTCAAATGTCAAGTGGATAGCATTGCCATGAAAAAAACATTATTATAGCAATGATAGTCAGATTAATCCTAAGCTATGCACATTCAAGATTAGCTAAGGCTAAAGTTTCTTTAAATGTTGATGTTATTTTTCTTCACTGGGAACAATAGCATTATTAAATTTATTTTTGTTCTAAAAACAGCTAAGAGTTCAAGAAATTATAGACAAAGTTCAAATAGACTCATCTATTGGTAAAAGTATAACATAATTAATACTTACTGAGCATCTGCTTTGTGCTAAGTATTGTTCTAAGCTCTACGTAGGATATGTCTTTCAATTCTGATGATTGGGTATTATCATGTAACTGCAGTATTAGTGTTCAAGCTCAACTCAACATAGCTCTCATACTTTCTATGATTTTTAAAATTCACATTTATTTATTCAATAAGTGTTTACACAGCCCTTGGTAAATTCTCGTCACTGTACTAAATGCTGTACAAATAGCAACTCAAATTCTAATGTCACCCTTAGGAGTAGTGCTATGATTATCTTCATTATCTTTATTCTCAATTTGCAGATGATGAAATACACCAGAGAGATCAAGTGGATTGCTTAAAGCCAACATGTTGATGGAATGATTGGGCTGATTACCTGCCTCCTATCAAGCTCAATAGTAAATCTATCTATTATTTAGAGGGACTGTGGCTCTGCAGTCCATACTTTTACCATGATTCTAGACTGTCTTTTAGATTAAATGATTTAATTTATTAACATTTATTCCTAGATAACATTCTAAAAATTTCACAAATTGCCAGGATAGTTAGGTGTCAGAGGTTTTACAAATGCATAGGGATTTAATTATCAGATACTAAGTAAGGATCTGAAAGATGATGTAATCAACATCCAACAGGGAACAAAAAGCAGGGAAGTCTTGAGAGGCAGGTGGCACTGTGGCTTCTCAAGATACTTTGACTCACTAACATCCAAATGGAAACTTTAAAATGTGGTTCCAAAGCAAGGAATAATAGTTTTTTTTTTTTTCTGTTCAGTGCATTATCCACTACTCCTCAGTATCATTATCATCTCAGCCCCCTCTTGGAGCTACTGATTGCTGCATTTATAACGTGGAGCTAAGATGTCCACAACAGAATGCTTAAGAAGAGTTGCTGAATTATTAGTCAAATCCAACACAAGAATACATGGAGGCTCATCCATAATTAATTCAGAGATGTAAGTAAAATTTAAATTGTTTCAGAGGCTTTCAATATATTTGAACATTTTAGTTATTTGTTCCCAAATCTAATTCACAAATTAATTCCACACTTTATTGTATTTTATTTTAATAATACATTTTAGATGGAGAAATTTCCAGCAAAAATCATTAAATGCTTGGTTTATTTAGATGACATAGGTTGGAAGTCCCTTTTAGATTATCTCTTTTCTTTTTATTGTTCAATGCAAGTTGTACTTTTTGGCCTGAATTTTCTTTATTTTCCCTAACATTCACATGTATAAATATAACCATCAAGTTACAAACATAAGGAAATTTACTATCATGATGTTTTAAAAGAGCCTCACAATTCAAGAGCTATCCAAGATAGCTAAAGGATCTTGTTGTTTCAAGATAGTTATGGTAATTACATTAGAAATCAGTCATAAAAAACATAAATTTACTTTTACACTCAATATACTTCTGCAAAATTATATGTTAAGATAAATCCAGTGTTAACAGTTTTGATTCTCAGAGAATAGTCCAGAGGTGGTGGTTTCTTCCTCCCTAGCTAAGTTTTGACCTATCACTTTTCATTTTACAATCCTCCTGCCTGCACCCCTTGGAGACCCTAGAGTCATAGTCTTACCTGAGTTTCACTTTGCTTCCATAGGTGTGTTCCTCTCCTGTTGCCACTGCATTGATGACAGATGGTGGGGGTCCACAGGACAGGGGCTCACAGACGGGATAAGGCTGGCTCCATGTCCCTTTCTCTGTACAAACAAGTTCTGATTTGCCTCGTTTGACATAGCCAGCTTTGCAGCTGTAAGTAACCACGATTTCCTCCAAAGAGCTGCTTTCTCTGATGAATGAGTTTGGGATGGTTGGGGGGGGACCACAAGAAACATGTTTGCAATGTGGGAAGTCAGAACTCCATTGGCCATTGGCTTCGCAGATGATTTCAGAAAGTCCCTGGAGCTTGAAGCCTTTGAAGCACTGAATGTGGGCTACCTTTCCACAGCCAAAATCAGTCCCATTGACAGTTCCACTTTGAATTACTGGTGCAGAACACCTGCAAGGTAGGCAGGAAGGTGGGCTGCCACTCCAGGAACCATTGGAGAGACACCGTCTTGAAGGACTTCCATGAAGCTTATAATCTGGAAAACACTGGTACTGTATATGCCTTCCATGATAAAAGGAAAAACCATTAGGGAAGCCATGGGCAAGATCTTCTGGAGGTCTACAGTGGACTAGTTTACAGACAGGAACCTCTGCATCCCAGGTACCATCTGACTGACAGGTGATTTTTGGAGCACCATGCAACACATAGCCCTCCTTACAGTGGAACACCACTTCCTTCTTGTAGCCAAAGTCCAGGCCATCCATCATTCCATTTGTCACCTGTGGTGGGGTGGCACACCTGACAGGTATGCAGTTGGGAGTGGCTCCACTCCAACTTCCATTGGCAAGACAAACACGACTCCTGGTTCCCTCAAGCAAGAACCCTTCATCACAAGTGTACTCAACCTTCTTTTGAAATGTATACTCATCACCTTTCACCTGGCCATTGGCTGAGATTGGTGGTGAGCCACAATCCACAGGAATGCAAACTGGCTCAGACCCATCCCATTTTTCATTTTCCTGACATGTTCTCCTCTCAGTGCCATTTAACACATACCCAGGATTACACGCATAGTGCACAACGCTCAGATATGTGTAGCTGCTTCCTTTGATGGTCCCATTCATGATTGGATGTGGCTTTTTGCATGAAATGGCCTCACAGTGTGGCGGGGCACCACTCCACTTCCTATTCTGTAGACAAATTCGCAAGTCAGAGCCTACTAGAACATGCCCGGGATTGCAGCTATACTGCACAGCACTTCCCACAGTAGCCTCTTTAAAATGCAAAAAGCCATTTTCAGGAACAATAGGTAAGTCACATTCAATTGAATTGCAGGAAGGTGCACTGCCATTCCAAGTTCCATCTTCCTGGCAGATCAATATGGGATTCCCCAGAAGCTCATATCCTGGGTTACAGGAATAGGAAACCACAGTGCCATATAGAAAGCTGGATGAATGTGCATCAGGAGACTCCTTGGTATTTTCCCAGGTTTTAGCCAAATGTTGAAGAGGGTGAGAAGACAGATATGGAACTTCCATCAGGTCATCTTCTTGATCAGAATATCTCTGGTTATCTTTGACTTTAGTACATTCTCCAAAATCTATATGAGGAGGGAGACCACAGTCTATGGGTACACACTTTGGGATGGAGCTTGACCATCCTGACTCTTTACAGGTCTGCATAGCATGACCAGCCACCTGAAACCCAGGGAAGCAGCTATAGATGATCATGGCACCAAAGCTGTAATCTGCGCCTTCTACAAAACCATTTTCAATGGGTTGTGGGGGATCACAGTGAATGGCATTGCAAGATGGGGCATGCCCATCCCAATTACCTGTCTCTAAACAGGTCAGGTCTTTGGGACCTTTGAGTAGGAAGCCTCGGTCACAAGAGTATGTAACAATCTGTCCGTAGTGAAGGTTTGTGTAAGAGAACTTGCCATGTGAGATCTTCTTGGGCTTTGGGCACTCAATGGGTCTACAGGTTGGTTTTCCTCCAAGCCAGTGACCATTTTCTCCACAAAGATTGGTGGTATTTCCTACCAACTCGAAGCCTGGCTTGCAGGTATAGAGAGCTGTGCTGAGATAGGTAAGGCCTTGCACATCAATGATGCCATTGGGGAGTTCCTCGGGTTGGGGACACTCTACCGGAACACACTCTGGCAGTGGAGAGCTCCAGGTGCCATCAGCTTGACAGAGAATGGTAGCATCTCCTTTTAGGAAAAACCCATCTACACAAGAATACTTGACAGTACTTCCAATATGAAGGGCAGCAGAAGGAGCAGGGACACCAAAAGAAATGAGAGGAGGTGGACGGCAAAGAACCATCTTACACACGGGAAACGAGTCATTCCATTGCTGGTTTGGCAAGCACTTCAGGACAGAGGGACCTTGTAGGACATGCTCTTCTTTACAGGAAAATGTCACCACTCCTACCTCAGAAGTTGACTCCTTCAGTACGAGCTGGTTTTCCACGAGGGGCGGATCGGCACACTTGGCGGGCACACACTTGGGGTTTGACTTCTTACTCCATTTGCCGGATTTCTGGCAGGTCCAGGAACTGTCACCAACAAGCTCATAACCCTCATGACAGAAAAACTGAACCTTGGCCCCTACTTCAAAGTGTTCTCCTTTCATGAAGCCATTCTGGATTGGGGGAGGTTTCCCACAGTTGAGAGGGATGCAGGACAGGGGGGATTCACTGTGCCAGTGGCGATTGGCTTGGCAGACATACACAGGACTCCCCACGGACTTGTAGCCTGGGTTACACTGGTACCTCACTTCACTCTCGAAGATCCTGCCAGTTGAGTGCTGAATGACAGGGAGAAAGTGAGTGCCCGTAATTTGTATGACAGAAAATATAACTGACTAAATGCTTTGGCAGTAAAAAAAAAAAAAAAAAAAAAAAAGAAAAAAAAGAACGAAACCAGAGGCTTACATAAGGACGCATTCATTACGAGTTAATAAAGATTTCCATTTTTGTTCAGCAGGTCCACTTAATGTTTTTTTTTCCTAACTGGAAATGCAGAAGTGAAATATAGATCAAATTAAATAACACCTACTGCAGAAATATTTACCACACAGGACTGAGCCCATATGAAGTAAAATATCAATATACTCTATATTGATAAGGTCTGCTAAAAAATTATAGATTGCTTGGTAAAATAAGAAAAAATCTTGATGATCAAAGAAATGCTACAGTTTGCTGTTTTAACCACAGAAAAGGAAACACACAAATGCATATACATTTGTTAATGATAATAATATTAGATGATAATAATAGAAATAAAATATTTTTATGGATACATCTTCAGCATCTTATTTGTTTTCTTCATAACATACTTTTTAAAATTGTTGCTGTAACAGAGGATTGAAAATAAAGATGAACCTTCCATCTTTAGCCATTTTATTGTTTTTAATGGTGCTGAGGATTGGACCCAGGGCCTTATACATGCTAGGCAAGTGCTCTACCACAGAGGCACATCCCCAGACTCCTTTCGTCTTTAAAACTAAAACTTTAATATTCATGATCTTAAAATTTAAGTACATAATATAATAATGGATATTTTTAGGCAGATGAACTAATAATTAAACATTTAAGATGATTATTATGGTTCTTTGTTAGTGATAACAATAAATAGAAATAAAAAAAATTACCGCTTCAGGGCTATGGTGAACTTAGCAGTATTTGGAGTTACTTTGGTTTTGTTTGAGGGTCCCATGTACATGTAAACATCATGCTATCAAGGACCTAATTGTACTGTTCAATGCTAGTGCTCATAAGTATACCTAGCAGCTAGCAGAAGCTCTGGAAATATTTGTTAAGTAAATAAATTAAGAAAAATTTTATACTTATTCTCTATATCTTCTTCCAATGGACAGAAAATAAATCTAAGCAAAAGTCTTAACCAAAAAGTCTTTCACTTAGACTACCTATATACTAATAAAATATAGAAAGCTGTATGTCAAAAGGACTCAGAATCATCTTGTTTAAATATTATCCCATGTTCACCACCAATAGCAATAATCTGTTTACTGGCCTTGCTTCTGAACACCAGGGTTAGCCACAGTGGGCTGGTCCTGGAAGTGAGAAGCAGGGACCATTTTGCTAATCAGCTTCTTACCTCCAGAAAGCCATTCTCAATCCTAGGTGGTTCACTGCAAGATACAGGGTGGCAAGTGGGAATGGGGCTACTCCACTGTCCCGTGGCTTCACAGGTGCTCTTCTTTTCCCCTTTGATGTAGAACCCTCTGATGCAGCTATAAGCCACCAAGGCCCCAAAACTGTAGTTGGACCCACTTGCGTAGCCATTCATGATGCTTGGCGGCTCTCCACACCGCACCGGGATGCACTGGATGGACTCGGGGGAGGGGGTCCACTGCCCGCCTCTCATACATTCTATTTTTGCTGAAGTGTTCAGCACAAAGCCTTCCGTGCACTTAAAGCTCACAACTGAGCCAGCTGCAAATTTTTCTTTGTTCAAAGATTCCAAGATGCCATAAGAAACGGATGAAGGTTTTTCACAGAAATGAGCTATGCAGTGGGGCATGGCCTGACCTTCTGGGGGAACCCACTTTCCATGGGCATTGCAGAGGAGCTTGGAATTGTCTGCCAGACTGTAACCATCTGAGCAGTAGTAGATTGCGATGTCTCCAAAGAGCCGATGGCCAGTCTCTGGAGAGGCATGGTCCACGTTGGGGGGCTCATCACAGGAGACAGCCAGACACTGTTGGTTACTTCCACTCCATTTCCCATTGGCCAGACACTCAATAGTATCAGGCCCAGCAAGGGTATACCTAAGAGGTTGATGGAAAAGAGACAACAACTAATTATACTGAATATTTGAGAAAAAGCATTTGCATCTATTTTCAGATCTTTTCAACAGTGACTTTACTTTTATCTTTGTTCTTTAGTATTATAAAGAATATTATAGTTACTATTTGAATATTGAGCTTATTGATCAAGTGAACTTTATTTGAGATATGTAAATGCATTTTGATGTTAATATTGTTTGTTCAGAAAGAGAAATGGATTTAAGGTTTTTCCTATTTAAGGAACTCTAATAACTGTTGCACATGTTCGAAATAAAATCGAGAAGTAAGCGATGGTCCTATTTGATACAATTTAAAATGGGAACTCCATCTGTCTTTAAGATGGCTTTAGTCTGTTGCTAGCACTTGTCTTTGAAAAAGCTTCACTTTAAGCCTAGAAGAGCTCGTAGTTATATAATTATATTCAGTGAACTTTAAAACAGTGATTATAATTTCAGTCTTTAATGCCTCTAAAACTTTTATCTATGTGATTAGAGTTAAAAGCCATGTTTTACATATGGGCTTTGTTATTCAATCAGAATGAAAAATTTTGCTTAACAGTTCTTTCTTTATGCATAAGGTATGATGACATATGCCTACATAGGATGATAGATTGATGATATGAAAAAATCTTATTCTCAAGTGCTAGCTCAATGAAGCAGAACAAAATATTAGGATATGCAGTATTAGTGCTATTATATTTAAGTCATTTTTATTTTCATGATCATTCTACTTAAGAGAAAGATGACAGAGTTTTAAAATAATATCTAGCATGTGATCAGTCTGTCATTTTGATAATAAATGGTAAAGGGACTAAAATAATTGAGTACTTAATAGTTTAGACAAATTGATTGGTTCATTTAAAGATGAGTCCATGGTGCTTCAGATAGGCTCAGTAACTTGTCTAAAGTCACACAACTGTAAGCAGTAGAAATGGGATCTGAATTTGGTTTATCAGATTCTAACACTTCTAACAGTTTCCACAATACTGCTCTCTTTTCAAAACAAGGTCGGTAGGGTCACAATTTGTGGGTATCCTATGGAAAATGTACTGCAGTGTCAGTAGCACAAATTTATTTGACCCATCAGTCAGTAAACATTCTTAGGTAATTAGTTATCAGAAAATTATCTTGAGATCTCTTTTAGTTTTATAAAGGATTGGCTTTTGTACAGAGGTTGGAATTCCCTTATCCTAGTGGGTGATTATTTATGAAATGTATAGGAAATAGGTAAATCAAGGGCAAAATGGTAGGGCATCTGTAGAGATATGTGCATTCATCCTACCCACTGTCTTAGGTCATGCAATGGATAGAATGAGTCTGTAAATGAATACTCATAGATGTGCCCAACAACTGAGTGAGTCTCCAGTTATGACCTGCTGTACTTCATTGTTTGAATAAGCTCAGTTCTTTATATAAGGATCTGAACTTAACATTTAGATGGCTTCTATCTTAGAAGATGCGGGAAGATTTACACACAACATGTTAAAAGCAAACTTTTATCATGGAAAAATCCATTATCCCTGATTTGGGTGTACAGATTCTACTGTTCCTGTGTAGGCTGTGCTCCGAGTGGAAGTCCTATTGGCTGAAGTTCCTGATGTGTTATAGCACAGTTCACATCATCATTTGCACACTTTGAAATATGCTTTCTTATGTTCATGGATCCTTTGATGTCGCCAGCATATTTCATTGGCTGAAGTTCACAGACATAACCTCAGACATCCTTGACTTACAAGAATCCATTGTGCCATCTATAAAATTTTTCCTTTATTTCATGAGGTCAGCTGATTTGAGGAAGGAGCATCTACCTCCAGAACCATCCTTATTCCACCCAGTTCTCTGGAGAGCACAGGAATTGTGTTCTATAATTTGTCAGCACATTGTTAGGCCTCTGACCGCCTGATCTGAAAAATCTCCACCAACGACTTCTAGTGGAAAATCACAACCGAGCTGTTCTATAATTTAAGGGAAGATCACCACTAAATATCTATTTCTTTGAATAAATGAATTAAAAGAATGCATTTTCAACACTATCCATGATTTCTTGGAACCTACACTCCCTTAGGTCTAACCTACAATCTTGAATTTTCTTTATGACCCTCAGCCAACACTTAGCCCCTTATTAAATAACTTTGAAGGGCCTGCCATGTGCCAGAGTCACTTCCTTAGTGCACGGATGTGATGCCAATGCATCTACTGGCTTGCGCCTCTGCTCCCCACCCCACAACTATCTGGGGCACCACAGGCCCCCTTCATGCCCACAGTGCTCAGTTGAAGGAGGAGTGATGGGTTCTGACAGAGAATGGGAAGGGGAGAGAAGACCTCCCAGTTATGAGAGAGGAGAAGTGGAAGAAGGGTCGTGCAGGGCAGAAGAGTGGCAGGAACAAAGCAAGGGGAGTGGAACACGGCGGGGACACACGGGGAACTTACAAATCCGAGTGGCATACAAACACCAGGAAAGGGGGGAGGAGGGCAAGAGCTAGAAATGGGTGCTTTCTGACAGGGCTGCCCTGGTGTTTTGTGGGTGAGCATGTGCAGCCACAGATCTCTGGCCCCATTCCTGAGGCAGATCTCCTGACACCTTTGTAACATCCTGATAATAAAAACGTGGAAAAATAATATTTAGAGATGGTAAAGTTGTATAGAGATGATGAAATATGTCCATAAATGCTGGCTCCCAAAGCAAGAACAATTGGAAACAAATCTAAAATTAATATTTAATTAAATTCTGTTCAATACAATAGTGAACCAAATTCTGTTCAACAGAATGTAACAGATTACAACATTTTGTGCTCTCATTCAAGAGGCATTAAGGACTCTCTGGCAGGCTTTTATTGAAAATCAGGCCATACATATTTCTGAATAAATTGTTTTATTCTTTAAGTCCAAGGAAAAATGGCCCATCAAGATTACATTAGCGCCTTAGAAGGGCACATTTGAAGATGAACTGGCTGGGATACATTTTCATGTTTCTGGAGTGATAACCCCAAATCCTTTGAAAATGGGCAGAGTAATTTTTCAGTAGCAAACGATTTTCAGTGATTTGATTCACATGCTGAGTGCAGGCTGACTAATTGGCATGTGCTTGGGAAACTTTAAGAGAAAGCTCTCTAGTGGGGTATTAGCTCTTCTTCTAAAGAAGTAGAACAGCCCATTAAATAGCTGCAGTTAATAAGAACAATAGGAAGCATGAATGTGCATCAGTAATTAATCTTGCTTTCAATTAATAACAACATTCAAAGCTTTTATCTGAACATATCCAATAATTGCATTCAGCAGTTTATGTTTGAAAAGAATCAAAAAGGGGAAAATTTGATTAGGTTTTCAGGAAATCAATAGCCCTTCCACCCTCTGAGATTCACACCAAGGAGTATAAACCTAAGGACCAGGAGGCAAACAAGAAACAAATGACCACTTATATATTTGTGCAAACAACTGGAAACCTCCTAGGTTTTGGGGTTTGCAGAGAAAGCTTCAAGAAGCTAAATGTTTTGATAAAAACAAAAGATGAAATTTTTAGTGGCCAAGTTTAGGGAAGAGTGTGGAAACAAAGCTTCTTGCTTCTTTCTTTTTCTAGCATTCATCCTCCTATGCTGGCCTCCTGAAGTCTCTGCCAGTTTTTTGTCCTCAGCTTGAGAGTGGACCTTGCTCCTGTAATTCAAGGAAAGATGGATGCAAAGCACAACACAAGTATAAAAGGAAAAAAACTCTTGAGACGGCAGCAAGAATGTGTAGGTGTGTCATGCAATAAACAGGCCTGGGTTGGTTACAAACTGTACAGGGCAGAGAACGCACAACTGAGACTGGAAGTAACCCCTAATCATCTAATAAGGTCAATAGCACCTAAGGAGACATCAAGACAGGCCACAGTATGCAGAAGCCATGACTTGATCGCAGTGATGCTGTCCCTGAATAGAACAAGACACAGAGAACAAGTTGGCCTATGCCAATCAAACGTTTGGGGAAGAAACAGAAGAGGAGTAAAAGAGACAGAGGATGAGAACCGACTCCTGGTTCTGGCTGTAACATAGTCTGAAATCTCTCCTTATTCAATACCTGATAAAGTATGACAGACACTATTTTCAATGCATAGCTGAGCTGACCAGAAAGAAAAGCTCCATGTTCCTGGCACGAGGAAGAAATTAAAACCAGAAAAGTAAGCCTGTGAATGAATGCCATGGCGGACCCTGGATTAGATGAGAAAAGGAAGTGGAGTTGAAGGAGAGTGACAGCTGAGTCAAAAGTCCCTACGAAGTAGGGGAGGGTTAGCACGTGGGATCCTCTGCACAGGGTTTACCGAAGTGGATCCTAGGTGATCTTCGTGGACCACCTTAGAGGCGAGGATGTGGGGCCCAGCTACTGGCCTTGCTCCGTGACTGACATGATCAGTTTTGGCAGCTGCTGGTCGTTTTAGTACTTTGAGGTCGGGAACAACTAAGCGGAAAGACTTGCCGGCGAGGAACCGCCTTGGATTGTCTGACTTCTCCCCACAGCATTTACCCTATACCGATTTGGAGGAATCTCCTTGGTGGATGTCCAAGTGCCGCTCAGAGCCAGGGCGTTATATAACCAATCGGAAATTGGCTGAGACCCTGATAAAACTTATGCGGAAGAAACGAAAAAATCCTGAAAAGCTATTCCTGGAGTGCAATCCAGGTCCTGGAATCCTGACTCGAGCATTACTTGAAGCTGGTGCTAAAGTGGTTGCCTTAGAAAGTGATAAAACTTTTATTCCACATTTGGAGTCCTTAAGGGAAAATATGAATGGAAAACTAAAAGTGGTCTACTGTGACTTCTTTAAAATGGATCCTGACAATTGTACAATGGCAAAACCGCCTGTTTACGCTTCAAATGAGCTTTTTAAAGATTTAAGAATACAAGCAGTTTCTTGGAAAGCAGGTATTCCTTTAAAAATAGTTGGAATTTTGCCATTTAGAAGTGAAAGAAACATACTTTGGAAACTTTTATATGATCTCTATTCCTGTACTTCTATATATAAATACGGACGAGTAGAACTAAATATGTTTGTCAGTGAAAAAGAATACCAGAATCTAACGGCAGGTCCCAAAAATCCAAACTTCTATCAGGCATTAAGTGTACTCTGGCAAGTAGCTTGTGATGTTAAGCTTCTGCATGTGGAGCCTTGGTCGTCATTTGATATATGCCCCCAAAATGGGCAGCTGGAAAAGCTAAAGCACAGGGAACCATTAGAACCAATACAACAGAACCTGTATTTTATTCAAATGACTCCTCGAAAAACTTTATTTACAGAAGAGTTGACTCCCGTTAACTATGATGTATTTTTTCATATGGAAAAGCACTGTTTTGGGAAGCGCAATGCCAAGCTAGTAGACCATTTACATTCATTGAGTCCAGTTGATGCCAAGCATATATTGAAGCAAATAAGAAAAAATGAAGATGTGAAAACAATTAATATGTATCCTCGAAACTTTAAACAACTTTTTCAAACTATACAGTGTTCAGAAGATTATGCCCATAAATGGCTGTGTAATGAGAACCTGGAAGACTCAGCCATGTACAGAACAAATTGTCAGAATGTTAGCTGAAGCATTTTATTTGTAAACAAATGAAAAAGAACTAAGTTTGAAAAGTTCATATCCTTTCAACAAGATGACTGTTCTTTTTGAGCACAGACTAGGCAAATAATCTCTTCTGTTGATACCATTGATATTAGTGATGGCTTTTGTTTTTTTCACAACAGAATAAAATGGAAATTTCAGTTGATTATGGATTTCAACAGATTGTCTTTTGAAAAAAATTCCTATGTACTGTAGCGTTGGGAGTATAAGGTGGTACAAGGCATGCTTAGTATGAGCAAAGCCCTGGCTTTGATCCCAAGTACCAAAAAATAAGTTCTTATGTGCTTGTACTTATAGGTTATTACCAGTTGAAATATAGTAACTTACATCAGCACTTTCACTGGTGCTGATTTTTGCATATTCATGGTGGGCAAATGAGTTTGGATATTATTAAGTTTAGAAAGTAAATTAAACTAATTTAAGTGGTTTGTTTTACCTTTCTGGTTGTTGAAATGTATTATCAAATGCTGTACAATGAAATTACTTAAATTCTAATTGTTTCATTATTTTTAGAAATTAAAATATTTTAAGTAAAAAAAAAAAAGTCCCTATGAAGGTGTCAATCTGCAAGTCTGCACCTCATATGGATTTGAGGTCAGAATTGATAGCACTCACTTTGTACAGAGAACCTTCAAATTGATAAATTAATGTAAAATTAGGTTGGCAATACTCTTGGGGTACCTGGTAGAAAAAAATTATCCATGTAGTCAGATCATAACAAATTGGCATATGTTGAACAAGCCCTGTTAAACAGTAACTATAGTAACTGTTAGTTATAGTAACTATAACTATAGTAACTATAAAGACACAATCTGAAATTATCAAACATATGCAAGCATATCTATCTTCTATAAACTGTAATGCTAGCACACCAACGAGTGAGATAATAGAAGAAAATTCTCTAAAATCTTAAAAGAAAAAAAAAGTTGGGGATGGTGACACATGCCTGTAATTCCAGTGATTCATGAGGCTGAGGCAGGAGGATCACCAATTTGAGGCCAGCATGAGCAACTTAGATACTGTCTCAAAATAAAAAGGTCTGAGGATGTAACTCAGTGGTAAAGCACCCCTGGGTTCAATCCCCTGTACTTCAAAGAATGAAAAAAAAAACCTAAACTAAACTAAAATTATGGTATGGGGCTGGGGATGTGGCTCAAGCGGTAGAGCGCTCGCCTGGCACACGTGCGGCCCAGGTTTGATCCTCAGCACCACATACAAACAAAGATGTTGTGTCCGCCGAAAACTAAAAAAAATTAAATATTTAAAATTCTCTCTCTCTTTAAAAAAAGTTATTAAAATTATGATATGAAGTATGTTTACAAAGATCAATGATTCAAAATTCTACTAAAAAAAGAAGAGACTATAAAAAGCAGAAATATCTGAAAATCAACAAATAGAAATTCTAGAAATAAACACATAGGAAAAAAATTTAAATGAATAGACACATTCAAAAACAGACTATAGAGAGTAGAAAGAAAAATTAGTGAATGGGAAGGTATGTAAAAGGAAATTACCCAGATGTAATCAAATTGATCAAAAGAAAATATAACAGATTAATAACCATAAAAAATAAAAATGGGTAATTTATACATTGCTTATTTTTATAAGGAACTACTGTAGCATTGCATATGAGTTGACTTACCTGTATCAACAGGGATAAATGTGAAAAGGATAATGTTAGGTGAAAAATCCACATTTAAAGGATAAATTATGAACCAACACATACAAAACTCACAAATCTACAGAATATTTTTATGGGGACATATGTATGTGATAAAGACAAAATGTGCCGTGTTTCTTTGAGGAGAGTAGAAGAATGAAGAGGATGGTTTTCTCTTCAAAATACTGTTTTTCTTTTATAAAAGGAGATCTGTGGTAATTATAGCAAAAAATTTAACATGTACTTTTATCTCAGCAATGGATACATGAATATTGTTAAAAAAGAAGAATTTTGTTTTCTTTTTTGACTTTCTATATGTTTCAAATGTTTCATGAGAAATTTGGCCTAAAAAAAAGGAATAAGACAGAGAGGATCTTTCCAGAGCACACCAAAGAGGGGATGATGTGCATAAAAGGGAATACAGTTCTTTCTCTCAAAACAAGAGTTTTAATTTCAGAAAAATAAACCTGCCTCTTAATAGTTGATTTTTTCTTTTGGAAAAAAATTATAGTGATTTATAATTGTGCATAATTTATATAAATTTGTTTAGATACTAAGATAGTTTCTCCCATGTTATTGAAATACCACCACATTATATAACCCTCACGGTACAGAAAACCATACTATAGCCAAACTTACATAGCACTTCATGTCTATAAAAAGAACTATTATACAGCGTCTCATTTCCCTTGGTAGCTTTGTGACTTAGGTGGGCAGATTGACTTCCATTTAGTCAATGTCAGAAAAGCTCCACAGATCAATCACAGATCAGATGGGACCTCTAAGATAATGTGGCCCAATATTTTCGTGTCTCAGATAGAAAAAAGAGGGGAATAATATAGATTCTACCAGGGCTGGGGTTGTGGCTCAGTGGCAGAGCGTTTGCCTAGCATGTGTGAGGCACTGGGTTCAATTCTCAGTACCACATATAAACAAATAAAGGTCCATCAACAACTTATAAAGTAATATATATATTTTCTACCAAGTCCCATATTTGTTAAGGGGCAATATCAGAAAATTTATGTGGAAGTCTTTTGAAGAATGTGAAAATCCTCTTCAGATGAATGGGTTTGTTGTTATTTTAACTTCTTTATTGCTTCTTTAAACACACCACGTGTAGATATGGAGAGACATTTGGAAGGCAGAAAACTCCTGTGTAATCTTACAGATAATAATCTGTGAAGAAGTGTATGATTTGTGAAGAAAAGATGAAAAAAATAGAAATTTGCAAACATCATGATCTTTAACATTTAAAAATATATGCCAAAGACAAGATTCTGGGGGGAAAATGAAGTAAAATATTAACATTATTTATTTCTGGGTATCAAAATGATGGGTGAGTCTTCAATATAGATTTTTGTATTTTCTATAGTTATTTTTGTATCTTCTGTAGTTTAACTATAGTTTTATATGATGATTATGCATCAGCAGAAGTTGTCAATACCTTGATATTATTTGGAACATAAAACCATAACCACCACAAACACTTAAATACAGAGGACTCTTTAAAATTAGTCACATAAGTGTGTCACCATTAATAATGCTTTCACACTTCAGAGAGACTGCAGCAGCTCTTCACACATTCGGAAGCAGCCATAGCAGAGGTGTTGCTGTCTTCTGGATTCATGTCATAAACACTTAAATGAGTTTTAAATTGTCCCATGCAGCTCACTGTGAGTCACACCGAAGTGCACAATTAGGACCATCAACACCACTCCTGCACTGACACATTCATATTAAAGAGATTTCCTTGTCACATAAGAAGGTGTTAAGATTTGGAATTCGAAAAGTTGATCTCACAGAAGTTTAGAGTAGAATGTCAGTTACCAGAGGCTGGAGGGAAGGAAGGAGGGATGGGGAAAGGTGGATCAGTTAGGATTAAGAAGTGAGATTATAGATAACAACCATGTCATGTGTATTTCAAAAAGCAACAAGAAAGGAGTTTGAAATTTTCACCATAAAGAAATGATAAATGTTTGATACACATGTTTAACCTGATGTTATACATTCCAGGTGTACTGAAACATTACATACTACCCTACTAGTATGTTCAATTTTAATTTTTTTATATGTATCAGTTAAAAAATTAAAAAGAAAAGATCTGGAATTTCAGTAACTGAAGCCTCTGAAGATATTTCGGCAAAAAAAAAAAAAAAAGAAAAAAAATATTGTCTCCACCTGCTGGCGATCATGTGTTAGTGGGCTGGTCCACACAGGTAAAATGAAATCCAAGTTCCATGTGAGCACAGAAACTATGTCCTCACCTCTGCATTCTTATCATTACAATAATGGCTAGGTTTATTGGGTTGATCAGCTTTTTTCTTTTGTTTTCTCGGAAAAGCCATGCATTATGTCATTTTATTCCCCATACTATTTGTAAGTATGAACCTTTAATGAGCTTGTTTTACACAGGAGGATAATCAAGGCATAGAGAGGTCACACCACTCCCAAGGCCACACAGTTACTAAAGGACAGACTGGAAAAGGAATCCAGAAGAAGCCAACCCCTCTGCTCTTGCAAATGTGTGAAGAGCAACTGCAGTTTAACTGGAGTATGAAAGCATTATTAATGGCAAAAATAATCAATAAGAAAGCACAGGAAAGAAAAAACAATGATTGCAATTAATGCAAGTCAGACAAACTGGAGTGTAACCACCCTCAGTGCTGTATTGTCTGCCTTGAGACCCTAAGCAGATCAGCCCAGAAGGAGCCCTTCCCTTCTCTGTACTTCACAGGCTTTTCCCGAAGATGAAATGAGACCAGAGTGTGAAAGCCCTTTGTAACTTGCTTCCTGTTTTTCCAAATATTATCTCTGAATTAAGTCAGATCATTCGCAATGAAAACCCTTAAACTTTATCTTTCTGTTTTCCTGAAGATATATAATCTTTATGTTGTGACTTAAAGTCTTGCCTTTGTTTTGCAGAAGATAAACACACAAATGCCTTAACTGTGCTTTTTTACGTATTTGGCTAAAGTAGAAAGATATTTTTCACTCATTGCCTATGTCTGCTATTAATTTAATACATTTAACAAGTTCCAGGAAAACACTGTTTTCACAGGAAAACATGTCTCTGCTGTCAAAAAATAAGCATAAAGCTCTCTTTGGCTGCCAGGAAATTGAATTTTGTGTCCAGGGGTCCACCCTCTGCAGCCGGGAAGTATCCCTTCCCCAGCTCTGATATTTCTTTCTTCCTAGGGTTTACTCACCCTTCTTTGCATGTATAAGTGACAGTGCTCCCAAATGTGAAATCACTCCCAGTGAAGACAGCATCTTTGATGGCAGGTGGCTCTCCACAGAAGATAAGATGACAGGTAGGTGGCCTTCTGTCCCAGCTTCCAGAAGCTGTGCATTCAATGAGGGAAGGGCCCTGTAAGCTACAAGAAACAAGGACTTGTGATAATAAAAGCAAATGTGACTCCATTTTGTTTTGTAACTCCATCCTGTAAAACAACCATGCCAAGGAGAAGGGTCATGACTGGGGCAAGATGTTCTTTTCCTTTTGCTATAGAAATCTTTAAGAACATGGAACTACCTAAAGGGGCATTGTTTCTGTAACTAGGGTAACGGGGCTCTGTTTCTGTAACTGGGGTGACTGGGCTAACTGTGATTGGTTAGGCTTCCCGCCACCTGACCCCACTCTCCCACTTCGGTAACCCGACTTGCTTGCATTGGCTAGGCCCCCTGAACACCCCTTTTGCGGTTTTCAGGCTTATAAGGAGCGCCCTTGCAATTGTTTGAGGGCTGATCAGGGGGACAGCTTTATGTTCTGGTCAGTTGCCACCGGTGTGCTTCAATAAAGGCTTGATTTGATTATACGTGAGTGGTCTGGAAGTCAGTTTATGAAACCCCGGGACGAAACTTTAACTATAACAGACTCTAGGTCACCCTTACCATTGGTTAATTATTTACTGCCATGGAGACGAGTTAGAGAGACTCACAAGAAAATGGAGGACCTTTGAGAAGTTCTTGTATATAAAAAATGGTGTGTCTTCATATTTCATTACTTGATATAAAAATAAGGGGAATTTAAACAGGCCATATACCATATAAAACAATAACCACTTGGTGCAAAGTAGAAGTTTAATGTGCTCACAGGTTGTGGTGTGGGGAACTCCAGACTTTGTGAATAGCACCTTACTTGAATGAAAAGTGTTGATAGGCTTATTAGGACCCAACTGGAAGGGAGACACCTGAGTAAACAGGTAATCAGAGTAATTGACGTCAAAGGGCACTGTCCTTGCCATAAGCCTGGGCTTTTGAACCCTGTTGCTTGGGAAGACTTCCAGCCCTCCTCTTTTAAAAACCTGGCGTCCCTGTGCCACGGATCTTCATTGTCTCATTCATTCTACTTCCTGCTTCCTTGATCTGTTTCTCTTCAGGTGCTGTTGACCACCTTCTGATCACAACCTTTCTCTATTCCTTCATTCCAAACTCAATCACTAGCCATCAAATTAAACTATCAGTATTAAGAACCAAGACCCTTGTTCTAAAATTGGAGGACCACCCAAATTGTTCTTCCTTCTCCATTTCCTGCTAACCTGTTTGTTGAGCTATTCTCTATCCCAGCTCCTTATCAGCCATCATCTCACACTGAAAATGAAAGCAGAAACTGATCCCAAAGCCCTGGAGCCAGTATATTACATATCTTGGCTTTTTGTTTCTATAAATTGCAACGTGTCTATAAGACCGGGAAGGCAGTTAGCTGTCTTCCCAGTTTTGGCCAAACTGTGATTATATTTTATTTTTCCTTTTTATATCATCTTTCTCTCTTTCATTTCTGCTGCAAGTGGTGACTGAATCCAACTACTCAGGCCCTCAGCAACCTTGGGCAACAGAACTGGTGCCTCCCTGGTAGGACTAACGCCTTCTGATGGAGTTCTTAGGAGATGGCCACTCCAAGGGCTTCACCAATGGTAGTCAGCCCTGGAAAAAGAGAAAGAAATGTTCCTGCAGCTAAGAAACTTTGTTTCAGGACCCAGCTCTTTTTTTAAGCCAGGGTTGACTGCCCTTTTACCACTTTTGATAGACTGGGAAAATGAATTTTTATGAATCTACAGGCCTCAAATTCATTCGACCCGCTAAATTCTTGAGGGCTCTGCGTGTTGACCTCATTCTTTCTTTCCCTTGTCTTCTGGGACTTTTTAGCCAATGTGGGGTTCTTGAGCCAATTTGGGTTCTTGAACTGTTAGTCTGACAAGGAAATTTGGCCTTGTTCTTAGATGGTAATAAGTATTACTTCTTGCAGTTTGTATTTTAAATTATTGCAGTTCTGTGGTAATGTACCTAAAAAAGTTCCAAGCCTGATGTCAGATAATTCTTGACATTAAATGTAAAGTGAAGAGCTTTCTACCAAAATGGTAATTCATCTTGGTCTGCATAAGGAGGACTCTAATAAACACTCTTTAAATGCGACTCTTGGACAGAACTTAATTACTTTACAGAAAAATTGGGTATTTTTTCTTGTCTGTCAAATTCTACCCAAGTACAACTCTTAATGTTTTAAGATGTTAGTTACTGCCTGTTAAACTTAATTGTGAACTCTAGGTAAGCTTAGCTTAAGAATTGTTCTTTCTAGGCCTCTTTTGTTGCACAAATTTGGTTTAAAAGTGTCTTCTGATGACAACTTATAGCCATCTATCTCTTTCTTTCCCACGTGGGAATCAGATCAGATCAATGGATAAAACAAGTCCATTGGTGACATGGGACTAGTGGTGTGGGATGGTGGGTAATCATAAAAGTTTTCAGAGAAACTCATTCAGAGATGGGGTAAGCTGTCATAATCAAAAGGGAGTCACTTGTTAACCCTACCAAAAAACAAGGTGGACCACAAGTGACAGGAGGATTCTTATGCATGACTAGCTGGCACGCAAGTCCTGCCACTAGGTGGAGCCCTATCTTCAGACTTTGGATCTTTTCATCCCATGCCCTTGAAGCAATCCACACACCAAATGCAGTAATAAACAGCCAGCCAGATGAAACCGTGCCCCAAGTCTCTCAAGACTCTGGATGGACAAGCTGGAGGGGAACTGTAATGGAATCCATTTAAATAGAAAGTCACAAATTGTTTTTCCATCTCCTTTTCCTGCTAACCTGTTTGTTAAGCTGTTTTCTTCATCCAGCTCCTATAAGCTGTCTTTGTCACACTGAAAATGAAAGCTGAAACTTCCCTCAAAGCCCTGAAGCCAACAGTTGAAAACTTCCATTGAAACATATCCCTGAGCCAGCACAGCCTGGATGAATCTAGTTACATATACTTCCTGGCTTTTTGTTCCTATAAATTACAACGTTTCTGTAGGATGCGGAAGGTGGTTTAGCTGTCACCCCAAATAAACTGTGATTAAATTCATTCTTTTTTTGTATATTGTTTCCTCTTATTTATGATGTAGGCAGGTGACTGAATCCAGTTGGTCAGGACCCCACAGCCTTTGGCCTGGGCTCCAATAACCTGACCTTGGCATACTCTTTTACAACATCTCATGCAATGTTGAGTATTAGCTAAGTAAGCTGTTTATTTAAAAAAAAATCCATCATAAAATCATTAAAACAGGTATTGTGGTATGCCTCACAGTGTTTGCTTTCTGTCTGAAGTCTGAATGCGGAAGCAACTGAACTATAACGAATTCCCAGAATCATAGACTGAATATTTCCTTGGGCTTTCCTATTAGCTAGGATTCAGGAAGCGTACACATTTGAGAATAGCCTTACATTTATAAAACATGAATAGACCTAGTGAGTAAATAATGAGCAATGGGTATGTGTGTGTGTGGGTGTGTATGAAACTGGACTTTACCTGTATCCTCTCTCGCAAGAGTACGATGCAGTAGAAAGGTAGGTAAGTCCACTCAAATTCAATTTTCCATGGTCTATGTTTTCGGGACTGGAACACTCCACCAGTTCACACACAGGGGAAGAATGACTCCAAGAACCACTAGCAAGACAGGACAATTCTTTCTCACCAGCCAAAGTGTATCCTTTATTACATCTGAAGAAGGTAGAAGAAAATTACAGAAAGTAATTTGCTTTATTTTGCATAATTTTATCTGTACCAAAAGCCTCTAAAATATATTGAAAAATTACATATATTGAAAAATTTCTCTTTTTTTTCCTATGGAAAGAATGTTTTTAAGTTCTGTTTATTTATTTATTTTTTCATTCAAGGTTGTATACTGTATATGTTCCCTGGAGGAATCTTGCTAGAGAAGAGGATAGACTCAAGAATTTGCTTGGCCTGAATGTTTTCTCTGATATAAGGAGGCTGACTCATAGTGGGTATGGAGGGAGAGCATGGGAGGATAGGGAAGAGGGGTGGGAGGGAAAGGGAGGGGGCAGGGGGTTAGCAAGGATGGTGGAATGTGATGGACATCATTATCCAAAGTACATGTATGAAGACATGAATTGAGTGTTAATATACTTTATATACAACCAGAGATATGAAAAATTTGGCATATATGTGTAATAAGAATTTTAATGCAAAAAAACAAAGTACATGTATAAAGACACGAATTGGCGTGAACATACTTTATGTACAAAGATATGAAAAATTGTGCGCTATATGTGTAATAAGAATTGTAATGCATTCCACTGTCATGTATTTAAAAAAAGAAAATCAATTAAAAAAAAAGAATTTGCTTGGCCTCCAGTTTGTGTTATGGATTAGCACATGTATAGAAATGTCTTGGTTTGAGAGTTGTGTGGACTAGTTCAGGTTCCTTATCCATCAGGTGTGGAATCAAAGCCCATTAATAGTATTCATGAGCCTAGAGTACTTTTCTGCATGGCATCCTGCATGGGGGAGCTTGGGGGCATAATAGGTTACTGCTCAAGGGATTTAAGGATGCCAAACATGACTACCTTTAGGTTATTGGATTAGATGTCTTCACACTCCACATCATTCAATTAAGTCCATATTAATTCAAAAAACATTTTCTGGGGTTATTTCCCCCCTTCCTCCCAGTGTTCTATCACTGCTGGGACCGTCATCAACAACTCTGCACACTGTTTCAATTTTAGGCACTTACCTGAATGTCACTTTACTGCCATAAGTAAATAATGACCCATCAATGCCACCATTTTCTGGAATAGCTGGTGCACCACAGGACAGAGCTAAAAGGAAGAAAATAAAAATCATGGCTTTTCTTTGTGTGTGCAAAACATCTCTGAAAGCTCAAGGGTCAGCTCTAGATTTGCTTTTGTTCTTGATGTTTGTTTTGTCATACTTGAGCATGAGCCTAATACTTGGGTATCAAGACAAATAAGACCAACCAACAGAACATAACACTGGTGACACGCCTACATCTTATCTATCTAGGATTGCCAGACACAAAAATATGGAAATTCACTTGACATACCTTCACAGTTTGGCATTAGGTGATTCCATTCTCCAGACTCCAAACACGTGATTTTTGTGACTCCCACCAGCTGATATCCTTCCTCACAGGAAAATGTGACCTCGGCGCCCACTGTATGCATCTCGCCGGAAGAGTGGCCATTTTCTGGATTTCCTGGAGCCTTACATTTTTTAGGTTCTTGAAACAAAGTTTTTTTTTGGGGGGGAATAATAAGTAGCTTTCACACAACCATACAAAGTCTCACAGCAAAAGAATTTCACTACAGTTGAGGCATACATGAAAACCTTGAGATAAAAGCTTCTCAAGGGAGATGCATAAAGGCCAGGTACACATTGGACATTAGGCCAGAAAATACATTTAATATGCATTTAAATAAGAATATTTGGAAGCAGAAAATGATTAATAAAATATATAAGGTTTATCTGGACAAAATGGTAGTTGTTTACTGGGGAAGTAGTGATGGTGTCAGAGCATGGCTCAGAGGGCTTTACCCCTCCCACCTCACTCCAACTGCACACCCAGTTTGTAAAAAGCAATTGTCTTGGTCTCAAGTGCATTGAAAGGTTGTATAACAGCAGATTCAAGGAAGTTACTAGCCTCCCTTTCCAAACAGACTGCATACCATGAGACCCTCCTATGTACAAATTAGGGGTGGGGGTCAGCCATCAGTGTAAAGCAGGGAAAATGGTTAAAGCAAGTTCAGCAATATGAGAGAATATAATACTTGAATTCTCAGAAGGGGAGGGTATACTGAGTCAATCTTCCTAAAGGTCATCTGGACAATATTAAGACAAGAATTTTACATGAAACACTCTCAGAAAGTAAATGCAATTATAAGACTGGATTTTGAGAAAATCAGGGAAAGGTAAGAACAAAGATTCATGTTCAAAGATGTATATTAAACTGTTTTTTTTTTGAAGTGGGTATCATCCGATGTTAACATACAGAGAAAAAGTAATTATGGGAAATCCATAAAGTGGATTATAAAACAAGAACTAAAATAATATTCTCAAACCTATCATGTGACTTAAAAATGTACATGAAGTCATGTTAAAAGTAACTAAATAAGTTGCTTATAGATAGCATACAGAAAAACACCGGAGGTATACATTAACAGTAAATATGTCTGCGTGGTGGGATGACAGACAATTTCACTTTTCTATTTTGTTTTAATAGTTTGCATATTCCCTCAAGGAAGTCGTATGGCCTTAGAATTAAGAATACTTGAAGACATTTTTCAACTTACATTTTATTTGACTCTACACAAATTCAGATTAAAACTCTACTTTCTGAATCCATGATAAACTCACTTACTCTACCAACCGCATGTATTTCCTTACCATTCCCATATATCTCTCTCTGCTAATGTAGTTGTTAATACATAATTTGCTACATTACTTATATTTCAGTAATAAATTATAACAACTGCCTGCAATTTGAACCCAAATTTAGAGTACTTCTCTAGAACAAACCCTGGAGTGAACTGGTTTCCAAGCTCACTGTCTGATATGTTTGCCTTTTTGTCTGTAGTATTTGCCTATTTATTCTGCTTTAATCATAGTATTTTTTTCTCCTGCTTGGCTTTGTAGTTTTAAAAGTTTTTATTAGAAGTGATGTCTCTGTCTCTTCTATTGTGTACAAGCAGTCTCCCTGAGACTTTCTTTTGGTTCCTATACTAACTCATTTTCAGTGCCATATGCCTTTGAGCAGGAAGATTTTTGAAATTTCCTGTAGTTTGAATTTTGTTTAATTTTACTCATCCTTTAAAGAGAAGAGATGTATCTAAATCAGATATTTCTATAGGCAAGTTTTCTGTCTTGTATGTTTTATTTTTAAATTTTTATTGGTGCATTATAAATAATAGTGGGATTCATTAAGCTGATTCAAACTTGCACATAACATAAATGTGACTTGTTCTTAAAGAGCACAGTGAGAGAACACAGATATTCAGCCTGTGAATAGGATGATGTGTATAAATATCCAACATTCTCTGTTTAAGATTTCCTCGCTAAACCTATTTACAATTCTATTTATATTGTCTGATGCTGACATTGTGTTTTTGTGGTTACTATTGTTTACATTTTCTCTTTCTCTGTGTGTGCATGTGTGTGTGTGTGTGTTACAATGGGAAACATGGTAATATGTCATATATAACTCCTGGGATTTTTTTCTCTGTCTCAAATTGTAGGACTATACTTTGGGGACCCATAGCCAGATGATTTGAACAGTATTTTAAATTCCTTTTTACTTCTATCTTATTATGTTCTGATAGTTACCCCTTATAGCAAATGTAGAAAGATACAAGAGATGGGCCAGTTATTACAAAATATAGAGGTATGGTCAGGCATCCAGATGTCTATTTTCTTCAGTGATAAAATTTTGTGTGACTGTGGCAGAGGGAATTGTTGATGTTAAGGATGTGATGAACAGTTTTCTTGGTTCTGATTGAGGCAGAGAGGCACTGATTCTATTCTTAAACCCATTCTATTATTCTTGAACTATGTAGACACTTCTTCAACATCCTGGTGATACATTGGATTGAGAGTACTCCAGGAGCGGGAGCAGCCTGGACCCACGTATGCATCCCTACCACGTAGCACACTGCTCATGTGTAGGCATGCATGGGCTCTCTGTTTTGTTTTTCAGAAACTGGGAAGTTGGGAGAGGCACAGTACCGATTTAAAACACCTTTAGTTGTCACTAGTGTTTTTTTTTTTTATTATTAGATTCTATCTTCTGCATCTATCTGTATGCTCTTTGAAACTATTATCTTATTTAAAATAACATAAATATATACTAGAATAAAAAATTGAAATAGGCATTTCTGGTGATACATAGATGAGTTACCTGCGCAGTTTTTACCATCTCCTGTGTATGGCGGGATACAGGAGCACACATAGGATCCATTGGTGTTCAAGCACAAGGCATGGTCACTACAATCTGACCCAACAGCACACTCATCCACATCTGAAATAAGACAGATGGCAAATATTCGAGTTGATTCACTTTTCCTATGTATCAAACATTTGTTTTCCCTTTTAAATCATTACCTATCTCTTAACATATAACACTTTATATATTTTTATGAAATTTAAATGTAATAGTCATATCACATTCCAGATACACCATGAGAGTGATTATTTCTTTAGTTTACAGGTAGGCAAATAGAAGAACAGGGATAGATATAGTCTTACTATTGAGGCTGAGAAAAATTTAAAACATTTTTGGCACCTCCCAGGACAGCTGCTTTGTAATTATGGCTTGCCCAGAGTTTCCTGGGATAAGATGAAGTTAACAAAGGCATGCCATTGGAGCCTCAGGAATTTGTGGTAGCTGTTTCTCAAGGGGATAGAATAAACCCACACCAGTAACTACCAACATTTATCTCACCAAGGCATGATGGTGAAATGCCATTCCAGCTTCCATTATCGGTACAGAACATCCTTGAATCACCCAACAAATAGTAGCCATTGTTGCACTGATAGGTTACTGTGCTGCCAGCATGGAAATCCTCAGCCGAATAAAAGCCATTCTCCAAGGGGGGAGGCACCCCACAGCTAATGCCTGGAATGTGACCAGAGAGCACACGACTATATTATGAGCACAATGCTAAAAGGACATCATATTTACATTAACCTAGTCCTATAGTATCTCAGTTGGACACAAATTTTCCATTGCACATAAACATTGGATTGAGAGTACTCCAGGAGCGGGAGCAGCCTGGATCCACATATGCATCCCTACCACGTAGCACACTGCTCATGTGTAGGCATGCAATTTATTCATTCCAAAAATAATTATGGGGGCCAGGCATGCCTGTAATTTCAGTAACTCAGGAGGCTGAAGCAAGAGGATTGCAAATTCAAGACCAGCCTCAGCAATTCAGAGGTGAGGCCTTAAGCAACTTAGTGAGACCCCGTCTATAAAACAAAAACAAAAATAAACAAACAAACAGAAAACAACAATCAAAAAACCAAAAAGACAAAAAGGGCTAGAGATCTAGTCAGAGATAGAGCATCCCTGGGTTCAATCCCCAGTACCACACACAAAAAATATAATAAATAATTATGAAGGTCTACTACATTCTCCTATGTACCAGGGTTAAAGCAGTAAACCAAAGAGATGATACTTTCGCCTTGTGGAGTTTATTGTCCAGTGAGGTAGATGGTCAAGAAGGTAAACATATGCTCTGTCAGGTGGTGATGGCTGCTGTCCCCCACCTACAATAGCAGTCTTGCCTCTATCCAACACTTTCCTTTTGTACTGCCCTACCATGATTTATTTTTCTAGCCCTTACCATTATTATTGTTTACTATAAATAAATAATTGCATATTTTCTTGCTTATTTTTCTGCCCCTCTTACTAGAAATGTAAACTCCAGAAGATCAGGGATTTTGTCCCAACTACTGCATCTTCAGAACTTAGATCAGTGCCTGGTGTAGAGTAGGTACTTTAAAGACCATTGATAAATGAATGGGTGATAAGTCAGCTTAAGAGACCTCCCTTGGTCTCCAGCCTGCATGGTCTGTGTTTTCCTCAAACCCAGTTCCTTGTACAACCTGGAGGAATTCACAGGTTGTGTCCTTGGATGTTCATCACCACGTCCCTTAAAGTGCCTGGCAGAGTTCCTCACACAAAAGAAGGACTCAGTGAATATCTGCTGTATTAGCCACTGTCAAGTATTTAGTTTTTCTCTAGAATTCCTGAAGGGTGTTTGCATAATTCCAATATTTTTTAAGAGCCACTGTAGTGATCAACGAAGACAGCTTACGTTCACAGTGAGGGAGTGGTTGTGTCCATTGTCCTTGATTCAGACAGTACTGCACAGGATTCCCGACCATCTGGAAGCCTGGGTCACAGAACAGACTGACTTTGGAACCTGGCTTTAAATCTACTGATGCAGTTCGTAGATGAGGTACTGATCCTTCTAAAGGTGGACAGTCTAAGGGCAGAGAACACAGGTGCAGAGCTGGTCAGCAACACAGCAGCAGTGCCATCAAGTCAGTGCCATCAAGTAAGATGTCCAAATCCTACTTTGTACCAACATGGAAGAGCCAGTCTACTGAGATTAGAACAAGTCACCACAGACCCTGGTCATCATCAAAGGTAACAGGAAAAATGAACTGAGTCAACAAACAATTTTCCCTCTTTCAGCTGATGTCTGTTGAATATTTTTTTGGGGGTGTTTTCTTATGTTATCTTTTTAAAATTCATTCTAATTAGTTACACCTAACAATAGAATGCTGAATATTTTTAAAGGAAAAATGACATTTTAGTAATATTAATGAAATATTCTTATAAGTTATCAAAAGTCATGAATTCTAGACCCTTTTAAGAAACTCATTTAAATATTTTTAATTTTATGACACATCTTGATTACCCAGAGTTTGACTATTGGTGAGTGGAGGCCATATTTATTATATTTCTCCAAATTTCCCAGACAGCTGCTAGGAAATATAGAACAAAACCTTCTCAAATAGGAGCACAGAACTTTGGAGGGCATTTTAGACAAAGCAACTGTATTCCTCTTCTCATCCTAATCTTATTTCGCCTTTGCCAAATTTCCTTTCCAATTAATTTGTATCTTGTTATACAGGATGTATTTCAACATTAGAAAAATCTTTTGGATGCACATAAGGTAAAGATGAATTACTAGTCAAAGAGTAGGTTGACCACTCCTTGAACAATTTGACCACTAGAGTATTCTGAATGGCCTCCGCTGGCTATTAAACTCCAGGGTAACCAAGAGACAGCCAAGTCTCACCAGAACAGAAGATGCTCTTGGGATTGATCTTCACCTTTCCCACAATTCCCGACAAGAAATCAGGCCAGGCCAATACGTTTCCTCTGCTGAGTTCCTCTGGGCAGGAAGTAGCCAGGGATTTCACCTGAAAGTTTAAAAGTACATTTTTAAATAAAGACTTACTTTCCCACGGAGACAGAGTTATTATTATTATTTTTTTTAGTCCCACGAAAACCATTCACAGATTTTTGAAAGGTAGAGGTAAAGGGAAACAGGCTTCTGCATGGTATGATTTCAGAAGCAAGAAGAAACCTCTTTTCCCTTTCTCCCATCATTCCCTCTCCAAATATTTCCCCTATTAGGCTTGTGGTTGTCTGAAAATTTCAAATCCTGTGCATGCAGTTCCTTGTCTAAAGCTTTGCAGTTTATTAAGGGGCTGCAGAGGTCCCCTGCCATTCTATGTCTTTGACCTCTGACAGAGTTGGAGAAACAGGCTTGGAGAAATTCTGCCACTATAATCGTGAATAAACATTTACCAAGCCCTAATGATAGGCCAAGCAATACCACAAACGCACACTAGGTATTTTGTTCAATACCTTCAGAACTCTGCTCTATTATAGTTCTATTTGTTGACATTTTATGGATAAGAAACTGAAGCTCAGAGAGGTGGTAAACACACTCAAAATCATCCCAGTGAATTTGTGACAGAACTGGGATTTGAACCAGGCTGTTTGACTCCAGACAGATCACTTACTTATTTGTTACTCTCTAAGGATGATATTTCACAGTCTTACGTTTCTGCACGTTTAGTCGGAGAGATTTGAAGGATTTATTCTTTACAACTCTTTCTAGTTCTGAAATTGCAAGGTTTCACAAGATACTCATTTCCAATAAAATTTTAGAATATCACCAAGCAACTAAAAAGGATAATCACTGAAAATTATTATAGATAACTTCTGCCTAACTCAGACCATAGCATCCAATGATATTGGTGATCAATTCTGGTAACCAAGAGCTCACAGTAAGATATGTCATCATTAGGCTGTTCCCATTTTTGCTGGGTTTGTACCTTTGCATCTCATTACTGTCATACACTGAAAATGGAATTGACCTGCTGTGGAGACAGAACATAGTCCCAGAGGTTGAGCTGGCTTATGGAGCCCACAAAAGATTCGGCTGGGCTGAATCCCTCGCCTTTTTTGTCTTGCTCTTGCCCAAGAACTAAGGCACCACCACCTAAAGAGAAAGAGAGAAAAACAGAGGAGAACGGGCTCGATGGTCTGTTACTTATAAAAAGCTGACTTTAGTCCTTTGAAAGTATAGTCAATATAAATGTCTGAGAGAAAACTATCGAATAGCAAGGATGGTGGAATGTGATAGACATCATTATAAAAGTACATGTATGAAGACACAAATTGGTGTCAACCTACCTTATATACAACCAGAGATGTGAAAAACTGTGCTGTATACGTGTAATAAGAATTGTAATGCCTTCTGCTGCCATTTATTTTTCAAAAAAAAAATAAAATACATAACTCAGGATCATATCATATATGATGTCTGAATTCTAATTTTTTCTCAAATATGTTCTCATTTCATGAGTTTCAATAGCTTTGCTATTTCTTATGAATGCACAAAAATCCCTTTGATTAATTAAATAGTAATTTGCTTAATTATTTCAATAGTTACTTACTACAGGAGAGTAGAGTTGTTTCCAAGTTTGATATGAAAGTAACACAGACATAAACATATTGACACATAAACATACATTCAGATGATTGATTATTTCTTTTAGATTGATTTCCTGTAGTTGAATTGATAGTAAATTAGGAGATAGGAAGTAGCAAATGAAGTGAGTTTTCTAAGACTTTTGAGGTAAATTTCTAAATTGCTTCTCAGAAAGTCTATCAATTTTCATGCCAGTCCACACTCTATACAAGTGCCCACCATGTTGAATCCTTACTAATTGTATTGTCACTGTGACATGGAATACAACAGAGACCTCAAAGTCGGTGTGTCTTAAACCAGATGCAGAGTTATTCCCTTCTCTTCTCCCTAGAATTCTTATCTCAGTTAACAGACTCTTCAGTAAACCTGGGCATCCAATTGAAGGCAGTCAGTTATTGGTATGTACTGAATTTTGTCGTTCCCCAAATTTGTATATTGAAGCACTACTCCCTGCTGTGATAGTATTTAGGAAGCAATTCTGTTTAGATGAGATTGTGAGAAGGGGACCCTATGATGGAATTGGTGCCCTTAGAGAAGGAACAACAGAGAATTTACTCTCTCTCCCTGCCATGTGGGGACACAGTGAGAGGATGGCTAGGGATAAGCCTGGTAGACAGCCCTTGCCAGAAACTGACCATGCCGGTCGGTACCCGGATCTCAGACCTACAGCTTTCAAAACTGTAAGGAAGTAAATTTGTTATTTAAGCTACTATGGCATTTGTCAACGGCAACCTGAGTAGACTGAGGGCCACGAGAACTCTGCAATGACGGACCCATTCTTCCTGCTGTGGTCAGACAACCATCTTCTCAGGCGGTTGCTATAAGAGTTTTCTAGTTTTATTTTCCTGTTATTCAATCTACTTTTCAGTCTTCCATCAGAGCTTAATTAAAAAAAAAAGACATAAAAGCTACTTTTAACCATATAAGAAATACACCTATTATAAACATATCATGAAAGAATAGAGAATAAAAATCACCTGTGATCTCACTGCCCAGAGAAGAGATGGTTGAAAACAAGAACATACTGTGTTATACACAAATAGAAACCACCATCTCACTTCACTTGCTACTTCCTATCTCCTAATTTACTGAAGGAGAAAGTATATATTCCTGGAGGGACATAAGCAAGCTCACTATAGCCAATTTCCAGGTTATATCTTAGCTTCTTTCTCCACCATATCTTCTTTTCCTTCCCTGTTCATCACCTCTATGAAATAGCTAACCTTGCCTTCTCACACAAAACCCCTTTGTGGGCTGGGGTTGTGGCTCCATGGTAGAGCACTACCTAGCATGTGGGAGGTGCTGGGTTCAATCCTCAGTACCACATAACATACATACATACATAAATAAATAAAGGTGTTGTGTCCAACTACAACTAAAAAATATTAAAAAGACAAACAAAACCCATTGTGGCTCTTTGTCTCTATGCAGAGATCCTTCCATCTGAGCCACCTCTTCCCATCCTCCTGCCCAGCCACCTCTGACTCATCCTTACGACACAGGGTAGCCAAATCCAGCAGAAGCTTATGAGGCTGCTGCTGGTGTGCTGTCTACAATATCAGGCACCAGACTCACACAGTTGTAGAAGTAGAGCTGAGAACTGTACTGGCCCTGGGAGTTTATAATTCTAAGGGAAAATACACAGACATTTTCCAGTTGAGTGTGCTTAATGAACAGTGCAAGTGTACAGATAATAGAAGAACCAAAAGAAAGGGTTCCACGAGGAAGGGCAGGGCTCAGGGAAGGCTCTCAGACTTGGACCTTGATGCGTAGTGAGAGTAATCTCATGCTGAACAAAGATATGAAGAGTCTCTAGGTAACGAAGTGAGTAAAATGCAAGAAAGAATAAAATAACACGGTGAGTCTGAGAAATACTGAGGATGTCCATTCACAACTCCTTGGTCTCTCTAGCACTTCCAGGTGCTTCTGTTTCTAAGGCACCTGCTACTTCCGTGGATGTGTACCAGCATGCCAATTTAAGATGAAAAGGCAGAGGGAGGATGAATAGGGCACAACCACCAGCCAGAGGAGTTAGATTCTAGAAATGCACTTCAACTTTCATGAGCCTCTGTCTCCTTCATCTCTTAATCTGGTAATAACTATTCCATTATCAAATTCAAAGGGTCATGGGGAAACCATTGAACAAATCTGTGTAACAGGATTCTTTGTTTAAAAAGGTAATTAGGCATGAGTAGTATTACAAAGAAGTTTTGGTTTTAATATTGGGTTCCTGTTCAAATATATTTTACAAAGAGGCAGCTGGCAATAGAATAATGTATTTTAAATTTATCAAGAGTGCTTTCACTACAATCATATTAAAATATTGCCCTACTCTTGTGATCATGTGATTTTCAAAAGCAGCTTCAGTATCGATCGACTTCCCAATACTGTCACTCTGCAATGATGTGTCTGATGTTCTAAGTTGGTCTCTATTTCCCTTCTCCTAGCTTCCAAATTAACCTTTCCAATCCATTCTTTACAAATCATCTCCACTACCTAAATCCAGCACACCTTGTGAGCTTTCTTCTCTCTCCTCTCCTCAGGAAAAAGAAAAATGTGTATGTTCCCTTCTATAGCTAGAGCTTCCTCTGGGCTGTGGTTTCTGCAGCCTCAGCACACAGAAGCTCCTCCTCCTCTCCTTTTTTTTTTAATGTTTTTGTTTGTTTGTTTTTAGTTGTAGTTGGACACAATACCTTTATTTAATTAATTAATTTATTTTCATGTGCTGCTGAGGATTGAACCCAGTGCCTTGCACATGCAAGGCGAGTGCTGTACCGCTGAGCCACAACCCCAGTCCTGGACTGGTTCTTGACAGACGCTCAGCATGAGTGGATACACTGAAGTGTCACCCATCTCCTCAACTACTCCAGCATCATTCAAGGGAGAGCTGCATTCTCCCTTGTTTTCCATTTATCCCAAGTTTGTCTCCCCAGAGAAGAGCAGAAAATGCTTTTCTACTGTGTGTTGTTTGCTGTCTGGCTAGAGATCCCTTTGCTCTTTAGGGGCTTTCCCACATGCCCTCTTGCTTCATTCTGACCATTCCAGGAACCGCCTGAGCTGCCCTTCCTTTCATTTACTGCAGCTGTCTTAAAACCCATCTGTGACTTCCCATTGATTTTGAGATGAAAACCTCAATCCTTTACCTGCTCTATAAGACTTTACATGATTTGGCCATAACCTCCTGCTCCAACCTCCTTCCTTCTTTCAGTCTGCATTCCAGACATATTAAGTTCTTTTGGGTCTTTCATTAGCTCATGCCTATTCCAGTCTGGATGGTCAAGGAGTAGTCAGTCGATAAGAGACAGAACTGTGGATCTTTGTATGAAAACAAGGGCAATACAGCTAGCAAACTTGGTACCCATTGAAGCACCACCAACCACCTCTGTAGTCTAACAGAATTCTATTCATTTTGCAAAGACATACCAGGTATCGCTGTGCCAACGGAGAGGCCAGTACCGCTGTCAGATAATTTCCCATCAATATAGACTTTCCAGGCTCCACCGGCACTTGTCCAAGTGATTGTAATATGATGCCAACTGCCGTCATTCACTGAGGGACAGTTTGTGATCTTTTCCTTGCCATTCACATAAAGGACCCAGCTGTGGAGAGAGAGATCCCAGGGAACACAGCCATTAGTCATATGTTGCAATTCTTTCTGTGGGACCATTTTCCTTTTTTCTTTGTGGGTAAAGTACTTTGTGTAAAATCATTAGGTGCTTTTTCTCCATTTGGTCATATTCCATAGAGGCAGATTTGATTTACTAATTACACTTAATTGTAGCTCTTGGAAATTTTATGTCCTTAAACACTGAGGGGTAGGAAAAAGTCCAAGAGAATCGTCCAATATGAGACAATTCACCATCTGGCTATTTTGGAGAGAGAGTCAAGAATGGAAGAAGTAAAATTTGTGCAAATGCTAGACTGATATCCTTCTGCTAGAACGTTCATTCCCTAAGACCAAAAATGCATTTCAGCTATTCTAGAGAAGGTAGGCTAGCACTACCAATATGGTCTGAATATTTATGTTCCTTCAAAATTTATACGTTGAGGACTAATCACCAATGTGATGGTACTAGGAGGAGGGGAACAAAGAGAGGTACTTATGTCACCAGGACAGGAACCTCATCAATGGCATCATTGCCCTGATAAAAGAGGTCCCAACGAACCTCCTTGATGCTTCACCATCTGGGGACACAGCAAGAACATGAACCAAAAAGCGAGTCCTCACCATTCCAATTCTGCCAGTGTCTTGATTTTGGACTTCTCAGCCTCCAGAACTGTGATACACATTTCTGCTGTTTATGAGCCACCCTAAACTATGAAACTATGACATTTTGTTATATCAGCTCAAATGGACTAAGACAGTTGCCAAAATAGTTGCATGGTACATAAAGTACATCGATTCAAGGAAAAGAATATTTGGAACTGAATGAGAGTGGCCACTGAAAGAGGTTTCCAACAATCGTATCACTCAGGGAACTTACAAGATAATAAACAGTTTAAAGTGAAACAATTTCAAAATCAAATGGAGAAAAATGATATGAAAGTTGATAAGGAAGATAAATATTAATTGAATAGCTCTTCCAGAATCTTCTCAAACCCCATTCAAAGATGTTCATGAAAAAGTAATGTTTTTGCAATATTAATTGCTTTCTTTCTGCATTCTTCATTTTCCTTTCCCTACTCAAGTAGGAAACAAGTTCTCTATGTATGTTTTGCTTTAAGGGAGGATTTTTAAAAAATTTTTATTATTGGTTGTTCAAAACATTACATAGTTCTTGACATATCATATTTCACACATTGATTCTAGTGGGTTATGAACTCCCATTTTTACCCCGTATACAGATTGCAGAATCACATCGGTTACACATCCATTGATTTACATATTGCCATACTAGTGTCAGTTGTATTCTGCTGCCTTTCCTATCCTCTACTATCCCCCCTCCCCTCCCCTCTTCTCTCTCTACCCCCTCTACTGTAATTCATTTCTCCCCCTTGTATTTTTTTCCCTTTTCCCTCACTTCTTCTTGTATGTAATTTTGTATACCCCTGAGGGTCTCCTTACATTTCCATGCAATTTCCCTTCTCTATCCCTTTCCCTCCCACCTCTCATCCCTGTTTAATGTTAATCTTCTTCTCATGCTCTTCGTCCCTACTCTGTTCTTAGTTACTCTCCTTATATCAAAGAAGACATTTGCCATTTGTTTTTTAGGGATTGGCTAGCTTCACTTAGCATAATCTGCTCTAATGCCATCCATTTCCCTGCAAATTCTATGATTTTGTCATTTTTTTAATGCAGAGTAATACTCCATTGTGTATAAATGCCACATTTTTTTTTTATCCATTCGTCTATTGAAGGGCATCTAGGTTGGTTCCACAGTCTAGCTATTGTGAATTGTGCTGCTATGAACATCGATGTAGCAGTGTCCCTGTAGCATGCTCTTATTAGGTCTTTAGGGAATAGACCGAGAAGGGGAATAGCTGGGTCAAATGGTGGTTCCATTCCCAGCTTTCCAAGAAATCTCCATACTGCTTTCCAAATTGGCCGCACCAATTTGCAGTCCCACCAGCAATGTACAAGTGTACCCTTTTCCCCACATCCTCACCAGCACTTGTTGTTGTTTGACTTCCTAATGGCTGCCAATCTTACTGGAGTGAGATGGTATCTTAGGGTGGTTTTGATTTGCATTTCTCTGACTGCTAGAGATGGTGAGCGTTTTTTCATGTACTTATTGATTGATTGTATGTCCTCCTCTGAGAAGTGTCTGTTCAGGTCCTTGGCCCATTTGTTGATTGGGTTATTTGTTATCTTATTGTCTAATTTTTTGAGTTCTTTGTATACTCTGGATATTAGGGCTCTATCTGAAGTGTGAGGAGAAAAAGATTTGTTCCCAGGATGTAGGCTCCCTATTTACTCTCTTATTGTTTCTTTTGCTGAGAAAAAACTTTTTAGTTTGAGTAAGTCCCATTTGTTGATTCTAGTTATTAACTCTTGTGCTATAGGTGTCCTATTGAGGAATTTGGAGCCTGACCCCACAGTATGTAGATCGTAGCCAACTTTTTCTTCTATCAGACACCGTGTCTCTGATTTGATATCAAGCTCCTTGATCCATTTTGAGTTAACTTTTGTGCATGGCGAGAGAAAGGGATTCAGTTTCATTTTGTTGCATATGGATTTCCAGTTTTCCCAGCACCATTTGTTGAAGATGCTATCTTAAGGGAGGATTTGATTGTTTTTTTTTTTTTTTTTGAAAGCCCAAATTCCATAAGAAGAATAGTGTCTGAAGATGGGGAGATTTCCATCAGAGTAGTGGGACTCCCTGAATTGAAGAGAGGACTGAGAGCTCAGTATGTGTCTGGGGTCTACAACCTGCCCATTAGGAGGCCAACAATGTGGGTGTACCAGTGGGAAGTGCCAAGTGGTGCACTACAGTCTATCCACATCGAAGGTTGGACTTGAAGCCTTGCTAAGGACTGTGGAAAAGAGCAGTGGTCCTAGAGGGCCCCTAGAGGCTGAGCCAGTGGACAGCTCAACGATAAAAAGTATGAACGGTGGACCGATGATGGAGGTCCTGCCTGGGTCTGTGGCTCTTAAGCAAAACTCTGAGTGTAATTGAAGCGACTTTCCTGACAATGCAGAGGGAAGGGGCCCTAGAGTTGAAATTAACTGATCCTGAAGACATAAAGAAGTATCACCTTGTGCTGAGCTTGTGGACTGGTTCATAATACACCTGTCTCTCATGAATCCATAATGCACCTCATTCTCCCTGTTTCCCCAGCCGCCACCCCAATCAATGTCACTTCTGAATTATCAGGTGCCAGGATGAGGTCCTGAGCACCTCCATCCTCACTCTTCTGCTTACCCATTGTAATCGGTCAGGAGGAAGGTATTGTCGCTGTCATCCTCTAGTGCATATGAGATTGGTGTTCCATAGTTGATGTTGTCAGAGGATGTCATCCAGAATGCGCAGGTTACAGCATGGAGAGTAGGAAGCACGCCATCGAGCATGACGTACCCATAGATGCCAGAAACTTCAAAATCCAGATTGAAACCTGTAGGCTGTTCTGAAACAAATAAGAAAGTGCAGACTGTGGCACCGGGGAGGCACTTCCAGTAGTCTAATGTAAGCAGCAGGCAAGCAGTGCTATTGCCCAAGAAACTAATTTTCAGTAAATACAATTACTTGAGAAGCAGTTTCAGAATTACATATAGATTATTTACAAAATAATGTTTTGTAATATGTACATAGCCCCCCCCCCCTTTGAAAAAGATAACCAGTGTGCATATAAAAGATTGGAACAGCACTCAATTGTGAAAGAGAGCAGAGAAATACAGAGTCACTGGCAGGAGAGATGGAATTGGAGTGTTATTAAAGCCAAGAGATACTAAAGCGTGTTTGTGTTCAGAGGAGAATGACTCAGTGGAGAGGAAGTGATTGATGTTGCAGGAAGGAAGCAGGGGTAACTGCAAGGGCAATAGCCTGCCCTGTGCAGAGGTCTGGCTTTACTCTATTTCATGGGCAATTCTGCAAAACCTACTCAATAAAATCAAAGTCCTGCAGCTAAAAGATGCCTGTCTCCTGAGAAAGCAGTTTAGTGTTGGCCTATTGATTCCCAAACATGTCCACAGGCTCACACTTTCAAAGTCAAATGGCCTATGGAAGTGTACTTTCTAGAGACATGGAAGAGTTCTGCCAAATTCAGCTGGCTCTATTTCCCCTCTCTCCATTTCTAAGCTTCAATTTCCTCATCTGTGCTGTTGGGGACATTAATCATAGTACCTAGTTTATTGGATGGATGTGAAGATTAAATAAAGTTTTTGGCATGTATGCAGTACATATTATAAGCAAAAATGGATATTGTTATTATATTGCTACTTTTAGTATTATTATTGATAACATAGAGTTCGTATATACCTGTTTCACATCTTTTGCCTGAAAATCCTGGCTGGCACTTACAACTGTATGAGTTTAATCCGTCCACACAGGTGGCCTGATTTCTACATGGGTTAGACTGACATTCATTGATGTTCAGTTCACAGTGTGGCCCTGTGAAGCCTGCGGCACACTGGCACCTGAAAGAAAATGAAAAGTTATAACAACTGGAACAGTTGCAGAAAAAAATTAGAAGGAATCTCCAGTTTATGATCACCTTGTTTCAGAAGGCTTTGAAAACTGAAATGTGGAAACATGTTCTCACATCCAAACAGTGCTTTGTTAGTTGCTTTTCCCAGTTCATCAGATGAAAATCTATTTGGGATGACATATACTAGGAAGTTTGTAGTGGCAGAAATAAAGTGGAAAATAGTGCCAGTCCAGGTGGAATATTATTTATACATTTGTAATTCTCTCCCATAGATGTTCATATGTTACTTGTTGTTATAAAGATTGGCTTTATATATAAGTTAGGCTGTCACTAGAGAGGTTAAGTAATTTATCCAAGTCCTCTTGTTTTCTATTGATTTTTTTTCAAAAAAATAAATGACAGAAGAATGCATTATAATTCTTATTATAGGTATACAGCACAATTTTTCATATCTCTGTATACAAAGTATGTTGACACCCAATTCTGTCTTCATACATGTACTTTGGATGATGATGTCCATCACATTCCACCATCCTTGCTAATCCCCTGCCCCCTCCCTACTCCTCCCAACCCCTTGCCCTATCTAGAATTCATCAATTCCTCTCATGCTCTCCTGCCCTACCCCACTTATGAGTCAGCCTCCTTATATCAGAGAAAACATTCAGCATTTGTTTTTTGTTTTTTTTTGGATTGGCTAACTTCACATTATCTTCTCTAACTCCATCCATTTACCTGCAAGTGCCATGATTTTATTCTCTTTTATTGCTGAGTAAAATTCCATTGTGTATATATGCCACATTTTTTTTAATCCATTCATTCACTGAAGGGCATCTAGGTTGGCTCTACAGTTTAGCTATTGTGAATTGTGCTGCTATAAACATTGATGTGGCTGTGTCCCTGTAGTATGCTGTTTTTAAGTCTTTTGGGCAAACTTGTTATTAGTTTCTATGGAATGCAGCAAATCATTTAAATCCACCAGAATGGAAAATAGATCTGAGGATGCCAAATGTTAACAAGGTTGTCATGAATTAGGAAATCTCATAGAGTGAGCACAGTGACAACTTGACAATGCCAAGAAGAGTCAAGTTTCCCAGGTCCTCTGTATCCATTTCTTGTCATCTACTCTGGGAGATTATTGCAGAAGATGAAGAAGATGCACAAGAACCTGTATAATATATGCTCATAGCAGTGCCATTCTAAATGTCTCTGAAAAGGAGAATTGGAAAGCGAGTCATGGTACCATCATGGGTCAGGAGAGTAAGCAGCAGCTAAAACAAATGAACCAAAGGTGGAATAGTTTGAAAACAACCTTGATTGAAAAAAAAAATTGGAAGAGGATACAGTATGATCCTACTTATGTAACATGCAAATCTATACTATGTATTGTTTTTCAGAAGTCATATGTGTACTAATTCATAAACCATGAAAGGGAAAGATTCATACCAACTTCAGGACCATGGTCACCACTGAGGAAGAACGTGTGTTTGTGCAGGTGTACATGTGTGCACATGCATATTAGAGGGAATTCAACCCCACCTTAAGAACTTGTTCCTTTAAAGAATGTGAATCAAACACAGGCAAATATTAAGGTTTGATAATCACAGGGATGAGTGCATGAGTTTCATTATTCTTTGTAATTTTCTGTATGACTAAAACATTTTGTCATTAAATAGGACATAGCATTGGTATATTCATAGGGACACTTCTGTGATATTGAAGGAAAAATGATGAATGGGAATAAATGGTATTGGGGAGTTTAAAGGGATATCTCAGTTGGAATTGGGGGATCTTTACCAGGTTTCTGCACTTGATAAATCTGTTTGATCTACCCATGTTTGATACAATCATACATTGGGAAAGTTCCTCTTCTCCTTTTCTATTGTTAGGATTTAAATGAATTTGATGTTCATCCATTGTTTGAACCCTGGAGAGAATTTGGAACTGTGGCCCATCAGAAAGTGCTAAACACCAGAAAATGCAAAGCACTCAAGAGATAAAGAAAATAAACAGTAAAAAGTTTCAAGAGAACACCACATGGATGATACCTCATTTCCATATAGAGGGTAGAAGTCTCATGGACAGAATTTCCTCTCTGTTTCTTCTGCATGTTGCTATTGGCTGTTTATGAGAGGATGCTAACTGATGGGGGCTGACTTGGAAGGGGACTGTGAAATGTCACAACTGAGGTAGACTTTTTTTTTTTTTTTTTTGTACCGGGTATTGCCTCAGGAAGACAAAGTCTTTCCCTCAAACCTCACTAAACCACGGAGCCACATCCCCAGCCCTATTTTGTATTTTACTTAGAGACAGGGTCTCACTGAGTTGCTTAGGGCCTCGCTTTTGCTGAGGCTGGCTTTGAACTCACGATCCTCCTGCCTCAGTCTCCAGAGCTGCTGGGATGACAGGCGTGTGCCACTGCGCCTGGATGACATTATTATTTTTTTATTTTTTTAAACTGTTGTAAATGAATAGAACCAGCAGCATCTTTGCAAGCAAGAGAACTCTGTCTTTTGTACTGCAGGAGTGCTGTCTTCTGAAATTCCCTGCAAGGGGTAGGGGATGAGATAGGGCAGTCTTGGTAAGGATGATGGGGGGTTTGGTTTCAAACTATATTCTACTGGCACCCGAAGAGCTGCTTCAGGAAGACAAAGTCTTTCTCTCAAACTTCACCATTTTCTACCACTACAGCTTATCCTTTATTATTTTATTTAGACTCAGATTTCTTTTGAATAATGTTTTTAAACTACATGCTTGAAAATCGTGGATATAGATAGACACTAAAAAGCATGATCACAAAATTCATTTTGATTTTACCTAATGTAAAAAATTCAGCTAAAACATAAAACATTAAAAAATACGGGTTTTGTCTAGTGCGATTGTACACTGAAATTCTATTTCCTTTCATCCTTTATGACTTTATAGATAGAGAGCAGGGGTTCCCAAACCTAGCTGCATCCAAATCATTGGGAAATGTAGAACATAATAGGTTGTCCGTTTTAAACTTAGAGGCTGTCCCCTGGGTTCAGTATAGCTTGTCCTCAGGTGGTGGGGAGATTATACTATAGCCAATCCTTGGGCCAGCATTTCAGAATGGCTGACTTGGGACTCACAGTCATACTCCATAAAGACTACAGAATGACCAAAGAGTAAAGAAAATAAATAGTAAAAAGTCCAGACTTGGCCTTTTACCTGAAGCTATTGGCTCCATCCTTACAAGTGGCTCCATTCTGGCATGGCTGACTGAGACACTCATCGATGTTTTTTTCACAGCGGGTACCCGAAAATCCAGGCAGGCATACACACGCGAACCTCCCAACTTGGTCTTCACAGGCTGCATTATTTAAGCATGGGCTTGACTGGCATTCATTGACTTCTGTCTCACAGTGCAGGCCTGGGACGGATGAGGAAGAGAAAGAGCCCAGAGTGTTACTCCCTGGGAAAACTGGGATCACTCTGTTACATTTTTGGGAGGATCCACTTCTGAAGGTCTAGAATGAAGGCCACAAGCCACTGGCCAATCATGGGTTGGAGATCTATTCTGTCATGAACTCTGGCTTTTGTGAGTCATTTTAGGACTCTGGATTTTTGATAATTCTCTCTTTTTATCTTCTTTCTGAAACTAAGGTTAGTAATGGACATCCAATGGAGATAATGTAAAAAAAATAAAATTAATACATTTAGTTCAAAAATTGTCTCTGTTTCTTTGACTTTGCCTCTATCCTTCCCTGGCCATTTTCTTTCTTTCTTTCTTTCTCATCAGTTAAGTATATATGTATTTAACCATATTATTTAGTGTTCATCTGTGATATCCATTTGCCAGTTGTATTATTTTGTATATATTAGTGTCCATTTGTAAATATTTACATGATTTATTTCCAGTTCCCTCTTGAAAGTTTGTCTTAGTATAAACACACACACACACACACACATGCACTCACACACACACAAATAAACATATTCCTTTTTTTCTGAACTGTTTGAGAGTAAATTGCAAACTTGATTTAGTGTATATTTCCTCAAAAGTGAGGACTTTCTCTTACATCATTACAGTATACTCATAAAATCTGAAAATAACTTTTATATATTATGTTAGTAAATGCATTAATTTTTATTGTTTACAGGATCTTAAGATAATGGAGGATGAATGGGAACATCTTACCAACATATCCTTTTGCACAGGTGCAGCGATAGCCAGCTAACTCATCAATGCAGGTTCCTTTATTTAAACAAGGATTGGAGTTACACTCATTTATATTTTCTTCACATAGTTGACCTGCAAAAAATGATACAATCTTTGAGCTGGGGAAAACCTGAAAGGACATTAAAACTAATAGTTTTCAAGCAAGTTGGTGAGGTACAAGAATTGAGCAAGTGGGAATTATTGCTAATAAGCTTGTAAAACATTTTTGCTCTTTGCCAAGTATGTTGAAATACAAACTAACATGTAGAAATGGAGACCCAATGAGGTCTGTGACATTTCCAAGGATAGGTACAGAAATGAACCTAGAATCATAAATCTTCAAGTTCAAGACTCTGGTTTGAAGAATTTAGGATGATTAACTTTACAATACATGGAACTACATATCTAAAACATTTATATATCTTATAACATGAAAATGTGCTAAGAGAAAATTTCACCAATAAAAATCAGTTTTTGAGAAGAGTGAATCTAAAAAAATCTGCACATTCATGCAGACCATAATGAGTACTTTATATTTTTTACAGTAAATCCACACAATAAATTTAATGTTTAATAAACAGCACATACATTTAGGATACAGTAAATATATGTGTGTGTGTACAGTAAATATATGTGTGTGTATACACACACATATATTTACATGTATATGTATTTAGAAGATTGACTCTGTTTTTCTCATAGTACATGTCTGCACTCTGGCCACAAGACTTTTTTTTTTCTTTTAAATAAGGATTCAACCCTACAGCTCACTCACCTGAGATTTGGAATTTTAGGTAAAGAAATATATAACAGAATTGCATCATTTAATACCATATGTTGAGATGAAACCGTACAAACATAGCCCAGAGAGTAGGAGGGAGTACAGGAAAGAAAATGTGCATGAATTTCAAATACAGAAAATAGACGAGTTGGTAAAAATAATTACTACCATAAATTAGAGTGCTTTTCATTTCTTCATAAAAGTTATTTTTAGATTATAAAGTTATTAGATGTAGTTTCTTGGAAATGTTTTAAAAATTTTATGGAACTTAACTAAAGTATAGAAAATTAATTACATGCCCACCTTAATTAAAATATATATTCAGATATGTTTTTAGTATAGTAACAATTTTATGAGTAAGGTAGAGTACTAGAGGGTTAGATTATTTCAGTGCACTCCATAACAATGTATTGTACACTCTATTTGATGAGGCTATATTATTAATATAATAATTTTAATGCGATTGAACAGGGAATTGAACTATTTTGTGGGGAAGGGAATTGGAAGCTTCAACTCTTGATTTAACTAAGGTACATGCATGTAACATATGCAATCCACAAGACTGGGATCCTAATTGGAAATAAGATATAGTCTATGTTTGTATAGATTTATCAAAATAGATTTTACTGTCACGTATAGCTACAAATAAAAGAAAAAATATTATGCACTCATTTAAATTAAATGGAAAGACAGATTGGTCCATAATAATGCAAGTGCCCAAAGTCCAGCTAGTAATTATTCTACTCACACACATTCAAATGTGCACACAGACATGACACCCAGAAATAACATACACTACATAAATTCAGTAAAGTACTAGTGAGGAGCTACAGAACAACCCTTTATGTGTCTTTATATATTTTCTCTCATTTCCTGACTTCCAGTTTTACATATGCAAACCAGGTTCAGAGAAGTTAAGCAACTCATTCAAGGTTACCCTCTAGTTGGCAAAGGTGGGACCGGGTTTGCCTATTTTATAAACTTTGAGCAATCTCAGACTGTTAAATAGATCTCTTCTTCTTCTTATATAACAGCATAATGAAAACACTTTCTCACTGTCTATCAAGAATAGAAAATATTCCTATTCAGTGTATTTTTACCTTATTAATATATCTGAATAATACATTGTAACTCAGTGATGAAATATTAATGATACCAAGGTTTATACTGCAAAAACAAGGACGTTTCTCTTACCCGTGTAACCTGATGCACACTCGCAAATGAATTCTCCGACTTGGTCTTTACAAATTCCATTGTTTTGGCAAGGCAGTGAGCTGCATTCATCGATGTCTGTTTCACACTTTAAACCTAAAATGTAAACCAAACACTGAAGGACAATCAAGGAGAGGGATTAACAGAAACAGAACCATGATCAGTTAAAGCTTACCATCTTAATAATCTAAATTTATGAGGGGTTAGTGGTGAAGAGAGGACTACCTTCTAGTTAAGTATTCAAGGGAAGCACTACTTTTTTCTAAACATATTTAAGATACCTTGTACATAGAAGATAGCAAAAGACTCCAAATCAGAAGGGTGTTCGGGGAAGGGAGGAGGGAAACCTTAAAGTAGAAACTAGAGCCAGGATTTATGTTAATTTCAAAGTAAAAAACATGAAGTCCTGTGTACTTGCTACAAAGGTCACCTTGCTAAGGGGTGAAGATGGAGCTAAATCCTGTCAGACCTGAGCTCACATGCCAGATGCTGGAGAGTGGGCTGCATTTTCCTTTAGGGTACACACAGGCTTTCTATGGGCTACCTCTCCTGGAAACCCATGCTCTTCCTCTACACCAAGGAGTCTCCAAGTATGAACATCAGCATTATCTGGGAATATAACAGAAATGCTAATTCTCTAACTATACCCCAGATCTACTGAACCAGAAATTCCAGGACTTCTAGAACCTCTAGGGTTTTAGCAAGCCTACCAGATAATTCTGGTGCATATTAATATTTGAGAACCACCTCTCTCAATCACCACTTATTTACAAAAGTCTCAAACAAGATTTATTATTTCCTATGGAATATGAGGACAAAAAATTGTTTTTCTTGGTACTGGGAATTGAAGTCAGGAATGCTTCACTACTGAGTTACACCTCCAGCCCTTTTTTTTTGTTTGTTTGTTTTAAGACAAAGTCTCACTAAGTTGCCTGGGCTAGCCTTGAGCTTTTAATCCTCCTAACTCAGCCTCCCAAGTCACCGGGATTAGAGGTATGCCTCACTATATCAGGCCAGGCCAACAATTTTTTTATAAAACTTCACCCCCTCCCAAGCTTTCTGTAATAAGTGGAATGCCAATGTTTTTGCTAGCTCTTGATTCTATTTTGTTTTCTAACTTTTCTTTGCTATTTTGTGGTGAATCGTTTTATCTAAACACCATTTTTCTCATTAAAAAATTTTCAAGTTCGTTGCACATATTTTTTAATGCAAAAAACTCTTGAAGAAAACAGGGAATTATTTTAAATTATTTCTCATTTTAAGGTATAATTCCTTTCCCCTTAAACAGTATCTTTCTGGACTCAGCTATAATTTGAGCCAAAATTCAAGAAACATAATTCTTATAGAATTCCTATATAATCAGGTCCAAAGGCATATTGTTTTTCTAAGCACAGCTTCCAGAAATACAGAACCAAAGCAACAAATCATGGTCATTTACAAGAACTTCTACCACTAGTTTGTAACACATGAAACTAGGAGTTTGTTTGAAAATAATTATGTGGACAATCTGTTCTATGTTGAGTGTCACACATTTAATTTGTGTTAGAATGAAACCCTTGGACACAGCTTCTGGGATTGTGTTCCAATTTAAATCATGAGTTATGATGTGAATTTTTCATTGAGAAGATAATTCCTTGTTTTTCTTCCAAACTGTGCAAAGAAAACTAATTTGCAGGGTATGTATACTTTTGGCACTTATTGATTTACCTCATTTGGCCAATTTTATTTTTGTTCTGATATGTCTAATGTATCTTATACAATATATATTTAATATTCAAAGTTTGATTCTATATGACACACTGATTTCACATAAAACATACTAAAATTTGCCTTCTTCTACATTACCTGTATACCCAGGTGGACAGAGACAAACGTAACCATGCCCAAGTTGTTGGCAGGTTCCACTGTTGTGGCAAGGGTTTAGAAAGCATTCATGGAAAACCTACCAAATGGAAAAGAAATCAATCAGAGACAAAACCTTCTCTCTGTTCATTTCAGAGCAATCCTGACTTGGGAATCAGTAGGTTGCAACACAGATGACTGGTTCCTACTTCAGGTGAGTTCACTCAAGCTAGCTGGACCGTTGCCTGAATAATGTTGGTGTATAGGCATGTGTATCCCGCATAAACAATATTTTTATTCTTCTTTGGCTGGCACCAGGGATAGAACTTAGGGGCACTTAAACTGAACTACATTTTCAGCCCTTTTTTTAATATTTTATATAGAGATGGGGTCTCACTGAGTTGCTTAGGGCCTCGCTAAGTTGCTGAGGCTGGATTTGAACTTGAAATCCTCCTGCCTCAGCTTCCTGAGCTGCTGGTATTACAGGTGTGTGCCACTGTGCCTGGCTCACTATTTTTATTCTTGAATGATGTTCTGGTAAGCCCAGACAACCAGTGTCCCTAAATGCTGGCTACACATTAGAATCCATTTGAAATGTTCTTTAAATACATGAAAGACAGACCACCAACACAAGCCAGCTAAATCAGAATCTCTGGGAGTGCTATCTCTATGTTATTAGTTTTAAAAGTTGGCCAGCAGATTCTATTATGCCTCCGGGTTTGATAGTCCCTAATTTAGAGGTTCCTGCAAATTTCAGTGTTCAATAGGCTTAGCTTTTTTTTTTTTTTAATCTTTTTAGTTGTCGATGGACACAATATCTTTATTTTATTTATTTTTATGTGGTGCTGAGGATCGAACCCAGTGTCTCACACATGCCAGGTACTCTACCACTGGGCCACAAATCCAGCCCTAGGTTTAGCTTTTAACATGACTTACAAAACCTTAACAAGTCATGTTTGGACTAGGCTGTAGGAAGTTGAAATAAGGAATATATTCTGTTATCCAAAAAAAACCCAAATGTCAAGGAACTCATGACATTGGGCAAGGTGAATTGAGAGTTATGGCAGAATCTACTAAAGCAACCAGATTTAACAAATATGGAAAACAATTGGTTCAGTTATGCTCACGAGTTTGTTTCTTAATTGTTTAAACTCACATCTCATTCCAAGAAATGTTTTTTTTTTGTCGCAAAAATATGTAAATAGTTTTTCATGAAAGTTGAGTAATTCTTCCCGTCTTTCAGAAAAGACATTTGGCTAAACCAAACGCCCCTTTTCAAAAGATGGGCTCTGCTGATGGCCAGTGTTAATTCTTAGTGAATCAGGAGACTCCCACATCTACACATTCTTGAGCAGACATTGCTGGGAAGAACTCCCATTTTTTGGTACTTAGGACATCTAGTATTTCACTTTTTGAAAGTTCTTATTGAGAGTCATGAGTAAATGCAATTATTCATTTTACCCCAGTGGTTTCTCTCTCTGTGACATGTAAAAAGACAAATTATTTTCCAAGCATTCCACTACAGAACATTTTATATGTAGAAAATGGACTTGCTGAATGAAATTAACCAAATTATATTGTACTCATGTAAGACTTTGAAAGAAATTCCACCATTATATAGAATCGTGATCCACTAATAAAAATTTTAAGAAAGAAAAGCAAATGGACTTGCCTGACTGCTGACTTCATACTTCTTTTGGATGTGTCCAGGAGAGGTCCGATGCACTATGCTTTCCTCTGCAGCTGAGAAAGTTGAACTAAAACCTAATAAAAATTAACAGGAAAACATTAGAAAAAGATGTCAGTATGTGTTAGATGTTGCCAATAAGTAGACTCTATCTAAACACTCTGGTTAAGATTCTGGTTGTCAGAAGAGGAAACAGGAGACTATGGAGATAGGTACGTGTCATTAAATCCTAGACTCTTGGACATTTGGACGGTACCAAGTTCAACATTTCCAAAATGACTCTTTGAGTCATTGTTATCAAAAGCTCTTAAAGAGACAATTTAACAACTCTAGACACCCCGATTTACTGAAAATAGTGATATTCAGAATGGACAAAACCACAGAGACAAATAAAAGCAAGTCTCCAACATGAGATTTGTAAGAAAAGGAGTATCACAACTTACTTGAACAATCTGTGATAGATCTGGCACCAGTGATAGTTGTAGTTCCATAAAAAGGACAAGACAGGCAAAAAGATTTCCCTGAATCAGGTTGGTAATAGTCTCGAGGGCATGGATAACAGGGCATTAACCCAGAACGAGAGAATTCGCCCACTGGACAAGGTACTGCAAAAGAAAAACAAGCCATTTGTGCATACAGAACCACACACTCTACATTTAAAAGAACTGCTTTACTTTGTGTTGTAAGAAAGCTACTGAAATACTATACTAATATAACCCCTTCACATTTTAATACCCACACCATCTTGCCACCCAAGAGAAAGAGCTTGCTTTGTTTCCTCCTGTCTTTAATAACACTCATTCACTCAATAAAGATTAGAATTGGTCATGGGATAGTGTATTCTGATTTTTCCACTTATCATTATATTGCAAACTTTTTCCAAATCATTCCCTAGACATTAAATAATTTCACATCCGTTTGACAGACCATAATTGATCTAACATTTCCTTCACTATTGGACATTAGATTTGTTTTCAGTTGTTTGTGATAATAAATAATGTTGAAATTTCCTACATAAATATTTGTGTATAGTCCTGATTATTTCCTTGGGATAGCAGTTGAACTTCAGTAGTTGAATTTGAGTAGCTGAATTTGAGGAGCTAAATGGTTGGGCCTAAAAATATTTAAAACAAAACAAAACAAAAAAACCCAAAAACGAAAAACTAAAGCTATTGATGTGTAACGCCAAATCATTTTAGAAAAAGAGGTTCCAACTTACACTTGCATCAGCAATATATGAAATTGCTCTTCACACTGAATGTTTGTTAGCATTGATAGTGATTATTTAAATTTCCTTTTCAATTTGGAGGTGGAAATGGAATTGCACTACACTTTGCTGATAAATGAAGTTGCTCTTGTTAAATACTTAACGTAAATTGTACTTCTCCTATATAGTTGTCTATTATTTATTGCGGGGGGGGGGGTATTTTGTGGTTATTTTGTATATATTATTTTTATATATTGTTCAACCTAAGCCTGATTTTTAACTTCATCTAGAGGGCCAAAAACAGTCTTTCCTTCTCCTATGGGTATGTTAACAACAGCAACAAACTGGTGGGATTTATTCCTCATGCAAAAATTATTTCTTAAAAATGCAAAGTTTCTGACTCTTGAGTTTGTAGGCATAAACCAAAGACTCTTTAATGACCTAAGAAGTAGGTAATTAAAAAATGAAAGGTCACTTAAAAATGTAAAATGCATAAAGAATATATTACTTTACCATAGTACTATACTTACATATAATTGCATATTTATTAATAATGTTTTATGTCCCATATGCTAAAAAAAATGCCAAAAGTGACATCTAAGCAAAAAAGTAAGCTGTACAACATGCTTATAAAAACAAATCAATACAAAGACATTAAAAGGAAAAGGGATAAAAAGACACGCAGAAGAAAGGGAGGAAGAAAGGAAAAGAAAAAGGAGAGGAAATCTAAGAAGAAATACATGCGAGACCATTTTAGAACTCATGAATATTTAAATTTAAAGTAAAACAGTGTTTATCCAGCACCCCAGGAGTGTTGAGGTTTGTTATTCTCAGATCTCAGGAATGATAGGCAAACTGTGGTTAAATTCGTGCTAAGACTATTAGGAGAAATGGAGGCAGTTACCAGAACTTTAGAGACTTTCTGGGAATTATAATGGCTTAATTACAAATTTGGTGTTAGACAAACCTCAAGCCTCTTTTAGAAAGCTTAAAAAATTTTGTCAAAGATGAACTCGTTTCACTAAAAAAATCTCTAAGTTGTGGTTGGAGGAAGTAGGGGTGGGGACAAAGTGTTTTACTGCAGAATTTTTTCCAAAATTAGTTTGTATATTGACAAAATTAAAGGTCTCTAGCAGATCTATTTTAACCACAATGTGAGGTTTTGTCTGACTTTAAATAAAAGAAATTTAATGCTGCTTTTTTTCATAACAGACATGGTTTATGAGTTTCAATGAGTTCCTAGCAAATTTTTTTCTTAATTTTCAGTGAAATATTAGGTCAATGAACATTACCTGCCTAATTCCTCAGGTCTAAGAGTTTTATCTGCCATGACCCCACTGTACTGAGATAATGTAAACAGATGGCATATATAAAAACCTATAATTCAATGTATGTTTTACCTTCTCCCTGTGGCACCTGTGAGGACTACATCTCCCAAGATGCAATACTGGACACACCCCTCCCACCTGCCACACACAGGCTCCTCACACAGCTGTGTTCCAGGCATCTCAGTCTCTTATAAGATCCAGCTGTATGTGTGGCTGGAGGGAAAGGAGGTAGGAGGTGTGTGCCAGTGGGTTGGCTTCTCAAAAACACCAGTCATTCAAGGAGGGAACAGTTTTTTTGATCTTTGGGTTGCCAAAGACCTTAGGCTTTTTACATAGATGTGTAGAGAATGGGGAAGACATATATATATATATATATATATATATATATATATATATATATATATATATATATATTTTAAAAAATCATCTTTAGGCATGCTTTTTCTGTCCTCAGTGATCTAGCAGGGGTAGGCCAACAATTTTTGGTGGAGGGGAGTACCAGGGATTGAACTCAGGGGCACTTGACCACTGAGCCACATCCCTAGCCCTATTTTATATTTTATGAGACAGGGTCTCACTGAGTTGCTTAGGGCCTTGCTTTTGCTGAGGCTGGCTTTGAACTTGCAATCCTCCTGCCTCCACTTACTGCTGGGATTATAGGCTTGAAGCACTGAGCCTGGCCACATTTTTTTTTTAACTGACAGGACAACTTTTTATTTTTAATCTCATACCATTGACTTTGCAAAATATCGCAAATTTTTGGAGTTTTGGGCAGCAGGTTGACTTTGTCAGGCCTAGTTTCATTGTTAGTCTAAGATTTCATCTTTTTTTTTTTTTAAATTTACACCTTTAGGAGTTTTTGGTTGGATAACTAAATTCAGTAGGGAATTTGAAATATTTAAAAATTAGAATGCTAACCTCTTGAAGCTAGTGGTTCTCAACATGTGGTCCCTGGACTAGTAAAATCAGCATTACCTGAAAATTGTCGGATCTTTTCCCAGACCAACTGAATCAAACCTCTGAGGACAGGGCCCAGCTATCTGTGTTCTACAGCCTTCTCTGTTTATGGTTGAGAACGAAAATCAGCGGCTCTCCACTTTAGAGTCACTTGGGGGAACTTAAAAAAAATCAGTGCCCAGGCTCTGCCCCAGACAAATTAAACCAGAATTTCTGGAAGTGGAGGTTGGGCTTCAGTATTTTAAAAATATTTATATAAATGTGCCCATGATTCTAACATGGAGCCAGAGTAAACCACCAATCAGGAAATCTTCACATCATAAGGAATGACATGTTAGACTTCATAGAAGAATCTAATTCAGAATTCTGAGGAATGCTAGACAGGACATCATTTCATAAATGAGGAAACTTAAGTTCCTAATTGAGATGTATTTCCATCACATCATGAAGTCACATGCTTATTATCATTTCAGGCCCGTTACCAATTTTGTACTTCTTTGGATTTCTAATATCACTAGCTCAGTGTTTATATGTACGTGTTGATAAATCCAGGTTATTTACATCCTTCGCATATAGTAGGCATACAGTTTTGCTGAAATGCACCCCCCCCCTTGCATAAAAATTGGTAGGTTTAAAGAAAGATCAGTGTCTAAAGCTTTGATAACCTCCACAAGCAGAAACATCCACTGCTCCTCTTTTCACGGTTGAAGTGGGTTCTGGACATGAGAGGCAGCTCCGGGAACCAATTTCTGGCTGGTATGTGCCCAGAGGACATGATTCACAAGTCTCAAGCCCACTGGATGAGTAGGTACCTTGTTTACATTGAGCTAAAAAGAAAATGTAATGTGATTAATAATGATGATATTAAGTTGCATAAAATTAGCTCTGTGCAAGAGTGGGTTTTCTGCATTTTAATATAGGACAGAATGAGGGACATGGAGAGCTCTTCCACCCCTTTCCTCCTCCCTCTGTTCTCCAAATCACTCTGATTTTCAGCATTAATACATTTTTGGTGCATTTATAATTATCTAACGCTACACCAGAGTTTATATTTCTCACTAAATATCCACACCTGCATTTGCAACAATGACAAAGAAGGGCGATTTTGAAATTCTTTGTTAGGTGTATCTTATGTAACCTCAATTATGAAAAAAAACCCCATGTTTCCAACAGTATAAATATGTGGAAAATATTGCATATTTTAGTAGCAACAACAGGAGCCTATAACAATTTAATAAAGAATTAATTTCCTCATATCAAGTAACTATTTTAAGAAAAAGCAATCTACCAATTGCCAAGTGTCATTAAAGTCCTTTCTACTAATTAATGGGAGATTTAAGCAAAATATTCAGGCTAATCAGTGAATGTGGATTGGAGTTTGACTTGGAGTAGTTCCAAATGGAAAGATAGATACATGGATTTATTTATAATGTGGAAAACATTCAGGTAACATCTTATCATTAAAAGAAAGAAAGAATAAATAAAATTGCTTTCAGGCATGCTCTTTATTTTACCCTATTTGCCATTTAGGTTTCTGAATTGTGACAGGGCTTAGAACCCCTTTTATGGAATATTGAACCCTGGCATTCTGAATATTTGAAGTTGAAGGAATTTGAGAAAATAACTGAAGCAGCAAGGTCTCTCTTTCTCTTGCCCTTCTTTCCTGATGCCCACCCTACACTAGAGGAAGGAATGTTCTTATATCTGAAGACACAAGGACACAGGGAAGAACCTGGACTTTACTAAGTGCCCTCTGTTTATTATTGTCCAGTCAGACCCCTTTGCCCAATCAGACTTCTCCATAACTATCCACTTCTTCATCAAACTCAGGATAAACAAACACTGGTTTCCTTGATTCTTTGGGTCTTCATTTTTGAAGGCTCCTGTGTCATAAGACTTACATCAAATAAATTTTCATGCTCTTGTCTTGTTAATATGTCTTTTATTACTTCAGCCATAAACTAAGTGATGGGTAAAGAAATCTTTTTTTCCCTGTACAACTGGACACAAAATTCAGGCTGCTGCTGAGCAAAATGTCTACTAAACCTCTACCTTTACATTCAGAGATGCTTCTGGAATGGAGATATTCAGTGTAGGTCCCATCTGGACAGAGCTTGCACTCAAGTTGCCCTTCTTCATCTTGATAGTATCCCATGCGGCAGCTTTCACAGGCGGAATGCTCCAGAGAATAATAGGTCCCCAAAGGGCAATTGACTGTGGATAAACAGGCAAGTAACACTAAGTAAAGCACCACATAGCCAAGACACCCTTGTTCTCTTTTTTCCTAAGGCACAAAAACAGCAACACATGCTTCCAGGTGCAGATTAAATTTTGCTGTCAGAGATTTACTCCCAAGGTAAACTTCTAGAAGTGTATTCTTTGAAGCTAGTAGTATCCAGTTTTTTTTTTTTTTTTTTTTTTTTTTTTTTTAGTTTTTCTTCAGAAGATGGAAATTTTTATTGACCAAGTTTAGGGCTTCCATCATAGGGCTTTAAAGTATGAGTAAAAGCTCTAAGATTCCTACACTGTTGGTAGGACTGCAGCCACTTTGGAAAGTGGAATGAAGGTTCCTCAGTAGACTATGAATGGAACCACCATATGACCCAGCTATCCCACTCCTCAGTATTGATCTAATGAACTAAAATCAGCATACTATTGTGACACAGTCATATCAATGTCTATGGCAGCCCAATTCACCATAGCCAAGTTATGAAACCAACTCAGGTGCCTGTCAACAGGTGAATGGAATAAGAAAATGTGGCCTACATATGCAATGGAGTTTTACCCAGTCATAGAGAAGAATGGAATTATGGTGTTTGCTAGTAAATGAATGAACCTGGAGAACACATGTTAAGTGAAATGAGCCAGATTCAGATAGTCAAGGGTCAAATGTTTCCTCTCATGTGGAATCTAGAATCAATTAAGGGGAAAAGAGGGGAATGGATCTCCTGTAAATAGAGGGAAGATTAGTGGAGTAAAGGGGGGAGATTAAGGGGGAGGGAGGAGGAACAGGAAAAGGGAGAAAATGTGGAATGAATTTGGCAAAATTACACTATGTACATAAGTGAATATACCACAGTCAATTCTACCTCTATGTACATCTAAAAAGCACCAATTTAAAAAGCAATCAATAAATAGAAGAAAGACCAGTAGAGAAGAGGAAGGGAGTGGAAGGAGGGGGTGTGGGGGGGAAGTTCTGATAAACCAGATCAACATGGAAATACACAGCCAACAAAGAGAAAGCCACCAGAAGAAAAAGATAAAACAATGAATGTTTAATCTGAGGCTTTGAGATATTAAAAAATATTTTCTTAACTCTTCCTCTGAATACTACCAGTTATAAAACCCACGACCAATCCATTTCAGCATCACTCCGAGAGACCAAAACAGGTGAACTAAAGCACCCCTTGTTCCTGATGGCAGTAAGAAGTATCTGAAGTATCCTCAGAGTCACGGACCCCAAAGAAACAGGCCAGTTTTAGAAGTTTCCTTCCTTGGAGGTCTGGAGTGTCTCAGAAATCCTAGGCCAAAATGGAAGGTTCGACTCTGAAAAGGCTGCTATCAAAGTTCGTACAGAGAGGACAGATGAAAGTAGTACCAAGGTAATTCTAAGATGTCAGTGTTTAATAATTATCTAAGTATTTATTAAAAATGCAGATACCCATGCTTCCATGTCCAAGGTGTTGGACCCATGAGTTCTGAGGTAGGCCTGAGTCAAGATGCATTAGGTAATGGTGACACAGGTGGTCCAAAGACCACATTAGCAAATGAGAAGCAATTCCTGATTTTTCTCACAAGGCAGGGAGGAAAGCAGAGCAGGCTTTTTAAATGACAATTTTAATGTGTTGAATTTGTAACAGTATTGGAAAGCCCGGCTGAGCTCTTGGAATGGTGATAAGAACTGCTGGAGAATGTTTTCTGGACTGGAAACAAGAGCCACATCTATAGAGAGATTAACTAAGAAAATCTATAGAGAGATTAACTAAGAAAAGTTAGTGGAAGATGTGTTGGGAAACAGGTTGGACTGTCCAGATCTTGGCAGAAACTCGGTGGAGGGAGAGTGGGGACTGCTTGCTTGATGTGTGTAGGGTCCCTTTTGGGGGTGATGAGAATATGTTGGAAACGGAGGTGATGATTGCAAACACTAATTTAATGTTACTGAATTGCAAACTTTAAAACAGTTTATTTTATGTCACGTAAATTTTACATTTAATTTTAAAAAGTGAAGACTTTGGAATTTACTGTCTAAGTGGGAAACTTTGCAGCACCACTTATTGTCTTAATGTATAAGTTCTCAGGCTTTCTGGCTTCAGTTTTCTCATCTGCAACAGGTGCTTAAACAGTAATGGTGCATCCTAGAGGTTCTAAAGAGGATTGAACCTGAGAGCTCTCGTCTGGCATACAGAAGTGGTCAAAAAAAAGCATTAGCTGCTTTTTTTTTTTTAATCAGGGTTACTGCTCAAAGCTGTGAGATTTTTAGATCTATAAATAAAAATAAGATTAGAGTCCCTCACTTAAAATAGATCTCTTGTTCTGATCAATAGTGGTTACTTAGATCTTGGGGACAAAATAGTAATAATAACAACCATACAATAATAGTGATATGTTTTACATCAATATTCCTTTCTGTGCATTGTAAAATGGCTTTCCCCATCTCTCCAGACCCAATGTTCATGGAGTATTTGTGATCACAGGGAAGAGTCTTACCACACATCCGCCCTCTCAGCACTGAGCCCGGTCTGCAGTAGAGAAAAGCCTTTTCCGTTTCCAATGAATTGCTGTCGGCTACAAGCATTTCAGATGCAAGCTGGAAGGAATACATGGGCTCTTTATTGAGGGTCCTTTTCAGTCGATTTGTGATAGTTTCCAATGTCTTAATGAGTCGTTGTTGATTTTCCCATTCAAGGGTATCGTTTCTTTCCTCAGGTAACGGCACACTAGCTGAGATGAAAACAAAACAAGATAAAACATAACACACACACACACACACACACACACACACACACACACACACACACACACGGTGTTTCCGGAATCCACTTGTAGTTCATTTTTACCAAAAAGAAATGGTATGTTGAAAGTCTTTCAGGGAAAAATTCATTCAAAATAAATTCAACTGCTATACACTGAAACCACTAGGACATGGATAATATTAAGAGAAATATAATTTGTTTTAATCCTTCTCTCAGATGCTGGGCCCATATCACATTTTTTCTTAACAATAGCATATTAAATTGCTGCATATTCTCTCATTTTGCCTTAGTACATCATGCCAAGATGGGAACAAAGCAGGGTGCTTGTAGCTGCGAGAATCATAGAATACATCTGTGATATTCAACTAGTGGTGGTGAGGGGAAGCTGGCAAAGCTTAGTTAATTATGCTTTCCCCAATTCTTCAATCCAGGGTCATTTCCTAATAATGATAACAGTCGACGGATTTAAGAAATAGGTTTTGAATAAAAAAATTCATATCATATTACCTATCCAAATAGACAAGTTTATCCTTACCTGTGATGTTAAAAATTAACTTAATTTTTTGGTTAGACCATGGGTCACTTCTTTTAATCCGGGAAGTTCTGGTTTTGCTGACGCCTGTGGGTGTTTCTTGTACGGCATCCAAGAAGTCATCGTAAGAATAATCCAGCCGGTTAGCTGCGCCCCAACCACCTGGTCCTGACAGTTGGGGCAGAGGAACAAGTGATCTTACAGTTGCATCTCCATCCGCATCTAGGTTCTTATGTTAGGTCATAGGTCAGTTGCACTTGATGCTAAATGCCCCAGTGACACACTACATATGGGGTTTGGTCTACAATCGTCTACTATAATTTTGGGGCACTTCATGTGTAATTTAGATTACCAACGAATTGCACAAAAGCAGGGAACCTATGAAGGTGCCTAGGTGTTCATACCATCCTATCTTTGAGATATAGTAAATTATCCTAACACTATAGATAAATAAAGGGTGGGTGCAGAATTGCAGTTAATTCCTATTTCCCTTTAGGGCTTGTTCCAATGAAGGAAAAACATATTGGCTTTATGAACTCAATGTACATGCACAGGTGTCCTTTGTGAGGCTTATTTACAATATCCATAGCATGGTTTAAAGGTTGGGTAGTTTCCAGAGGCAACATGTACTTAAGTATTCATAGGATGCAACTACATAGGGGGACGCATTGATGCTTGGGATTCGTTTGATACCCCAGTGTTGATCTGGTTAAACCCGGGGTTCAGGCTTCTTGACATAGGATGTATGGTTGCATAATCTGAATCAAATGATTTTTATTTTTTTGAACCTCAGTTCTTTTATTTATAAATGGAGATGAGTCTTATCTTGTAGGTTTGCCTGTGATCTAGAAATCATCTAACCCAACATCAAGCCATTAATAAAACTCAATAAGTGAATATTAAAATCTTCCTGGCCATATTGATCTAAGTTATGTGCTGTACACAAGAATTATTTTTCAGATTTTTATTATTTTACTTAAACATTTTCCCTCAAGTATCATGTAGCTATTATAGAAAACAAAACGATATACTTTGGAAGAATCTTAATAAAAATGTTCAAAATCCACTTGGAGAAAAGCTCCAGATTCCACTTAATGGTATATGAACTCAAATAATTGAATCTTAATTTATTCTGTGTGAGGAATCTCAATAATTCTATGTATATTTTAAATTAATAGTTTAATTGAAATGTTAGTTGAATGTCATATAAAAATTGCTACTAGTTCTTTACAACTGCTATGATTCTCTTCTAAAATATCATATCACTATTGAAATATTTTGGGGAGGTGGCAGGGATGAAATCCAGGAGTGCTTGTCCCCAAACCTTTTAGTACTTTGTTTGGAGACAGAATCTCGCTGAGTTGCTTAGGGCTTTACTAAGTTAGCTTTGAACTTGGAATCTTTCTGCCTCAGCCTCCTATATGAGATTATAGGCATGTGCCACCCCACCTAGCCTCTCACTATTGAATTCTACCATCACAATATAACTACATTTTTATCACCCTGAAGAGTTCTGGCCAATATTTTGAAACATTTTATTTGATAACCAAATTTAATATATACATAATGATCATTAAGTACACGATTGAATTATATCGCCATTCTATAATACTCAGTGAAGAAACTAATAAAACTTAAGTTTCTGGTTTGCTTCACTCTTCTGGAATTGTTTGATTTTATGGATCAGTCTTGCAAACTACTGATGCTAAATAATGTAATTACCAATTGCAAAGCCATTTTCATAGTCATAATTGTATTCTAGGCAATATTTTTTGGTCAGATCCTCCAGCCTGCAATCAATGTCATCAGCATCACTGCAAAATGATGGGACCTGCAAACAAAAAGGAAGAGGATCAAGTGCCAATCGCATCTCTGTTTGCTTCGGACGAGTCCTGTGCTTTTCTGCCTTTCACATCTTCATTAGCAGGAGAGGATGGGTCAGAGCTCTGCATGTTCCTCAAAAGACTCCTGACTTCCTCTACCTCCTCCCCTACAGCCTGTTGACCACCAAGATTAGCCTTATACCTTCTATCTCTCTCTACCACAGAAGCTCAGGACTCTTGGGATAGCTCTGCCTCTAAACTTTCACCCCATATAGTTCTTCAACTCCATTGGTTCTTCAGTCCCTTCCATCCCAAGCCCCAAACCTTTCTCTGTCCTTCTGCAGCTCACAGTGGGTCAAAGGCAAATCTATTATTTCCTACCCCTCTCTTTATGTTCCTTTCACTTTTGCTTAAAATGAAACCCAGATTTTCAGTTTTCTGGAATATTTTCCAGAAAATGATTCTGGAAATATTAGAAATTCTAAAATATTGGAATTTTGGGCAGACCCGGGAGTGGAGGAATCACCCGCATGATTCATTGCTATTTCCAAGTCATATGTCCTCATACTTCCTTAAATCCTCATAGGTCTGAAGCAAATGCCACCAATGATACACTCACTGTGTCTCTTGGTGGCAGTCATCTCCAGGGTTTTTCCATGCTGAGTCACCCTCCCATTCCCTGCTGATGCTTTTGTCTCCTTGACTTTTCAGTTCCTTTCCTCCTCTCTCTTACCTTCCAGCCATCGTTGGTCACTCACTCCCCTGTCACAACCTCAGGTGGTATTAGTACCAGTAACTGCACTTCTCCTACTCTCAGGAATCCACCAGTTCCTTGGCTTCATCAGGAGTCCACAAGCCATCGACCCCAACTCCCCTCACACTTGCTCAGCCTCTCAAGCCTCCACGTCTTTCTCCACCCATCTTAGATTCCCCAGTCTATCCTCCCTTGAATGTCTCTTTCTCACTGTGTTTGCCAGCAGAACGCTTAAACCCACTTCATTTAGTTACCCTGCTTTCTCCATACCTGTACCTTATGGCCACTTATGGCTTGAGAGAAACAGCCATGCAGATTGGCAGAGCCAATCTTACTACATTTCTTTTTTTTTTTTTTTTACTTTTTTTTAAATTTTATTGTTGGTTGTTCAAAACATTGCATAGTTCTTAATATACCATATTTCACAGATTGATTCAAGTGGGTTATGAACTCCCATTTTTACCCCGTATACAGATTGCTGTGTCACATCAGTTACATTTCCATTGATTTACAAATTGCCTTTCTAGTGACTGATGTATTCTGCTGTCTATCCCAACATTTCTTTTAAGCACCTACTCATGCTCACCTAGAAAATTGTTTTATGCCATCTTCTCTCTTCCTAGACCTTCACCGTGTCCTCCTCATGCTTATTCACAGGTGATCATTTTTCCCAATAGAAGTCAGAGAAGATCCTTTCATACACTTCACCATCATGGGCACCCACTACCTGTATCTGTGCTCTGACAAACTGCCTCCTTGACTCCTCTCTTTCTCTCACAATCTATATCCAGTTTATCAGCAAGTCTTACTGGAGCTACTTTCAGAATAGTTCTCCAAATCCACTCACTTCTCAACACCTCCTAATGCAACCCAAGCTACCATCATCTCTTGCTTAATTTTCTTTCTTTCAATATATATTTTTAGTTGTGCATGGACTCAATGCCTTTGTTTGTTTTTATGTGGTTCTAGGATCAAACCCAGTGCCTTACACTTGCAAGGCAAGTGCTCTACCACTGAGCCACAACTCCAGCCCCTTGCTTTAATTTCCTATGTGGTCTTCTCACTCTCTCCCACCCTCTACTTCTCCCAATGCCCAAGGTTATGTGAAAGTTAGTTTCCCTGAGTGGCTTCCCATCTCACTTAGAATAAAAGGCAACATTTTTTACAGTGACTTTCAAAGTGCTCCACAGTCTGATTTCTCTTCTCACTCTTCTTCTAACCCCTGGGATCTTTTTGCCAGTCTCCCGTCACTCAGCCCATTATCCTCTCTCCTCCTGCCACTCGAACTTCTTTATAGTGGTTCAAATTCCCTATCACACTTCTGCCTCAAGGCCTTTGCACTTGCTTCCCCCTGTCTGCAACACTCTTCCCCTAGGAAGAACCACAGCTCACAGCCTCATTTTCAAACAGGGAACTTATGTGAGGTTTCCCCTCTTTGGGCTTCATTTTACTCCATAGCACTATGCTATCTAGCGTGCTACATATTTCCCACACAGTTTCATTATTATTTATCAATTTATTAGTATGTGAATTCTATGACTGCATGGAATTTTGGCTATTTTATTCACATCAGAATTTCTAGTGTCTAGAATAAGCACATGATACTAACTAAGTATTCATTAAATGTGTGAATGAGCATTTCATAGCACATTCTGGTCCATTATGCCATCTTTAACCTGCTACAAATTTAGCTTGTGATAGACACTGAGACTAACACGTGCAAAATTTACTTTCACAAAAATTTCAGTGTCGGTTCTACTTGATATTTATCACCAGCTTGGGATGGGTGATAATTACTATTGGTGACTTTTCAAGTACAGATCTATAGTAACAATGTCCTAATGAGGATAATTTTTCTTGGTTTGTTAGCAATAGTGACAATTATTTCTCTTTTGGGAATTTGGTTTTATTGATTAGATAATAACCTTAAAACAAGTATTTATTGACTAGATGCCAGTTAATGTTTAATGCGTTTATAACAATGTTTGGCATACAGCAAATGCCACTATATAAGGAAAAATCCTTTAAATGTTCAATTATCGTCTCATGATAAAACAACACAGTCTGCAATGTTTTTTGTTGTTGTTGTTGTTTTGTCAGAATTTCTCAAACCAAGGGACTCTGCTTCTCTAACTTCCTGACTTGGGTGTTTTAAAATATGAAAGATTTAATGCAGATTTACTTACAGTTTATCCCAGAAGTCCAAAATCTATGCGTAATTCTAAGCATTAGGCACAAGTTTGGATCACAAAGAAGAGGGAAATAGTCAGGAGTAGAAATTTCACTTGTAAGTGACCCAAAGAAGCTGTGACCACCTTAACAAGCATCCTTTAAAATATGAGAAAAAATAAGGGACATCTACTGACATCATGGACATACCATCTTCCCCAGGGTCGTCTGAAATGCCTCCAAGAACTTCTTCAGCAGATCCGTGTCGTCGCAGCGAGTTGCTTTGTATAGCATCTCAAAGGACTTGAACCCATGGTTGGCGAAACGTTTTACTGGAAAAATGTTGGGTAAAACCCCTTCAGTTTCAAAACAAAAACTTAACTTTCTATGGAATAATCAAAAGTTAAAATTTTGATTCTAACACAATTTGAGAGATTGTTCTAAAAACAAGAGATAAATAGTTAAGGGCAAGTTCCAAGGCACAAAGTGATCATGATAAACATGAGGAAAGCAGTACTGTATGTGGTTTTCCCGTAATGAGTTTGCTTTAATATATTATTCTTTACCTTCTAAAGAAAAAGTTGAGTATTTGAGAGAATAAGAGATCCTTTTATTCTAGCTGGACCAAAGCTACTTTATATTTACATGAATTTACATACCATACATTTATATTTGCAACCAATATACATTGAAACATTTCTAGATATCATATACAGTCATATTCCTTGAAAGTATAAGTTTGACAGAGACAAATTTCTTCTTGGATCAAAAGCTTGCAGGGTTAGATTTAGCAATAGGTTTCAATATATTCAGGGACAATGCCTATTCATAGTGTCCTACCATCAAACTTGTAAAAGAAGTTAAGTGTAGATTACTTCTATTTATTTCCCTGATTTGGAAAAAAAATAGTTCCAGTAAGTGGATTCTATTATTTTTATATGCCGTTGACATTTAAACTCCATCTGTGCTACTTGATCAAAGATTCATTCCAGATCATTGTTATCTACAGTAGATAAAATATTGGGTTATTTGTATAACAACATGTTTAAGATTACTGAATAGATCTAAATCTAAATTGAATCTAAAGAGAATGAAAATAATCTATTTTATAATCATTACCTGTTTGACACTAAGTTAAACATAAGCTCTTTTTCAGACTATGAGGCTTCAAATTCATATGTACAGATCAAAAACTGCATGCTTGGTTGAAGAGATGGAAATACTTATTACATTGATTGGCTTATTACACATTGCATACATGTATTGTACTTTTATAATATACTCCATAAAGATACAAATACAAATTTTTAAAAAGCCAAAAAATAATAAACGAGAAACACAATTTTTTTTTTTTAAAAACTGCATGCTCTCAAACCTCTTCAGATATTTCTGTTAAATAATAAGAGGGCCCAAATGGTCTTTCCTACAGCACCCCAAGAGTCAGGTGGCTACTGTAAATCCAGGGAAGAGTAATTCTCTTATTCATAAGCATTTCAAATTCATGATGCCATATCCCACTCATTTCTATTGTAAGTCAAGTTTCCTCTTTAACACTTAGAAATGTACACACACAATTCACACATATTAAAAAGGATCAGGAATGAAATCAGAACTTACTAGCACAGTCTGGCCATTCAGTAGAATATGGTGGTCTCCAGATACCATCCCCGTAAGCACAGTAGTACTTCTCAGTAGACCCTTCTGTGAAGTCATAGCCCTCCAGGCAACTTAACGTGCAGTTGACGCCGGCAGTGTCTTGGATACATGTAAAATCCCCATTTATAGGAGTGAAGGGGACTTCGCAGGGAGAACCTATGTTAAAAATAACACAGTATTATTCACATACAGCTTAAATTCTGGGAGTTTAAGCTGAATTTTTAACAGGATTCCTGTCTCTCAGCATTCCTAAGGAAAATATTTGCTACAAGTCCTTCGTGTGGACAAGGACAATAGTGGCTTTTTGTTCGGCTCCATTGAAAAGTTGCATCCATGTATAATTAGAGGTTCTGCATATTTTATAAAAAATTATTTCTGATTGCGGTTACTGTTTCTTGTTTTTTTTTTTTTACTCTCCATAAGCAATCAAAATAGAATCAATATGAAACTTTGCAACTTTGGAGAAAATGTTAATAAAATAGTAATTAAGACCACACTGGAAGAAACGATTGCTATTTATGACAAGGTCAGGAATTGACAATTAGAAACCTAAGTAAAAATCTTGTCGTATTCCAACTTGAAAACTACAATGCACATGGCCTGTCTTCTTTCACAACACAGAGGACTATAGCAACCAGATAAATGAGAAGGCATCTAGATTTCTGGTGTCTTGTGAAGAAGGTACCTTTTATGACAATGTGGATGACACATGTTCTGTTATTTCCTGAGGGGTCGGTGGCTGTGTACTGCACCATAGTCTCCCCGTGAGGGAAAAGGTCTCCCTGTGTGTGACTTCTAGTGATGATCAAGACAGCCCCTAGAAAGGAAGGCAGGATCCAATTTTTAGTTGTACTGGTCTGCAGTCACTTTAGTAGTTTTAGATTTTCTATAGATGTAAATCACTGGGCATTCCATTTATGTTGATTTGCCCACTAGTAGAAAATAAAAGATTTAATATTTATGTTATAAATCATCTAGAAATAGTAGACTCAGAACCCCCATTAAATTATGGCATTTTTGCTAAACTATTTTTCTTTGAATAGGTCAGTCGGAACGTTGGGAATTTAAGAAAATCTATTTATTTTGCATTTTTATTGCTTTCCAGATTTCAGTTAATTCTCTTAAAGTGAACTTTAGCTATATTTGCTCAGGTTTTTTTCTTACTTTCCTATGACCTTTTGTAACTTAATTGACTCATGTTTAAGAGCTTAGTATGAATACGCAGAACTGGGCTGGAGACACCAATGGAATACATAACTTGTATTTTTAAGCTTGGAGATTCAATAAGTTCTCTAGAACCTCTTCAAGTACAACCACACCTCACAAAGGTTTGATAAATGCTTGTTGAATATTGAATAAAGATAAACCCTGTGGATAGGTAAGATTAAAAATGCTAAATTATATTTAATTATACTAGTATTAAAATATACTACCTGACATTCATTCTACTTAGAAACTCTCATGCACTTTTTACTTCTTTTACCCCTTAAAAAAGTTTCTTAAGATATAACAGTGTTAGCACGCTGACAACAGAATCTTTGTGTTCTCACCTGAGTTGTCTGAGAATTGAGGCTCATCCCAGCTAGCAGCATACTCTTCCTCTGCGACCTGGATTGGAGGTGGAGATCTGCACTGGTCTATGACAGGTGGCTCTACATCTGAAAAACATGAAATCAGACAAGGAAGTCACATCTGACCTTCAAAAATGGTGAAGGGTCTTGCAAGAAAGAATGGAAGACTGAAAGCAGAGAACATTGACCTTATAAGAAACAGGGATGGCCCTGTGGCTGCTTTGAAGATGGGAAATGTTTCATTCCTAATCCCAGCTTCAAATCTTATTCTTTGAGTTTTGCTATATTTACCTCTATCTGTTGAAGAAGACATACCATATTTCTAAGATTTATGTGAGCTCACCCATGTGGTGGGCACAGAATTTGTGGGTTCTGCTCACAGTAGTTGAGCTGTTGCACCTGGATTTGAACAGAAACTTCCTGGATGAGCTGAAGGAGTGAAATGACCACTTCAGTTACTCCCATGTCCTTCTTCTTATCTGAAGGGTCAAGATAGGCTTGACAGCTACATGGAAGGACTATGGGGCAGAGGTCTGAGTCATGTCATGGAATAAGCAACATGTAGGTGTGATATTTCTAGAAAGCCAGAGGGTTATGACCAAAGATGGGACACTGGAGGTCAAGATTTTTAATGTTGATAAATCTAGGTGAAGACAAAGAATAAGGTGTAGACCTGGGGAGTGAGGAAATGGAGAGGGGAATGAAAGCCACAGTGGAAGTTAAAGAGCAATGAATCTGTGGTGCTGGGAATTAAAACACAGATGGAAGGGTGGATTGGGATGAACCAGGTTTCAAGCCATAATTCCATATGATGGAATTTTTAGATGTCACTGAAGGACAATGAAGAAGGTATATAAGAAGTAACTTTAATACAATTATAGATTTTACACATTTGGGAAGCGCTCTTATCACCTGTCTTGGAAGTTTGAAGGAGATGGGACAAATATTATTCAATTTTTATAGGTGAGGAATCTAGACTATGCAGACTACAAAACTTTCCTGAGGTTATTAACCTAGTGAATTATAATCATAAGCATCAATACCAGGGCACTGCCACCCACAACATACGAACACACATGTTCTGAAATGCACCCCTGAGAATATACATATTTCTATTTTAATCTACGTCTTATGAATAAAGTTTCAATTTTTGTCTTTCTTTCATGCTCGTCATCTCATTAATACAGTAATGAGGTTTACTGCTTTTCCAGATTGTATACTTTGAAGAGCAGAGATGGAGACTTTTGCTCAGTTAGTTCTCATCCTATAGCACAGCACCTGGCCTGTAATGGATGCTCAAAACAAGTTGCTTAATCAACAGAAGAATGAAGAGATGCCCCTAGTAGGTCAGCAAACTTTGAGAATGCTGAAGCAAGTCGATTTACCAGTCTGGCAGTATTAACTGTTTTCCCCAAAGAAATCACAAGTGGATATTCCAAGAATTTCTAAGCTTATTTGATTTTAGCTAAACATTTTAAAGTTGAATCAAAGGTACGGGAGTAAGACTCAGACAACTACTGTTCGAAGAGTTGTTGGAGGCAACAGCAGATGGCTGTCTCCAGAGGACAGGGAAAGTCTGTCCTGCAGTACCCTGTGGATACCAGGCAGAAGCATTTCTTCTTATCTTTCATTTATCAGTAATACACCAACACCCCGTAGAAAACATGGGAGATGCAGGCTTGGGAATATTTTCCCTCTGTTTCTGAGTCTCTCTGACTTCCATGTGCCTCCTTCCTCTCTCCCTCCTCTTGCTCTTTCCTCTCTTCTCCCTCCTTCTCTTCTGTAATTTAGAAATGCAGCTGACACCTAGCTAGACGCTTGGGTACATGTTTTACATTACACCAAGCTGACTTGCCATATGGAAACTTGGCAAACTCTTAAACCACATTTCCATGTTTAAAGTCATAAATGTAAGATAAGAAGATGTGACATGTTTTTCATGTTTAAGTTTAAAACAACATTGAAAAAGCAATTACAAAACTAAGCATTGCGAAATGAGTTAGATGGATTTTTTTTTTAAACTTGAGTCCTTTTATCTACTTCACAAAAAAATCTAGAATTTACAGGCTAAGGAGTAAGTTTTGATAGAAATTAGTTTTTTCAAGATGTTATTGTAAGCAAAATTTAAATTAAGCAAAATTCTTAAAATTTAAATTTTCAATAAAATTTAAATTTAAATTTAATTTATTTTAAGCAAAATTCTTAAAACAATGAATTCAATGTGTTAAATTAAAAGATAAACAGGTTGAAAACAGATCTGAGACAAATATAGCAGAATGTTATTATCTAGTTTTATATAGATATGAATATGTGTCAGGCAATAACTGGAGTGGTTTCTATATCATAGCTAATTAAAACCCCACAATAACATTATAAGGCAGTACATTTATTAATCATACTTCTGTATGAAGAAACTGAATGTTATGGTTTGGATATGAGGTTCCCCCCTGCAAAGCTCCTGTTAATGCATCAATACTCAGGGGTGAAATGATTAGATTCTGAGAGCTGTACCTAATCAGTCCATTGTAATTTGAATGGACTGACTGGTGGTGACTGTAGACAGGCGGGGCATAGCTAGAGAAGGTGGGTCACTGGGGCATGCCCTGGAAGGGTGCATCTTCCCTGTGGCCCCTTCTTTTTCCTCTACATTCTGACCCTTCCCTGAGCCGAGCAGCTTTCCTCCACTGGGCCCTTCTTCCCCCAAGACCTTCAGCCTTACCTTGGCTCAGAGCAATGGAGTCAGCCAACCATGGACTAAGACCTCTGAAACCATGAGCCTCAAGTAAACTTTTCCTCCTCTAATTGTTCTTGTCATGTATTTTGGCCACGGCAGCACAAAAGCTGACTAGGACACCAAAGCACACAGAAATGACTGGTGATAGGGTGAGGCTGGATATGAATTCAACTAATGTGGATTCTGAGTTCATGTTCTTGACCACTGGAGACCACTGTATATTTACCTCGCCATGTTTTATGTATCGATAGTGGATCTGGTGAATTAAGTACAAAGACCAACTCCACCTTCTCCCACAAAAAGGACCCATCTCTAGTAGTAAGGATGGAGAAACTGGGATAGATTTCAAAGATATTAAGGAGGCGAAACCACTAGACCCTGATAACTCATTGGATATTGGTGGTAGAAGAGAAGGACAACTTCCAGGTTTTTGTTGTTGTTGTTGTTGTTTGTTTGTTTGTTTGTTGCTTGGTAGATAAAGGATCAGTTGTATTATTTTCTGAGTTAAGAAATACATTAGGTTTGAGTGAGTATGAAATGTCTATGAGACATTTGCATGATAAAGTCCAGGAGGAAGAATTTTAAAAATAAATTAATAGAAGTAAGGCCAAAAGTACAGGAAGGAGATCAGTGTGAAGATGGGGTAAGGGATAGTACTGAGGATTGAAATGGAGCAAATTATTTTGTGTGTGTGTGTGTGTGTGTGTGTATATATATATATATATATATATATATATATATATTTATGAATATGTCAAAATGAACCTCACAATTTTATGTAACTATAATGTAGCAATAAAAGAAAGTAAGTCCAGGAGGAAGTTTATATGGAGGATTGGATTTCCAAAGAGATCTGAGCAGGAAATAGAAATCTGGGATTTTTCAGGCAACAAGATCACTTAGGAAAACTAGAGAAAGAGGTGGGTCCAAGGCTGAGATCCTGGGGATGACCAACATTTGAGAGTTGGTCTCAGAAGAGGAGTCTAGCCGGGCATGGTAGTGCATGCATGTAATCCCAGCAGCTAGAGATGCTGAGGCAGGCCCTAAGCAACTTAGCGAGACCCAGTCTCAAAAAAAAAAAAAAAAAAAAAAAAAAAAAAGGCTGGGGATGTGGCTCAGTGGTTAAGTGCCCCTACATTCAATCCCTGTTGTTTTTTTTTAAAGAGTATACATAAGAAATAAAGGATAGGTGAGAAAAATGGGGGGAAAAACAGGAAAGACTGGTGTCAAAGAACTAGGAATAGAGAAAGTTTTGATTAAAAGGATGTGGTTAAGAATGTAAAATCTGAGGGGAGATTATATAAAATAAGGACTGAAGAGTGTAGAGTCAGAGTAACACCAGAGGTCACTGATGACTTTGATGACAGTAGATTGCATAAGTGAAGGGGACAGAAGCCAGACTTGAGTGACTTTGAAAATAACTGGCAGGGACGAAGAGAGAGATGGCAGCGCACAGCTAAGAGATCAGAGAAGCAGTGATAGTTCAAAGGTGTGTAGGTTTCAAAGAGGGAGTGGTTTGAGCAGGTTTCCATGACAGCAGGAAGGATCAGTGGAAAGGAAGAGGTTGAAGACAAAGAAGCGAATCCCAAGGGGGACTGGATTATTTTTGCGGCCCGTCCACATGATTTGAAGGAGACTTACCAATAACCCTGATGTGGAAAGTGCAGCTGGCTTGGTTGCCAGATGGGTCTCTTGCTGTGTATGTGATAACCACATCTCCAATTGGGAAAACATAAGGTGGGGTAAAAGCTGGGTGAACATGGATTGACACCTTTTGGAGAAAAATAATATTTTGAAAGTTAATGTCAATAGCATATCCACCCCCTTTTCACTTATATATCATTAGCAAAGTATCTCTAAAATGATGCCATATTTCATTCATGGAGGGGAGGATGAGGCACAGCCTTTCAGACTATGCTATTTTTTAAGACTATAAAGTTGACATAAATATGAAATGCTGTTTCTTCTTTTTAGAAAATAATAATTAAAACATTTTTATGCTCTTTATACAGTCTTAAGAACCTAAGATGACTAAGATGACTAGAACAAACATCATAAATTCTTTAAGAAAAATCTACTGAAGTGTCCTACTTTGGTACTGAATGTTACTCTTAGAAGTAGTTCTGGAATGAACTATTTTATATGAATAATTAAAAATACTTTTATTGTTTCCTTATAGATGTCTATGAACAAAATGAACACAAACTATTAGCATTTCATTAGTAATTATTAATAATGCAAAGTTTTTTTTCCAATAGTAATGGTAACAATTTGCACTCCCATTATCAACAGCTATAATATTAGTCTCATAGCTCCCCAATCTACATTAAGTGCCATCATTCTTTGGTACATAAAAGTATCACATTAGGTCATTGTTTTAATTCAGTTTTACTTTCATTTTCTTCCAACCCAAGACTAGGCAAGCAGTCTGCCATTAAACTACATTCCCAGTCCCAGTTTCTTAATGTCTTGTGATTAAATTTTCATGTTTGTATATTACAATATATTTTTTTCTTTTTGAATTATATGTTCATCCATTTGAATACTGTGGTGTAATTAAAATTATATTAGCATATTATGTAACAAATATTCTAATCTCTGACAAGTTTAAAGCATTTTTTTTTGTAGTTTAATGGTTGTCTTTCAAAAGATTCAGAGATTCTTAAAAATACTGATGCAAATAAATTTATTTTCACTGTATTTAGAAAATATATTGAATAAAATTAGAAGCCATTCATGAAGTGATTAAATAAGCATTTAAATATATTCAATGGTATTTTTTTTTCCCCTGAGTATCAGAGATTGAACCCAGGGTGCTCTACTATTGAGCTACATCCCCAGCTCTTTTTATTCTTTATTTTTAGACAGGATCTTGGTAATTGTACTGGTTGGCTTCAAATTTACCATTCTCCTATCTCAACCTTCTGTGTTGCTAGGATTACAAGCATGTGCTACTATGCCCAGCTGATGGTATCTTTTTAATGATTTAAAAATAATTTGGAAATATATTTTGTATTTGGTATGGTTTAAAAGTCACTCATTGTAAGCTAATTGCTCTCCCTTTATGATATTTTAAAATCCATATGCACGTTAGTCATTCATTATGGTAAGATACCACACATTTTGTTTATTTGTGGAAGATATTTTAATTTCTGATATAACCAGTGGTCCTTCATTACTTTACTTTTTTCTATTTTTTTTTTTGTGCTAGAAATTGAAACCAGGACTTTTCACATGCTAAGCACATGCTCTAACACTGAGCTCCATATTCCAATTCTTTGTGATACTTTAAGCTGTGAATTCTTCTACTTCAAACTTCAGAATGATTTTTGTCAAGTTTCAAAAATATTATATGGGTAGAATCATTAATATACATTTATTTTATAAATATTTAGCTTTGTCATCTACAAACATGGTATATATTTCTACTTGATTTCTTTCTAAATCTATCAATGTTTCATATTTTCCTTTAATTTCCATTCAACTTTCTCAGTATACAGCTAAATGTTCTACATTTTACCTTACATTGTAATTAGATACTTTTAAAATAACCTTTTATACACCAATGTATCTCAGATAATTATATGTGTGTGGGTGAATTAATATCTGGGTACTTAAATTAAATAATTATTTAATTCCAGGAAATTAATACAGAAATATAAAAAGTAAGTTTAAAAGACTCATTTAGAACACAAAGTACAAATTATGAAATAGATTCTAGCTATGGAAGATAGTAAGTAGAGACCAAGCATATGCATCATTGGTATTCCTTAAAAAGAAAATGAAAAAAATTAGAAATATATCATAAGAAGAAAACTTCAAACTGAAGAAAGCTGTAACTATAAGTAAAAAAGCACTCTAGACACATTGAGACACAGGAAAAATCAATGAATGTCTGGGGTTGTGGCTCAGTGGTAGAGTGCTTGCCTGGCACATGTGAGGCCCTGGGTTCAATTCTCAGCACCATATACAAATAAATAAATTAAATAAAGGTCCATCAATGACTAAAAAATATTTTTTAAAAATCAATGAAGAGCAGTCAACATGTAAACAAATCTCAGATAATTTATTATAATATAATCTCAGATAATTTATTATATAATGAAAGATTCCTGCAGCCTTTAGGAAAACCACCTAATGAGGACAATAATCAGTTCACATCAAACTCTATTAATCATTAAATGCTAGTCTGGAAACAAAAGATATTCTTGTATATGCAAATACTCTGCAAACATATCCCCTATATAAATGATTTTTCTGAAGGGAAAAATTCTGAACATACTAAACAGAAGATCAAACACAATAAATCCCTCAAAGTGGAGTCAGTCATGGTCTGAAAGAGTTGCCAGCAAACCCCAAAACTATGTAAATACAGACTAAGTCTGGAAAACAGCCATGAATGTAGCCACAGAACAGATGGAAAAGGCTATAATTTTTGGAAGGAAATATACATAATATGAAAAACTAATAATTAACCAATAATTAATAAAAATACCAGATTATACCAACAAAACCTAAAGTGTCTGAAAAGTTAAACTAATAATTTGGGAAAGACACACCAGATAATCTTATTTTTTTCCTAACAGTAAATTAGGTAATTTACAGGTTTGTACAAGTTTTAAGAATTTTATTTAAAAACTATATATTCCTTCTATACATAATTGCAACTAACAAACCAAAGCAGAAATGAGTAATGCCAATATTCCAAAGAGAGAATTTACAGATGGACAAAGTACCAGGAAGTTTACACTCAAGAGGCTGAACATGTCCTGCACCCCTAGCACTCACCATTAGCTCACCTGAGCAGAGAGATCTATGGAAATAGGAGCATACACCTTGGGGGGAGCACTGGGCCCTTCCCTCTTTCTTATCCATGGGGAGGTTTGATGGAAGGGGACTGCTTCAAATCAAGTGGATGGACTTCAAACAGCACCCCATAGAGCATTGGGAGGATCAGGGTACCTACATAATGGGGAGAACACATCCCATTCCAGTCTGGGGACTTTCTGGGCAATAGAAACCCAGAGATTCTCACTAATGTGCTGAGTGTTGGGAGAGACTGACACCCATCCCTTGGAGTTCAGGACATATCTGGATGTAGACAGGTACCTGCTTCTCCCTGGTGAATGCTGAAGGCAAAAGCCTTGAGCAAGCAATATGGCAGCATGAGAAGAAGGATGCTCTGACCCTGGGTTAGTCTGCATGCCTATTCTTTGGCATAGTGAAGACATTTAAGCCAAGGGGGATGATAGAGGACTTGAGTTTTTCTGCCTATACCGCATTATAGAGATTTAAAGAGGTTGTCGAACACATCACAGCACCTGGAATTGAGGAGGTGGGCAGAGTGCATCTCTATGCTAGGGAACTGGATGGGAGAGGGGTGGATCCCTGCAGGGGATCCATATATGGACTGGACAAGAGAGCCAGTGTTTGCATACTTGCTTCTCAAAGCACATCAGCAATGTAGAGAGGACCACACGGCATCAGTTAAACGAAAGGCTTTTGAAACTTTCATGGAAAACACTCCTACCCCAGCTGCAGTAGTTTCCTATTATTCTCATAACAAATGCCTATAAGTGTAGCAGCTTGAACAACACAAATTTATTATTGTGGTTCTATAGGTCAGAGATACTGATGGATCTTACTGGCTCAAGATGTTAATAAAGCTGAATCTGTTTCCTTGCCTTTCTTTTGGCAGCCTTGATGGCCCCTTCCTCTACCTCCTAAAGTCAGCAGTGGCAGGTAGAGGCCTTCTCATGTCATAGCTCTTTCACTCTTCTTCTGTAATAGCACCTCTCTCTCGAGAGTTGAGAAAGGCACTTCTCTGTTAAGGAGTAGGAGTATTAAACTGGGTTCACCTGGGTATTCCAAGCTAATCTTCTTATCTTAAAATCTCTAGTTTAATAGGGTCTGCAAAGTCCCTTTGCCATGTAAGGAAACATTCACAAGTTCTGGGGTAGCCATTATTCTGGTAATCACACTGGTTCTGACCCTAGAGAAGACAGAAATAAGGAAGGGGAGGTATAGGAGGAACAAAAGAGCATCCGTAGCTCCCTCTTCCCAAGTCACTCAGGCCAGCTCTGGGCTGCAGGAGGGAAAAACTCTGAAGTGGATGAAAGATTTAAGTTTGTATTTAGATAGCAAGATTCCTCTTCCTATTCCCTGAAAGTGGATTTTAATTACAGAAAGAAACTGTTTGTATACTCCAAAGTAACCAAAGCATGTGTAAACTGGAGAAAAATAGTTATTTTCTATTGGCGCCTTCCAATTCAGATTGCTTAAAATAAGTTCCAGAATGACAGTTTTGCTCACATTGTACATATAATTTATCATCATACTTTTTCATTAAGAAATTTCCCAGTTTTAAAATTGTCTTTTGACCCTGGATACCAGAAAACAATGGGATAAATAACATATGTTACAGCTGGAAGAATAAATCATTCAGCTAAGATTTTATATCTGAAAAAAAATTGTCTTTTGGAATAATCAGAGATAAAGGCAAAGATTTAGCACAGGGTGTTATGGAAGCATCGTTAGTTTTTTCCTTCCTTTCTTTCTTACCTGTGTTCAGTTTCATGTTTCATGACCCATTATTACAATGACTTTTTTGCTAATAGTCTAAACTGCCTTTCCTTTCCTCCCCACTCCCATACCCGGTATTATAGAAAAACCCAACTATCTATTATTTTTATGCCTATACTAGAGGTCATATCTCTTCTGGAGAAATTTATGTAACAGTGCAGATTTCATCTCTTTATAAATTTATAATCACCAAACTACCCCTCAATACTATCCACTAATTATACTGTATTTCTCGGCTCTTCACACTCTTTCTCTCTCTCTCCTCCACAGAATGACTTTTAAAATACTTTTTCATTTCCTTCCATCTTCTCACTATGATTAATTCTTCCAAGTATGCTTGGGGTCTTATCATTTTCTGACCAGAAGCCACATAAAATGGACTGCCTCCTCTTTTCCCTATATATTCAATGCCTCCATCTCAACTGGTTCATTCCGTTTCTATTTCTATTCTTTGAAGCACATTCAAGCTCTTCTTCATTGTGGTAGGCTGAATAGTGGTCCCGCACCCATTAGAGACAATCCTAATCCCTGGAACCTGTGAACTGGTTAGCTTCCATGGCAGAAGGAACTTAGCCTATATGACTAAATTAAGAATCATAAAATGGGGGAAAATGTCCTGAATCATGCAACTAGACTAAATGAAATCACAAACTCCTTAATGAGAGAGGCAGGAGGGAAGAGGGTAAAGGAAAAGATATGGTGATAGAAGCAGAGGTCAGAGTGATGGTTCTCCATGACCCAAGGAACACTGTGGCCTCTAGAAACGGAGACAGGCAAGGAAGGGATTCTCCCCAGAACTTTCAGAAGGGATGAGCATATGACTTCAAACTCCCTGCCCAGCAGCTCAGGAACACTACTAATGCACAGAGGCTCCATCTTCCTTCTTTTGGCCTGAAGTTAGGAGTATTTTGTGGGTCTATCATCTTTCATTCCAAAAGTCAGAAGAGTTCTAACTTGGTCCTCGGAATCTTCTTTCAGTGTCTCTGAAGTTTCACTTCATGATTTCTATCAGGACTGGCAGCAGGTGGTCTCATAGGTCTGCTCATGTCTCTTAGAATCCTTCCTAATTTATAGTGGCTTTGATTTACAAATAATGATTTTAATCTTTCAATCCATCTACTGGAACATCTTATTTTACTTATTCCTTCCCCATGGTCTTAATCATCAAATGAAGAAAATCATCAAAGGAAGATACCTCTAATCCCTTATTACCTCCCAATTTGCCCTTTTTCTCTTTTCTTCTATAATGAATCTGAAAGACATTGCTCTCCTTCAGTCTAACTTAAAACCCTCCCCTGTCCTCAGAACTCCCTCCCCTCCGCCTCCCTAAGGACCTCCCATGATAAGTTCTCCTATCTCTTCCACCTTCACCTTCTTCCTTTCTGCTAGATCTATCCTGTCATTGATAAAATAAGTTTAAATATCTTTTACATTAGAAAACAGAGCCAAAACTCTTCTATAGGAATCATGGCCTTTCTTTTCTTCATAGCTAACAGAATTCTACATTCCTGAACCGACTGTGATCTGTTTTCCACATGTCCTGTTAAAATAGATCTTATTAAAGTCAGTATTAAGTTTGGGCTTCAAAACGCATTATGGTTTGAATATGAGGTATCTCCCCAAAGATCCTGTTGATGCAGGAATATTCAGAGGCCAGATGATTAGGAGAACTGTAACCTAATCAGTCCATCCTGGTTTGAATGGACTGACTGGATGGTGACGGTAGGCAGGTGGGCATGGCTGGAGGAGATGGATAGTTGGAGGTGCACCCTGGAAGGTTGCATCTTCCCGTGGCCCCATCCCCTTTTTCCCTCTCTCTGCTTCCTGATCTTGCCATGAGCTGAGCAGCTTTCCTCTGCTGGACCTTTCTCCCATGACGTGCTGCCTCACCTGGGACCTAGAGCAATGGAATTGGTCATCTATGGATTGAAGCCTTGATCCCCAAATAAACTTTCCCTCCTTTAAGTTGTTCTTGTTAGGTGTTTTGGTCACAGTGACACAAAAGTTGACTAAAACAAAATCTAATTTACATCTTTCAGTCCTGTTCAAATTAATTTTGTTCTAGTATATGCCATGGTCGAACAGCTCCCTTTGGCATGAAAAATCTCTTTTCTCAGTTTTACGACCACAGACTTTTCTAATCTTTTACTTCCCTAATGCCTGACTTTATCTGCCCATCTCGTAAGAGTGAATCTTTCTCAGGTTTTAATCTCTGTCATTCTGTAATATGCACATCCACCCTGGGCAAATTTGTCCACAACAGTGCTCTCAGATGTACTGCTATGACAACCTGCAAACGGTTGCCTAAAGTACCTGTCTTACTATTGCACCTCCTCTGTGTGGCTGTTTGGGGGGACTGAGGACTTCTCTTTCACTCAATGCCTGTGCTTATGAACAGGAGACAGAAAATAGATGTGCCATAGGTTTTCAGGCAGTTGCTTGGTCTTCTGTGATCCCTCTCTGCTTTGACCCTTCCACTCCTATCATGGGTACAGAGCTTTTCTAAAATGACTACACATTCTGGTCTACACATTCACAGCAAAATCTCTTTTAGTGATTTGTGTTGTCTAAGTCTAAATATTTGCATAGGATGACAAAGAGCAAATTAATGGGTTGGGGTTCAGGCAATGCATATAATTTGGGCTGCATGAGTTAAGCACAAGGAGTGAACGCAAAGAGGAGGCAACTGGGAGAAGCCCAGACAACTCTGAGCATCTTAATACTTGGTTCTCTTGCAACAGGGAATGATAGCCTGGTTTTTAAGTTGGCACAGGCTTTGAGAACCTGCCTAAGAGCAGACAGTAGAAATGAAGAAATGCTTGCTGCTTCCTACTTGATGGTCTGGGATGGATTTTTGTTTTTTTGAGACTAACAGATACTTGGCTCCTACATCAGTGGACATGCAGTGATACCTTCAGTATGAACTCTCCTGAGATCCTGATATATGTCCTGTGCTCTTAGTGTTTGAAGGTGATGCAGCATGAGGGTGATGGGCCTTTTACTGGAAGGTGGACACATCACACACAAGAGCACCTCAACACACATAACCCTAGAAGCTGAATTTCACTTTAAAAAACAGATTAAAAGCTGCCTTGATTGTAAGTTTAGCCAATACAATGATCAGAACAATTACCTCAATGTATCTTGGCTGGCACAAGTTACACAGGTGTGAAAACAATATATTATTTAAGAGCAACTTCATATATATGTAACAATATAGATAAAAGAGGAAGCTAAATTCCTAAATGAACCTCTTTCCTAGCATCTGATGGATGATTATCTGAAGCGACTCTATGTTTAATATTAAAATTCTGTGCTCTAAATATCACTGAATTTAGATAAGCTGAATTAGAAACATTAATACTATCTCCTTCAGATTGGCCAATATGCAGTCATTTAGGGCTCATAGTTTCAAACTATATTCATACATAGAAATTAAGAGGGATTCTACATGTTTTCTTTTCTTAGAAGGACTTCAGAGCCTAGGAAGGGGAGATGAATTTTTAGTCAAGTAATCTTAGTAGAAACAAGAAATGGAGCAAGTCTATGGGATGGGATGAAAAGTTTCCATTTTAGATATTTTTATCTGAGATTTCTAGTTAAAAATTCAAGGCTGATTATTCTTCTATCAAATGAGGCATTTACGAGTAGAGAACATAGTAATGCATTGCTATTATTAGAGTAGTAAATTTTCAGTATTATATACATTTGCACTATATTCCGAATCCATTTGAAAAAGAATGCAAATATTTATGCAAACTTTACCTTCTCACCAGAGTTGTCTTTAGCTGTTGGGATTTGCCAGGTGATATTAGCAGAGTCTTGTTGTTTCTGAGTCTTAGCCTCTATGTCCTTGGGACAGTTGATTTGAGGAGCTTCCACATCTGATCCAGAAGAACACATGAATCAATTAATACCTTAATACAAACTCCTAAGTCATTGCAAGAAAGAGACAAAAGTCTGGTTATATTAATACCTTTTGACTCATTTTGTTTACATGCCGGGAATATGCAAGTGCTTTCCCAAGAGCTTACCTTAGCGTGACTTACAAGGCCCTTCCTGAATTGGTACCTGCTGACCTCTTAGCCTCATTTCTTCAACTTCTCTACTGAAACTCCACATTGAATTACTCTCAGGCCCATGAGAGCTCCAGGGTCTTTCTTTTACTTGGACCCTTGTCTGTGTTCTTTTATTACTTGAATAAAAATTGCCCCCTTTACCTGGGAGACTACTGCTTGTCCTTTGATTTTCAGCTTAGATAAAGTTCCTTGAGCAGCTTTCTCTGACTCTCCCAGTCCAGCTGGGGTGCTTGCTTCCCAAGTTCCCTCTGTCCTCTATACATCCCAACCATCAAATTCAATTCTTCATTTAAAATAAAATTTTCTATTGAATTGAAGTTCTTTAAAGGTCAGGATATCTTTTCTCTATTATTACACATAGTGCCTGGGATATTACAGGACCTGACCTTAGTAAATATTTTTGGAATGAGACAAAGACATAAACAGAAAAAAAAAAAAAAGAATGTTGACAGTGGCAGTAGGAAACCACACTTGAAAATGAGGCTGTCAGGCAGAACTAATTAGCAGTCCTATAAGGTATCGTCAGAAATGAATTACAGTAGATGGTGTAGAGAGAGAAGATGGGAGGGGAGGGGAGGGGGGATAGTAGGGGATAGGAAAGGTAGCAGAATACAACAATTACTAATAGGGCATTATGTAAAAATGTGGATGTGTAACCGATGTGATTCTGCAATCTGTATTTGGGGTAAAAATGGGAGTTCATAACCCACTTGAATCTAATGTAGGAAATATGATATGTCAAGAGCTTTGTAATGTTTTGAACAACCAATAAAAAAAAACACAACAAATTCAAGCTAGTGATTTTTTTTTATGGTGTGAGACTTTTCAAATACTAAATTAAATATGCTAACATTCTACAGATCCACAAAAGCCAGAGAGGTACTAAGTTCTTATTATATGATTAATACATCCTTTATTTTAACTTATGTTAAATTAGATATTCAGTAACTCAAAGATGGATGTATGTGAACTCATTTCATTTAGTCTCATATCTTATTATTTCTTTAAAATTTTATAAATTTATATTTTCTTTTTCTCAGAGCATATTATACCTAGATATTTTTCCCCTACAAAGATGCACAGTAGCACACTGATCTGAATCTAAAAATGTATTTAATTTTTCATTCATACTTAAATGATAGCTTGACTGGATTTAGAAAAAATGTATTTATTTTCTCTTTACATCCTGTAGACATGGCTGAGTTTCTTTCTGACACTTAGAACTGTAAATAAGAAGTATAATGTGATTCTTCCTAGTTTTGGGTAAAATATTTTTCTTTTATGGAATGTACCAAAAATTTTCTCATTGACTTCATACCTCAGAAATTTCACCAGGAGTAGAGAAGTTGTGCCAGCCCAATGTTCTAGGGCAATTTCTGGGCTAAGGGTTTAAGTCTGTAGCTCAGGGAAATTTTCTTCTTCACCCCCTTTCCTCTTTGCTTTTGGTACTCCTTATTGCACACACATGGGGTTTCTCTGTCTGTCATTGACATCTCCTAACTTCTACCTTTTTGGTTTGACGAATTGGGATACTCAAGTTCTTTGTTTATTTCTTCTCCATCCTGAGGGAATTCTCAGTTTGGTCCTTGCAATCACTAATACTGATTTCAACAACATCCACTTATGTGTTTTCCTTTTTTTGCTTTTCTCCTTCTTTTGGAGATCTCCTTGCTATTTTTATTTCTAAGAACTCTTTCTTGTATTCAAAAGCACCATCTCCCTAAGAATCTGCTCTTGCTTCAGGGAAAATGAAAATGTCCTCTTGCAGACGTAATGAGATGCGGGATTCAAAATTCTAGGAGCTCTTCTATGTTTTAATCAATTCAGTTTTACCTGCTTTATGTGGACCAGAATTCCTCAAAGACTTTCATTGCCTGAAGGAAAACTTACCTTATTTCCAGCACCAAAAGGATCCTTTTTTTAAAATTTCTTCTGTCATTGTCTGGCATTTTATAATTAGATTTGTCAAATCCACCATTTGAACCAGAAATTCTCAAAGTGAGTATTGGGGTGATAACATTTTATCATAAATTGTCAGCAGAACGTGCAAAGAGGGACAGTCGTACACCACACTCTTGTGCTATTATTAAGAAATTTGGTCTCAAACCTGACCGATGTAGTGACCTACCTTTACACACAGCTGTCTGAACTTTGGCACTCCATTTCCCAGAAGTGGCACATCTTACTTCTCTGACTCCAGATAAAATAAAACCTTGGTGGCAACTTAGCTGACATACTGTCCCAGGTTTAGCTGGCTGCTTGCCACAGTTGGGAGGTGATATGATGACACCTTTGGGCTTCTGAAAGGTGGAGCAATGGCGTTCTGTTGGAGGGAAATGAGACAATATTAATTGCATTCTCACAAATTAGAAATGCCACAGATTTAGAAACGTATCCAAGAAAAATACAATTGGGCTGCCTTGGATTGACATAAATCACTAACTGCATATGATAATATATGATGTATTGCAAATAATGCTGAGAACTATATCTCTTTTGTTACCTCTTATTCTTTTGCCAATATATCAAAGCCTTGAAAAACTTCTGATATTTAATCAATTCTGTTTTTGACTTTCATCATTTGCTTGGAGCACCCACATTTGGTTTGCAGAATATTATCTTAGAGATTTGAAATATAAAATAATAAATTCAATCCCATCTTTCATCAATTGAGTGATTGATTCAACAATCAATTTTTATTTTCTGATTTTTTTGGTGAGCACATAATGAGAAAAATTTTCATCCCTTCCCTAAAATCACTGTTATATGGAGGGCCTTGACCCTTCATGGTCTCTTCAGCATGAGTAAAGCATAGCTGCTGAATTAGGTAGAATGCAAACAAAATGGAAAAATTAAGGATGGGGCCAAATGCAGGATGTGTGTGTGAATGTGCACAGGTGCACATTTATTTGTTGCAGTAGAGATTCTAAAAATGCTGTGGCAGTGAAAGACCTTTTCCCCCTAAGAATTCAGTTTGTCTCTATTTCTGTACAGCATGAGCCATGTGCTTTCCCAGATTTCTTGCTCTGCTTTAATCAAGAGGAAAATCAGAGCCAAATGTGTGGTCTGAACTGGACTATGTGGGATTCAGTGTCCTTTATTCACGGTTAGCCCTTTATAAAGTAAGGAAATCACCCTTTGGTCTTAAAAATGTTGAAGATTTTATTGTCTTTTTTATTGCTTGTTCATGGGGCTCTGGGTGAACATGTCTTTAATTTTTATACAATCTAAAATACTGAGTTTTTCTTCTTAAAATATTTGCATTGCTTTTATGCTTAATCAATTCTACAATTGGTTATCATTCACTTATGTGTAGTATATGTATATTTTCTTCTAGGTTTTATTTTTTACTTCATAGTTTAAAACCTATGAAGAATTCATTTCAGTGTGCAGTGTGAATTGAAGATATAAGAAAAAATTTATTTTGTTTTGTTTTCCTCAAGTAGTTAGCTAATTTTCTTATATGGTCTGTTGAATAAATCCTTTTTGCCCCCCTCAGCTGATACATAGTGCTTCCTTAATAATATATCAGATTTGTAAGTTTCAGGGTCTATTTAGTTCTCCTGATTTGTATGGCAATCTGCCTACTCTTAATTTTTGCAATCTTAATTTATATTTTAAAACCTGAAAAGCTACTTTCTCTGTACTATTCTTATTGCTTTTCCTTTTCAAACATATTTTGGTGATTTTGACTGTATATTCTTCTATAAATCCTGGAATTACTCCTTAATCCCCAAGAAAAAGGGCAAAAAATATTTCCTTTGAGGCTGCTAAATGATGTGGCATTTTGTCTATACATATATTTGAATAATTTCAATAAAACTGCATACAAATGTTCAACTGCTCTTTTTTTGTTTCTCAGTAATATTTTCTAGTTTTTTTAAAAATACAAGTTCTACACATTTCTTTTTAAGGTTATTCTGATATATATTGTTTACTTCTTTAAAATGTGATTTCTTATTATATATCCTGCTTATCATTCATAGAAAAGTTGTTTATTTGGGATTCTTTTGATGTTAGTAAACTTTCAGGTTTTTGGTAGATTTATTCTAGATTTTCGGTAGATATGTAATCTAAAAATGATGATGATTTTCAAACTTGTTATCTCTAATCTCACAATTTACCATTAGGACTAAAGTTTATAGAACAATATGAATAATTTTGAGCATTCTCTTCATTTTTTAGGTTTAACAAAACTCTCTATCTTGCTTTCCATAGCAGCTGCAGATTTAAGATAGACATTTTATTGTGTCAGCATATCAATGTATATGAGTTGCTTAAAATTTTATTGAAAATGTATTTTAGCTGGATTGGGTATGATGATGCATGACTATAATCCCAGCCACTTGGGAGGCTGTGGCAGGAGAATCTCAAGTTCAAATCCACCATGCAACTTAGTGAGGCCCTAAGCAAGTCAGTGAGACCTCGTCTCAAAATTTTAAAATTAAGTAATTTAAAAAATACAAATGTATTTTGTTTGTATGCTGTTTTTTTATATATGTATGTAAAGGTCTGGGGGATATGGCTCAGTAGTTAAGCACTCATGGGTTCAATCCCTGTACCAAAAAAAAAAAAAAAAAAAAACAACTTCTTTACATGAGAATGAATACATTTTTGTCTTCTTTAAGCAGCCATCCAATTTTCCCTATTGGTTATAATGAAACAATGTATTATACTGATAGAATATCTAACTTTAAACCCTTTTTGCATTTCTAATATAAATTTGCTTTGGTAGACCATGCCTTTGAATAGTATATTTGCTGTTATAGTTATACATGGGTTTATCTATAGTCTTCTATTGTTTTTTGGTAATAATTGTCAGGTCCACAACAAGTTTGATAATATGAACAGGCTAGCCTTCCATTATCTGGGCCAAGCTTTAAAGTTTGAGAATTACTATTTCTTAAAGATTGAGAAAAATTTCCCCTCATTGAGCCCTCAGTCATTGTCAGGAATGTTTAATGTTATGATAGCATTATCCATTTTTATGAGTAATGGTATGTTTGCATTTCTGCTTTTCTTTCTTGAATTTATTCAAGAGCTTGCATTTCCTTAGATGTCATTAATATCAAGAGTTTTCAATTTTAATGCACAGATTTATACGTTTAAAAAAATTCAGACCTCTGAATACTTTGTTATAGTTTTTCAGAAAAATTAGATTCCTGCATTTTTTTGAACTTATATTTTATTACTTTAAAGATTTCCCTCTTTACCATTCTACTGCATCCCATCTTCCTTTATAGTTCATTATTCTTAAACAATTATTGATGTGTCTTTCTTTTAGTTCTTCATGCAATTTTTTTTCTTAACTTTCAAATGAAATACTCAGTAATTTTTGTTCCTGTGGATTTTTAAGTTTCACTGGTTCACAAGTTTGTCCTTTTAACATGGCAAAGCTGAATTATGTTTAATAAAGCAAGGAGATTATACAGCATTTGCTTTTAAAACAAAATCCATCCAAGCTGGCCTCAATTAAAAAGAATTGCCACTTGAAGCTGTAAACATCAGTGAGTTGGAAAATTGAATTCAGTGTAGAAGGTTTTTCTAACCAGTAGAGAGGACTAAAACCACATGCCTGTCTATGTACCTCAAACACCACACATACCTCCATGTGGAAGCTTATTCATTCATATTCATTATGAACCAGTTTTCAATTCTTGGTCTTCAAAGAACACCAGAGAAATCTGAGAGCAAGAGACCCCATGCCTTCCAGGCACTCACCCACACATCGAGGCTCTGCACCATCCCACTGGGAGTTTCCTTGACAGGTAAGCTTGGCGCTTCCTTCTAGTCTGTATCCTTCATCACAGGTAACCAAGCACGTTGTCTTGTAGGACATTTCCCCCGTAGAGCAGCTGATGTGGCCATGCTTAGGCTGGCGGAGATGGGGACATGTTCTCACTACAGAAAATGTAAACAATTAGATCTAAATAAGGATAAAAATTACAATTCAAGTTACTAATGTCTTCACATTGCAAGTGAGAAAATTTCTTGTTCTGAACATGTCCCACAATGAATAACACACCATCATTTTTTTTTTTTTTTGTTACTATGGAGTAACTTGAGGCTGATGTTTTCTCATTATTATTATTATATGTTTTCTCATTGTTATTATTATATGTTTTCTCATTTCTCACTGTATTACCCAGACAATGCCACTGTGTCTACCTCTCTGCTGAGGGATGGGACATTTAAAACATCTGGGAGGTCTAGCTCCAAATGCACCATGATGGCTGTAGATGAGGGGTGGTCAAAAAAGGGAGGTACCTGCAGCCCTGATTTGGGCCTTTGCTGTGATTTTCCAGCTATGTTCCAACGAACATCTGTCTTTTCCCAAGACAGATGTTTTACGCTCATGATCAGCTCATTTTGGAAACCTCAGGATCTTTTTTTTTAAGGGTCCCAGTCTCTGCAAAGCTGCCCAACATCTGCGATCTTAAACTCCAGTGTTCCAGTGTCTGATATAACTCTGGTTCTTTAGCTTTTTCTTTCATTTCTTACAATACAACTACAACAAATTCTAATTCATGATGTTAACCTTGATTTATATATTAGCATCAGTTTGGTAATTTTTTGTTTTTGTTGTTTTGCTGCTGTGCTGGATACTAGGAGCGTCCTGTCCTCTAGTCACTTCCCCCACTTTTCTTCCCCCAGCATAGTAATGCGCCCAGCCATAAGATTATAAATCCACACTTTCGTCATAATTATAGAGCCAACGAGAGGCAGCTGCAGTTGTGTGGAATTCCTGGGTGTCTTGATTGAGAGAGAACTTCTTTGTCTTCCTGTTTTCTTATTTCTCTCTTCCAAATCACAGACATCGAGTGATAGTACCCCCGAAAGCTATTGCATATTTATATGACACTCCAGGGAAAATAGGAAACACTAAGATGATAGATAAAAACAGTAAAAGCCTCAGTCCCTGATGACAGTGGAGCTGTTCCACAAGGTTTGGATGGCTTGATTTATCCTTTTAGATGAGGGGGAAAGCCTGAATGGGCTTAAAGCATTGTTATTTGGATCTTGATACCAATAGTTGTACACAGGTCCTAATTCTCTGTACCCAGCAACCTATTCACTTTCCCTTTTTTCACTTTTTAGGGAAAGATCCTTCCTCTCTGTCAACTCATGGGATTTGTATGTGCTCCAGCTCTGCTCAGGGGTGGAGCATGTGACCTAGGATCACATTCCCCTACTCTGGGAATTGAGTGGTACAATTGGTGATATGGGTCCTTTCTTGATCCTCTGAATTGACCATGACAGTTAGTTGGGGGGCTAATTAACTAAGCCCTGGATGCCAGAAATGCCCCCACACCTCAGCAAGCCTCAACACCACCATCAAGGGAAGTTTCACGGGGTACCCAGAGAAACCTATGTTTTCTAGTTCTGCTGTCTCTGACCAGTGGCCCCAACATGACACCAGAGAAGCTCCAAGAGGGCTTCTCCTGCTTCTGCATGTTTCCAAACAATGTCTGTGCTCTGGAATCTCCCGGCAAGACTCCAGCACTGTCCAACCCACTAAAATCCACAATGTATCTTAGAGCCGAGTTTTATTAACTCCTTCATGCCCCTGTTTCTGACAACCTTCAAGATCATTCCTCATCTACCAAGTTTATCCAATATACCTGATGCAGATCCGATTTCTTTCCCTCTAGAATATGTGTTCCCACCTTCAGTAAATTCCCTTAAATCCTAAACTTTCCTTTTGAACTTCTCCTTTACTCTTTTATCCTAATCAAAATCTTATTGTCTTCTTTAGACACAATCCGGAGGTCAGAGAGGCATCTTCATTGCTCCTTATCATCTTCTCAGAGCATTCTTTCTTCCTCTTTCCTAAAAATCTCCAGCTCCTTTAAAGTATCCGATGCATCCAACATCCCTTTTCCAGTTCTCTCTTTCTCACTGTCACACCCACCCACACCTCCAACCTTATCGATTTCATTATCTATGCAAATGATCATTCCAATACCTTGGAGTCATATTCTTGACTTCCTGCCCTCCAGTGACCATGTCATTCATCCTACCTCACCATCACACATTCAAGTACCACACCCTCTGACAATTACCTCCTACTTTCCAGGATCACTCCTTCAAGTGCCTCAACAACATGAATGTCTACGTCTCACAGGGGTCTCCTATCTGCTACGTGCTCTTCTTCAGAGAAAACCATCACTGAAGTGTTTATTCTTTTTCTAGGCTTCCTTTCCTCTAGTGCTAGGTTTGATCTGCTCCAATCAAGGTTTCCAGTCGTGGGAAGGTAGGAAGAGAGTATGGGAGAAAGGAAAGAGGGAAAATTAGGGGAGGAAAAAAAGGAAAGAAAAAGAGAAGAAAAAAGGTAGATGAAAGAAAGGAAGGGGATGGGAGAGGAGAGACTTCAAACAGCAGAGGAGGTTAATCAAAACTGTAGGAGGTCATTACCTTGAGTGAGCTCTTGCACTAGGCTTCAACAGATCAAATCACACCAAAGGATAGTATATATCCATCATATCACATATATCATATATATATATATATAATATCTACATATTCATAAATATACTTTTAAAATTTATGTATGATGGAAACTTTAAAACAATAGGAAAGAAAGCTAGGGCAAAATATTCAAGTATATGTTCAACTGAAGTCATCCATATCCAAATCATTCAGCAGGAACCCATTCAAATTATATTACTTGGCAGAGAATAAATATTGAGTTCATTAAATATAAACCTAGGATTTATTACTCCACAGAGAAAGTAAAGGCATTAGATTAGAGGTTAAATTATAAAGCCTTTCTATCCCTAGGATGGTTTGGATTAAAGTTAACTATTTACAAAAAATGAATGAAAATATTTTGCCTTCTGCATTTTGACTTTTATTGAATGTGTCTATCATTCATAGTACACTGTCAAATGTCAGGTTGCCTTAAAAGGTGAATAACATAAATTCCTATGATTAAGATAAATAAAATCTGGAAAACCATATTAAACAACTGCTTTTAGCTTCAATAAAAGTAAAAAAAAATCACTATAGCTTTCCAAAAAGACAAAATGGATTTGCAACATCTCTCAAGAGTACTGATAATAAATTAAAGTTGGTCTCTCAGATAGATGCAAATTATATAGCTTCTGGGATGTTGGTTTTTAATAAACTTCTATTGCTCCTTAGGGAAAACAATACAATATGCAGTGTTTTCTATTTATTTCTTAAATATTTTATACTCCTTTCAGTCAAGAATGACTAATTGTTACCATTTTAAATAAGAACTCATTTGTTTTCTAGATTCAACCTAAATTTTCTTATTTTAACAAGATGAAAAATCCTGCAATAAATGTTTCTTGGCTTACATTCATGTTAAAGTAATACCTAAATATATTTAGTTTTATTTGAAAACATAAATTTATCCTTATTTGATTATTACACATTATATACATGGTTGAATTATCACACTGTACCTCCAAATATGTATGATTATTATGTTATTAAAAATTAGAAAAATAATTAAAAATTTAAAATAAATACACCAACTTGGTCTTTTAAGAGAACAATCTACTATGTACTAAACAATGAAAGAAGTGGAAAATGTGCAGTGGTTCTCATCTTAAAGATAAATCAGATATCTTTCCCTAGACACATGCTTTCTGATATGTAGTCAATCTCCAAATTCTGATAATATCTATTACTGAAAAGAAAGCAAGTAAGTCTGATGTTAAATGTGGGCTTCTTATTTCAACCTTCTCAGAAAAAAGAATAGTGTCACAAAATTTAATTTACTATGATATTGTTTTAGCTAGTTGTCATTTAAAACCACAAAAGAATACTTACTGGTTTAGAAAGAAATGCATAATTCAGATAAAATTGGAAAAGGTTATAGGTGTCTTAGGAAGAGTGGCTAGGAGGAATAAGAATCAAGGCGGCCAATGACTATTCAATATTACAAAGACATTAACATGAAATGTGTAAAAAAGTCTATATTTAAACTGATCTTTCATTTCTGACCCAATCTTAAGAAAGATTTTCATGGAAAAAAAGACATGATGAATATTATTCTCTGCCCTAATTAGATTTTAATTAGACCTGTAAAGATACTATTTTTTCTATACTACCTTCTCAGCATCAGAAGTGAATCCTGCCCAAATGCCATGTTTTTACTGAATCCCAGAGAGCCCAATTATACGACACATCATTATTTTATGGACCACTACTTAAAAAATAGATAAAAATGAAATATTTTACTGCCATTGATTTTTAAGGTGCATTTCAACTTTAGAGATATTGAAATGCGAAAAAGATGTGTTTTAGATTTGGTGAAATATGGCTTATATTTCATAGAACAGTATCTCAAGTTACTAAATCTGTTTTCCCTGTAATAGGGGAAGAGCCTGAGTATCTTCATTTAGGGCAACTCTATTTACTCTAAGTGAGGTAGGAGCTTTGGTGGTGATGTTGAAGGGATTTTAAGAAGACCCATGGTCCTAGGGCATTTTTCTCACAGATTAAAATTATTTTATGCATACTGGAATAGCAGTGGAAATTATATAAAAGAGAACAAACATGCTTTTTGGAGGGAAATAACATAAGCAAGCCATATGTATATTTATCAATAATGTATGTCTCTATCAATATGTGTTTTTGTTAATTCAACTTTTTTTCATTCATTCACAGAGGTATAACCAATGATTAGGGGGAGAAAAATGTATTCTGTGCTCATGGTACATTCACAGTCCAGCAGGTGATCAGCAAGTTAATCAACAATAAAAGGAAATGTGGTGGTTTGCATTGGAACAATTTGGTGAAGCTGGGAAATGTGTCAGAATCCCCTTACTGTGGTCCTCAGTTAGGGCTGGGCAAAAGAGGAACTTGCACTTAATTTTGGAGGGCAGAAATGAAGCAGTGGTCAACATAGTCAGATTCAAGGATGGACATATGCAGAAAGGCCCTGTCCACGCCCTGACTGATAATCCTGTTGACCAAAGGTAGTCCCACATTCACGGCCACAGGAAACTGGCTACACAGAGGTAAAGACTCTCTCATGCCTTTGGAATTTCCTGAGATTCTATCTCAACAGCTGAGCAGACTTTGTTTTCTTGGATTCAGTTATCAGGCAGATACTTGTGGACTTTGCAACTTTTCTACCTTCTGTTTCTAAGTTCCTTCCAAGATTGTGCAGGGTCCAATTCCTGCAATAAATCCCTTCTTCCAAAACATCCCTGATTAACTGTGATTCCCTGGCCACACAGGATAAGTGCTGGGATACTGGGAGGACAGGCCTGCACAGGCCATACCCTTCATGCTGAGGAAGTTGGCAATAGCAGAGGTTTTATGGAACCAAGATTCAAGGCAGGGCAACTAAACAAAGCTTGCACATGGACTACTTCCTGAGAGGCACTTCCATTTATGGCTTTAGTGTAGGATGCAGGGCTTGGGCTTGGATTGTGAGGTCCACCAGACTTCAGCCTCAAGGACCAGCTAGCTACTTTAGAAGATCCTAAGGTAAAAAGTTAGAATCTAATGTTTCCTGCTCTCCACCATGAGGTGTGTGGAGGAAGAGGTAGAGATTTTACACAGTACTGTTGACTTCCCAGGAAATCTTTTAGAGGTTTCCTATGATTAATCTCTTTGGTAATAGTACATGGCTTTTTGCTACTTGAGACTCGTTACTGAAAACCTTCCCTTTACCTTCACATATAAGCAGTAGCTTCCCTGAGACTGGAGGTCTAGGATCTAATTCTTTTCCCTCGGGATCTTAGGGATAAACTCTTTATCTTTTAACATTGAGAATGGTTAAGGAACACCCTAAGGCTAGTTTGATTCTCTTTCCCTTGTAAGTAAATTCTAACTATGAAACAAACACGATTTTCTATTTTTCTAGGGCATCCAAAAATTTCACTAAGATTATTTCCAGACATGGATCTGTTTTTAATTTTTCCCCCCCATCACTCGCTAAGTGATTTTAAACTGAATATGAAAGATTTTGGTAGTTCATATTTATTTTCAAAATTTCAGCTTGGGCCTAATGTTTGATCTTCTCATAGTGCTTCTTCTCTATTCCATTCTCTTTCCAGATTCCTAACATAAGAAGAGGCTCCTTCCTGTGACAATTCTTGTTACCACTTTATTCTTTCATAATTCTGTTATCCTTAAAGTTTTGTTATACTCTCAGATGAATTTCTAGAGTTGTTTTTTTTTTTAATCTGTTAATTTGGCTTTTAAGTATATTCTTTTATTGTCTTTTTGCACTTGGATTTCTGTCATCTTTGGGAACTTTGGTCTGATTTCAGCAATGTAATTGCCTTTCAATCTCAGTGGTTCCATTCCCCTGCCTTCTGTCAGGTCATCTTTGTTCAGTCTTTGGAGCCTCTAGATTTCTCTATTCTTTGTAGGACCAGAGAAGGGTCTGTAGGGATCTGACTTTAGGCAATTGACATAAACGGTGGGTCCCATATTGGTAGCTGAGCAATATCAATAATGGATATCTCCTGGACTTTCAAGTGATATTCGATTAGTGAGTAGGTGGGCTTCCTTATGCATGTGGGCCAAGAGAATTCCAGAAGACAGAATTCCTTACCCAGTGGTCTGCATGATTTCTGGGGTCTTGAAGGAACCTAATCCTCAGTAAAGAGTACTGCCAAAGAATGACCATGGGATGTGGTAGGGGTAAGTTTGCCAGGTTGAGCAATGGACAAACTAACTGGCCCAGATATACAGCTACATTTGAACCTTAGAAGACCAAAACAATTTTTTAAAATATATACCTAGGTCCCTAATTATGTATACTGCATTTAGAAGCTTCATGGGTGGAGATTCTGGTGGTCCCCAAGTCTTTGGTTTGTGTCTCTCTTACCTTTTCTTAAGGATTCTTTCCTTCCCACTCGTGAAATCACAGTAAGTTGGCTGTAGGACTGTTTTCAAGAAGTAGGTAAACAGTGGCAAGTGGAGGTGAATTGGGGTGCTGTTCTCTTGTTCTCTGTATTTGATATGGGAATCTCGGGTCCCACCCCTGAAACTGCCCCTTTTCTACTCCTTGAGGGCTCACCATAGCAAATTCCCCACTTTCTATCACATGTTGTCTGCCCCAAGTGAAGGCTGGAGATATGTAAGTTGACTAAATGCTCCCACTGCAGGATAGTGATGTTCTCCAAGTCCATAATCATGATTGGCATCCAGCCCCTACTCTGCCTAACCCCAAATCTGGCACCTTGTCTTGTTGTTCCTAGTACCCTGTCTTAGCTGCTTGAGATCTAGGGTTTGGATAACCTGTCTATTTGCCTCCCAGAAAGCTCTTTTGCTTATTCACCAAAAGCATATAAAGGTCATATTTTAAGATGACGTGGTCAATTGAACTTAACACTTCTGACTTCAAGCTTCCTATATTTTTTCTCCTTTCTGTGGTTTGTGGTCTATGAAGTAAAAAAAAAAGAAACAAAGAACTGACTGGTCTATTAGAGTTTAAATCAAGTAAATGAAGTAAGACAATCAATAAACAATGTGAATTGGCAGTTTGCTTACCTCTGCAAGAGCTTTCTGAACTGGACCACAAACCACTGGGCAGACACAAGAAGATGCTGCTTCCCACGAGGTCAAATCCAGGGTGACATCGGACCCCACAGGCTGCATTGAAGTGGTTGTTGCAAGTGTTTTGGATAAAATAACCATTTTCAGGAGGCCTCAGAGCAGGACAGTGGACAACTGACATTTATAGAAATAAAATTTAAAAATCAAAGTCATTCTTTGTCTAGGGAACATTCTTTTCTGTTTGTTTAAGGGGGCATGTTGTACAGATATCTCAAATTCCCACAGCTTTCTCATTTACTGCATTTGAATTTCTAAATGCGTATTTGGAAGAAGAACCACTACATTTAACTCCTATGAGGTATTTACTTCGGAATAAATTTTAAATAGAGACTAAAAAATTTTCTAAGTTTTAAATTTTTTTTTTAATTTTGGCTGGGTATGGTGGTGCATACCTATAATCTCAGTGGCTCAGGAGGATGAGGCAGGAGAATTACAAGTTCAAAGCCAACCTCAGCAACTTAGTGAGGCCCTAAGCAACTTAGTGAGACTGTTTCAAAATAAAAACTACAAAAGGTCTGGGGATGTGGCTCAGTGGTTAAGCACACCTGGGTTCAATCCCTGGTACCAAAAATGAAAAAAAAATATTTGATATGTACATGGGTATGAAATTTTCTAACCATTTCTTTCTTTCTTTTTTCTTTTTCCAGTTTTGGAGACCAAACTCAGGATCTCACCCATGCTAAGAACAAGCTGTACCACCAACCCCTAGTTCTTGACCTTCACCTTCATATGTCATTAGATATTTTCCCTTTTAATTAAGAGGGCATGAAATAAAGAGCAAATAAGGCTAGCAAAGTATATTTGCTACAAATCCCAAGAGCCACAGCTTCTTGTACAAGATATAGGCTGTTTAAATATTTTTAATTTTGACATGAATGATATTGAGCCACCTTACTCGTGAAAATATGTTTCTAAATGAATTCAACTATCACCGGGGCCAAGATGAGCTCATTTGTTATTCAAATTGTTTTAAAAATCATTGCATATCTCTTCTGGATATATTTTGAATTTTTTCTAGGTACTAAGTCTTTCTGTTTTCAAAATTACATTACTGCTATGGTCTCAGATCCTCTTCTTGGGAGCAAGATATACATGTGTTCAGTGATAAGTGCTACAAAATAAAAGCAAATAAGTCTCTCAAATGTAATTAGAGAGAGAATATTAAAAATTAAACTAAAACTGGATGCAAACACTACTATTTTTCTATCACAGAGAGCAGCTTTTGTATTTCCTATTTGCCCGGGGGGGGGGGGGGGGGGTTGCTTACCTTCACAGGTCTGGCCAGTTGCCCGGTACCCCTCTCGGCAGACACAGTCTTCAGGGGCTGTGCTTCCAGGTGGAGAGGTGTGATTCTCATCAGGACACGGAATGCACGTACTGATTCCTCCTGGAGAACCTTCGGGTTTGTATGTCCCTGGTGGACAAGCTGTGAGCAGACAGGAGGCCAGAGAAGTCCATTTGATGTGGTTCATCAATCAAGAGTTAACAAAACGTTTGAAACTAAGTAGGGGAGGAAAAAGCTAAGCAATCGCTTTTCATAGGAATAATAATATAATATAATTTAAGCAAGGAAAGAAACCAACATTTTTTTTTTAAAGAGCCATGTAATTTGTTGTATGCAGGTTTTAAAGGCTTCTTTTGTCCCCAAATTAGTGTCAATCACAACATAACTCAGCATGATGTTTGAGATGATTTGTGGGAAAATCCAAAATAGCAACAAATGTTAAGGGTCTAGAAAGAACCAATGACTTTTTAAAATGTTGGTAAACATGGTCTCCTCCATATTCATCTTTCTCAATCCTGTACAGCTCTCTCTACCACTGAGACCTATCCCCCTCTCAGCTGAGACGATTCCCCGTAGACATGCAGACAGAACATAGCCCATTGTTTCTGTTCAAAGCATTTGACAAAGGTTGAGAAGAAAGTGAAGGGCTTGAGGGAAATAATCTAACTGATGGGAAATAGGCCCTTTGAAGAAAAGAGAATTAAAGACCCAGTCTTTCCCAGGCTCACTAGGGGTGGGGGTAGGGGGTTAATAGAGAAATCTAATTGATCTTGTTTCGGTCTTCCGTCTGCACTGACAATGTGGCTTTGAACTTGTGACTTCATCCCTCTGAAGTTATGCATCTGTAAAATAACTCAAAATTAAGAAATGTAACGATAAATAAAGGGACTTGCAGTGCTTGGTAAAGCCAGTTAAATGCAGCCTAGGCCTAGGATGTATTTGACTCCTAAAACACCAATAGCACAAGGAATGTGAACATATGTGGAGGTATTTTATATACATTATCTCTCTTAATCTCTCTATATTAATATCTGCTATTAAAATTTATTATTATTAATATATGAATTTCCTTAGTATTAGTATATCCTTTGTAAAGATGAGAAAATGGAAATATCTTGATGAAGCAAACGAATTATTATTTTAAGGAGAAATATGTAAAATGAAAATATGTAAAGAACTTTTCCTAATACAAAAGAAAAACACAAATACTCCAACAGAAAAATTGACAAAGAACAAGAAGTGAAAATTTGTTAAAGAAACAATATAAATGACCATGAGATAAACAGCTTAACTTTGTTCACAGTAATGAAAATTACTGGCTACCTTCTCATTTGTCAAAACTTAAAAAGAATGTTAATACCCAGTGGTAGCAGGGAGAAGAGGGTCTCCCCTATTCTGCTGAATGTATGTGAAGCCCCCTGTGGAGCATTATGAGGGCAGATACCAAATGCCTTGAATGAACCTCTTTCTGATATAGCATTTTGTTTCAAAGAATTTGTCCCAAGTAAGCAAAAATGTATGCATAAAGTTTGTATTGTACAACATTGAAAATAACACAAATATTCAGAGAGAGGGAGTTTGTTAAATTCTTGTGACATCCATCCAGTGGAAATACTGGCCATATAATTCTTGACGTGGAAAGTCATTCAGATTATGTGGTTAAGTGTTAAAAAAAAAAAGTACTTTTCAAAAACTCATGTGAATTGTAAGATCCTATGTCATTTATAAATAAATAATAAGACACAAAGGAAGTGATCTTTAAGGTTATGGATACATTGCACATATTCATGGAAGGCCTCTGTGGCTTTCAGGTTTATTTTGGCTGATCTACAATTTCTGGTTTTGTTACCACAAATAGGTATTACTTGGGCAAAACCAAAAGTAAATGCAATTATATATAAAAGGAAGTTATTGTCCAAAAATCCTATATTTCATTTCATGGTAATTGGTTCCCTGACCTTGGAGAGCCCCTTGGTTCCTCCTCCTTCCTCTGTTTCTTTCAGTATCCAAATGAAAATCACGCTCTTTGGATCTAACTGCCTAAAAATCTCCTGCATTCCCTTCCACCATCATACTTCCTATCTCAGGTGTGATTTTTTCATCTCTCTTCCAGGTTTATAAAAATCCTCCTTCCTGGCTCTTTAGCCTTTATCTCTACCCTTCAATCCATTTTAGACATTTTTTCCACAAATGTCAATCAAATCAGTTTTTATGTAAACCCTGAACCAACTGATGAAGGCCCTCACTCTTTCATCTCGAGGACAGTCCCATCATAGATCTGTCTGAGGCCTCCCTCTCTGTCAGCAACAATGAGCCAGTGAATTCCAAATCAGCCAGTGCATAGTTTGGGGCTGTTTCTTTCTTCTACTCTACCTCATTTTTGGGACTTGGGAACTTCAGTCACTTGAACAATTTAATTTCTCCATGCCTGTGTTTCTTCAGGTGTAACAGTAGTAGTACTGGCCTTACACATTTCTTATTGTCGTCTTTCGTATTCATTGAAGTAATACAAGCAAAGCAACAATGCTTACATTCAGTAAATGATAGGATAATGTCCCAAATCCCTCCATTACCTCAACCATAAAGGAGATAATTATACTTCTCATAGGTGAGGTGGGCCCAATGGGTGCTTTGGTACTTGGTAAATATTACCTCCCTTTCCTGCCTTTCATTTAGCTTCTGCCTTTGCATATTTTTTCCTGCCTCCAAGTGAACCTCCAATAATCTCTCAAGATTCTCAGTTATTTCTTAATTCTCATCAGACAGACTGTGCTGCCTTCTCTCCCAGGTCCCCAGAGCACATGGCCCTTACCTCTGCCCGGGTACATATCACACTGTGTGTAACACACACCCGTCTCTTTCTCTCAGTGGGCAACATGTGCTTGTACGTTCAGAGTCCTCCACTTATTTGATGCAGCCACTGTCCATCCCATTGCCTGAGCCAGTGGTCACTCAATCAAGGGAGGGCAAGAGAACATAAGCTCTGTGGGAAGGTGGCGTGTGGGTCTGGGGGGAGGGAGTACTAAAGTCCAGAGGAGTAATAATAGGGTGAATTGAAAGGACATTAGTCTTGGAGTCTGGACAACTGAGTTACAGTCTTGGCTCTTCCACTAACAGGCTCCAGGGTCACTGGCAAGTGACTTTATTTTCTCTTCCTACAACATACAGAAATTATGATGTCTGTGATCTTTCCAAAGCTAATATTTGATGTTTCCATAAATAGAATAACACTGAAAAATAACTTAAAGAAACTTTTCCTATGAGTAGTTCAGATTCTAGCTACAGATTTTATAATTTGTTTAAAAACTAATATTATACGAGAAGGAAACGATTTCACATTTTATTATCCTCTAAAACCTTTTGAATAATCAAGAGTTTACAACACTGGGGAATAGTGTTTTGGATAAAAATATCCAAAAGTACATTTGGAAATGTATTGTGAAATTCTTAATGATAATGAAAAACAGACTTTAGGGGGACTATTTAAAGACATTGCACAATTCTAGTGGGAGAGGTATGATCAACTTCCTTGATTCCCAAGGGGAAAAATTCCTCATCCAAAACTAAGCAAAAACTGAAAAGAGGAAATAAATCCGTGGTTTGAACAAATTTCACAAGTCTTGGGAAAGGGCTATGATATATTTTTTAAAAGAGATGTTTCTTTCCTGGAAATGTACCAAACCTTAATTTTTAATTGCTCTTTTTGTTGTTAAAATAAGTACTCACTCTTTTCAGAGACACACTGGCAACTATCAGCTACTATTACTGGAAGAGTGATTCCTGACGTTATATTGTGCTAAGGTTGGGTCCTTCTTGAGCTGACAAGCAATTCTTTGACCAAAGTAGATTAATACACCAGCCAGTCTGGAATTTTGTAAAATACAAAGGAGTCTCTAGTCTCTCTGGCCCAATAAATATCAACTTCTTAGGTGACTAATTTAGTTAATATTAACAAAATGGATTAATCAGGGACTTTTACTTTACAATATTCTTTCTTATATATAATCTAAGATTAATTTTTTAAAACCCCCATCAATATTAAAAGGCTTTCATCTTTAAAGGCTAATGAATGATTATTTATAGAGTATGGTCTTAGGGCCATTGCATGAGCCACACTTGGTCATGTGCTACACAAACTCAAGGGTGTCCATTCATGTAGATGATTATGGCAGCCTGTGGAGTTGTGCAATTCCAAAGCCCTTGGTTCTGTTGTACCTAGGTAGGGCACCTGGCGAGTATGTAGCCCCAGATGAAGGCCCACAATGTCATGCTTCTTTTCAACTTCATGAATTTGATCTGAAGAAGGAATCTATTTCCTACAACCAGTTGTGCTAGGATTTTGAACAAAGGAATCCATTGCCCTAGAAGAGAATGAGTTTCTCCCATGTAGGGCCAGTGTTTTCACAAATACAGGACAAAGGCCTACACTTGTATATAGGGACTTTTTATTAGGCTGCCATAATCCTTGCCATTTTCATCAATTAATTAGATGAGGAGACTTTCGACTGCACTGAAATCTGCACATCAGAACATGTGTGGAGTGTATTAGCACCCTGCAGCTCTCCCTGTAATTGTTTAGCTCATTTGGCTGAAGTACAAACTACTTGGACAAAATTGCAAATTTGAACCCTGTGTGGTGCCATAACAACAAATGGTACCCTGACAGCAGGATGCCTTGCTGCAAATATAAGCACCTGCTCAGACTCGCCAGGAGATTAGTGATAGATCAGGACAAGTCTATCAAAAAAAAAAAAAATCCTCAAAGGACTGTGTACAAAAGTGGGTGTGTCAGCAAAGAAATCACGTTAAGAATTAATATACGTCTATGCATATATACACATTCATATTTACATGTAGATTCACATGTAAATATAGCTTGACAGCTGAGTATAGAATATTAAGGTGAAGGCTAGTGTGTTGAAAAATCTATATTATTTTTTTTTTAGTTTTTTAGGTGGACAAATACCTTTATTTTATTTTTATGTGGTGCTAAGGATTGAACCCAGTGCCTCATGCATGCTAGGTGAGCACTCTACCACTGAGCCACAACCCCACCCCTATATTCTTAATTGTCTAAGTTTAGATCATCCTGAGTTTTTAAAATAAAAACTTAGTGGGCATGCACTTTTAGGAAAGTCTTTTGAAGATTTTTAAAAATCATCTTTGAACTTATTTTTCCTTTATTTTGTAACTCAAATGCATATAAAGGGGAGAATGAAATATACCATAAGCTAAACTAGTTGGGTTTAGCTTTTATTAAAATAATAGTTTATTAAATCTCAACTATCAAAAGAATAGTTAAACCAAATTGGCTTAACTATTCATTTAAGTTGATTTCATTTTTTTTAAAAAAATTTTATAATCTTCATATAAACATCTTGTTTCCTTAAGTCTTTTATATAAAATATTTTTCTTAGGCCAAATAATATTAACTCTGTCAACTCATGAGGTTATTGTAGTCCAACTATTTTACATTCCCATTATTAGGATTGAAAATATGACTTATTGTACTTTTTACCACTTGGCATTAACACTTTCAAAAATTACCACTTAATCATTGTAAAGGCCTGTGAACTTCAGTGAAACAGAATTTCAACTTGAAATTAGGTAACCCATTCTTGGGACACACGCACACGTAGACCCAAAAGAAATCTATTTGCTTAAAGAATTAAAGCGATTTCTGGGAGAAAATTCCAACTATGACAGGGATAGTATTCAAAATATTATAACCCAGAATGGCACAATTGCTGATCAATGAGAACAAAAGGTGCTATAGCAGCAAAACACATTTTGCATGCTGACTTATTTACCATGTTACCTGTACAGGATAAGTGGGATAAGTCAGTGGGCCAACAAAAAGGGTCAGTCTAGTAAAGGGGTATTCATGGGACTTGGAGCAGTAGTGATTTCTGAACCAGTACCTAAGCATTTCAATATCTTGAAAACTTTTACAACTGTACTAATATATACTTGTTGAATGTTCGTTTGTTCTCAATAAAAGGAGAATTGATGTAGGTCAGACATAAAGACATGTGACCTTAACAGCCAGAGAGGAAAAAGAAAATTCTGAGCAGAGTCTTATTTTTGTTGTCTAATTTGTTTACCATTAGATCCTATAAAGAGTGGTAAGTTATGAATAAAATCTCAAGCAATAATTACCTCTGATGTTGTCATTCCCTCATCTCAATCTCTCAATAAGAGGGACTTTGGAAATGTGGACTGTATCAATTGCTATTTTCCATTTCCATGATTGCTACATTAATTTAGAACCTTATTATTTTATGTTTACTTGATTTTTTAACTTTCATACATGCATCTGTTCTTCTCTGTTGCTTCACAGTCAGTGATTTCTAGCCACAGGTGCCAGTTATTATTCTTATCACACTGCTTTTATCACCCTCAAAAGTCTTTAATGACTCACCACTGCCAACTAACTAAAGACTATCTTTGTAGTGTGGAAATCAAATCCCAGTGGGAGCTAATTTTTACACCTTATGTTTTCTTGCTTTGAATCCCATTATATCCATAAAATGTAGTCTACTTTCCCATCTAGACAAGCTTTTTTCAGTCCCCATCACTGTCCTGTACTTCTCATCCTTCCCAATAGTCTCCTCCATCTCTAACTCCAAATCCTATCAATGAAACCCAGTTAAAATCCCACCATCTCCAGAACTAAAGGTAAACATTTTTGAATACCTATACCTTTATATTATATACATTATTTTTAATTTTCATTCAAATCTCAGTTGTTTAGAACTAGATTAATCATAATTTTTGGCTCATGTTGTACATTCTGGCTTGTTTATAATATTTAAAACTCTATTTCATAATAAGATACTACTTAGATGCAAGTACTGTGCAATAATCAGATCTGCCAAAGTACCTAAAAGATAATTAACAAATAGTTGAAAGAGTCAATAGACAGATTTAAATGATTTCTTTCTATGGTTTCCATAAGACCCAACTCAGAACCATCTGATTTGCCTGAGTGGTTTGGTCTACTGCCCCTTGGTATTTCAGTCATCAGTTTTTTTTTTTCCTCCTTTCATGTTTCACATTAAATATCTGAAGCATTCTCTGAATAGTATGTGTGTAAATAAAATCACTAGTCTTTTACTTTGGAAATTGCAAAGCTTTCAACACATTAAATTTCACCATGTCACCAACTTTCTCCCATTTCATCCATTAAAATAGGGTGTGGTACAAAAGACAGAGTGCAGGAGTGAGAATTCTGCAAATGGTTACAGGCTGTGACACTGTCTGACCCTCTCTAAGTTATGTAACTAATTGGAGAATTGGTTTTTCCATCACTACAACATGGATGATCATGGGTGTATCCCAGAATTCTATGACCCTTAGTAAAGATGAAAAGGATACAACTGGTAATAGAACAATGAGGACAAAGCCGAGAATAAGACAAAACTCCAACTGTGCCCCATTCCAGTTGTAGTCGTAAACAGACAATTAAACAGGAAAGTACCATGTTCTATGACAACACAGGAGAGAGAAATAATCTAGACTTGAGAAAATGGTGGAGTGGTCAGTAAGCTTTGTTAGTCAACGTACTTCCAAAGGTGAGATCTGACAACAAACAGGTGTGAGGGGCGGTGAAGGAGCTGGGTGATGGCAATTCCAGATGGAGGAATGAACATTTGATGGGGTGTAAATTGCCAGCCTGGTAGGCTTGAAAAAATGAGAACTCATTGTGAAAAAAAAATTTTTTTTTGGATAGAACTGGGGATCAAACTCAGGGCTTTGTCCATGCTAGGCATGGGCTCTGTCACTAAGCTATGTCCTTAAGCCTGAGGGTTCCCACTGGCTGGAGAACAGAGGGGTGAGGTAAGTGAGTGCCAGAAATATCAAGACTGGGTAAGCCACATCCAAAAAGCGAGGAGTTTATCTTAGAAACAGTGGGGGAAATTACAATGTTGTAAGTTAGGGAGTGTAACAAGATCACTTTGGATGCCTTCTGAGAATGATTTTGGAGGACAATAACATTTCATTCTCAAACACACGGCATGAGTCACTCACTCCCACATATTCCCATATATGAGGATGATCAAAGAAGAACTTTAACATGATGGATTATTTTGTTTAATTGATTTTGTTTTTTTTTTTCCAAAATTATTTCTAAAAGATTTATTCTTTGTTCTTAATCATTATTTTTCCCCATCTCACTTTGTTTGATTGATTTTTTTTTTGAGATAGGGTCTCACTAAGTTGCATAGGCCCTTGCTAAGTTGCTCATGCTGGCTTTGAATTTGTGATTCTCCCGCTTCAGCCTCTCCAGCCACTGGGATTATAGGCGTGCACCACTATGCAAGACTTTACTTTGATTTCAACAGAAATAAAACTCATTGTCAAGCCTAAGATAAGGAAAAAATCAACATCATTATTATACTTCCACAAAGTGTCCCCAATTAAATGAACACATAAAGAACATTAATTGTTAGATTGATAAACCAAAATGTAAAAATCTTTCCAAAGAGAGAAATCATACACACAAGCATTTGTAACTGGGAATATAGAGTAGATCTACTTTTCCTTAATCCTCCTAATAAGTAAAACTAGAAATCTTGGACATTATATATGAAATAAACACAGAATGAATGAAATGTAAAGATAAAAAGAGAGACCAGGTAGATAACTTGAGATTCAAAAAGCAACGTGATGGTGAGTTCCTTGGCTTTCTTTTTTTCTCAAATATCTCACAAATTGGAGTGAAGAAGATAGAAATCCCAAAACATCAATGAGCATTGGCAAGACCCAAACAAAGCAGCCTCCCTAAACCCCCCCCCCCACCACCACACACAAAATGCTCTCTCTACTCAAAGCAAGAGGAAAAGGGCAACCCAGCAGGATAAGGCAATGTTAGACAACAACATTCCACTCCTCTAATCTAGCCAAATACCACAGAATAAACTGTGGCCCAAACATAGTTATACCAGCTGAAACCAAGTGGGGAACCTAGATTTCCACTCTTCCAAGGCGCTAGTGAGGTGCTCCAACAGATATTCCAGAGTGGAATCAGAAAAGGCAAAGTAGTGAGATGGGTTTTTACCAACGGAGGCTGCAGGGTTGAGGATTGAGCCTCACTTTCACCATTTACGAGAAGTTAGAAACGGCCCTTCTCCCTGCTCACTGGGGTGATGACCAAGGAAGATTAGTGGAGAATCAGGACATTCACCAATACCAAGTAGTGAAGAGGTCCCTGTGGTATTAGCAGAGGTCACATGAGGAGCGATTATAAGGTACTCATACCCTCCCACCCAGGATGATATAAGCAGAGGCTTGATGGGCAGCAAGAACTTCCATCTACAGCAGGAATGACCCCCCTACCCTTACCCCAGTGTCAACAGAGGCAAAATCAGGAGCCTGGGTTTTTATCTCCACGTGGCAAGAACAAAGCAGTGCTCCGCAACCCCCTTCCTTTGCTGGAATGGTGTCCAAGAAAGCCAGCCAAGACAGAAGGATTAAATGTGATTCAGAGTTACCAAACATAATGTGAAATGTCCAGGTTTCAGTTGGAAATACTAGTTCATAACATGAACCAAAAGATCCTCAGTGGGATGAAAAAAACCTTCAGTCGATGACAACACAGAAACGCTAGAGATGTTAGAACTCTCTGACAAAAAGTATTTCGAGGTGTGGGTACAAAAAATAGAAGAGTATAAAGAAAAGAAATTTGAGAAATGAATAAAGATAAACTATCAAATAAAAATAATCATTGGATGGGTGCAGCAGCAGAATGGAGAGATTTTGGGGGGAGTTAATAAACTGAAAAAATGATACGAATTAAACCAGAGACTCTCTTTCTAATAGAAGAAAAAGTAGGTCTTAATCTTCATCACGTGGGGCTAGACTCCAACTTCCTTAATAAGACACCTATAGCACAAGAATTAAAACCAAGAATCAACAAATGGTATGTATGCAAACTAAAAAGTTTTTTTTCTCAGCAAAAGAAATAATCTGTGAGGTGAACAGACAGCCTACATCCTGGGAGCAAATTTTTACCTCTCACACATCAGACAGAGCGCTAATCTCTAGGGTATATAAAGAACTCAACAAGCTAAGCACAAAACAACAACAACAAAAAAAAAAAACAAACAACAACAACAAAAAAAACCCCAAATAATCCAATCAATAAATGGGCCAAGGACCTGAACAGACACTTCTCAGAAGAGGATATACAATCAATCAACAAATATATGAAAAGATGCTCATCATCTCTAGCAATCAGAGAAATGCAAATAAAAACTACTCTAAGATACCATCTCACTTCAGTCAGAATGGCAGCTATTAAGAAGACAAGCAACAACAAGTGTTGGCGAGGATGTGGGGAAAAAGTTACACTCATACACTGCTGGTGGGACTGCAAATTGGTGCAGCCAATTTGGAAAGTAGTATGAAGATTCCTTGGAAATCTGGGAATGGAACCACCATTTGACTCAGCTATCCATCTCCCCGGACTAAACCCAAAGGACTTAAAAACTGCAGACTACAGGGACACAGCCACATCAATGTTTATAGCAGCACAATTCACAATAGCTCCACTGTGGAGCCAACTTAGATGTCCTTCAGTGGATGAATGGATAAACAAAAAATGTGGCATTTATACACAATGGAATATTACTCAGCACTGAAAAAAGAACAAAATCATGTCATTTGCAGGTAAATGGATGACATTAGAGAAGATTATGCTAAGTGAAGTTAGCCAATCCCCAAAAAACAAATGCTGAATGTTTTCTCTGATATAAGGGGGTTGACTCAAAGTGGGGTATGGAGGGAGAGTATGGGAGGAAGATTATTTCTAGATAGGGAAGAGGGGTGAGAGGGAAAAGGAGGGAGAAGGAGAATAGTAAGGATGGTGGAATGTAATGGTCATCATTATACAAAATACATGTATGAAGATTTGAATTTGGTGCCAACATACCTCATATACAAACAGAGATCTGAAAAACTGTGGTATATATGGTATTAAGAATTGTAATGCAAAAAAAGTATATGTATGATGGCATAATTTGGCGTGAACATACTTTATTTACAGAGTTACAAAAAATTGTGCTGTATAGGGGTAATAATGAGTGTAATGCATTCCACTATTGTCATGTATTTAAAAAATAAATTAAAAAAGAAGTTATCCAATCTGAAAAATATAGGGAGAAAAGAGCAAAAAGCAAAACCAAAAGAGAGCTTCGGGAACATAAGGCGATACAACATAGGTTCTAAATTCATGTCATCAGAGTTTAGGAAGGAGAGAAGAAAGAGGGTGGAGCTGAAAAAGTACTTGAAAAAAATAGCAAATGGAATTGTCCCAATACTAGTAAAAGATATAAGCCCCTAAATTCAAGTAGCTTAGTGAACCTCAAAATAAGTTAGAACTAAAAAAAATCCCTGCCAAGACACACTACCCTTAAACTTTTGAAAACACAAGAAAAAGAAAAAATCTGGAAAGTAGTCAGAGAAGAATGCTACCTTAATTATAGCTGAAAATAATTATAACAAATTTCTCGTCAGAAACGATGGTGGCCAGAAGAAAATGATGACATGTTGAAAGAAAAAACTGTCCACCCGGAATCATCTACTTAGTGACATCATCCATCAGGAATAAAGGGGAAATGAAGACACAATCAGATGAAGGAAAATGGAGATTTGCCACTAGCAGATATGCCCTAGAAAAGTTGTTTGAGGGTTCTCTAAACAAAAACAAAACAAATAAACAAAAAATTTAAAATAAGGAACTTCAGAACATCAAAAAGGAAGGAAAAACATGGTAAGTAATATGATGAGTAAATACAATATATTTTCTTCCTCTTCTGTTTGATGGTTGGTGTGAAAACTATAACATTGATGAGGTTCTATATGTTTGTAGATAAAATATTTAAGACAGTTATATTACAAATGCAAAAGACTAAAGAAAGATAAGATCTTTTTTTTTTTTTTTTTTTTTTTTTTTTTTTTTTGTGGTGCTGGGGATTGAACCTAGGGCCTGTGCATGGAAGGTAAGCACTCTACCAACTAAGCCATGTCTCCAGCCCTAAGAGAGAAGATTTCTCTGCTTGACTTGAACTATAAAATGATACCACCAATAGAATGTGAAGTATATATATAATGTAATAGCTAAAGTTATCAATTAAAAAAACTAAATAAAGATGCACAAAATTAAATAAATTAAAATGAAATTGTGAAAAATATTCAAGTCACCCACAGGAAGGCAGAAAAAGTAAGCAAAGAGACAAAAATCAGAACAGGTAGAAAACAAAAAATTAAATGGAACGCTTAAGCCCTAACATATCAATAATTATATTAAATGTAAATAGCAAAAATACACTAATTAGAAGATATAGATTGGCAGAATGGATTAAAATATGTCCAACTATATGCTATTTATAAGAAATTATCTCCAAATGTAACAATATAGGCAGTTCAAACCAAAATAATAGACCATGCAAACATTCATTAAAAGAAAGTGGAAGTGGTTATGTTAGTGCCAGATAAAGTGGGTTAGGAGGAAAATTTATAGTACTAAATGCATTTTTTAGAAAAGGAAACACTTCAAATAAATAATCTAAGTTGAGTTGATTCTTGAAGTGTCAAGAATCTTGAGAAAGATCAGAAAAGAAAATTAAATTCATAATTTAAAAACTTCCAAGAAAAAAAAGAGAAGAAAGAAAAAAGTGTAAGGCCCGATATTTCACTGGAAAGTTTTAACAAATATTTACCAAACACTTGCCAAAAAGAATTAACATCACTTCTGCACCATTTCAAGAAACGGAAGAGGACGGAACATGTCTCAGATCATTTTATCAAGCTAGTATTACCTTGATGACTAAGGGAGATGGAGAAAGTACCAAAAATTAAAAATAAAAGACAAAAAACCTTCAGCTTAGTATCTCTCAGGAATATAGACACAAAATTCTTGATTAGCAAACAAAGTTTAGCAATATATGAAATGAATTGTAAGTCATGAGCAAATGAGATTTATTCCAGGGATGCAAAGCTGGTTCAATACATGGACATCATTAAATGTAATCTATCACATAAATAGTCTAGAGAAGAAAATTCACAAGATCATGTCAATTGATACATAAAGAGTTCAGCAAATAAAATTCATGATACATTAACGATAAAACCCAGAAACAAATAGGAATTTTCTTCAACTTGATCAGGAACAACTCCAAAACCATACAACTAACATTATACTTAAGAATGAAAGACAAGGTAGTTCTTTACTCATCACAGTTCTGGGAATTCTATCAGCACAATAGGGCAAAAGAATCAAGTAAAAGACATACAGGTTAGAAGTAAAATGTTATCTATTTGCAAATGACATGATTCCTTATAGAAAATTCTAAAGGACCTACTAAAAACAAAAAACCCTTCTGGAACTAATAGGTGACCTAAGCAAGGTTACAGAATACAAGGAAAACAAGATCAATTGCATTTCTATACACTAACAATGAACTTGTAGAAATTAAAATTCAAAATTCATTTACAATTTATAATTGCTTAAAACTAATGAAACATTTAGGTGTAAATGTAACAAAACACATATAGAACTTATATTTTAGAAAACTACACAATGTTGACAAAAGAAATCAAAGATATAAACAGACATAATGCTCACGTGCTGAACGTTTCAACAATAAAAATATCAATTCTCCTCAGGCTGGTATACAGATATAAGGCAATTCCAATGAGAATTACACCAGGATTTTTTTTGTAGATGTAGACTATTAGTCTAAATTTATAATGAAAAAAGATCTAGAATACCTAATATAATTTTGATAAGGAAGAATAAAATAGAAGAAATCAGTCCACCCAGTTTCAAGACTTATTATACAGCTACGCCAACCAAGACTTTGTGGTATTAACAGATCAATGGAACAGAAGGGGAACTCAGAAATAGACATGCACAAATACATCCAACTGATTTTTCAACAAAAGTACAATAGCAAGTCAGTGGAGGAATGATATTCTTTTCAAGAAATAGTATAGAGAAACTGACTAACCATTGGTACAAAAATTAAACATGATTTAAGTCTCACATCTTACAAAATAATTGATATTTAAGTATCATGGACTTAAATATAAATGTAAAACTATAATACTTGTAGAAATAAACATAGGATAAAATCTTCAGAAACCAGGACTAGGTAAAGGGTTCTTAGACCTGACACCAAAAGCACAATCCATAGAAGGAAAAAATTGAAGGAAAAAAAAAAAAAGGTACTTCATCAAAAATTTTTTTTTGCTCTATAAATGACCATCTTGTGTGTGTGTGGGGGAGGGGTGCGGGGGTACCAGGGATTGAACTCAGGGGCTCTCAACCACTGTGCCACATCCCCAGCCCTATTTTGTATTTTATTTAGAGACAGGGTCTCACTGAGTTGCTAGGTGCCTTGCTTTTGCTGAGGCTGGCTTTGAACTAGCAATCTTCCTGCCTCAGCCTCTCAAACCACTGGGATTACAGATGTGAGCCACTGTACCTGGCTATAAATGACCATCTTAAGAGAATAAATAAGATAAGCTACAGAATGAAAGTATTTGCAAACCACATATCTGACACATGATTAAAATCTATAATATATAAAGAGCTCTCATAAGTTTAAAAGAAACTAATCAGACTATGGACAAAAGACATGAACAGACAGTTCAATAAATAAGAGATACAGATGGCAAATAAGCATATGAAAAAATGTTCAAAGTTATTGGTCAATGGGGACATGAAAATTAAAACCAAAATAGGATATCACAACCCAACCCAACAAATTTGTTGCTATAAATTTAACCTAGTGACATAAAGACTTGTGTTCAAATAAAATCCTGTATGCAAATATTTATAGTAGCTTTATTCATAAAAGCACCAAACTGGAAACAACACACATGTCCTTCAACATGCAAATAAGTAAGATGTAAGATGTTTATATTATGAAATATTACTTAGCAATAAAATGAATAACTGATACATGTAACGACCTGGAAGAACTTCCAGAGAATTATGCCAAAATTAAAAAACCAATCTCAAAATATTACATTCTGCATGATTTCATTTATATAGCATCCGTTAAATGACAACATTATAGAAACAGAACAAATTAGTGGTTACAAAAGGTGAGTGGGGGAAGTGGGTGGAGGAATCAGAGGAAAGTGTTTGTGGCTCTAAAAGAGCAACATAGGTGATCCCTGTGGTGGCAAGAGGGTTCTAGATCACTGGGTGCAGTGGCCCACGGCAGAGGCTTTGGAGGCTGAGGCAGGAGAATCTCAAGTTCATAACCAGCCTCAGCAATTTAGTGAGACCAGGAACAACTTAGTGAGACCCTGTCTCAAAACATAAAAAGGTCTGGGGATGTGTCTCTGTGGTTAAGCACCCTTGGGTTCAATTCTTGATACCGGAAAAAAAAAAATTCTGGATCAATGTCAACATCTTAGTGTTGATAGCACACACTAATTTTGTAAGATGTTAACATTAAAAAAAATACAGGAAAAGGATATAGGGGATTTCTCATATGATTTTTCAAAACTTCATGTGACTCTACAATTATCTTGAAAGAAAAAAGTATAATGAAAAAAAAAATTAAATAATAGAAGACTGAGAAGCAAAATTTCTAGGTACATTCAGAAATAGCCAAGGCAGAACAACTACATTTTGGAGATTTGTGGATCTTGTCACTACAGAGGAAGGCTAATCACTGCTTTATAGACACCTGGACGTGTGGAAGAGAATATGATGAAAAGTACATTAAGTACTATGACTGGAAAGGGGCAATGCATGAATTGGCATTCTTATTTATATATTAGTTTCAATAAAATTTTAGAGCGCCTTATGAGTGTCATACAATTCTCTTTCAAATTATTCATAGTAAATATATTTTTTCTGGTTAGTATTAATGGAATTTGATAACATTTTAAATACTAATGTTTCTTCATAGAAAATTTTGATTTTAAACTACTTATGTTGTTATCTTCCAAATCTGTTCTATTAATGCCTGGGGTTTTAGTTGTCTCCTTTGGCTTTTCCAGGTGAACAATAATGTAGCATATAATAATAAAACAACTTTATTTTTGTTTTAAATATCAAATAAGGACATACAGTATTCTTGCTTAATTAATTCTCATGATTTTAGTCTTAAGTAGATCAAATATAATGTCTATATTTTTTCCTATAGCTTGTTATATACAGTTCATGATTTATTTTCATATTACTACTTCCATTTTTTGGCCAGATTTTTTAAAAATATTTATTTATTTTCTAGTTTTCGGCGGACACAACATCTTTGTTTGTATGTGGTGCTGAGGATCGAACCCGGGCCGCACGCATGCCAGGCGAGCGCGCTACCACTTGAGCCACATCCCCAGCCCTTTGGCCAGATTTTAACTTCAGGTTTTAATGGAGACTCCCCCCCCCCAACTGTTATCATTGTAATAATGGTTGGCTGTGTGTATTTGTTAAATGATTGCTTAAATGGTAAAAAAAAAAAAAAAATCTACCATACCCTGTAAAACACTACCTCAAACCATCAATAAAATTATGCAAATAGCTTTAAGAGCACACACAGACTTGTGTGCATGCGTGCACACACACACACACATACACACACGTACACACACACATGCACATAAGGTTTTTGGAGTAAATTTGGCAACAGTCTCAGTAAGTGGGTAACATGAAAGAGAGAAATGTGTGATCAGGCACTTCCTACTGTTGAACTCGGCCTTCCAGATGGCTTACTTTGATACTAAGCCAGTGCTTCTCAGGGTCACTAAACTTGTTCACCTTTGCTTCTCCATACAAGGGATGGAAAATTCCCAGGAAATTGAGAACCAAGCAGAGTTTCCATATGCTGTGATCCTAGTATCTGAATATAAACTCCCTTTATTCGCTCATTCACCAAAATGTATCAATGCTTACTACAGGTGTGGTGCAGCAGAGGACATCAAAATTAAAAGAGGCAAAATACTGCTTTAAATGAATTCACAGAATGTTAAAGAAGAAAAACCTTCCCCAAATTATAATACTGTATAGTAAGTGTGCAGAGAGAAGATGTTTCAGAGAACCAAAATATCTGGATCTAATTGTGTCTAGATGAGAAATCTATGGAGGAAGGAAGGAAGGAGAGTAAAGTCTCCTTTGGAGAAACAAGTTTGTCATAAATCTAAAAGAAGTGACAAGAACCACAGAGACAAGACATGGGGTGTTCTAAGCAAAGGGAAGAAAAATGTACAGGTATGGAAGAGTTGAAGCAGCCACAGCAGCTTGGGGGGGCTGAAGCGAAAGATGCTGCCGTGATCACACCCCAGCACTCATTCAGCTCTAGTAGAATCACATGGCTTTGATGTTTCTTCTCAAACTGTTTAAAAAGAGATACAGTGCTGGCTTTTGATTGTTATTTTAATGCATTAATTTAATCTGTTAACATAGATTGGGGTTTTTACTATTGACATTTGGAACTTGTTGGGGCTACATGGTGTATCATAGGACATTTCACCATTCCTGGATACTACCCACCAGATACCAGTAACTCTTACCAGCTGTGACAACCAAAATCAATTCTAGATATTGTTAAACATCCTGGGGGCAGCGGGGGCAGCGGGGGTGGGGGAATCCCTCCCTGTTAAGAACCACCACTGGAGTCTATGTTAATCAAGTGCTTACTGCATGCAGGTGATTTAGTACACAAGATCTTATTTTCTTTTTTCCAATGATCCTACTATTATTGACTCTATTTTTTTTTTTTTTAGATAAGGAAACTAAGGTCCAGAGAGATCAAAAAATTTTCCCAGGAATAAACACAGTGAGTGTCAGAACCAAGACTTGTGCCACTAACTGTTGTCAATAACTTATTTATGGACTCACAGTGGCATAAGGACTGAATCATGTATATCTCAGCATCACCAGCGCTCAGCGTACTACAAGGCACACCATGATTTCTCAGAACTTGCAGTTTGAACAATCATAGCCCGATTACCTCTAGTGTGGGCTCTCATTTTTAAATTGTTAACATTGGCTACCATAGAAACTTGGCTAATCCTCTAATGTAGTGAATCAATTCCTCATAGACCCCATGGAAACAAACAATGGGGATGTTAAGTTATGACTTAGAAGCAACTGTTTATTTTAAATGTAACCTGGAAAGAGCAGCAAAATGTTTCTGGATCATTTCTTTGATGGATCATGATTGCACAATGAGTGCTTTGGATGGATTGCAAATAACTGAAAGAACTCCGGGGTCAGAGAGATCTGGGTCTGCAGGTTAACTCCACCTCTTTATAGTTGAATGACGTCAGGAAAACCTTATATTCCTTAAAACTGATTCCAGTTTTGGAAATACAGACTATAAGTAGGAAAAGACTTTGGCATGTGGATGTGCCATGGATCATTTTTAAGAGATTTAGTTTCCAGAACCTCCATATTCATATATACCTAAATTGATGGATGGGCTTGAGAAAGTGTCTATGGTGCCTTTTCCCAACAGCATGTCTTTTTTTTTCCCAAAAGAAATTACCCCTTCTAAATCGTAAGTGCATTGCCCAAAGATAAGAAACCTACAGCATGGTTCAAAATCTTGATTGCTTGAAACCTTTTAATCAAGGCAGGCTTCCAAGAAGATTTTCTCAACTAGAGAAACTGTCATAGAACAGATTTCTAGAACTTGTTTTGTGTAACTGAAACCAACAAGAAGTCCTTTCATGAGCTCTTTACTAAGTCTTTTAAGCTTAGTAAAGCTCTATGTGTGTGTGTGTGGGGGGGGGTCCCCAAAATTGAGAAAGTGAATAATGGTAACAGTTGAGTATCAATTCCTTTTTCAAGTCGAAAGTTTTCCAATTCCTCAATTTCAATAAAATTAAGAAGGATCCAAGGAAATTGTTAGCTAGCAGATGATTTACCATACTTTTCTAATTACAGATAACTGGTGTAGTTTTTGTCATCTAACACAGGAGGAACTCCAAGAATTGAGTGACATTGACTTAACTCTTTCACATTCCATTTACATATTTATATGAAGATTTCAGCATAAAATCCATAACAATAAAAACAGTAAAGAAATCAAATTGGTGCCATAAATTCTCTTGACGTGAAAATGAATAATAAAAATCCATGGGTACATGAACTAATTAATGATCCATCTCATTAAAAGATGAATTTGCAATAGTATTTTTATGCATCATTAGTATCAAAATGTATAATGTTTGACAAATTATACAAAATAACAATTATGATAATAACTCAATCTAGTAGTAGTTTTAGTCATAGAAAATTAAAATATTTATTTTAGTTTATATCCAAAGATTATATGGCAGAGAAGTACAAGGATGAGATCAGTAGAAGGTTTTGGGATCTGAAAATATGTTGCATAGAAAATAATTGTATGGTAGAAATGGAATAAAACTATGAAAATAAGTTTCAAAATTTCTGCATTAAAAAGTGCTTATTCACAAATGAATACTTAAAGAAATCAAATTATGTATGACACTTAGATTTTAGTGGCTACACTTGAAAATGATACTTTTATTTTAAAATGTCAGTACAGTATTATAGAAATGTCTTCTTTTAAAATTCTACTGAAAAGTTTTAGATGGCCACTTGAAAACCAATGAGGGATCCATAAATTTTCAATATTTTTGGAGGGAGGAATAGGTTACATGAGTAAAAATGTTTGAAGACCATGATTTGTAGATGTTTGATGTTTTTCTTTGTCCCCGGAAAGAGTCACTTATAATGAGGCCAGGGAAAAGAAGAGGAGAATAAGACCTTACAATGATAAAGAGAAATTGGTCACAATGCTTACCTTGACAATTTTAAGCTACTGGCTATACTTTTGTGAGTCTATCTAAACAGCACAATATGCTGACTTTGGGGTTTGTGATGCTTCACACCAATGTTCCAGTTTTGTGTGTTTCTGTAACAAATGTGATAGACAGGAACATTTATCATCATGGTCTCGAATACCCACCTACCTCAGTGGAAAAGAGAGTAAACTCCCTGATTCTAGGCAGCAAGTTAGAAATCCTCCTCCTTGAGTTGATGAGAACCAGTATCAACATGCTGGCTGGCAATATGCCCTCATAAAAAGCAAAGCAAGCATAAAACATTGTACAAATTCCTTGCATCTTACAAATCCTTTATTTGGTACCATTGGGGATATTTCTGGGGAGGAAAATCAGCTAAGCTCTGCTTAGAGAACAAGACTGCCAAATGTTTTGGTTTCCATTCAAGAATTTCTAGAGCTCTTTCTCCTCTCTTCTTTCCAAAGAAATGATATAATCTTTAGACAGGAAAAAGTATGTGTGCGTGAAGGGTGGGGGTGGGAATTTATGTGCATTTGTGTATGTGTGTAACAAGAGATCCCCACATAAATATTTCAGTGTTTCTGTATCTATAGTGTAACTTCCTTGGATGAGAAATAATACAACTGGAGCTTTGGCTCAAATGATCTGGGCCTCACCGTTGGGCACTATCCAGCTATAATTTTCAATCTGCTCATTCCTAGCTCACTGAAAGGAAGTCAATCTGCAGAGAAGCAATGTCCTCAAGATGCCTGTTGTCTCTGTACTCTGTGTCTGTCAAATCCCCTCAGGGGAAATCCAGAACAGCTGCAACTCCTTGGATTTACAAGAGCTCACTGGTTATTCACAACTAATTTGATGATCCATTCATCTTAAAGTGACTATTCTAGTAAATCAACTGTATACTGTACTTAATTTATTGTTGGCAGAGCTTAATAAAAATGTAAATATTTTGCTTTCATTTAAATCAAGTGCATTTAAAAGAAATTGTCCTAGCATATGTTTTTGTGCTAGGGATTCTGTGGTGCCCAAGGCAGACATGGAAACCTTGAATTGCCTAAAATTTAAATGATGAGTTTCTCTTCATTGAAGATTCTGGTATTAAAGTCAACTTCTTGCCTGCATCCGTTTTTATCTTTTTTTTTTTCTTGAGCACTTACTATAGGCTCTGAAGGCAGGAAGTGGAATACAAAAACGTATCAGGAAGCCATTGCCTATTAGACTTGTTTGTCTGAGGGATTAAGAACAAAGACAGTAGACAGATGTGGTGAGAAAAGGAGCCAGATCTTGAATCAAGGTCTGAGGAATGAAAGGCATGGTATTTGGAAGGAATTGCAATTAGTTGTAGCTTTTAACTCAAAGGTAAAGGAGAGGTCAAATCACACAAAGCCTCTATGTCATGCTAAGGAGCTTGCATTTATTCTATGAATGGGCCATCATTTAAAAGCATTATGCAGGAGTGTGGCATGACAAGATATGTATTTTATGTAATCCATTCTCTCTTTTCCTTCCTAGTACTATATTGAATCATATGAAGTTGCTATTCTACAGATGATCAAATATTGATGACCTCATTAGGGGCCAGCTAACGCTTTGAATTCAAAATTGTATTTTTAATTGTGAGTATATTTATTCAGCATCTCTCTCTCTAGAGCTAGATGTAGATCTTGGAGCCAGAAGACTGGCTCATATCTCAGCTCTTCTAGCTGCATGACCCTGGATAAATTACTTAACCTCTCAAACTTTCACTCTCCTTATTTCTAAAATAGAACAACACTCCAGAGAGTTATTAGGAAGATTAAATGAGTTAACAAATACCAATGTTTGGAAAAGTGTCTTGCACATAGTCATTGTCATGTAATGTTTGCTATTTTAAATATCATTATCAGTTATTGCTTTTGTCACCATTGACATCATCATCATTGCCATGATTGCCTAAGAGCCTGTTAAAGGTGAAGGATGAAAAAAGTAATACTAGTAATAGAGCTGGAAATGAAAGCAACAGTTTTCTTTGCCAGTTCTCTCAGTTAACCCAACCATATACCAACACACATGTGCATATGCAAACACACACACAATTATTTATGTAGATGCATATGTATATAAATCTATATACATAATCTTTACATATCTACATCAATCTACATAGATATATATGCATATAGATATATGTGTATTTATGTATGTATCTATTTAAATATAAGTCCATTTTACAGAAGACATTAAGTTGCCTAAAGTTACATGGTTTATAACTAGCAGAGATTGAATGTGAACCAGATCTTTCTATATTTTTACAAATTTTGAAAACAGTTCCATGGTTGGTCTCTGAATGACAATGTGTATAAGAGATTATTTTCAAAAATGGAAAAATAAGTAGTGTGGTATCTTGAAAATAACATAGGACTTAGAGCAAAGTGCCCTGGGTCCCTCCCTGGGTTCTGCTGATAACTGAATATGTCATCTTGGGCAAAAAACTCATTTTTCTTGAGGCTCCAATTTCCTCTTGCAGAATGAGGGGTTTAAAGCAGATAATCTCTAAGGTTCTTGCTGGCTCTAGAAAGAAACTATTTACTTTTGAAAGACATTGTTTCTAAGATGATGAAAAATGCTTAGCATTCCAAATGTTCAGAATGAAAACTGACTTCCTCCTATTGAGTAATAAAATAGCCTCGGCCTCCTCATCTTTCTGATCTTAGCTTAGAATCCCTTTAGCCTTCCCTGGAGCCTGTTCTTGATAGCACAAGCATTTTTATTTGATAGCACATGTCATAGTTTGCAATTGCAAATTGATTTATGTGGTTATATTGTAAATTCCAAGAAGGTAGAGACCATGCCTGTGGGCTCATGATGGAATCACTAACTAATGCCTCATAGGGGCTAGACATGTCCGGTTTGGCCATAGAGAGAAGGACAGGGGAACTAGAATCTAGGCCTTGTCCTCGGGGTTCTGGTGGGAACTTCAGGATTACACAAGGAAGAATTAGGGAAGAGTACAGGAAGCTGTCTTGGTCTAACTGTGGTCTGGTCAATCATTATCTCAGGTCTGGTTCTATGCAGTCCTGGGGGATCATGGGAAATCATTACTTCTGGAGAGGTAGTTCAGTTCCTGTCAAGAGACGATTGCTCCTGTTTAAGGGGTTGCTTTGGTTCTTATCACAGGAGTTAAGCCCACAGGCTTTGCTGGAATTTGAGACAAACTGGCAAGGACTCAGAGAGTGAGCAGGCCAGAGGAGCAGAATGGAGTCATTCCTAATAATGACAGGGTCCTCCTTCAGGGGCAGCAAAGGAAAATTCTCTTGGAAGCAAATGCTGAAGACAAGATGAACATCTACATTGGAGCAACTCTGATTTAGATCTTGTATGTCAGAAAGTGTTAAGCTGAGGCTTACTAAGTTAAGAGAAAGAATGGAAAAGCTAATCCTTTTATGTGTGGTATTCTTGGCTGCAACTGGCAGCAGAAGGCCTCTGATCTCTCTACTGATGCTCTCCTGACAGGCCCACCCAACCTCCCACATTTTATGGACTGCTGCGCCTTTCAGCCTGGAATGTGCTACTGGTGGCAGCCAAAGCTATTTGGGTAACTAGGGGCAGCAGGTTTGTGAATTGCGCTTCCCCCCACTCCCCCACCTCTCCAGCTTATCCCCTGGGATGCAAGACCCTAGAGCTGTAGAATGGAGGCTGGGGCACACAGTGGCTGAGGCTGATGACGGTGGCTTGTTGGCAGGAAACAGTTCAGCCTAGGACCACACGGAAGGCAGACATGCTGACTGCAGCTTCCAGCAAAGAAAATGAGATTTTCTGCCTGCATTTGGTGGGCTAGGATAGGAGGAGTCAGGGAGGGTGTGTTGGGGAGAGCGCCAAGCTGTTGATGAGAGTGTGGGAAGATTCAAGGGGAGGGAAAAACAAGAGGAGGCATTGTGCCAACTCAGAGGCAGTTGGGTTGATCTCTCCTCCCTTTACTGCCTAAGTGAGAAATCCTGCTGGGTGGGTGGGAGCAGGGCCAAGAAAAGAGAGATTCTTCTGGGTGAACACGGATGGTCAGACCAGGCAAGGATCTGCTAGTTGGGATCAAAGTCATGGGAGGAAGGAGAATTTAAGAGAAATGAGAAGAGGGACAATGAGAATAAAAGAGAGTAAAATAATGATACAAGAAGAAATGTCCCATAAGAAGAACGAATAAAGGAAGAAAACATATTGAATAGAGAGAGGACCATGTTTCTGGGCTGCAGAGCTGGCTACCTATCAAATGCCAGAATGAAATAATATTCACATGAACTAGTAGGGAGCAGCCGCACGGCACTGAGAAAACCAAACCTACTGCTCCCACATTTCCCTGATGACTGTCATTTCCATGGGAATACGGTTTTCCAAAACAAAAAATCATGGAAAATCTGTAAGTTATTTTAAAAAAACAACATTGCTTTTTAGGTAAAAACAGAATAAATAAAATACTGTCTAACACGGAAAAACCACAGGCTGCTTTTAAACATTAAATACTTCCTAAAATATAACATAGAGCGTGAGAATCATTAAGAATGCCTCTCTAATAAAATAAGAAGACGTTTTTGTAAGAAACTTTAGAAAAGGAAAATTTACAAAAGTTGACAATGTAAATTCCATTTTGAAATCATAGCATTTTGGGAACTTTTTTTTTTTTTTTCCATACAAGGGATTGAACCCAGAGGCTCTTAACCACTGAGCCACATTCCCAGCCTGATTTTTTTATTTTTTTATTTTGAGATAGGGTCTTGCCAAGTTGCTGAGAGCCTCACTAGGTTGCTGAGGGTGACTTTGAACTTGAGATACTCCTGTCTCAGCCTCCAAAGCTGCTGGAATTATAGGCATGGATAGTCGTGTCCAGCCCTTTGGAACTTTCTGATGCCCTTTTGGGGAGGCTTGCAAAGAGTCAGAAGATCAAGTGAATGTTGCATTTTTCATGACAATTTAGCAAGATATATGCAGATCAGGGAATGGAATCCCACTGGTTACAATCTCGTAGAAAGACTGAGACATATTTTGGTGTAGGTTCCTATGGAACAGATTTGGCTAGTAGATTAATGGCAAAAGACATCAAATCTTCCTCCTTCCAATTCTGAACCTATCCTTGCAGAGGACTTCCTCCTGATATCCTGACATGGCCGTGTGAGCAAGCCTGGGCTATGGGGTATGAAAGGCCTCATGGAGGATAGTCTCCTTGTCCCAGACCAGGCCACTTCAGACCAGTCTACAGTCAGCTGACTGCTGGCATTGAAGCCAGCTGAGATCTGGAGGGCAGCCTACTCTAGACATAGCTGAGGGCAAAATCATGATTCACAGCAGCTAAAACCAAAAGAGCTAAAGGAGCTGCCCAAATGATCCACACTCATGAGCCATAGATACATTATTTTGGCAAGCGCAGGAGGATCACCAAGTTCAAAGCCAGCCTTAGCTATTACTCAAGGCCCTCAGCAACTTAATAAGGCCTTGTTTGAACATAAAAAAAAGAGCTGGGGATGTGGCTCAATGGTTAAGCACCCCTGGGTTCAATTTCTGGTGTCAAAAACAAACAAACAAATAAATAAAAAACAGTATTTTAAGCCACGAAGTTTGGGGGTCATTTGTTGCACAACAGGCAACTGATACTGTTATACACCAACTGGAGACTCACCTGTACACTCATACTGTAGACCTTTCCCATAATAACCCTTTTCACAGATGCATTCAAATTGACCTGTATGTGTCCCACATTTACAGCTTGCCATTCTGTCACAGCAGTCTTTTCCAGCTTCACAGAGGTATGAGCAGTGGGACATGTCCTCTTGAATAAAACTCCCAGTAGGTAGATCTATCAAAAACATATGACAGGGCAATTAAAAAGTGATTGACAATTGAATGTTACATTCTTTAGTCTCAAAAATTCAAATGCAAGCTGGAGACAATATCTTTTTCTCATCAGTCTAATCGCTTCCTTGCTCTCTACTCTCACCCAAATATAAATGTGTGTTATTTGCTACCATGCTCTGGGAATTTGTTTCAGCCAGTTAAGTTATTTCAGTCTGGAACCTCATCATAAGTTCTCAGGGCCACTCAGGGTCAGGCAGAAACTAAGTACTTTGGAGACGAATCTCCAGATGCAGCAGGAAGTAACACAGTCAGTTCCTCAGGTCATCCTCCTGGCTTTCAAACCAGCAGTGTTGCACCGCCTCTGAATGAGGTCAGACAGCAGTAACCAGATACCCAAGTTCCTTGTTCAAGTTAGAAGTAAAACTGCAATTCTGGCTGTTGAATAAGGATGTTGATTGTGAGCTACTGACTTTAGATTAAATTCCACCACTTTGCTATTTGATTAAAGACTTAAAGAAGAACACCACATAAGCTAAGTGATAAAACCAGGATCTGGTCTGTGTCTCAAATTTAAATACATTGACACATGTTAATGTTAACAGAGACCATTCTGATTACATGAGCCATGCCCACCAGCTTGAGCAGAGCAGTTTCAAAAGTGACTTAACAAGGCAGGGAAAGGTTGAACATGACAGGTCAGGAATGGATGCCAGGAATGGGGCCAGCAGTAAGTCCATTTAGGTCCAGAGTGTTAGGTCCAGCTATAGGGATGGGTCTGTAGCAGGAACTCAAGTGACCGAGTGTCCCAAGACACAGAGACCGCAAATGCATACCTGGGAAAGAGATTGATGATGTTCTCAATGATGGAGTGTCTGTTTCCTTGTATAACAAAATGAATAACAAATAGGGGCGATGTAAAAGGAAGACTTCAGCCCCAAGGGGAAGAGGCCAGAACAAGGAAGAGGCCAGGCACCACATTAAAATCTACCCAGTATACTCTGCTGTGAGTGAAAGACCTATGACAGGGGCCCCGAAGACTTGGTTCTGACACATTGGGTCACAGGTTTATTTTACAGAGAACAACTTAGGAAGCAGGAAAAACTTAAGTGTCAAGGAGGGTCGGTGCTGTAGTGTTCAAATCTGGGAGAGAAACAAATGGAAGAATTTTATATGAAATAAAGCTATTATTCTGTAGGTCTATTGAGCATGGCTAGAAACATAGACAATTTCAACATGAAAAGTGGATCTGTCCAAAATAAAAGTAGCTTTAGAGATTATAAAGCCAAGGGAAAGAAGCTCATGGCCTTTGATCCAATCATGTCTTTCTAATAAAAACAGGGTTTCTTCTTACCAGATATGGGAAATCTACCAAAGTATTATGCATTCTAGATTTTAGTGTAAACAACATACTGGCTTTTAAAGCTGTTGCGTTATAGAATCCACAACCCTTTCCTTGGAAGCTCCATCCTACTTAGTTTCTGGTCAATTCATACTGACGCAAAAGGCACCAGTCTTAGAAGACAGATTGGAGATTCGTCCTCTATAACACTGGTTTCTAACAACACCTATGACCTCATGTCCTCATCTAGTCTCAGCCACTGTTTCCAAGTACAGCTGCCCTATGCTCCCACCTAACACATTGCTTTGCCTGGAGAAAAGGAGAAACAAAGGTCATCACAATCTCATTTATACAATAAATAACAAGGTGAAGTTTAAGTATTTTGTTTAATCCTCTGGAAAAAATTATGTGGCACATACTGTAATACTCTCCATTTTTGATAGGATATAAAATTGAAGCTCATAGTTGTTAAATAAATTGTTCAAGAAAAGAATTATTAATTAATCAATATTGATATTTAATAAGTAATAACTAAGACATAATTACAATGGATAGTTTTGGAGCCAGCAGTAACTTTCTAATAATTTTGTATGTACTAATGCATTTATTTCTTATGACAAATCTATGAAGTATGCATTGTCTCATTGCCTATATTCTAATAATAAGAAACCTAAGAAGTATAGAACATAGACATTGTCAAAAACCAGTTAGCCAGCAGGTGACAAAACAGGAATTCAAATCCAGGCACGCTAGACTTTTCAGACTTCACCCTTAAAATCTAGACTTCATTAAGTCATAGGCTCAGAATTTAAATGCAAACTTCTTTACTTCCAAGCCTATTTTCCTGCCGCTTCTAAACCCTGACCCAAGTCTTGGCCCATTTCACTGAGATTCTAGTTTTCAAAATCTTTTACCAGTGTCCTCTCAGAGAGGTTTTTTTTTTTTTTTTTAAATAACTACAGCCTGAAATTGCACCACAGTAGGCTAACCTGTTTATTATGAGCATCATTAATTGGCTGGAATCTTGTGTGGCCCTGGTTTTCCCCTGAAACGAGACCTGAGTATGGACACCTGCAAGGATCAAGCCTAATTTGCCACTTTGCCAGACACCCTGTCTTCTCTTTGCAGTCTGCATTCTCATCTCCTGGCTCACCAAGACATATGCCCACAGGAAGACGGGAACATTCATCTAACTCCTCTTATACAACTGCACATTCTTGTACATGGTGTACAAAGAACTCTAATGAGGGCATTTGCTGATTTTCTTCCCTTTTAGGGTTGACCACAATTAAGCTTATACAAAAACATATTTATCTTCAAATTGTCAGGTCAAGAAATATGTGTTTAGTATTCATCGTCCCTATATCTTCATGTGTATTCCTGGAAACATTCTTTTGAGATTCACCGTGCAAGTCTCTGAATGTTTACTTCATCTGTCCAGATAACTGCAAATGAGACCTAAGTCAAGACTTCCTACTCTGTGTGTGGCCTCCAAACACGTACCTCAGTTCATTTCACTAATGATTCTAATGGTTCTAGGTGGGAGCATATGGATATTCTAGTGAAAATATATCACAGCTGTTAAGAAAGAAAACAAAACAACTTCTCTTGTTGCAGTTCAGAATGTCATCTCTATGAAGTTCAGCACAACTTGTGATAGCCAAAGCACACATGGGCATCATGCTCAGCAAGAACCTTAGAAGGGTTTGATATAACATCAGGCAGTGAGAGGGAAACCCCATTTAAAGGCACCTTTGTTAGACATTAGGCTCCGTTACCTTCATGCAATGCCCGGCGTGCTAAAGCCTCCAATTCTTCAAAACTGTGAAGCAGGTAGCAGTGTTCCTCCTTCGGGGTAGAAGCCATATCATTGAGTTCCCGAATGTTTCCTTGCCATATGCCAAAAGTGAAGATCTCCACACCAAAATCTCTCAGTGATGCTGCAATTGGTCTGGGATCTCCTCCATTGGAATATCCATCAGTGATGAGAAATATAACTTTGGTGGAGTTTTCTCTGGAATGACTAAGAATTTTCTGTAAAGAAACAGGGAGCATCAGTCTGAGATTGCATTATGTTGCTCACTACGTGCTCCCTTCTTATGGAAGAGCACACTTGAGAAGATCATTAGCATTTCACATCGTGGAGGAAGGGAAGCCCTGCTCAGTGAGAGTAAAAACAGAAACAGACCCAGACCAGAGTCTACCATGGTCTTCCACAGAAACACAATATACCACAAAAGTGTTTAAGATGTATCATCATCATCCTCTCTATGGAGCTCACTGATGAAGAGCAACAAGTGTTTATGGGCTGAATTTTTAAATGAATGTTATTATTTATTGTTAGGCTGTCTTTTATTGATTTTCAGGCTCTCATAATATCAATCAAATCTGAATCCTAGTATTTCTCTCTATGTCTACTTCTCTATGCATCCATCTAAACCTCTGTATGATGAACCCTTAAAGCCTAATGGGGAGAAATTTTAGCAGAGTGTCTTTTCCAGAGTTAATAATGGCTGACCTGCTTCTATATTTGTTTTTCCATTGCTCCTTCAAAAATGTAGAATGGATTCAATACTCCATCTCTTCTGGACCACCCAGTGTTAGCATAAAATCCGCTGTTTTTGGCGGTGTCCTATCTTCATGAGAAAACATTGATTCACTAAATCCTACCCTGGGCTTTATTATTTTAGGACAAGTGAATTCTGTTTTACAATGTTATATGCTATTCCTTCTCCACAGATGGAAGAAAAAAAAACCCTTTTAAACAGGCATTCTATTTATTGCCGTTGATGTACTTACTGTAACATCAAAACATAAAGGCTGAGAGCTCTAGAGGTGATTCTGGCATTGTTTCCAATTCACCTTCGATGATTTTCATTAGAATTGGGTAGGAAAGGTAAAGAAGTGCCAGGGTGTGTTTTCTGGCAATTGCTTAGAAGGCATTCATGTTTATTAGATAGTAATTCAAGAAACTCCACATGTTTTCCAGTAGCTAGACAGGAAGAGCAGCAATTGTATCCTAAGCTTTATAGAAATTAAAAAAGAGGTACTGTGACTTAACAATAAGTCTGATTCAATTCACTTCAGGGGCCAGACTCACTATAGGATCCAGATTCCCTCAGATTGTACAATTCACATCTGTAGAAAGCAATTTCCTTTTGTATACACTCAATATTAAGTATTATAATTCAATAAGCCTTACTTGAAATTTCATTTGTGCCTGTGAGTTACAGTTAAAGATGTTAAACTTGAACTTAAAATAAATTAAACTAAAAGTGACTCCAGAAAACATCTGGAAAGCCAGCAGTTTGACAAGAGGTATTCGAACACTTCATCCCGCTCCTTCTATAAAACCAAGTGAGATCCAGGAAAACCAGCACAGATGGGAACATGGTGAAGATGGGCACAGAGGGCAGTTTGTGTGACAGAATAATGTGCAAGATGTTAAAGGACAGCCCCTAAATATGGAAACAAGGGGCCCAGTCAACAGTTTCACAAGTCTTAGTTTTCAGAGTTTAAAAAGATGCCTTTTGACGAAGGACAGGATTTGGGATAAATTCTTGATAAGTATAAGATTTTTTTACCCTTGAGACAAGAAATGAATCTCTGAGGACAGGGAGAGGGAAAGAATTAGAGAACAAGAGATGTTAGACGTTGCTGGGAGGTCTTGAATTCTCCACCAATTTCTCCAACCCCCAACTCAGTCACAGAAGAAGAGGTGATCACTTAACAACCCCCTAGGCACAGGGATTCATAGGTCCTCTGTCTATTGGGCTATTCAGGATACTGGCTGCGCCACAGTAGTGCCCTTGATCATGATGACATGGGACAATGGAGCACAACTGTGTAGGTGTTAAAAGAGAGAGGACCTGATGAGTCCTCCATATTCCTAAAGGGGTATAGAAGAGAGAAGTCAACATCACATTAAGATCCATGTGTTTGGCAAGGGATGGCGCCATGGACCATGTGAGCCAAAGCCAGATGGAGATGCATCTCTCTCTGGTCACATCAATATGAAGAGGTCCAAGGATTCCCAGGGGCACCAAAGGTCTACAAAACTAGCCAATGAGTGTGCCAATGTCCAACAATGACCGTCAGGGGCCAGTGATGAGACAATTGTACACCACAGAAGATGGAAGTGCAGAACATGTCAGTGCTGAGAGGAGAGCACCCCCTAAGCAGCTCTGCACAAGTGCCAGGGCTTTCACTTGACTTTGGGGAGGAAGAGAAAGAATCCTGAATGTGACTCAGTTTATAACAGTATTTGAGAAACTGATTTTTGAACCTTCTTGCAAATATCTAGAAATTTTCGTCATCAGGTGTATTAGAGTTTCAAATTGTAACATCAGGAAAATAGAGATTTTTTTTTTTTATAAAAATTGTTCAACAGCAGATAGTGACATATTTTATCTTTTGGACACAACATCTACTCCTGATTGAATGTTGGGATATCTTGAAAGGTAGGTAGAGAATATCTTTTGGAACACTGCCTTCTCACATATTACAAGGAAGAATATCAGGGATGGAAGAGAGAAAGATTGCTTTACATAACACCTTTGTGTTAAAAGACACGCAAAGATATTCACAAGTGGTAGGCCCAGAATTTCAAGGGCAAGAATAGCTTCAATGAAGGCCTGGGCTTCTCCCCAAATGTGACTTCCTTGAAGGCTGTTATTTTTATCCAATTTTTTCAATTCCTCAATATCCAGAATCTAGAATACTGCCTAACAAAGAGAAAATGGTCAATAAATATCCATCCATAAAGATAAACCCATACCTCAGCAGTTTTTCCAGCTGCTTGGGTCAAAATCTTGTAGTCATCCCTACCTCCTGTATCTTGCTTTACAAAACTTCCCCCCACAATTTGCTAAGATATTCACTTGTATATTATATGAATATTTAATTTTTAAAAATTCCTAAATTCACAGTTTTTTTCCCCTTTGGTATTAATTTTACCTTTATTTTTATTTATCTGGATAACTAATTTTTGCAAAATGATTTACTGATTTATTCATTCTTTCCTTGGTTGTAGTCTGTTTTTTTTTTTTTTTAACCTACTTGTCTGTTCTCGGCCAATATTACATGTTTTCAGGTGCTATAGTTTTGTAGTATTTTTTTTCATATCTGGTAAAGAAAATACTCATCTTTTTTTTCCCTCTCTCTCAAAATGTTTGTGGTTTACCTTAAAATGTTTCTTTTCCAATTGAGCTTGAGAATTGTCTTATAACATTCTTCATTAAAATTTTCCTATCTCATCATTTGACCCAATAACCCACTTCTAGGAATCCATTCCAAAGACACATTGGAACATATCCACAAAAACAGAAGCAAGGACCAGCCTCGGTAGAAAGAAGCATCTTTAAAGCCCTGATGATTGTCCCCAAATGTCTCTGCCCACCAGAAGGAGCCAGGAATTCTTGAAGAAATGGTTTATTTCAGGTTGAGGTGAGAAATGGACAACATGAGTTTCAACAGGCTTTCATGACAGAAAACCAAGAAGCTGTTAAAAGACTTATCCAGGGTTGACCAGAGAGGCCAGGAACTAGCCAGAAGAGTCTCCTGTGTATGTATGTATATATTTACATTTTTACATATTTGTATTTTTAGTTAGTATACATTGGGGTGGGGAGTCCTATAATATAAACAATAATCAGAATGAACCGAAATACACAAACACTCACACATATATTTGTTATTTTTCATTCAGTACCATCTCTGGGTAAAAGTCCAATGATCTGATATGGAGGACATGAAGTAAGACGTTATTTAATTTGTATTTGAAATCATCCTTTTCCATATTCCAAGGGTAAGTCCCAGTTTTAATACTCTAAGATGTGCAAGCTGTGCTTCCATGTCCTTGTTCTTGATTAAATAATGAATTCTTTTTCCTTCTAGCTGCTCCACTCAGCAGGCGTAATCTCACCTCCATGGACATTCTACATTCCACTTGTGCTTACTATGAATTATGTCTCTTCTACAAGGTCATGGGAGTTAACAATCATCAAGACACTAAAAAGTGAGACTAATAATGGAAAGGAGAAGAGGGGGGAAATGTAAAATTTCTTTTTAACAAGGTATTTCAGCAATACTGAGAACAAAATCCAGGTTCTTGTGCATGCTAGGTGAGTACTCTCCCCATGAGCTACATCCCCAGCTCCTTTCCCTTAAATTTCATTTTGAGACAGCGTCTCACTAAGTTGCTGAAGCTGACTTTGATCTTGCAATCCTCCTGCCTCACCCTGCTGAGTAGTTGGAGTTACAGACATAGGCCACCACGCCTGGCTTTCAGTATGGTATTCTTGATAGTGTCTGGCAAAGAGTATGTGCTTATAAATATCTATTTGATGAATGAATTAATGAAAAAATGGAGTGAATAAACACTTAAGACACTGGAGAGAGTTAGTTGAGTGAACTGGTCTGCAGAGAACAGTAGTTTACCTTAAAAGAAACATTTTCAGGTAAACCACATTTTAAGGTAAACTACTATTCTGTGTGCACCTGTGTGTGTGATGTTTCACATAGTTGTATATAAGAAAGGTAAAATTTTCTTTTTGAGCCTTTATTGTCCTTCTGAAATAAATGCTCTCTTGGAATATCAATCTTAGCTCATGTCAATAACATTCCTTAACATCCAAGTTAGGATTAAACAGAGACTTCTTCCTATACGTTATACACAGAACACTCCAAGCTGTGATTCTATTTTCCTTCCCTTCTTACAGAGAACTGGTAAGTATTTACAGGAACCATTAGATCTGTTGGCAAAACAGATATATTAAGCTTAAAATAGCAAGAAGAATGGCAGGACTAGTAGTTCAAGCAAAGAATTACACAAGATCTGGGTTTGGAATGTTCTTTAAAGATAGGGGAGGGGTGGATGATTTACTGAAAATAATTCACAGTCCCCCCAACTTTGTGCTTCATCATGCTTGAATTAAAACATAATCCAATAAGGACTTTTTTTTTATACCAAGACTGAAGAAGTAAATGGTTCTGTGGTAATGTTTGTGGAACGTGGTACAAGCTTGGCACTTTTCTTTCCAGTGTTCCTGAAATAGTTTACATCATCTGCTATCCTGGCTGAGGCATTTCAGAAACAGAAAATTTCTGGTTCAGAATAGTGAATGAGGCAAATGGTTTGCTGGCAAAGAAAAATTCAACATGGACTTTGTATGGCAAAAGGTTATCACCATCTGTATTGTATCAAGTCCCTGATGAGCTTGTATAAATATCTGGCAGGGGAGTAAGTCCAGCAAAAGTCATTAGAATGATAAAAATGCAGGATTGTGTAACAGCGTTCTAACAACCGAGATCCATCACCATTACACAAGACTGTACCTCCACCCCCACCCCGAGTCAGGCCACAAGAGAGCTGTTTTGAAAAACGGTCTTAAGAAGAAAGTCAGAGGTCACAACAAGTCAGGAATGGGGACAGGATTTGCTCTTGGCCTGCAATAATTAAACTCCATGCAGATAGAATGTCAACTACGACATGGCCTTAGCTGCAGTTGCCCACTGTCACCAGTCTTGATGAGGAATACTAACTAGAGAAGGTAACTCTTTTACAGAAATTGTTACTGTGACCTAATATTAACTGCAATCCTTTTAAGCTACTTACCAAGGAGCAGAAAATTAGTAAAATAACTATTCCAACTTATTTTCACATATTCTTTTCTTTGTTAGGAAATGTTAAGGACAAGCAAGGCATCAGAACTTACAATATTTTCCTCACCTTTCACATTCTAGAATTTCACTAATCTTCATCTGTTATCATAGTTAATGTTTTAATTTGAATATTTATGTTTTTCAACTCAAGAGAGACTCATTGTTTTATATTCTTTAAAATTATTTATGGAAAAGGAAGTTAATCCGACTCTTTTGGATCTGGTAGCAATATCTCAAGCTTTTCTTCCATGCCTGTGTTGGTTTTGTGGAAGGGTATTTTCTTCCCTTCTACTTCTGGTTTAGAATTACTCTTGGTATTGAACTTTATTTTTCCTGGCATAATATTTCTCTATCTTGTTCAATTCTCTTCTTTATTCCTTCCAGTTTTCGGCCAGTTTTGTTTTAATTTCAGTTTGTTGTCTATCCCCTTATTTCTCATCTCCAGTTCAGTGTTTTATTTATTCATGTCAAGTGCATGTAATTAACGCTTTCTAGGAATTAGTTCTGCTTTTCAGAGTGAATTCTTATACTTTATCTTACATTCTATATTTTATCAAACAGAAATATTCAAAAGAAGTCAAATAGAGTGTAAGGTTTTTCTTTCTTTTCCTTCTGTTTTTCTTCATCCACGAATAAATAAGTATAGCCAAAGTGTTTGCAGCAAATGATAAATAAGCGAGTAAAATAAGTGTTGGAACCCATGAGTGTAAAATTTGTTATCTATTATGATTATTAAAATGAACTGATAACTTACCCAAATGATCAGCAAAAGAAGTTAAAAATAAGCCACATGCTGTGTTTGTTTAAAGAAGAGGGCTCAGGTCAACATTGTCCAACAGAACTTTCTGTGATGATTGACAGGTTATCTATTAAGCTCAATACAGTGGTCACTTGCCACATGTGACTATGGAGCATTTGAAACGAGTCTGTTGCAAATGAAGGACTAAATTCATAATTTTATTTAATAATTTTAATTAATTTAGATTTAAGTAGACAAACGTGGCTAGTGGCTAGAAGACTGGATAGTGTAGGTCAAGATCATAGTAGCCTCATACTCAGAATAAAAAAAAAATGTCGAGAGCAGGCCTATGAAAACATTCTGTAAATCCAATCAATGCAAAATCAATTTGAGGATTTAGAAGAGGACATCATTTAATACTGAAATAGGAAGAAAATAAGCATAATGAAATGATGCTTGTATCACTAGAATTTAGAAATTCAGAGCCTCAATGAAAACAAGAAAGAGAATAGGCTAAGATGAAAAGAGAGATGTACACGAGGAGAAGGATTTGATAAGAAAATAATGCAGGGAAACTCAAAATAGAGTGAACAACTTGGAAATCCACATTGTTCATAAGAGATAAAAACGTCAGAAATGCAAACCATAAAAGTTAGCCAAAATTTTAGTATAGAAAGTTGCTGACCAATCTCACTGACAAACATAATTCTAAATAAATACCATCAAACTGAATTCAAATAATATTCAAATACCTTTCCCTTTTATATGATAAAGCTTATTTCTCAAACTGGATAAAATGACTAAGTCTAACTTTACAACACAATCATCGCAACACAATTATTGTCCTAATGTAAAAAAGGTAATAACCTTTTTTTGCTCGGGGTGCCTACTAGGGATGGAATTTAGGGGCACTTGACCATTGAGCCACATCCCCATCCCTATTTTGTATTTTATTTAGAGACAGGATCTCATTGAGTTGCTTAGCACCTTGCTTTTGCTGAGGCTGCCTTTGAACGTGGGATCCTACTGTCTAAGCCTCCCTAGCCCCTGGGATTACAGGCATGCACCACCACACCTGGCCCAAAATGCTAAGTTTTTTAGTAAACAAAAATATAGGAATAATATGATAAATTATCTATATTAAAATAATGGAAGGCATGCTCATCTGTTTTAAAAAAAGACTATTTTCCAAGAATGCAAGGAATCTTCCAATATTATCTGCCTCTACCTTTTAGTAGTTATTCAGAATTTAGATAAAAGTTTGGTCCTCTTTTAAACTTCTCTAAATTCTTCTAATGTGCATAAAACAAACCCTTCTCATTGCTCCCACCCATGTTCCATTTCACCAAAGCCATATAATTATAGTTAAAGCTATGTGTCTGAGTATATCCCAACCTTGTTTGCAATGAACTCACTTGCAGGACGGGACCTTAACCCTTATGCTATTGATGATAAAAATGACTATGAAACCAGTGAATGAACAAATAAACAAATGCCACCATTTTCATTAGCTATCTGTCCAACATACAGAATAAAAAAATAAATTCGGGTCCAAAAATTGTGGTTAAGGTAAATTTTGTACTGCAATCATGAAAGAAAACTCATAAATATCACATATATACTTATTTCATCAAATCCATATTGAATCACTATTATATGCCAGGTGCTATGCTAGGGACTTCTAGTTGCATTATTTGATGATACAAAAGAAACATTAACTGAAACCAAACAAACAAACAAAATAACGTCAAAACTATAAGTGGGAAGTGTGCTCTGCAGTAACTGAGCTTTCCCATTTATCTTGTAATTTCAAATGAATCATGTTTAATACGTCTCATTTATTTTAAGTATTTACTCAGGCTTCATAGACTGAAATTCTAGAAGGGGAAAAAATGTTGGCTTGAGTAGCATTTAGGCTATGTATGACAGGCGAGCCAAATCAGAGAACCAGAGGGTCAAAGAGGAACTTAGTTTCAGATTTATGGTTACAGAGTTCTTCCACCCACATACATGCTTGAGTTATTAAACACGGACATAGATCATTTTGAAATGCACCCATAGGGACAGTATATCAAATTGGAAAATGGTGTGCACAGGAGTTGATGAGTAGCAGACTGAATCCAGACTGTAAAAAAAAAAAATAGAACAACACGCAAGGACCAAACAAATTTCCATTCATGCCAGCTTTCACCATCCATTCTCTAAACCCACGGGGAATCAAGAAAATCTGGATAGCAAAAGTCAAGTCCTCAGAATCCAAATGAAACTATGATGCCAAATGACATATCAATCTTAAAAAAGCAAATCACTAATTTGCTACCAGATAATAATCAAATTAAACTCTATTATTAATATCATTATAAATAACTTTATGAAATAATTTCAGTTGACATGTTAAATCCTACACCATATGACCAGCTAGCATTTAGCTCTCAGAGTCAAAGACATGGAGTTAGTTCATGTGCCTCACATCAAGAGGTTAAAGGAGAAAGTAAATAAGATAATCCCAAATTGTACAAATATCATTTGGTATCTGGACATCTGTTTATGATTTTTCAAATAAACTAGGCAAAGCGTAGAGAAGTATTACTTAATATAAAATAGCATTATCATAAAACAATGGCCAAAATCATGCTTGAAGTATCTGAAGTATCTGTGTAAAATTCAAGAACAAGGCAGGGAGCCCATCACTTCAATGTAAGAGTACTATCAATATAATAAGGCAAGAACCACATGTAAGTATAATAAAAAACGAATCATATTTCATATAAAAGAGAATTAAATTGAAAGAAATAGAAAGGTATTGAGAAAGATTTATGTATAAGACTATTTTAACTATAAAATTTTATAGTAATATGTCTATGCAATAACTAATACTTGAAAAATAACTTTAGAAGAACTTCCTTAAATGGGAACATTTTCAATATGCAACTTTAAAAAGTATAGAGCATGCCTTTTCTTCTTACCACCTATAATTATATGTCTTCACACACACATATATATAAAGGGTAAGAAACAAAAATTTTACCTAAAACTATTGATATTATTTTCATAGTAATAAAAAGAAGCAAAGGGTATTTTTAGATACTTACAAATGGAAATTAGTAAAGACTTGAATGGTTATCCAAGAATTAAAGGTATTTGCTATTTTAAGATAAAAATTTACATACCTTAACCACAAATGGCTGTCTCTAAGGGTTGAATACCCACTTAACTGGCTTAAGCAAAGTGGGAGATTGCCTGGAAGCATGTAAGAATATGTCTCTCAAGATGAGGGAAGAAGAGATGGGCCTCCGGTGAGATTGGAACAAGGAAAAAGAAGTCAGAAGAGACGATTGTGTACACTCCTTTCAACCTTCCACCTCTTCTCTTCTGGATCACATAGTATGTTATCTCAGCTTCTCTCATGTTTAAAAGAATATATTTTTAGTTGTTGACAGACCTTTATTTTGTCTATTTATTTATATACAGTGCTGAGAATTGAACTCAGTGCCTCACACATGCTAGGCAAGCGCTCCACCACTGAGCCACACCCCCAGCCTTCTGTGTATCTTTTCTTTTTTTAATTTTTTTTATTGGTTGTTCACAACATTACAAAGCTCTTGACATATCATATTTCATACATTAGATTCAAGTGGGTTATGAACTCCCATTTTTACCCCAAATGCAGATTGCAGAATCACATCGGTTACACATCCACATTTTTACATAATGCCATATTAGTGACTGCTGTATTCTGCTACCTTTCCTATCCTCTACTATCCCCCCTCCCCTCCCCTCCCATCTTCTCCCTCTACCCCATCTACTGTAATTCATTTCTCTCCTTGTTTATTTTCCCATTCCCCTCACAACCTCTTATATGTAATTTTGTATAGCAATGAGGGTCTCCCTTCATTTCCATGCAATTTCCCTTTTCTCTCCCTTTCCCTCCCACCTCATGTCTCTGTTTAATGTTAATCTTTTCTTCCTGCTCTTCCTCCCTGTTCTGTTCTTAGTTGCTCTCATTATATCAAAGAAGACACTTGGTATTTGTTTTTTAGGGATTGGCTAGCTTCACTAAGCATAATCTGCTCTAGTGCCGTCCATTTCCCTGCAAATTCCATGATTTTGTCATTTTTTAGTGCTGCGTAATACTCCATGGTGTATAAATGCCACATTTTTTTTATCCATTCATCTATTGAAGGGCATCTGGGTTGGTTCCACAGTCTAGCTATTGTGAATTGTGCTGCTATGAACCTCGATGTGGCAGTATCCCTGTAGCATGCTCTTTTAAGGTCTTCCGGGAATAGTCCGAGAAGGGCAATAGCCGGGTCAAATGGTGGTTCCATTCCCAGCTTTCCCAGGAATCTCCATACTGCTCTCTGTGTATCTTTATTCACTCTCCTTAAATTGGTGGGATTTCTATTGTTCTCTATGCACAGTTCTAGCTCTGCATATCCTAGCTACTGGTTAAAAAACAAAAAACACCCTAAAACAAAACAAAAATTTATTCTCTCTAAGCTCCTTATGCCCTAATCAAAATTGCTAGGAGGAAGACTATAAAGGATCTATCTCAACTTCTGGATTGGGACTCTCAATCTAAACAGAATCATTAGAAAAGAAATGTGGTTAAGGTATGTATTTTTATCTTATTATGAGATATTTTAATGACCATGAAGGAGAAACTTAGCAGGAGCTTAGAGTATGTGAAGGACACATAAAATCTAACTATTGTATTAGAAATATTTAGGCTTTAGAAACAACCCAACTCTAGAACAGTTTTAAAAAGCCAAATATATTTCAAACCAAATCTACTGACACATGGTGGATTAAAGGGGATGCGGTTGAAGGGAGATTTTAAGTTCATGAACTTGTTGTGTATTTTATTTGTCATCTTAGGTTTATCAAAAGAATGCATTTATTTTGTGACACTTATTAACATTCCAAATTATATTTGAAAATTTTGGGTTTTTTTCTTTTTTTTTTGTATTGTTTGTATGAAGAATCACATCAATCACGAGAGAGTGAAGGATTCTGTTTATATCTTTAAAAAACTGAAGTAAAACACTAAATGATTTAGGGTTGAGTTCTGTTCACAAATTAGAAGATTTATTACAGTTTGAGCATGTCTAATTCAAGAATACAAAATCCAAATGCTACAAAACTGAAATTTTTTGAGCATCAACCTGATGCCAGAAGGGGAAAATTTCTTGCAATTAAACTTCATTTTATGCACAAAATTATTTAATATATTGTATAAAATCAACTTCAGTCTATGTATATGAGATGTATTTAAAATGTACGTGAATTGGGTCCTATCTCCAATATATCTCTTTATATATACACAAATATTCAAAAATCAAAAAATCAAAACCACTTCTAACCCCACCCATTTTGGATAAGGAATATTCAAACTGTGTATGTATTTAAATTATCAGTAAATGATTGTAGTGATACATACATTTTCATTCAAAGGTGTTGACTTTTACTATTGTTTCAAATATAGTGTAGTCTGGTGGATTAAACAATTCATAAATAGTTACCTGTTTGCTTTTTTTTTTGACAGTTGTCTTTAAATATGCATTGAATATACACCTAGTTCATTACCTATAGTACTTGAATAGTTTTCTAAATATTGATGATCATAAAGCTGATTGTTAAAGCAAGTTTTTTTTTAATCTGAAAAAACTAAAATAGTCAAAATGGATTTGTCTGTTTGTTTGTTTGTACGTAAAATAGAATGGCATATTAAAAAGCAGAAAGATGTACAGAAATTGGGTATCCCAGATTAGGATAAATTGAATTTAGTTGGAAGACTAAGTTTTTGAACTGAGATTTGGCATATACATTTATAAAGTCAAATTTAGGCTGTGTGATTGAGAGTGGACCTTAAGGCACCTAGTACTAAAACTGTGGATGTTTTTGCTTAAGTCATATTTTCATTTTCATAAAGGGTACAAGTCAGTGCTAAACTCGGATAAGGTAAACCCAAGAATTCAGAGAGTTAGATAAATGGGGAAGATGGGGAAGATATCTTGCAATTAGGAGATCTGCTTTCCTACTGACTCCATGGCTTGGTCTCTGCTGTAAAAGAAGGGCAACTGTTAAGTTGCACTGGGTGGGAGATGCTAGCTGATGCAGCTGTACCATGAGAACGACACCAGAGAAACAATTCCCTGGAATGAAAAGGGGAGACGATCACCTGAGATTACCAGGCACCCTTATACAGTATCCATTCAAATGACAATTTCCAAATGTTCCCTCCACTCAGTCCCATGTCTGCTCTAGTCTGTCTTCTGTCATACACATATCTAAGTCCCTCTTAAAGGCTGCTCTCTCAGCCTCAAGATTTTACAGTGAACATCACTGTGCTGTATGTGTCAGTGCATGCCTGCCTGGAACAACACATGGTATACTGACAGTTTGGAGGTTAAGAATTCAGATTCTGGCTCTAACTGCCTGGATTTGAATTTTGGTTATTCAGTTGAGCAGAAGTGTGACCTTGATGTGATTTACTTTGGTTTTCTATGCCATAAGTACTCTGGGGATAATAATAACCTGAGGAGGTCTTTGTTTTTGTGAGAATTTAATGACTTCATACAGGGAAAGTGCTTGAACAGAGCTTGGCAAGTGGTAATCGCCATTTGCCATGAGTCATCAAAGGAACTATTAGTCTTTTGCTAGACAAGGTCTATCAAGTAGATACAACAATTACAGAGTAACCAACATTTCACTCAGGCCTGTGTATGAAAGCCAGGAAATCATGCTTGTGAAGCCTGACAAGAGAGTACAGGGGACTGGGGAAAATTGTGACTCTAAGACCGATAACTGTACAATTCCACATGAGCCAACAAGGACTTTGTGATGCCCTGGGCAGAGGAGTAGAAAAAATAGCTACCTTTGCTGTTATGAGGACTCTAAGAGTAGTTAAAGGATGGTGACTGGAGAGGGGATATGGGGCCCAAAGCTCAGAACCACAGATTCCCTCTGATTCATTAGGTAGGCTTCTCTCCAAGGGAGCTGTAGAGTTTGCTTCCTGGACCAGATTTTAGAGGAAAAACATACAGATCCACACCTGTCTGAGATTCTCCACAGTCTCAGACAGGTGTAGGAATTTGGTCTGAAATGTGAATTTGCTAAAATTCTCCTATGGTTTTGAAAAAAATCAAGCATCCAGTATTCCATTGAGAAGCTACTACTATATTGTTTTATTGATTTGTAAAAGAAATCAGAGAAGCACAATACTATTCTTGGTATACTAAAATTAAAGATATATCTTTCCAAGCACGTCAAGGTTACAATAAATACCATTTTCTAGGTACTGTAGGAGATAGAAATTCAAATAAGACGTAATCTCAGTCCTCAATTAGAAGAGCAACAATAAGTGCTACAAAAGAGGTATGTACCATGAACCAGGGATCCCTATCATTTCCTTATCTAATAAAGTGTCGTCCTACAGTATTTCTGCCATGTTTTGGGAAAATATCAGGTGAGTACAGAATACTCTGCAAATTTCCGGAAAAGCACTCTACTACTAGGATTTTAGGCACCTTTATGAACTAAATTTTGATGTTAGATCTTTGTACTTGAAACTATAGGAGCAAGAGGAAATTCTGAAATAGAAAAAAGTGAAAAGAAATAAAGAAAAAGTCATGTGTCTGGATTATCAAACCTGGCCCATGTTTGAGTCCTTTGGAGAATTCTCCCTTCTGTCTCAGCTCCTACTTCCCGTGTCACAAATACTCCATAACTTTTAATGCTGGAGTCTTCCTGCTTAGAGGGCAGTAAAGTGACTCAGGTAGAGCTACTTCCATGGTTCTTCCCCCATGGGGAAGCCATGCATCTTGCTTTGCCCAGTGTTGATAGTGCTGTTGCCCTCTGTCTCGCTTCCTATCTGCAAGGCAAGAGCTCATTGACACCTCATCATAACCCAGACTTCTCATGCCAGCATCTGCACTTTGCTTGAGGGCTCTCCTGGGTGCCTAGAGACCACTCTGCCTACTTTTAGGGGATGAGGGAGTGATAGAGAATTCATGCCCAGCAGAGAGTGATCCTCCACTGACTGATTGAGGTATTCTGTTAACGCCTGAGATCTCTCACCCTTAAGTCCTAAAGCTTCTAGGGCTTGGATTCTCTACTGGCTCTCAGTGGAATTAGGCAGTGACTACCTTTTCATGTTGTTACATAACACCCTTTATAGATGTTGATTTAACATATGGGTTTTTAACATCACATTGATTCCGAAACCAGACAAAGACACCTCAAAGAAAGAAAACTACAGACCAATATCTCTGATGAACCTAGATGCAAAAATCCTCAATAAAATTCTGGCGAATCGAATACAAAAACACATCAAAAAAATTGTGCACCGTGATCAAGTAGGATTCATCCCTGGGATGCAAGGATGGTTCAATATACGGAAATCAATAAATGTTATTCACCACATCAATAGACTTAAAGATAAGAACCATATGATCATCTCGATAGACGCAGAAAAAGCATTCGACAAAGTACAGCATCCCTTTATGTTCAAGACATTAGAAAAACTAGGGATAACAGGAACTTACCTTGACATTATAAAAGCTATCTATGCTAAACCTCAGGCTAGCATTATTCTGAATGGAGAAAAATTGAAGGCATTCCCTCTAAAATCTGGAACAAGACAGGGATGCCCTCTATCACCACTTCTATTCAATATAGTTCTCGAAACACTGGCCAGAGCAATTAGACAAACGAAAGAAATTAAAGGCATAAAAATTGGAAAAGAAGAACTTAAATTATCACTATTTGCGGATGACATGATTCTATACCTAGAAGACACAAAAGGGTCTACAAAAAAACTACTAGAACTAATAAATGAATTCAGCAAAGTGGCAGGATATAAAATCAACACGCATAAATCAAAGGCATTTCTGTATATCAGCGACAAAACTTCTGAATCGGAAATGAGGAAAACACCCCATTCATACTATCCTCAAAAAAAAAAAAATACTTGGGAATCAACCTAACAAAAGAGGTGAAAGATTTATACAATGAAAACTACAGAACCCTAAAGAGAGAAGTAGAAGAAGATCTTAGAAGATGGAAAAATATTCCCTGTTCATGGATAGGCAGAACTAACATCATCAAAATGGCGATATTACCAAAAGTTCTCTATAGGTTTAATGCAATGCCAATCAAAATCCCAATGGCATTGCTTGTAGAAATAGATAAAGCAATCATGAAATTCATATGGAAAAATAAAAGACCCAGAATAGCAAAAGCAATTCTAAGCAGGAAGTGTGCATCAGGGGGTATAGCGATACCAGATTTCAAACTATATTACAGAGCAATAGTAACAAAAACAGCATGGTACTGGTACCAAAACAGGCGGGTGGACCAATGGTACAGAATAGAGGATACAGAGACTAATACACAAAGTTACAACTATCTTATATTTGATAAAGGGGCTAAAAGCATGCAATGGAGGAAGGATAGCATCTTCAACAAATGGTGTTGGGAAAACTGGAAATCCATATGCAACAAAATGAAACTGAATCCCCTCCTCTCACCATGCACAAAGGTTAACTCAAAATGGATCAAGGACCTTGATATCAAATCAGAGACTCTGCGTGTGATAGAAGAAAAAGTTGGCTCCGATCTACATATTGTGGGGTCGGGCTCAAAATTCCTTAATAGGACACCCATAGCACAAGAGTTAATAGCAAGAATCAACAAATGGACTTACTTAAACTAAAAAGTTTTTTTCTCAGCAAGAGAAACAATAAGAGAGGTAAATAGGGAGCCTACATCATGGGAACAAATTTTTACTCCTCACACTTCAGATAGAGCCCTAATATCCAGAGTATACAAAGAAGTCAAAAAATTAGACAATAAGACAACAAATAACCCAATCAATAAATGGGCCAAGGACCTGAACAGACACTTCTCAGAGGAGGACATACAATCAATCAACAAGTACATGAGAAAATGCTCACCATCTCTAGTAGTCAGAGAAATGCAAATCAAAACCACCCTAAGATACCATCTCACTCCAGTAAGATTGGCAGCCACTATGAAGTCAAACAACAACAAGTGCTGGCGAGGATGTGGAGAAAAGGGTACACTTGTACATTGCTGGTGGGACTGCAAATTGGTGCGGCCAATTTGGAAAGCAGTATGGAGATTTCTTGGAAAGCTGGGAATGGAACCACCATTTGACCCTGCTATTGCCCTTCTCGGACTATTCCCTGAAGACCTTAAAAGAGCATGCTACAGGGATACTGCCACATCGATGTTCATAGCAGCACAATTCACAATAGCTAGACTATGGAACCAACCCAGATGCCCTTCAATAGATGAATGGATAAAAAAAAATGTGGCATTTATACACCATGGAATATTACGCAGCACTAAAAAATGACAAAATCATGGAATTCGCAGGGAAATGGATGGCACTAGAGCAGATTATGCTTAGTGAAGCTGGCCAATCCCTAAAAAACAAATAACAAATGTCTTCTTTGAAATAATGAGAGCAACTAAGAATAGAACAGGGAGGAAGAGCAGGAAGAAAAGATTAACATTAAACAGAGACATGAGGTGGGAGGGAAAGGGAGAGAAAAGGGGAATTGCATGGAAATGGAGAGAGACCCTCACTGTTATACAAAATTACATATAAGAGGTTGTGAGGGGAATTGGAAAATAAACAAGGAGAGAAATGAATTACAGTAGATGGGGTAGAGAGAGAAGATGGGAGGGGAGGGGAGGGGCGATAGTAGGGGATAGGAAAGGTAGCAGAATACAACAATTACTAATAGGGCATTATGTAAAATTGTGGATGTGTAACCGATGTGATTCTGCAATCTGTATTTGGGGTAAAAATGGGAGTTCATAACTCACTTGTAGCTAATGCATGAAATATGATATATCAAGAGCTTTGTAAGGTTTTGAACAACCAATAAAAAAAACCATATGGGTTTTTATTAATTAGGTTAGGCTCTTTATAAATAGCCTAAATTTTGGTATCATTATTGCCAGAAAATTCCAACAATAACTTCCCGAAATCATCATTCTTGGAGCAACATTTGAAAGCCAAGTATGCATATTTTGAAAGAAAATGTGACTGAGAAGAGAGAAATCTTGGCTAGAAACAATACTGGGAAAAACACAAACACGCAAATAAAACTTGCTTAATTTCTTTCGAAGTCCATTTCAGATTCATTTGGAAAGATAAAGCCTACACAACCAGACTAAAATTGATGGAGCTACCGTCTACAGATGTAGCTAAACCAGTGTAGATCAAAATGGGACTAAGATGATAGAGATGCCCATAGAAAAATAACCATCAAAAACACCCTGGAGTGTGCCTGAATCCTCACCACTGCCCACAGCAAGTGAACACACCAACCCTTACTGTGTAGGACAAAACTCACAGTAAAAATGGAGCTTGAGAGCCAGAGAAGGAGAATTGACTATGGAAAAGGAGTTCTGAGAGGACACTATTTTATTGAGAAAAAAAAAAAAACATGAGAAAAAAGGTAGTGGAAGACATCAAATGGTCTTTGATGAGCATTAACAGTGAGAATGAGAGAGTGACATAGCAATAGATCACTGCCTTTGACATGTGTTAAAAACCAAGGAGGGACACCATCTCCTGGCCTCTCAGCAAGGGGATGCTGTTATCTCCTCCATCTGTAGCCTTAACACCTGCAGAGTTCCATCTTGGCTATTGGGCTCCTCTCTTCAGAGAGCTCGCCAAGCAGCAGGAAAAATACTGTCACCCATTGCAGATTTTTGTGAGTCTGAGTTCTCAACATCTAAGGTGAACTAGCAACTAAGCAAACAATGAGGTCCAGAGAGTGGTATCCTGCAACCAGCACAATCTTCAAACCCAGATAGACTCACTTTCACAGCACTTGGCATTTGACAGAAAGATTAGAGTTGTTTTGTTTCTATTTTTAAATAACAAGCTAAAGCATCATTTTGGGTTTTTTTAAAAGCAGAGTTGCATTATGGCGTAGAATGCAAAGTGCTCATGAATATTTAAGATAAAGCTGAGAGTTACAAGGATTTTTATACTTGAGACCAATCACTCCAATATGTGCCTCCAGATGCCCCAAAGTATGTCACCCTCCAATCACCTTCACCCAGGTAAGACAATGATATTTCATTTTCTAACAAGTTAGACAAGTCCATTTGTAGCTAATTTTTCAAGTGCAGGAGAAATGAACATATTTAAATTGGCAAAGTATACTACCTATGGATAACTACTCTAAATATTTTGGAAGTTTTCTGCTCATTTTTTGAGTGCCTATATTTCATGAAATTGTACTTATGTGATACAGTGTTTCATTGACTAATGATGAACACACAGTTTCGGTTCATTTAACATGACATTTATTCAATTTACTATGCTACTAAATAGTCTCTAAAATGTGGTTTTATTGACTACCACACATTGGTGTGGCTGGCATTATTTCATTAAATGCTCTTGAGTTGTTTGAACTTGGTGTTGATTGTCCCTAGCCTCTATGTGGAGTGTCACCTATCAGTTACCCTTCTAGTATGTACCTTTACAGCCCTATATCTCACTCTTCCCTTGGGGAGCAGGGGCTCCTTGGCTCTCCCCCACTTTGTTCTTTGGTGGCCCAGGAAGAGCCTCAATTTTAGAGTAGTGGGCCGACACATAGGTGGCCTCCCAGAGCCCAGCACTACATGCTCCTGCAGTGGCAAGTCTGTCTGACTGTAAGAGTACCAGTAATAGGAAACTGTGCACCTAAGCCATCGTCTCCATTATCTGGAAATGAGGTCATATTTAATTTTTCTGTTGTTATCATATAACTTAATTGACTCAGAACTCAGGGGAGGTAAAGAAAGGTGTAATTCACTGGGCCTTTCAAAACACAGCCATATTGTTTCTAAAAAAAAAAAAATCCAATTCCAGGTAATACTAAGATGGATATTCTTTTACAGGGATCTTTGCATCTCGGTTTGTGTTCTTATGAGAAATTCTTTGATTGATAAATACTTAATTTTAAGATTTCTACTCATACTAAAAACATACTGACAATTTACCATATGGTTCTAGAAACATGCTTCCAACTCTAAATATACAGGCAAATTGTGAATGCTTCATGAGCTTGGAGAAAAAAGATCATTTCTCTTCCTTAAGAGAAAGCCCTTAAAGGCACAAAAAGGAATGGAAATACTTGGAAAAAGGTCTAGCTTGCTGAGGGATGGGACATTTACTCTGATAAATGTAAGGAAGTAAGATACAGAGACACCAAGGCTTACAGGAGAAACTAGTGAATATTTGAGTTTATATATGATAAAATTAGAAATGTGTATATTTTAATCACACACATACACATACACACACACAAACACACACACACACACACACACACATATATATATATATATACTTTAATATCTTTGAAATTAGAAATTAAACAGATAAACAGTCATAATTTGCATTAGCAGCCAGTATGTCCTATATCCAGGTGTTGCAGAATGGGGATTTAAAAATTGAGGTTATTAAGAATATTTCAACAGGAATTAAGAAAATAATTCATTTAACTCATGTATCTCGAAATATACACTGGCAATAACTTACAAGTAGAAAAATGTCCAATTTGGTATTATTAACTTCATTTAGTATAAATGACTTAATCATGTGATAAGTCCTTTCCTTAAAAACATTTTTCTCTATTTATCTTGTTAAGGAATTTTCCTAAATTTCAAATCACATTTATCCACATGAATCAAGATAGCTTTTACTATTTTGATGCATAGTAATTACAGTCTATCATCAAGTGTTTAGCTTTCATATATAATATAGCTATGAAAGATACATATATATGTATGTACATATAGTATATATGTATGTATATATGCATATATATGGACACACACATATTTATATACACACACATATATATATTATATCTAAATTTGAAAATCTTGGGGTTTTTTTGTTGTTTGTTTTTGTTGTTGTTCTTAGGGATCAAAACCAGGGCTTCTTGCATACTAGGCAAATTTTCTACCACTGAGCTATATCCCATCCCTAAATTTGAAAAAATTTTGTTCCTTAACTCATTATACAAATAAATCATTATGAGAAAGACTGATAGCAAGAAGGCGAATATCTTTTTAAAAATTGTTATGGTTTGGACATAAAGTATCCCCCAAAAGTTCATTTGTGAGACAATACATGAGAGTTTATAGGTAAAATGATTGGGCTGTGAGAGCCTTAACCTAATCAGTGGATCAATTCCCTGATGGGATTAACTGGGTGGTAACTGAAGGCCGGTGGGGAGAGGCTGGAAGAGATGCACTTTGGGGGATGGCTTTGGGGTATATCATGCAAGCCACTTCCCTCCACGACACTCTTCTGCCTTGATGTTCTGCGTCACTTTGAGCCCCAAGGAATGGAGCTGGTTATCTATGGACTGAGACCTCTGAAACTGTGAGCCTCTCAATAAACTTTTCCTCCCATAAAATTGTTTTTGTCAGGTCTTTTAGTCACAGCAGCGAAAAAGTGTTTAAAACAAAAATCTTTGCATAAAGTTGGTAAGAAAATGCACCTACTATTATTTTGCAGATTTCATTTTCTACTATCACTCATTCTAATTGAAGCACTATAATAACATTCATGTACTACAGAATAACTCTCATGATTAAAAAAACAAACACAAAAAATTAGCCTCTAACCCAGAGCAGTTTACTCTCCTAAAGCAGACTCTTTGCCAGAAATTCATTCTTCCTATGGCCTGGGGAGATGCAGAGAACAGTCTTTAAAAATCTATGGGCAAGGTAGAAACAATATATAACAGAAAATTCCTTTTAATGTAGAGGTCCTTCAATCTGACAGCTTACTTGAGAAAAGCCAAGGAAAAACCAATGTGCTCATGAGAATTGTTCATTTATTTGCAAATTAACAATTCAATATTAATTTTATGTTTACTGTGAGATTCACAAGTTCACTTTCAGTAAAAGCTTTTATTTGTGAGTGAATAACATATTATTTAGAAGCTTCTGGGTTCTGGGAAACTGTTGTTTCTGTTACCAATATTTAAATGAATTTCTCAGGAAATTCAATAGTTTTTACTAAAAGAAATAATAGAACCTGGAACAATGACTATTTTTAGTTAGGCAAGGCTCAACTCTTCCAACTTGATCCCGACCAGGCCAATACCATGTGAGGGAGAAATAGGGTGTTCTAGTCGTTGCCCTGGGCACACTCACTTTTCCTAACACACTAGTATGACAAGACCTCTTGTTACCTACTCTCATCTCTCCTCTCCTTCCTTTTCATCAATAAAGTTCCAAAAACAAATGGTGGACACAAGCCCGAGCATCTCCCAAGGAGATCTAGATGGAAGCACTTTTTGAAATGCCAGAGTCTCCTTAAATGGAGTATGACTCTCTTCTCCTTTTGCTCTCACTGGGATATGGAATGAGTTTCTGATGGTAGGAGATTCAACAGTCATTTTAGACCATGATACGACCTGAAGATGATAGAGATAGGTTAAAAGGAGGGATGTAAAGACATCATAGATCTGCCCTATTACCTCAGAATTTTTTACTCAGGGCTTAATTTGAGAGAGAAATAAATATTTATCAGGCTTAAACCAATGATACTTTTTAATTTTTCTATGAATTCAGCTAAATTTACTCCCAGCCAATTCGTTGAGTTAAAAAGGAAGCTCAGAAGACAAACTAACTATATGTATATTTTTGGGGCCAATTGTAATGCTCCCATGGGATGGTCTGATGACTAAGAGAATGGCTTTGCATCTTACGTGACACTGTTCAGCCCTGGAAATGTAATCCCTTACTTTGCCCTAACTTTGAGACAGATCAACACACAGAAGTAATACAGTAAAATGTGGTGGTGGGGTTATGGGAGGTGCAAGGCTAGGTGACAACTCAGAAGACTTTTGGCATTTACTTAATTTTGTGATTAGTGTTTAGTTACCAAACTTCTCTACCTCTGCTGCCTTTGCTGCAAAACTGAGGCAAAAATCATAATATGACAGCACTTTGTAACTTTTAAATCACTTTACAAAATAAAGGTTTACCTATTCAGGAATGAGTGCTTTTAATAATGCTATTTCATGATTACTATGAAGATCAATCCCCTCTGAGTGCATTTGTATTACTACATCATTGGTGGAGAACTTCCCTACCCTTCCGCCAGGTAGGAATCTGTTAGCTGGGAAGCAGGACACAGCAAGATCTGTCTAAACATTCAGTCAATGCATTTCAGCTGACTGTGCTATAATACCTGCAGCCAATAATGATAAATATCTTTAACAGTAGCAGGGCTATGCATTCTTAGTTCAGACCACAGTGTCCAGTATGCACCAAATAACAGAACTAGTAAACAAAATATATGCAAATGCTAGATCAAGAAGAAATTGGAATTTGACTTAGAGAATTATTTGCTCACTCTCTTCAAATTAAGAATTTCAGTACCAGGTTTTGCCTCAGAAATATACATGAGGTCTACGTCTACTTTCTGTCCTGATGATTCATTCATTTCATTCCATCCATGCTTCTGATGTTCTGATGGGATTATAAAAGAGGTTCCTATATAGGACCAAGGCTGGTGTGAGAATGACTTAGAAGCTAAAGAAGCACAAAAGAGAAAATGTATTCAGAGGTACATTTGGAAATACAAAAGAAATTAGCTTCTGCAACAGTGAGCAACTATTGACATCAAAATCATGCTCCGAGTTTGGAATGACTGAATCCTATGAGCCCCACATCTTCCTATAGGAAAGGAGAACACAATATTCCTTATTCTTTCAGCACTTGGGCCACTGGAAAGACCACTACAGAATGTCCAAAGGCTAGCAGTCTATCATATGAGAAGAAAAAATAAATAAGGTCTTAATTTCTTCATTGGAGTTTTAATCTAGCAGCATATCACATATCTTCAGGTTTTGTTATAAAACGTAAAAATGAGGACTTTATTCCCATGAGGCTGAGAGAGGATTACTCTCTAGGTAAAGGTGTGGCTGTGCACCAGTGTGGCCATATCATATCATTCCCAGTCTTCTGGCCGTCTGAAGCTTGGGATTTTGGTAAGATAGCACATTCCTCATAGGAGGATCATATTTATGAAACAATGAGAAAAGCTGATTTTTTTTCCCAAAGGAAGCTTCATATTATACTTATTTAATAGATATTTAGCAAAGCAAAATGGGAATGAGGGGTTCTGATAACATTTTGATGTGAAATGCTTAGGACACGGAGGGCCTAACTTTTGTAGTGGGGCCAATCCAAAACATACAGCTTAGGAGAGGCAATTTCTAAATACATGGCAGAAAGAAAAAAACAACAAGAAAGGTCGTTATAAACAGTTCTTCCCCAGAAAGAAAAAGCTGACAAATATCACATTAATTTCGTAAAAAATTTTCGTGTAATTAAGTTCAAGGATAATAGATTTGGATAGATAATAGATAACAGATTTCATGTTTATAAAGGAAATTCTATACCTCAAGATTTTACATAAGAGGATTAAGGAGTCTGAAATAGGAAGGGTAATTGTGTGCTAGCAAATATATATCTATGTATATGTCTATGTGTTTTTCTATCTGTCTGCTTGGGATTGTGTCTGTGTATATTTATGTGGGCAGTTTCCAATGGAAAAGGTTTGAAAACTAATTTTTCCCGGGAAAGTAAGTAATGATCTAAAAATATCCCCTGTGATTTAAATTTCATATAAAGACCAAATGTTACCATTGTGCACACATGGGAATCTGATGATTTTATTTACATGATGAAATGTATAAATTTCATATCTGAAGCCAAACTACACAGCTTACTATTTTCAAATTCACTTGGCAATAAAACATGCCCATCTGATCTCAAGGCAAAAATTCATATTTGAACTTTCCCTGACACTCTTCTAAATGTTAGTCATCTTCTGTCAGTTTTCTCAGAATACTGTATTTACTGCTGAAGAATGCCCATCCGAGCCTTGGAAAGGTTACAGTAAAGACATGTAGGTTTCCAGGTTAGCTGGGGACTGGGTCCAGCTGACCTTCATCTGTACCTTCTCACTACCCAACCAAAATGAGAAAAGAAAAATAAAGCCAAGAGGAAGTTCAGTTAACACAAACTTAGGAGAAATCTCTGCTTGTTAGATTACAAATGGATCCAGACCCAAGAAAGACACCGGGCCCTTGTTGGCAGTTCTGCTTTCCACGACAGGATGTAGTGTTTGGAAGGAGAGCGCTGGAAACAGTAGGTCTTGAAGCCACCTCTGTGTATTTGACTCATTACCCATTTCACTGTTTTGGATCAGCATTTGTAGAACCCCCAGTACAGACCTGGCCAAACCAAACAGAAGAGCTGGATTATGGCAAAAAAATTTCCCTAATACAACAGGGTTCTTTGGTGGAGTGGGCAATGAGTGGCCTTAAGAATAAGGCCAACCATCAGGGCCTCAAGAGTACTCAGAATGGAGGCCAGCTGAGGGTAGGAGCCTGCAAAACAGAGCTCTGCTGCTCTGCAGCTCCTTCCACCAACAGAGAGCAATTCTCGGTGGTTTTTTCATCTATGAAAGGCAAAGCCTTTAAAACTTCATTAAAAATGAAAAAACCCCAGAAATGAGAGAAAAAAACAGATTTACCAGATTGATAAAAAATAATAATAATAGATACCATTATCCTGAACAAAATTAAAAGGGAGACAAAATGCTGAAAAAATTTTGCCACATAATTGGTAGCTGGGGCTTGTTATCCTCAAGAGTCAAAGAATATTTGCAAATCAGTTAGAAAAAGAATCAGCACCAAATGAAAAAGGGATAATAATCTCAAAATACTTTCACGATTATTTCAAAACAAAGTGCTCTATATGACCATAATGTGTCGGGGGAAATGTTCAAACCCACTAACAGGGAAATTAGGAAGTGCAATTTAAGATGGAATTCCATTTCTTACACATAAAATCGGGGAGGGGGGATCAAATGATACTAGCCTGTGTTGACCAGTCTGCACCCTGGGTACTGACAGCCACTGCATGTGAGAGTGCTGCAGAGTAACTTGGCACATATATTAAAGACTTTAAAAAGGTACTCATTTTTTGATATAATAACACCACTCCCAAAATTTACGAAATGCTTAGAGTTACGGGCAAAGATTTAATCAAACCATGGTGTTTGTAACAGCCTAAATATATAATATTAGATAATTATATGATAAAATAAAGGCATGTTCTACAGTGGAAATCTGGGTGACCATAAAAATAACAATAGAGTAGAAGTGTATTTCTTATGCAAAGAAGATTGAAAAAAATATGGTGGAATAGAAAGCTACAAGAGAATATACAATTCAATCCCTTTCTGGATGAATGTTATTTATGCATGGTGTTTGCACGTGTATGAAAACATTCCCGTTATCTACACAACTGTAAAAAGTTAAGACAAGTATATACCAAAATATTCCAGTACAATTTACAGGATTTTTTTCTGATTATTTTGTTTCTTTCAATAAATATTTATTACCCATAAGATAAAATGTATTCTAAAAGAGATAAAGAAATTAATCAAAGAAACTTCAACAAGTATCCAGAGTGCTGAGTGCAGTGGTGCGTATCTGTAGTCCTAGCTACATGGAAAGCTAAGACAGGAGGATCTCTTGAGCCCACGAGTTTGAGGCCAGCCTGTGGACACAATGATTTCATTTTGAGGAGGAGGGCCAAATCCATTTTCAGAAGACATAAAAATTGATAATATTTTGATACATCAAGAAAAATTATTTATCAGAAAACTTGGAATGAAACCACCATCTGACTCAGTCATCCCACTCCTTGATATATACCATAAGGACTTAAAATAAGCACACAACAGTGACACAGCCACATCAATGTTCATAACAGCTCAATTAATTAATAGCTAAGGGATAGAGCCAGCCTAGGTGCTCCTCAACAGATGAATGTATAAAGAAAATGTATATATACATAACAGAATATTACTCGGCCATAAACAAGAATGAAATTAAGGCATATGCCTGTAAATTGAACTGGAAACTATCATGCTAAGTGAAATAAACCAATCCTGAAACACCAAAACTGAATGCTGTCTCTGATATGTGATGCTAATATACAATAGGTGGGTGGGGAGGGAAGAATAGAAGTTCATTGGATCAGACAAAGGGAATTGAAGGAGAAGGAAGATGATGGGAATAGGAAAGACAGTAGAATGAATCAGATATAATTTTCTTATGTTCATATATGAATACACACCCAGCGTAACATAATTTCACATCATGTACAACCACAAGAGTGGGATCCTAATTAGAATAAGTTATATTCCATGTATGCATAATATGTCAAAATACACTCTACTATCATCTAAAAAGAATAAAGAAAAGAAAAATTATTTAAAATATAATTTAAAAGATGATATTTATGGATAGTAATAGGTTATATTTAGGTGTCAATCTGAAAAATACATGCAGAACTTCATTTCTAAAAATCTACAACATTATTGATGGATATAAAAAGAATATGTATAAATGGACTAACCATACTTTTAAACTGGAAGTAATACTGAAAGCAAAATCCTTACTTATTTCATTTGTAGTATATGAAAATGAATATTAAAATCACATTAAGTAAAAAAAAATGGGTGAAGTTAATCAAAAGGAATATTTGAGAAAAAGAGAATTTATACTACCAGGTATTTAAATATGTTGAAAAGTAACAATAACTAAGTCATTTGGGGGTAAGCTTAAAGATAAGATAGAGAGTAGGATGAAACAGAGCTAAGAGGAGACCAAATATCCATAGACTTTTACTATGTGGTAAAAGAGGCATTTAATTAAATGGTAAAAGAATGAATGTCTACTGAGCAAATAGTCCTTGGACAACTGATTAACTGTTTATTTAGAAAACATAGATATGTTTGTCATTTCATGCCCACAAACAAGTTTCAGATGGGAGAAACTATTAAAAGAAAATTATTTTTCCAGTTTGTGATATAAGCAAGTCATTCTAACAAATCAGCAAATATAGCATCTTAAGAATAAAGATTATTTGAGCATTTAAGAATTAAAATAATACCTCCAATGATTATTCATTTTCATATAATGAGCTGGAAAAAGTAATCTGCAGCACATACTAAAAGGGTTACAGGCCTTACTACATAAAGAGTTTTTATAAATCATTAAGAACAACAAACAAACATAATTGCATTGGCAAAAAATTAAAAACCATGGCCTGGTAATAATCAAAGGGAAAAATGCAAATAAATGCTCAGTAAATTTAGAAGTGAATATTCATCCTGAAAAAAAAATCAAATCAAATTTTCTAAAATGATGCCTCTAGCAACCTTATCAAAATGGCAGAATATTTTAAAATGATAGTATATTACATTGATAAACATGTAGCAAACTTATTGCTTTGATACTCTGCTAGAGAAGTTGTAAATTTACACAACTCTCTAAGGGAGGAATGGGAAATATGTATCAAACAGTTAAAAATGTTCATATGTTTTAATTCAGGAGGTCGGGAATTTAGAAGTATTTCCTGAAGAAGGACTATAAATATTCGTGTCCAACACTAGTTGATTGGTAAAATAAACTGTGGCACGTGCCTGCAAAGGAATAGTATGCAGCTAATGTGGTACATTTTAATCATGATATAACAAATGAAAATACAGGCTGCAAAACTGCAAGGTACCAACCTGACTAAAAGTATGCACGAATATACATTCGGGGAAAATGTACAGCCCCATATGAACAGTGACATTTTAAGTTTGATAGGACTATAGGGTATTTTTTTCCTCTCTGTTTCATTCATTGCTCTAATACTGACTTGCCTGTATGTCAGACATATGTGTTTCAGGTTGTCTTCACCTATGTATTACTTTGTAATTAGAGAAAGAGATGCCTTTTGTTAAATTCCCTCACGCAAGACTGACTTCATCCTGATGCTAAAAAATTTATTTATAAGGTACTTGAGCAAAATCAACGACGCGCACTTTGTATTGTAATGACTTAAAAAGAATTTAAGAAAATATTCAGATCACTTCACCTTTAGAAACATTTTGCAAACCAAACTCACCTGTCCCACCTTGGATACAGTCTGTTCCTACAAGTGTGAATGTAGGTAGCGACTTAAGGGTCCCTTCCTAACAGGATCTCCTCCAAAAGGGACCATTTTAAGGAGCCTGACATCTTATCTTGCTAAGTATTTAAAATTCATTATCCCATTGGACCCCCACAACAACAGAAGAGTAGTGATAGCTCTGGGGACGCTTGGCCGTTGGCAGGTTATGCCTTACCCAAGACGGAACCCGGGTGGGCGATGGGCAGGCAGCGGTGGGTGGGAAAGGCCCAGGGTTCCAAGGCCGGGGCGGGGAGGGGCGGGCGCCTTACCGCGGCTTGCTGGAAGGCGCCCTTGGTGTAGGTGCCGCCGCCGCGGTAGGTGATGGCCGGGATCTCGCGGCTGAGCAGCGCGCACTTGTGCTGGTGCGCGCGGCTGAAGGAGATGTAATCGACGCGCGGCACCACGTTGTTCTTGGACGAGAAGGTCACGATGGCCACGCGCGTTGCCGTGGACACCACGGGAAAGTCGGATAGCAGCTTACGCACGAACTTGAGTTCGTTGAGGAAGTTGGCTTGGCCCACGCTGGACGACTCGTCCACCAAGAAGACCAGCTCCAGGCGGTCGCTGAGCTCCCGCAGCCGCCGCACGCGTCGCCGGAACGCCTGGCCCAGCCGCTCCACTTTGCTCTCCGCCGTCTCCTCGCCGGTAGCGGGCGGCACTGGCAGGCGCCCTGGGGCCCCGGGTGCGGCTTCGGGGAAGAAGCGGAAGCTGAAATTGCGCGACGGGGACATCTGCTGAAAGGTCGCCCAGCCCGAAACGAGCGCCAGACCCCAGCAACAAAAGGCCAGGCGCGGCCACATTGCACTGGCGACGGAGCGGCCGCCCCGGAGCGCAGGCGGCGGCCGGGGCGAGAAGAGGCGCCCGGTGGCCCGGCACGCAGAGGAGCGTGCGCCGAGGGGGCGCGGGGCGGCGGTCGCGAGCCTTAGCGCCCTTTCATCTGACACTGGGGACAAAATCCAGACTCCTCTTGCAGCTCACGGGTCGGGAGGGATTGGCGAGCTCTCTACCCTCTCGCTGTCCTCTTTTTTCCCTTCCTTTTCTCCTCCTCCTCTCTCTCCCTGAAGCCTATAAAATGTTTGAAGGAAAGGGGGCAGTCAAGAAAAATCTCCCGCTTCCCTCCTTCTCTCCCCCTCTTCCTCTTCTCTCCTCCTTTCCCTCTCCACTCTCCTCTCTCCTTTCTCTATCTCTGCCTCTATCTCTCTCCTCCCCCTCCCATTCTCCTCCCGGGATCCAGCCAAGGCTCCGAGATTCCATGACACCAGAACCCCGCGTCTGTCAGGCTGTCAACATTCCCGCAGCAAGCGCACCAGTGCCGAAGCACTGATTGATCCCATATGTCTGGCAGGAGCTGCAGAGGAATTCACTGGAGATGGATCCAGATACCGAGAGTGCCACAGTAATTGGAAACACTTTGTAGAAGAAAACACACACGCGGAGTAGCCAGGCAGTAGAAAGCATCTTTTGTAAACTGCTTGCTCACCTTTTGTGTTTCTTTTCCACCCTTTGGGGGGACCCCAAAGCCCTCACCAAGTATATGTCTGTATGACCATCCTGGTGAGGATTTCTGATCCGTGGTGTGTGGGAGCGTGCAGACTCTTTAGGGTCTTCTCAGATCACAACATATAGGGGTTGCATCTACCCAAGGAACCCAAGAAGAATGCCTTCTTCATTCATTCATTTATCTATTCGTCCTCTTGTTCTTTCTTTCCTTAAACAAATGGTTTTGAGTGTCCAGTATGTGCCAGAATCTAGGCTATGTGTCAAGAATAAAAGGAAGTGCAAAAATTGACATGGATTCTGTCCTCAGGGAACTAAAAAGGTAACAAGTGACATGACCAGATATTCATACATGACATATGTATAATTACAACTGAAAGTGCTAAGTGCTATAAAGTGCTAAGTGCTACAGCTTAGGTAGATAGATTTGACCTTGGCCAAGGCTAGGGAAACCTCTGATGGTATGAAATCTATGCTAAAATCTAAAGTATGGGTAGGGATTCCTTTTCCCCCACATCCCATTTCTCATGATCACAAGTGAGATCCACCTGACTTTGGTAACTGGCATATATCTACTTTTGCTGAGGGCCATTGATGCTGAGGGCCATTGCCAAGTAGGAATGACGCATCGAAATTTCCTTGCCAGCGTACCCCATGTTGCTTAGAGGAAGGACTCGTGGAAATGGACTTGCCTTGGACATTCGCTGTGACATTGCATGTATGTTTGAGAAAGGTGACCCTGCTCAAGGACCAGGGTGGATCCAGGTTTAGGGTGTATCCTGCAGGTTTTAGGAAGTATCCCGCTCCTTGGGTTTAGGGCGTTCCCGGTTTAGAACAATCTGGGTTTAGGGCAGTTCCAGGTTTAAGGTTATTCCTGCTGGGAATAGGGCGTATCCTGCTGCCTGAGTTCCTGTTGAGTTCTCAGGGAATTCAGAAAGTATTTGGGATTCTAAGCCTGGTGGAGTACGTGAATTTTGCGGGCAGAACTTGGATTTCCCGAGAACGTGTTTGTAGAGGGCCGGTGTGAGTTCGGGAATAAAGAATTGCTGTTTGAATCTACAAGGTGTGTGGTGGCTCGTGATTCTGTGCCCAGCCAGACTGCGGCATACTTTGAAAAACCTGGGGTGGTTTTTCCAAAGCAAGATCCCAAACAAATACACCTGTAAAGGAAATCCATCTTGTATGGTGGAGGGGGGCATGGTCAAAAGATTTCACAGTCAGACCCTGTGAAGATATGCTTGTGCACTTTGCTCATTTGGAAAATAGTAGCATATTAATAGTTAGTGCAATGATTAAGTCATTTAAAAAAAAAACCTTGTAGGGCAGTGCTTAGAACACAAGATGTACTTCATAAATGTTGGTTGCTATTATTGCCAAATTTAATCATGACTGCTCTCTAAATCTTTGTTTTTCTAATAATATTTATTGGCCATCTGTTATGCACCACCATGTTAGAAACTGAGAATTGAAAGATGATTAAGGATCTGTTCCAGTCCTTCAGAAGTTTGAAGTATATCAGAAGAGAATATAGATTGTGAATAATTACAAAGGAGTAGGGTGGTTTTAAGATGGAGAAGAGGGAACAAGGAGAAGAAAGATCCAAATCTTCCGGGAATGAATAAGATGCCATTTGAGTTAGGGCTTTTTTTAAAAAAAAAAAAAGTTTACAAATTTCATTTACTCTGTATTATATAAAACACATCATTAAAAACAAGCATTCAGGACCTTTATGTGCAAGGCACCATGGCAGCTCCTATGAGCTCTATCTCATGTATTCCCCATAGAAACCCAGAAAGGTAGATAATTGCCTTAGGTTCCTTTGGTTGGAAGCAATACACATCTAACCTCTCCTTATTTAAACAAAAAGGAATTTCTTGATTCTCATAATAAAAATGGGGAAAGAGCAGAGGGTTGTAGCAAGTCTCAAAAAACCTTGGGAAAGGAAGTCAAAGAACTACTTAATTCTTTAATTTTTTTTTCACTTCTGCTTCTCTTTGCATGCTACATTTAGTCTCTTAGTTTTATGATTTGAGAAAGAAAGATTCCTCCCCATAAGCTCAAGTTGAAAAAAAAAAAAAACAACTCACCACCACAACTGCCTTAAAGAAGGGCGACACTGGAGCAGGCATCATCCCTGAATCCAGCATTGTGGTTGCATGGGAGGGACCATTATAATGATGCCAATTTAGGTCCTGTGCTCACTATGGTAGGTACTCCTAGTAATCTACCGCCCCTCCACACACACATCTCATCTCCCCTTCTTAGAAAGCAGACACTCCCCTGAGTTTCAGCAGGGCACAAAGTTGCCTAGAATAAAGACTACCTCCCCCAGCCACCCCTGCAGCTGGATATGATCCCATAACTAGGTTCTCAGCTAACTTTGTGTAACAGCCTCCAGAAAACCTATTGAAGAGTCAGCTGCTGCCTGTTATCTGTCATCTCTTCCTCTCATCCTTTACTTCATCTTTCTGTCCAGAACGTGATGGTGGCAGAATTCCAGTGGCCATTTGGACTGGGAGAATGATAGGCATCTTCTAGGGATGGTCACAGCTGAGGTCTCTGTGGACTTCATGGAGTAGAACCACCATACTCATCATCATGGATTGCCTCTCTGTTCCTTTTGTGTTGTTTTCCTGTCACATCCAGCTTTACTTAATCCTAATATACCCAAACCTGTCACCTTGGAGGCTACCCTCTCGATATATGCTTTCATGAATGCAATGCCAAAGAGAAGATGTCATAGTGAATTGCCCTATGGCTCTCAAAACTGTCTCTCAAAATCGACACACCTCATTATGCTCCATTTCATTGGCCAAAGCAAGTCAGATGGCTATGTCAAACTCCAAAAGTAGTAGAGAAGTACAATCCTTCCATATTTCCAGAAAGCAATAAGTTAACAGTATTTAGTGAACAACACCAACAATTTCCACATCAAGTTTCACGACAATACAGTTAAGTGCAAAATAGCAAAGTAGAGATAAAACTCTCTGTAACTTAGGCCACCCTGAAATTTAGAAGTTTCCTGTGAGAAAGAGTGGAAATTCCGTTTTGCAAGGACTTTCCAATCTCTATTTTCACAAGTGTACCTGATGGCTGCTATATTTCTGTATGACTTGGTGAATTAGGTAAGTAGAGCCCAATTCTCACAAGCATTTATAATTGAGCAATTGTGGGCATTAGCTTAAATCCTTCTTTTTCTACATTTTAACATCCCAGCTCTACTTGAAATCTTTGTCTTTCTTGGCAGCAAACACCCAATTATTTAAAAAATATAGTTACCTAAATTTAAAATAAAATATATCATATAATAATACACATATCTCGTCATGATCAGATTAAATAGCATCATCTATCAACTGCTTCAGTAAATACCTTATCTTCAAAAGGATCCAAATAATAGTATTTTGAGATATCTACCATAGGTCTATGCACACTGAAAGCTCCCTGGATAATTTTGAAACATATCCTAGGGGTGAAGCATAAGGCCAGCATACTCTGGTACTGTGTGTTTCCAATGGGCTGAATAGTCAGGAGTATGTCAATTGTCCTCATGTTAAGAGGACATATCAGAGGTAAGGACATTTTGCCTGAATGTTACTAAGATTGCTGGTCTGATTTTTAGAACTACCTCCCAGAACTCTTTATTCCTTTACACCCTGGTTGGCAGCAGTGGTCCTCAACAAAGGGGATCTGATTTTGCACCTCCACCTTGAGGTTCCCTGTCTGGAGATACTTGTTGGGGGACTAATGTAGCAACCAGGCATCTGGTGTGTAGTGACCAAGGATGCAGCTAATCCTGCAATGCCCCGGACAGCCTCACGACAAAGAATCATCAACTCCAAAATGTCCAATAGTGCTGAGGTTGAGAAATCCTAACCTATTATCCTAGTAATCAACACAGAAAATGAAAAAAAAAAACCTCTCTACCCAAAACTAAGATTGAGAAGCAACCTAAATAAAATGACAACCCAGACTGAATTGAGAAAAACTGCCCTGACTTCAGCTCATGGGGCAAAGTGTATTTATTGGTGGGTAGAGATTGAAGAATGCATTGTATTCTTCTCACGTGTGTCCTCATTCAGAGTCTCACCGTGCCATCAATAGAAATGAAACCTCAGTCAATCCCTGTCTACCCACTGGGACCTGTGCTTGGGTTGAGGATATCACCTTGACTCAGCTTGCACTGCAAACATCTTCCTTGCATTAAAGCAGCTACTATAAAAAGATAAGATGCAATTGTGTTTGGGGAAGATTTGGAAGGGGACTGAGGAAGATGGAAGAGGATGGCACTCACTGTATCCCCTTCTAGGATATCAACAATATAGTAATGGAAATAAAAGCAGGAAAAATTTCATGCATTCTTGGTGTCAGTCTCTGTTTTGTTTTTAAACCTATCATACAGTGTAAGGGAACCACAGCAGCCAGCAATGTCTATAGGAAGAAGATGCCACCTTGTGACTATATTTTGTATTTTTGTGAATTTAGCAAAGACATTCTCCACATACAGAGTTTGGAAAATATGCCAATCTATGTGCTTTTTTTAAAAAAAATAGAATTGACTAAGAATGGAGTTTATGGTGGAACAGCCTCGGCATTGAGACACTGAGAACAATTAAAAAGCAATAAATACAAATTAATGCTGGGGAGGGGTTATGAGGATAGGAAAGGTAGTGGATGAGATGGACATCATTACCCTAAGTACATGTGTGATTGTAGGAATGGTGCATCTCTACACCATGTATAACGAGAGAATTGAAATGTTGCACTCCATTTGTGTACGATGATTTGGAAAATGCATTCTGCTGTCATGTACAACTAAGTAGAACAAATAAAAATTAAAAAAAAACAATGCTGTAAATCTGATTGTAATACTAGATGCTGATAAGACATTTAAAAATATCCATAGTTTTTCATGCTTTGTCTTTTAGCCCTGTCAAATACCCTCATAAATGAATACAATTGTTATTCTGTTTTACATAATGGTTATCTATTTTTATAGGTGAAGAAATAGAACTATCTAAAATAGCCATGTCTGAAAACATAAATGCTTATTGCATTTCACTTCAATACATGACATGTCCCCCCTGTTCCTTGCTAGCCATGCAAGCTTGCAGTGAAGGTGGTGCAAAACACATTATTTCTGTCACTCCCTGCATTTGTATCTGTGATGCACAGTCTCGGATAACTTAGTCCCTGGTTTCCAACTGAATAAAACAGCCTTTGCAAACCCCAGAGGAAGAAACCAGTGGTTTCCAATCTGGCCAGCAAGCAGTCTATTCTACATAACCATGTACAACACTAATCCAGTTTTGGCAAGTATCACTAAGCCAGTCCCTACCTTTCTGTCTAAATGGAGTTACATGCTAGTTGTTGGAACCATGCCTGACATCCTTATCCTGGCCTGCCAAATGTAGGCATTAATTGGCCACTTTACATGGCATGATACATATTGTCAGAGTCAGACATGCTGTTTTAGAGCCAATAGTCCCCAGACATATGCTTTCCACAGGCTACATCACACTGTCACTTTAGCCTTGTGTGGGGGTGGCTGAAATCCATTGTGGGTCTTGATGGTCTTCTGACCCAACATCACATGTACTACTGTTTGCTTCCCCTCTTATGTGAAAAGTAACCCGGTCTTTAAACAGACACTGTCTTCAGGATACCAGTTGTTTTTTTTATCCAGGATATCTGAGCACCAGGAGCACATCTACAAACAACACTGGAGATTACCCTTAGTTGATTACCCTTAGCAAGCTCTGCAGGACTCACATCTGGAGAGGTGAAAGGCACCTGCATGACTGTAGAACTGTGTATACCTGTGTGTAGTACTCTCAGGCACCCCCATCTCCTGGGGTGCTGGGTGAGCTGACCTTCTTTGGGCTGACTGCTCTGTTTATGGTAACCTTTTCCTTTACCTCTTTAGAGACAATAATCCATAGAGAAGTTTACCCCCAAATTGTCTGCCTCCTCAAATTTCTGAACCTGGCTTCCCAAAGGTGCTATGGTAGGTAGACAGTCTCTTACCAAAAAGGCATGAACTGAAGGGCTCTCTATCTTCCTGGACAGGACTAGTCCTTAGAGGTGGCAGCAGAATTTTGTTTATCTTTCATCATTTTCAATCTGTAAAATAAAGTAGTGGTATATGTTTCTAGACATTACATTCACGGTCAAGGATTGAATCAAATTCCATTTGTGATCTTACCCAGTATGCTAAGGGGTATTCTGCTAAAAATAAATAGTGATGATAGTAGTGGCGGTAGTTTTACAAAGGCATATCGTTTTGATCTTTATCTCTATTCCTTCTCCCACCAGTGTATAAAATCCAAAGGGATCAATCAGTAAAGATGATTTCCTTTTGACCAATTATACCCCCACTACTCCCATTTGGAGGCACCTATAGTATATTTACTTTATAAATTTTATTTTTTAAAATTATAGTACATTAAAGTTGACTTTTGTGTGTGTGTGTATAGAGTTTCATGAATTCAAATACATATTCAGTTTCATGTAACCCCAAACATAAGCGGCACACAGAACGTCTCCGTCACTTCCCAGACTGTCTTTATATTATACCCGCCCTCACCTACCACTCATTTATCCCTCATCACAGTTTTGTCTTTTCAAGATGACATGAAAATTGAATCAAATAGTATGTAATTTTTGGAGAGTGGCTTTTTTTTCACTCAGCATAACAACTTTGAGACCCATCTAAGTTTATGCTCAGGCATTTGTGTGAATTTAACTTTTCTTATATTTAATAAATACCAGGGATGGAATTACTAGATCATATGGCAAAAGTATGGTTTCATTATTAAAAAACAACAACAACAATCAAACAAAAACCCTTCAAATGTTTTCCAGAGTGGTGCATGCCCCATTCCAATATTCAAAATAGAAATGTATGAAAGTTTTAATTTCTTTCCATTCCATTCAGTACTTGGTATTAAGTGTGTGTGTGCATACATGTATATGTGTACATACACACCCCATCATTGAATAGGTGTGTGGTGGTATCTCATTATGTTTTCAATCTCTGCTTCCCAAACTGCTAATAATATTGAACATTACCCTTCATTTCTAAAGTTCCAAGTTTCTCTCTGTCTTCATAAAGTACTTAGTACATTTTTGTAGAACACACTTAGTTTTTACTCAGCTTAAAATGTATTTCACTAAAGTTTATTCCATCTTTTTTTTTTTTTTTTGTACCAGAGATTGAACCCAGGGGTGCCCAACCACTGAACCACATTCCCAGCCCTTTTTTTTATATTTAAAGACAGGGTCTCACAACTTGCTTAGTTGCTGAGCCTGGCTTTGAACTCAGTGTCCTGTCTCTGTCCTGAGCTACTGGGATTACAGGCACAAAATATTTTTGATGGACATATGATTTTGGATTGATAGCACTCCTTTTCCTGTTATCTCAAATCTCTTATTCAGCCCACTTAGTAAGTCTTTAATTTTACCAATGGCATTTTCAGTTTTAAAATTTTTACTGCTCCCACCCCCAGTAAAATTTTTACTGTGGCCATACTGAATAATAAATTTCTTTCTTGCTTCACCGCTGCTTTTCTCTCTCTAGACTCTCCAGGATGCAGGTGGCTGAATCTGGTCTGTTGGGATCCCTGGAGTCAGCCCTCTGCCCAGGAATTCAGTGACACTTTTATAGATATAAATTCCCACTGAATACAGCTTTAGCTAAATCTCATGTGTAGTATCATTATTGTTCTCTAAACAATGTATAATTGAAGTTTTACTTACCTCTTTGGCCCAGAGATTATTGAAGTGTTTGTTTTATTTTATTTTTATGTTATTATTTTAACATAAAGCACTTGTGTGTTTTATTAACCTATTAATTAATTTCCCTAATTTTTTCATTGAGGTTAAAGAACAGGCTTACATATTCTTTGTTCTTATTGAAATTTCTCATGTCGTATCATGACATACAGTAAAACATGTGATCATATTTCTTGATTGTAAATTCTTCTATCTTATAAATCAATGTTAGTATTTACATTATCCAAATACTCTATATACTTTTTCACTTTAATGTATTCCATCTGCATGAAACTGAGAGTATGTTACAATTTGATTGGCAGTTTTTTAAAAATTTGTATTGGTATTTCTAGAGCTTGCTTTCTATTTTTATGATATTTCTAATCTTACACATAATAGTTCATAATAATTACATATTTGCTGTTATTCATTAACAATGAAATTTTAGCTGGATGTGACAGCACATGCCAATGTAATTCCAGCAACTTGGGAGTCTTGGGCAGGAGGATCCATGTTCAAGGTCAATCTGGGACACTTAGTGAGACCCAGTTTCAAAATTTAAAAACATAAATAAAAAGGCTTGGGGATGTAGTTCAGTGGCAGAGACCCTGGGTTCACCCCCAGTATTACAAAAATAATGAACAGAAAATAGATAAACAAATATATATATAAATGTAACCTTAAAACATCAATAGTGTAAAACCAATCTTTATTCATTTTATATATTTGCAATGAATTGACCTATGTCAGGATGGTACCTCTGCTTTATTGGCATGGTCATCATCTTCTTCACTATTTTGAATTTGCTTGATATTTCTTTTCTCTTTCTTTTTTGCTCCTTACTTTAGTCTGTCTCTAGGATGCCTTCAGAGGATATTAATGCATTTGCATGCATTGTGATGACCAACAGCTTTAGCTTCCCGTCATATGATTGTCAGCTAAAGTTTTCTGATTTAGGTTTGTTTGCCTCCCGCCTTCCCTTCCCTCCCTTTTCTTTGTGGGGTAGATTTATCTCCCTCCCTCACTTCCATGGGAGGGATGAGCTTACCCTGGTTCCAAGCTCAGCCTTGTGACTTGCTTTAATAAACAAGATGCTCCAAGAATGACACAAGCTTGGACTTGAAATGTACTTGAATAATGAGCTTTCCCTTGAATCTCTCTCTCTCTCTCTCTCTCTCTCTCTCTCTCTCTTTTTTTTTTTTTTTTTTGCTATCAGAAAATAAACATGCCTTCTTCAGTCTTTTGGTCTCAGGAGGCAAACAGGAGATACCTGGTGCGGAGCCAAGTCTGCACAGCTCTGCCCAGAAGAGGCACCAGCCAGGTGCACCAGGGGCCCCCAGCTGAGATGCCAGGCATGCCCAAAGCCCAGCTGATTTATAAGCTGGTGAACTAAATAATGCCTTTAATTGAACACACGGAGGTTTCATGGGGTTTTGTGATTGTCATCACATCTTTCTTTGTATATACGTATAATCTCAATGTGAATATATAAAACCAACTATACAGACTAAAATTTGGGTGTTTTTTAGGGGCCAACACTTTGGTGGCTCCCCCAGATTACTCCCATCTCCTCCTTTGTCCTGGAGAGGTCCTCTCTACCACAGAGGCGAAAAAGACCAGAATCTTATTTTTTTTCAGAAACTCCACCTGCAGGAAGTAGAGGGGTGTACTTTCGGCCCTTTCTTTTCTCATTTGGAGAGCATCACATTTCTAGACCACAGTATTTTGGAACATTTGGTAAGGTTTCAAGAGCAGACACCAAATTCTTTGAGTACCTCTTAGGAAAATGCACTTCCCTTGAGGATGGGTCATGTGCTGCATCTGATCCCTGGCTTGGGTTGTCTGTCACCCAGCCTTCTGCTACAAGTCACTGCCCCTGACCCAGGAAGTCCAAGATAAAACTTTTGTTTAGCCATCCTGTACATCTGCTGTTCCAGGAAGCTGATGGGCCAGGACTGGATGTAAGAGAGTATGGCTTTGCCTTGAGCACAAGTTTTACGGATGCCAAAAACCTTAGTGATCAAGACAAAAAAATGCCTGTAATGTCGATACTTGGGAGGCCAACATAGGAGAATCATGAGTTTGGGGCCAGCCTGGGCAATTTAGTGAGATTCTAACTCAAAATAAAATTTAAAAAGGGATGGGTCTGATTTTAATTATTTCCTCTCTTCTGCTAATTTTGGTGTTGATTTGTTCTTCTTTTTCTAGGGCCTTGAGATGTAATGTTAGATTATTTATTTGGTATCTTTCTGTTCTTTTAATGTGTATGTTCAATATTATAAACTTTTCCTCTCAGCCCTCCTTTCATAGTGTCCCAGTGATATGTTGTATCATTATTCTCATTGACTTCTAAGTATTTTTATATTTCATCCTGGTTCTTTTTTTGGCTATCCATTTATAATTTAATAGGGAATTTTTTAGTATCCTAGTGTTAGAGTAATTTCTACTTTTATATTTTGTTGATTTCTAACTTGATTCCATTATGATCTGAGATTATCTTTCTCTCTCTTTTTTTTTTGTATTTGCTAAAAGCTGCTTTGTGTCCTAAAATATGGTCTATTTTAGAAAATGTTCCAGGTGCTGCTGAGAAGAAAGTGTATTCAGTCACTGATGGATGAAATATTCCATATATATTTGTTAAATCTAAATTATTAATGTGTTTTCTAGTTATGTAGCTTCTTTATTTAGTTTTTGTTTGAATAACCTGTCTAATGATGAGAGAGGCATGTTAAAGTCACTCAGTATTATTGTCTTGTAGTCTGTTTGATTCTTAATATTGAGAAGTGTTTGTTTAATGTATGTAGATGCACCATTGTTTGGGGCATAAATATTTACAACTGTTATTTCTTGTTGTTGGATACTCCCTTCAGCAGTATGAAATGTCCTTCTTTGTCCTTTCTGATTAACTTTGTTTTGAAGTCCACTTTATCTGATATAAGGATAGAAACCCCTGGTTGTTTACAATCCATGAGAGTAATGTTTTTTTCTCAGCCTTTCATCTTCAGTCTGTAGATATTTTTGCCTATGAGGTGAGCCTCTGGGAGACAGTGGATTGTTGGGTTTTGTTTTTTAATCATCTGTCAGCCTATGTCTTTTCATTGAGGAGTTTAATCCATCAACATTCAGTGTTTTATTGAGAGATGATTTTTTTCTTATCATTTTGATTTATTTCTAGTTTTCAAGTTGAATTAGATTCTCCTTTGATAAACTATTCTTCTAGTGTAGTTTCACTCTCTGCTGGTTTTTCATTTGTATTCACCATTTCTTCTTCATGAACCATTGTATTGAATATGTTTTGTAGTTGTGAATTCTTTTAACTTCTGGTTCTTGTGAAGGCTTTTAACTCCATCTTCAAATATAAAGCTACATTTTGCTGGATATAGTATTCTTGATTGGCATCCATTTTCATTCAGAGCTTGGTATATATTATTCCAAGACCTCCTTGATTTAGGTTCTGGGTTGAAAAATCAGCTGAGATCCTGATTGATTTACCTCTAAATATGAACAGTCATTTTTCTCTAGCTGTTTTTAAAATTCTATCTTTATTCTGTATGTTAGGCATTTTTATAATCATGTGCCTAAGAATAGGTCTGTTGTAATTTTGTATATTTGGAGTCCTGTACGCCTTCTGTATTTGATTTTCCATTTCATTCTTAAGATTTGGGGAATTTTCTATTATTATTTAATTGAAAAGATTTAGCATTCCTTTGGTATATATCTCTGAGCCTTCATCTACCCCTATGAATCTTAGATTTGGTCTTTTAATGTTATTCCATATTTCTTGAAAATTCTGTTCATGATCTCTTAACATCTTTTCTCCATGTTCAACTTTATTTTCAAGATTATGTACTTTGTCTTCATTCCTTGAAAATATATTTTCAAATGATGATTTCCATTGCATTTTTAATTTGGTTTATTGATTCCTTCATTTTGAGAATTTCTGATTGATTTTTTTTCAGCATTTCTATTTCCTAATTGAAGTGATCTTTCACTTCTTGTATTTTCTCTCTGATTTCACTTCTTACACCATATCATCTTTTTCTCATAAATCAATTTAACTATGAAACTTTCTAAATTCCTTCTCTGACATTTACTACACTGCAGTTTTGGGGGAGTCTGCCGTTCAGTCACTCTGGTTTGTTTGAGATGGCTTGTTCCTTTGCTTTTTCATATTGTTTGTGTGTCTACCCACCTATTCAAACAGATCTCAAGCAGCAGAACTTCTACTCTATGAGTTTTTAGTGACCCTGTAAGTTTCCAGTGCCTCACATATTAGGGGAAGCCAAATAATAGCAAGCACCTATGCAAGTTTAGTTCAACAGATAGAAATTAACAAATGAAATTCATCACATAATAGACTTAAAGACAAGAATCACATTATTATCTCAATAGAGAAGGAAAGCATTTGAAAAAATACAGCATCCATTCATGATTAAAACACCAGAAAAAAATAGGGATACAAGGAACATACCTGGACATTGTGAAAGCTATATATGACAAACCCAATGGCAACATCATTCTAAATGGAGAAAAATTGAAAGCATGCCCTTTAAAAACTGGAACAAGACAAGGATGCCTTCTTTCACCACTTTCTTTTCAACGTACTCCTTGAATCTCTAGCTAGAGCAAAAGAAAGAAATTAAAGGGATAAGAATAGGAAAAGAAGAGCTAGAACTGTCTCTGTTTGCTGATGACATGATTCTATATGTAGAAGACCCAACAAACTCCACCAGAAAACTTCTAGAGCTCATAAATGAATTCCACAAAGTACTAGGATACAAAATTAACACTCATAAATCAATTGTGTTTTTATACTCCAATTACGAATTAGATACAATAGAAATTAGGAAAAACCATCCCATTCACAACAAAAATGCTTGGGAATCAATCTAACAAAAGAGATGAAAGACCTCAGTTTTCTACAATGAAAACTAAAAAACACTAAAGAAAGAAATTGAGGAGGACTTTAGAAGATGGAAAGATCTCCTACGTTCTTTAATGGGCAGAGTTAATATTGTCAAAATGGCCATATTACCAAAAGCATGATACAGATTCAGTGCAATTGCCATCAAAATTCCAATGAAGTTCTTCATGGAAATAGAAAAATCATTCATGAAATTCATTTGGAAAAATAAGAAATCCAAAGTATCCAAAACAATCCTCAGAGAGAACAGTGGAGCAGAATACCAGAAGGTCCATAATACCAGAGCTTAAATTATATTACAGAACTGTAGTAACAAAAACAGCATGGTATTGGCATCAAGACCAGTGGAATAGAATAGAAGCCACAGAGAGAAACCATACAAATACAGTTTTCTCAGACTAGAAAAAGAAACCAAAAAACATATGTTGGAGAAAAAAATAGCTTCTTTAACAAATGGTGGTGGGAAAACTGGAAATCCATAAGCAGTAGAGTAAAATTGAACCCCTATCTCTCACGCTGCACAAAACTCAATTCACAGTGGATCGGAACCTAGTTATTAGACCAGAAATCTTGCATATGCTAGAAGAAAATGTAGGCCCAACACCTCACCTCAGAAACTGGCTTCCTTAACAAGACTCCTACAGCACAAGAAGTGAAATCAATAATCAATAAATGGGATGACATCAAACTAAAAAAGCTTCTTCACAGCAAAGGAAACAATCAAGAACGTGAAGAGAGAGTTTACAGAATGGGAGGAAAATCTTTGCCACCTGCACTTCAGATAGAGCATTAATCTCCAGGATATATCAAACAATTAAAAATCTTAACACTAAAAACCCCAAGTAACCCAATCAATAAATGGCCAAAGGAACTGAACAGACACTTCACAGAAGAAGAAATTTGAATGGTCAAAAGATATATGAAAAAATGTCAACATTTCTAGCAATTAGAGAAATGCACACTGAGATTCCAATTGCACTGGAATTGCAATCTCACTCCAGTCAGAATGCAATTATCAAGAATACAAGTAAAAATAAATGTTGGTGAGGATGTGGGGAAAAGGCACACTGATACATTTCTGGTGGGTCTACAAATTGGTGCAACCACTCTGGAAAGCTGTATGGAGATTCCTCAGAAAACTTGGAATGAAACCACTATTTGACCCAGTTATCCCATTTCTTGGTATACATCCAAAGGCTTTAAAATCAGCATACTACAGTGACACAGCCACATGAACATTTATAGCAGCACAATTCACGACCGCCTAGGTCCCTTCAATAGATGAATGGATAAAGAAAATATGGTATATATACACAACAGAGTATTACTCAACCATAAAGAAAATGGAATTATGGCATTTGCTGGTAAATGGATGGAACTAGAGACTATCGTGCTAAGTGAAATAAGCCAGTCCCCAAAAGCCAAATGTCTAATGTTTTCTCTGATATGTGGAAGCTAACCCACAATAAGGCGGGGGTGCATAATAGACATTCAGTACATTAGACAATGGAAAATGAGGGGAAGGGAGGGGGGATAACAAAAGGAAAGACAGTAGAATGAGTGTGACATAATTTTCCTATGTTCATATATGAATACACGGCCAGTATAACTCCAATTCATGTACGACCACAAGAATGGGGTCCTAACTAGAATAAGATATATTCCACACTTGTATGATTATAAAAAGAACTAATAAATTTTTTAAAAAAGGGATGAATATTTATTCCAGTGCTTGCCTATTGTGTGACAAGTCTTGGGTTCAATCCCTCGTACTACCAAAAAAAAAAAAAAAAAAAATTCAAAATTTCAACTAATGACAAGATCTGATCCTGCTCTTTTATGAGGTGGCCTTACTCAGTTCACCCCCAACCCCAGCCATCCAATGGGCATTCTCTGCATTCTCTCACTGTGTTCTCCAGCCTTGATGCCAATCTCTCCCAGTTATGTGTTACACATTTCTGGTCTGCTTCCTGCTCCTAAGCTAGAAAGCATGGGCCAGGAGCTGTCTCTTCTTATCTTAATTCATTCTATTTTTTGAGATCAGGATTGCTACTCTGATGTTCCTGTCCACTCACCCTCTTCTCATCCAAATCATTGGTCATATCTCAAAAAGAGAAGGCCCAGAAAAACAGTCTGTATTTACCAGATCGTATCATCCAAAATCTCTGTCTCACCCATTGGTGGAGGAGCTTCTAAACTTATTAGCTGATATATTTGTTTTCCGCTTGGCAGAAGAGGGGTGTTCTGAAGGAGAAAAGCAGAATGCCCCTTTATAACCTATTTTTTAGTCTTTTAAAACTTTAAGATTCCATATATTGTCCTCCTATACTCACATATGCATAAAGTTCTGTGTGTTTATATGCCATGTCATGCACATTATTTTCATTTAAAATAATACAATTAATGCTTATTGATTAGAAAGAATGTGAAATGATGTGCAGCAGGTTTAAAATGACACATTTTTAAAAAAATCAACTTGTTTATATCATGTCATTCTTCACTTTTTTTTTTTTTCTAACTGGAAGATCCACAGAGGAACATCTGTGCCCACAAACAAACAAGAAAATCTCTTGCTGTTTTACTTTCTTCTTGGTCACTCCCAGACAGAGAAGAAGCCAAGGCAGGTACCCTAGGGAGTCTAGATCCCTCCTCCAGCCAGCAGAAGCTGGTTCATCTTGCCTTGAAACAACTCTGAGTATCTTGGTGGTTTTGCAGGCTGCACCCATTTAAGATGTCCCATCAATCTCATGTTTTCTGATTTTCCAGACAGTGGACTGCATTCTTATGATGGAACACAACAGAAAGCCTTCAAGTAAGTGCCTCTTGTTCTTCAGGGGTTAGTACCACGAATGCCCTTGCTCTTTGCCTTCAAGATGTGGGATGTGTGGAAACGCACCCATAATTCCCCCTTTAGTATCAGACTCCACACCGGCTGAGTCACTTGTTGAGGAAATTCTATATCTATCTGCAAAATTATTTATAAAACCCCACAAGGGGGCTGGGGATGTGGCTCAAGCGGTAGCGCGCTCGCCTGGAATGCGTGCGGCCCGGGTTCGATCCTCAGCACCACATACCAACAAAGATGTTGTGTCCGCCGAGAACTAAAAAAATTAAAACAAAACAAAACAAAACAAAAAAAACCCCACAAGGCTTGTGGACTCTACCTTGGAAAATGTATGATTGCCCTAAGATTGGGCAACTTTACTTAGCAATGGGAATATTACCCAATAAGGGGTGAGATCATCCTTCCAGTGTCTGTTTGAATGAATTGTGCCAAGCTGGTAAACATCCTATTTAGCACAACTCTATGAGAAGTCAGTAGGTTTGTCTGGATCCACCCAGAGAAGCTTCCCTGCTTCAGTGGCCTTTACACCTCCTTCCTTACACCTCCGTCAGAGTGACAATCTCAGAGGCCCAAGGGCTAATCCTTTGGGAAAAAAAATAGATCCTTCCCGAATACAGGTCATATTATTTTCTGTTTTAATTTATTTTCTCTTCTTTAAAGACTAAGAGAGTTAGTTAGATTGGCAGACAAGAGACAGACAGTAAAAGGGAAGCCAATTTGGAAATTTAACAAGGTTGGTGGCTCTTCTCTCTGTGTGTCTCTTGTGTGCCTTCCTAGACCAGGATGCATAGAAGTATATCACAGTACAGGTCCATGGTGAGAACTCTGAGATGGTAGAAAAATCCCAGAAACCCAGGTGGCCACCATTGTGCTGCCCTGCACCTTTTCCCCTCCCTGCCCTGTGACACAGGCTGAAACTTACCCAGAGACTCAGAGGCAGGCATAGGCACAGGAATCCAAACCCAAGGGAGTAAAAAAGACAATAACGAAAAAGAACATCTTCATCTTTTCAGCTTTGGCAAGATGCCTGCCATTCTGTGCCCCCTAGTCCAGAATCCAATGCCTGTCAAGCTGGGACTTGGCGTTGTCAGGCTCCCCACTCCTGCAGGACAAATCCCCTCCCCAGCGCTCCCCTGCTACCCCATGCAGATGTCAGCATTTTACAACATTTTGTACAATATTTTGTACCCCAAAAGGAAATTAACCAGCCCCTTCAATTTCCATGTCTTTTTTTAAGCTCCTTTTATTTCTTTTTAATACTTAAAGCTATTCTTGAAATTTTAAAACCTCAGTTTCCTTTAATTTTTTTTTCCTAGACCCTAGTTTCCTGACACCACAAAATTCAGTCAAGTATGGGCTTCCCTTCCTGTAGAAAGCAAGTAAGTAAGTAAACTTCATGGCCTTCTTTCCCTCACAATCTCTTCATCTTCTCTGTACAACTTCTCCGGCACATGTGCAGCGTGGGGTTTCTGAGCTATCAGCACTTTCTAAGCCATGTCCTCACAGGAGAGAGAAAAGCGGTATGATTCCTTCCATGTGTTCATGGGCTTTCAAGAGAGACACTAAATCGTCTGAAAAAAAAGGGAAGGCAGCCCTCTCCAAGACCTAGAAAGGAGCTTAGGTAAATCATTTACTCTATGGACAACCACTTTGTCCTCCAGCAAGAAGAATAAAAGTTTCCAACCCTGGCTGCACCTTAGATTCACCTGCGGTGCTCTTTGAAAATATCAGTGCTAGACCACATCTCTGACCAAGTAAAAAGGAATCTCTGGAGTGTTCTGCTTTGTTTAGTTTTGAAATTCCCCAAATTATTCTAATATGCAGTCAGAGTTGAGAACCATTGCCCTAGTGGAACAAACCTGAGTCATATACAGAACTCTTTCTTCTTCCAGTATATTCAAGACTATGGATACCAAACCAGTAACATATGCGTTATGTATATATGTATAAAATATACAAAACAACTAAGGTTGTTTTAGCCATTGAAATTAGAGAAAAATTATTTACTACTACTACTAACAAAATGGTTTTAATTAACTATAACTTCTTTAGCATAACAATTCTTAAGAAGTTAATAGAATAAATGTGATGACATTTTCTGAGAGGTAAATGGGTGAATAATTCCATAAACTTCAAGGAAAATATTCTTAATACAGGAACAAAAATTTTTAAAATCACATATTCCTTATTACTCAATATCGGAACATTCATTATTTCTTTTCTCCAAATCTCACTGTCCTTCCTTTTGGGAAAAGTTGAATGATTGCTGTTCTTTGTTGAAAGTGATCTTAGATAAACTTCATGAGCCCAAATCTCAGGAGATTTTAAATGCAAGAATTGTGTTTTGATGCTCCAGATGGGGCATATAATCTTTGGGCTTTTCTTCTTAACATAAACTGTTTTATACTTTCTAAAGAAGTATATTCATGAAAAATATTTGGGATTTCCTTTAGGAACTCTCTTTTAGAGCAGTATGCAAAGTGATCTTATTAGAGGTATTAATACTTCTTTGATACTTTGATAATATTCACCTGCTAAGGGACTCCTGCATTCTGCAATATTTTAATTATCCCTGTCTTCACCTGTTATTTTTCTGTCTTCTTTCCACATATTTGTAAATGATTAGACAAGTAATAGTCCATGAACTGATTATGTTTGTACTAATGTTTGAATCAGCTTAATCTTGAAAATAACAACACTGAAATCTCTAAAAGCCTAATTTTAAAAAGAAAAATAATACAGATATATGTTTGAAGGCTGTGAGAGGAAAAAAATAAAGCCTTAGTTAGAAAGCAAAAAGCAACAATTAAAATTTTTCCATATTTTATAAGCAAGAAGAAATAAATTCTAAGAAATTCTCATGTAATACAAATTTTTTCAAAAGCATACTTTAAAGGAAAAAAAATTCATTTGTTCTATGGATGCAGCATAACTGTGTTAACAAAACCTAATAAAAATAGCTGAAAAGGAAAACAATCTCCAGAATCTTTCTTGCCAAGGTAGGTTAACAGGCTGGATTTAATGCTAGCATTCACCAGTTTTATAAAGAATATGCACCATGACCAAGGAGGATTCATCCCAGGAATGCAATGCTTGCTTTAAGCTCAGAAAAATGTGTTACTGTGATTCACCACATTAATAAGTTAAAAAAGAAATTTAATTTGATTATGTTAAAATATAAAGTCATAGACATTTTATAAAGACAACATGTGACCTTGTTTTACAACCCCAAGCAGGGCTTTGTGTACTATTTTGACTGCATTCTTCCCAGCTCTTAGGCCAATGCTTAGCCCTGAGGAGTGACTTCATAAATATCCACTGAATGAGTGAGCATTTGTCTCCTTTCAATTTTTATCTTCTTCTTCCACTTCTGTCTACCCCAACTCTTCAAATGAATAATCAAGCTTCCAATGTTGGGGTGGAAAATATAATGGAATTGAGAAGGTGTGTTACAAAGAGAGAGAATAATTTATTTTGTCATTTTTCTCAGTAAAGAATAATTCCTAAATTGTTGCATGGAAAGAGCAGGCATTTAACTTTTAGGAGATAGAAACATTTAAACATGAGCAGAGAAAGCAGATTAGTACTCTTCAAGGAAGGTTTATCTTGTATATAGCTTGCGTGTTAGAGGTAACCTTCATGTAATAATAGAAGGAGCATTCCACATTTCAGAGTATACAGGGGAAAAGGGTGATTTTGGGGGAAAATGACAGGCCAAAGTTCAGCAAGAAAAAACCCAGAACCCTGATGTGCTCATCATCTCAGAGATGTACTGTAGAAAGGTCTGTATTCTGGCAGGCGGACTCCAACCTGTTACTCTCTTTCCTTATAGGGCAGCAAAAGGTCAGTTTAGTTAACAAGGGAAGAGACTCTTTGGAATCCAGATGACCTGGGTTTAGCTGCCAGCTTAGTACCTTAATGACTTACAGTGACTTACAGGATAATTATTGTTGCCCTTGATGTAATTGCATATTATCTTTGCCGTTCCTGGATTAAAGTTTGATGAATCTCCTGGAACAGACACCAGAATAGTTAAGAATCCAGTACATGACAAAGATGGCATTTCATATCGGAGGGAAAAGATTAATAAACATGCTAAAATGATTAGTTGATTATAAAAATACAAAGTTAGGTTTCTGATGGATTTAAGGGATAAATATAAGGAAATTAAATCATAAATAAGCCAGAAGAATATGTAGATAAATATTTATAAGGTCTTTGGGCAGGGAGGAATATTTTAAGCATTGAATACATAGGAAGAAACCACAAAGAGAAAAATTAACTTATTTGGCCACATATAAATTAATATTGTCTTCATCATAAAATGGCATAAACAAAATTAAAAGGCAAAAGCAAATTGGAAAGTGGCAGACAAAAATCTTATTATCCTTATGTTTAAAGCATTCTTATAAGTCTGTATTAGCAAGAAAATTAAAAATACAGACAAAGGATATTGAAAAGGCATTTCACCAAATAAATGCAGTTGGACATCAAACATATGAAAAAATCATTTAACAACACTTATAATTTTGGAAGTATGCATTATAACAAAAACAAGAAACTTTATTTATTTATTTGTTTTGCATTTCATGTTGGCAAAAATTAATGAATATATCTTCAGCTCCAGAATTGGTCAAGGCTGGGTTTGTAGATACAAAACACATGTGCTTGTGTGCTTCCCCCCTTCGTTGAGGTTAACATTACTAATTTATCTTAGCATTCTTTGCTGCTGTTTCCAGATGTGGTTTTGCAGTCTTTCTCAAAAAGGAACCCCAGGTTACCACTAGGTGCTGGTATTCCAGATGAAATCTGATTGTCTGTCCTGGGCTAACGTGATGAAAGTTGAGCTGTTCTACATCATTAGTCCTTGGTGGACTGATTCAATAATGTGATTTTTTTTCTTAAAAAGCTATAATAATGACTATGCCCTTTATTCAGGAACCTTTCTAAGGAAAGAGTCAGAAATGAGCACAAACATGTATGAGGCTGAAATATATAGTACTAATTACAAAAGTCAAATGTTGGAAATATTTGAAACAACTCTAAAAGATAATAATGACAATGGCTAGAAAAAGTATATTAAATGAATGCAAAGAATATTTATATAGTATTATGCATATATTTCAAAAAGTATTTAATGTCATAAAAATGCTCAATATGTTCTATTAATATGGGAAAGGGGGAGTAAGCCACACACTGATGTAACAAGACTTTTTGAAAAAATGCACACAGAAAAGATGATAGAAAGATGATATTCAAATATGATACAGTATTTATCTTGGGGTAGAGCAATTGCTATTGATAGTTATTTTATTCATTATATTTTAAACTGCAGAATATAATTTATATATACATCCAAAGAGATAGGTAAATACTAGTACTACTTCCTCTCTCTCTCTCTCTCTTTTTTTCTCTCTCTCTCTCTATATATATGTATTATAGATATCCTAGGGATAATGAATTTAATATTGTAAACCTCCTGAGATGTTTATGTGTAATATAAGAAGATTTTTCAAATTCTGGATTTATGCAAATACCAGTTTCTGATTACCTGTTGAGTATCAACTACCCTAAAACTTAATGCATTAAATGATAATGCATCAAAGGATAATGTATTATTATTTTTCATGATTGACTGGAATCAGTTGAGTGGTTCCACTTGGCATTTCTTAGGTGATTGCAATTAAAGGCTGAGCCTGCAGCTGCCTAGAGGTTCAACTAATGGACATCCAGATGGCTTCTTTACTCTGTATGGAATTCAGTGCATTTTCCTATGGTTCATTCTCCAAAAGAATAACCTGGACTATTTTATGTAGTGACTCATAGTTTCAAGAGGCAGGAAGAAAAGTGCTGGGTCTGTTAAGAGTGATGACTGGAATATGGCATCAGTTCTGCTGTATTCTGATGGCCAAAGCCAATACAAGGTTAATCTACATTGAGAGGTAGAGACATGGACACCACCTATAGATAAAGGAGTAGCAAGGCCACGTTGCAGAAAATCATGTAAATCACATAACAAAGTATTACTATGAACCACTTTGGAAAAGATACTCTGCCACTTAACATTAGAAGCCAATCACTTTTAGGAAACTCCTCCCTGATCTTCCAATTTGTCAGCACCATACTCCACTTTCCATTTCTTGGAAGAGCTTTACTGTGCTCAATGAGTCTTAATGTAAAATCTAAAATGTTGAGATATCTCTCTTATTTCACTGCTTGATAAAGAACCTATTTTCAGTAGCTTAATTTATCCCTCAGGGGATGTGATTTGATCTTACAATGTTTGCAAACTTGAACAGTTTGAAAGCAAGGAACAAACTCTACTAACTCCTATTCATCCTTTTAATTTATACCTTGTTTTTCTCCAGCCAGATGTTTCTTATACTTAATTTGCTTAACAATATTCAGACTAGGAAACCATTCTAGCATTAAAATGATGCACCAAACATATTCACATTTATTTTCCATGTCCTTGGCTCTTTCTAGATCTGCCCTGCAGTCTTCAACATCCTTAATTTCTATTAAACCCAGATGAGCTCCATGTTTGCCAGGAAAGAAAGAAAACTAAACATGTGACAATATTCTATATTCTTTCATTTTAAGGAGAAAGTCTGGAGATATAAATATACTCATATGATCATGGACACCAGAAATTGATTTAAGATAATGTTACATAGGCAACTTCTAAAATGGCTCCTGATCTCTTCTTCCAAATATTCATACCTTTGTGGAATTCCTTCCCCTTGAATGTGGGATGTCCTTAATGACTCCCAACAAATAAGATATGGCAAAAGTATTGGAATGTCACCTTCAAGATCAGGTTATAAAAAGACTGTTTTACAATCTCTTTCACTGTTTCCCTCTGTTGCTCTGAGGAAAGCCACTAGCTATGTAGTGAGAGTCCTTTGGAGAACCGACATGACAAGGATCTGATGCCTGTTCAGGAGTCAACAAGGACCTGTAGCATATCAACAGCCTGTAGTGATTTTGGAAGTGCAACTTCTGAAGACTGCCAATGTCATATGAGTGAATGTGGAGGCATCTCTTCTCTCCATCAGGCCTTGAGATGGCTGCATGCACCCCGGCCCACACCATGATTGCAGCCTTTTGAGATATCTTGAGTACTGGAAACCCAGAGAAGTGACACCTGGAATGCCAACCCATAGAAAATGTCATATCCCAAATGTTTACTGCATAAAGTCACTAAGTTTGGGGAACTTTACCATCACAGCAGCAATAAAGGCACTTAAAATCCCAGAGAGAACGCACTTCTCTCCTGAGGGATGTCTCAGTTGCACAGACTGTCCACAGAGTGAGGACTTAAGACTCTGGGGGATACCTTGGCCTTCGAATCAGAGAATCAAGGAAAGGAGCTATAGAAGCTAGAGAGCGTGTATGTTATGGGTAGGGGTGGGGAAATTCAGGGAGAAGACAGTTAGTGAAAAATATCCCCTACAGCTATATATGAATTGACACAAGTCCTTCCTCATGACCTGAAAAATGCATGGAACAGATACTTCTTTAAGTATAGCTTTGAAAAGTGAACCAGAATATAAACCACCACCTATCTCCCACACTAACCCAATGATGTGCATGCACGGAGTCTCAAATAGCATAGAAAGAGCTTTGAAGATTCTTAGAACTGCAGCCCACAGGAAGAGGGAAAGAACTTGGGGTCTAAATCCAACTGAGCTAATTAACTGCTAAAACAAAACATAATTGCCATCTGCAGAGGATTTTTAAGTGACCAAGATACTCACAATATGGTAGTCAAAGTTCCCAAGATACAATTTAAAATTACACTGAAAAAAAAGGAAACTCTAATCACCTTTCAAGGGAGAAGATAATCAACAAATGCAAACCCTGAGATGGCCTCTGTTAGTCAGCTTTTGTGTTAGTGTGACCAAAATGCTTGATAAGAACGATGTAGAAGAGGAAAAGTTTATTTTGGCTCACATTTTCAGAGGTCTTGGTCTGTGGTCAACTGACTCCATTGCTCTGGGTCCAAGGTGAGGCAGAACATTATGGCAGAAGAAGGCTGCTCACCTCCTAGCAGCTAGGAAGCAGAGAGCTAGCATAAGAAGCCAGGGACAAAATATATAATCCCCAAGGCATGCTCCCACTGACCTATTCTTTCTAGCCACTTCTCACCACCTACATTAACTACCCAGTAATCCATTCAAATTATTAATCCATCAAATGGATGAATCCGCAGGTTAGGTTACAGCTCTCATGATCTAATCATCTCACCTCCTGCATTAACACAGGAGCTTTCGGGGGACACCTCATACCCAAACCATAAAAGCCTAGATATTTGAATTCTCAGATAAAGGTATTGAAACCACAATTATAAACATGATCCAAAAGGTAAAAAGGAACACTCTAAAAATGAACAGAAAAGTAGAAGTTTAAGCAGAGAAACTATAAAAATGAACCAAACACAAATTAAAAACTGAAAAATATAATGTCTGAAATAAAAGAAAAATTATTATATGGACTCAATGATAAAAAGAGAGAGGAGAAGAAAGTTTCATTGAATTTGAAAGTATATAATAGAAATTATCAAACTTGAAGAACAAAATATCAAAAAAAAAAAAAAGATTTTAAAAAGTGGAGAGTAAAGAGAACACAGTCTTTATCACCTGTCACCTGTAGGACAATATTAAAGTCCTAACATTAGTGTTGTTAAGATCTCTTAAAAAAGATAAGCGATAGATTGGTGCAAAAAATACTTTTGAAGAAATATAGGCAAACACTTTTTGAACTTTTGTGAATTCAAGACATAAATTCATAGATTCAAAAGTTCTGAGAATCTTACCTAGGATAAACTCAAAGAAAACCATGCCCAGACATATTAAAAATTAAACTGTTGAACCAAGGTTAAAATATCTACAGATAGATAAGAGGAAAGCAGCCAGAGACAAATGATACTTTAGATTTAGGGGAACAACAATTTGAATGATTTGATTTCTAATCAAAAACCATGGAGGCCAAAGACAGTGCAGTATCCAAAAGAAAGGAATTGCCAACCTCCAATTATATATCCAGTGAAAATGTCCTATAAGAATGAGAGTAGAATAAAGACACTTTCAGCAAATGGAAAAGTAGAATTGGAAACCTACAGACTTACTCTAGAAAATATGCTGAAGGAGCCGGTGCGGTAGCGCATGCCTAAAATTCTAGCAGCTCAGGAGGCAGAGATAGTAGGATCAGGAGTTCAAAGCCAGCCTCAGCAATGGTGAGGTGCTAAGCAACTCAGTGAGACCCTGTCTCTAAATAAAATACCAAATAGGGCAGGGGATGTGGCTCAGTGGTTGAGTGCCCCTGAGTTTAATCATCAGTACCCAAATAAATAATAAATAAATAAAATGCTGAAGGAAACTCTTAAAGATGTTAAAAAAAAAGGTTAACAGAGAAAAACAAGGAACTCCAGAAAAAAAGAAACAGCAACAGAAATGGTAAATATTAAAGTAAATTCAATAGCCTATTTTTTCCCTTCTGAATTCTTCTAGTAAGAATTGCTATCAGAAGCAAAAACTATCTGATGGGTTTTCATTATAACTATTTATAAAGAAGGGGACATGGGAATCTCTGTGTTTGGAAGGCTTCCACATTTCCACACATTCCAGTTAGAATATAAAACCTGCTTTTGATATAAATAGATGAACAGATAAAAGTAAAAGGCAGGCAAAAGATATTCTATAAAACACCAAAGGAAGCCTGGAGTGGCATTAATATCAGACAGAGTAGATATTATAGACAGAATAAGGAATATTGGCCTCCACCGAAATTCTCAGCAAGGATATATGTTGTATTAGTGAATATTCAGGAAGATTCAGGGACCTTTCCTGCCACTCTCTTCGTGATCAAACCTTCAGGAAAGGGCCTTTCTGCAGTCAGCATCATCATAGATGCATCTGAGTCTTTGACTGATGTCCAATTCAGCCTCCCCTTCTTCCCTCGGGTCTCTGTGAATTTCCTTTTTGTGACTCAGACCTTAACTACTGCTGTAGAGGGACCGAGTTTCTGCCCAAATATTTGTGGCAAGGTTGGGACATTAAAAGAACATCTGCTATAGCTTTTGTCTCCAATTCAAGGAAGAAGTCAATGTGTTTTATACAACTTATGTCTGTTAGAGTCTGGTTTATGAATTACCATCTAGGGGCCCTCCTCTCTCTTCAGCTGTTCAGTTAGTGTTAGTTAATAAGGGAGGAAAATACATATGCCAAAAGCATAGCTCTCATCTCTCTCTAAAACTGCTCGAAAACTTCAATTTCTTTTTATTTTGGAGTGGTACCCCCAAACTGATACTGCCTGAGAGGGAAAAATATACACTCCCAGGCAGCCTACTAACAAGATGCTAATAGCTTGGTGGGCATGAGAAGAGTGTCTTCCTGGCCATATTTTGAGAGACTACAAGAGCAATGTAGTGTGCAATAGATTCACTGGTGAAGCCAAAAAGTTGAAATGTTTGAACCTCCCAAGAGCCACCCCGCCATTGTTAATATGGATTTCTTGAAACCACCAGAGCTGGACCTCATCCCTCTCCCACACTCCCTGGGAATTCTGATTCCCATGATTCTGGCCTTCCCTATGATTTAAGACCAGAAAGACACAGTCTTTGTGGAAGCCTTCTCTAAGTTACACGCTGATTTCCAGTTTCTCACTGATGTGATTCCCAACTTTCCATAAACACCTGAATGCCGGCACCTGTGCCTGTCTGAGTTGAGACCATCCCCATCATTGCCCCACCCTCCATAACCAGAATTGGTGGCATGCACTGACTTTGCTTCTCCAAACCAATTTGGCTCTTAGTGCCCTCTTCCTTCATTTCTGCACTTCCTACCATCCCCTCTGTCACATAATTACCCCTTTCTTTGAGCTCTAGCCTTTCTCAAAACAGGGATTTCCCTTTTTGTTCTCTTGTTTCCTCTTCTAAATCCCCAGGATTATTAAACTTAGGGCTTGGTTTTCACTTCAAAATGTTTCCCACATCTGCAGCATTAATATCATCAGAGGATTCAGTGAAGAAATTAACTGTTAAGTGAAGTATGAAAAGCTCTCCTGTAACAGATAAAGCAAACGCCAATCAATGATTATTTCTGAGACATGTGATGACATCCAATACCTTGCAGTAATCCTGAGAATGATAGTCAGTTTTGGTAGTCAATAAAATGAATTTGCATAGTCTTTCACCTTTACAAGATCAGTTTTCAAACTTGAATGCACATTGGAATTACCTGAGGAATTTTGAAAACATCAACACCTTCTTCCCACCCAAAGATTCTGACTTGTATAAGTTACAACCCGGACCTCAAGATTTTTAAAAGTTGCCAAGGGAGTTCTACTGTGCAATGAAGTGATGAAGTGATTCTCTTCACCATAGACTTTTTAGTGTGATCAGAATCACCAGTAAAATTTGACAAAACACAGGTTTCTAGGTTTTCTGATTCTGTAGGTTTGAGAGGGACCAAAGAATTTTTGCCTTCTGCCTCTTTATAACTTGCTTATTCTGAGCATTTCATATAAATGGGATCACACAATAAGTGGTGTTTTGTGCCTGCCTTTATTCATTTAGCATAAGTTTTCTCCTTCAAAATAGATTCCTATTAGTGCTATATATTTTTTTTTCTGATATTTAATATTTGATTTTCAGTTTTCATATCTGTTATGAAATTACATTAATGAAAATGATCAATCCTAAACAAAAATGTAAAAGTAAGCCAGTGTTCTAGTTTGGATATTAAATGTTCTCCAAATCCCCTGGGTTAAAGGCTTGGTGGCACCATTGGAAGGTAGTAGAACTTTTAAGAGGTAGGACCTACTGAGAAGCCTTTAGGTCATTGGGGACATGTCCTTGAAGAAGATTATGGGACCCAAGACCTCATCTCACTCTCTTTTACCTTCTGTCTATGGGGTGAGCAGTTTTTCCCCACCAGGTATGTGCTACCTTGCCACAGGACCAAAGCAATGGACTGAAACTACCAAATTGTGGGCCAAATCCATCTATTCTCTTTAAAGTTGATGACCTTAGGTAATTTGTTACAGTGATAGAAAGTTGACTGATTCAATAACTCACATTTTTCTTTTAATTATATGATGAACAGTAACAAATTTGACTCTGGCAGAGAAACAGGAAGAACACATGAGAATTCTGCTTGTGATCATTGTTTGCAATCACATTGATGGATGCTTTTTGGGAACACATTTTTACATGACTCTAAGTACCTTTTGTGGAGTTTGAACTTGGAAAAGTAGCACCTTGTTAAACACACCACAATTCCTATGGAATTCTGCCAAGTTTTCTGATGATCCACTACTGGGGAGGCTCACTTGGAAGGAAAACCCAAATGCCAAGAACCTTGAAATTCAGGTGTAAACTTTGTGGTACTTTTCAAAATTAATGCTTGAAAAGTGTCAGAGTAAGAATTGGAACCAAGTCTCTCTCCTGATCTGACTGAACAGAAGGCACAGTCATGGGAGTCCGTATATGCCACAAGGACATACAGACTTGGCACACAAGGAGCCCAAGAGCCAGGACATCTACCCAAGACCAAGGCCAAGCTGTACGGGTTTCTGACAAGACCAACCAACTCCACCTGAAACAATGTTGTGCTAAAGAGGTTGTTTACGAGTCGCACCAACCCATGGCTTCTGTCCCTCTCCTGATTGATCCAGAAGATGAAGCCTCTTGGCCAGGAAAAATAAAACAGCTGTAGTTGTGGGGACTATAACATGACATGTGGGTCCAGGAGATACCCAGAGTGAATGTGTACACTGCACGTGCACAGCCGCATCCTCAGGCTGTGGCCTTGAACTCCCCACGGGCTGGGCATATGTCCTACTCTCTGGTCCTTGCAAGGGCCAAGAGGAGCACCAGAATGCAAGCCAGGCCCTGGGCCCCTTACAGCCAGAGGCCAATGGGTCAGCCATGGCTATAAAAACTAACCCCAGATCTCACCCTGTTATTAAAAATATTTTGGATGCCACAAAAACAGAAGAATTGGAATCCACTGCACTCATGAATAACTATTTTGGGACCTTTTTCAAGGAGATCTCATTATAATTTTGTTTCTGTTGACCACTTCAGATTTCCCTATTTTAGAGGCTTAAACTTGGGCTTAGTAATTTTTTATTCCTTCTTTTCTACAAGTATTAATTTTTGCATGAATCGATTTCTGAATTAGCAATTTTACTTAAGGCTTTAGTTACCTTGGAGTGTGATGATCCTTTAATAGGGTGGGGAAAACATTTGATTCCTTCCCGTGGCTAACCTCCTTTTCACAATTGAAAGCAATTGTTTCAGTTTTAGGAACTCCTATTTTTTTTTTTTTTTGAAACATTTGAATGTGAGATTCTCAAATTCCAAGACAATATGCTAATTACCTAATAAAATGGTACTTTTGTGTGACAACTGAACCTCTGATTTAAGCTTCTAGACTTTAGAGACAATGACAGGGGGAAAAATGACAAGAAAAAGAACTATCAGGAAATGTGAAAGAATCTCATAAATATTTATATCTATGTATTTTTCTTAATTTGGGTAATTTATAATATTAGAAGGGGGTCATCTTCCAAAACCTAATTAGGAACATAACATTTAGTAGATTTCAGTAAAAATAAAATCAATAATATATAGCTGTCTTTCTTTTAAATTAGGATTATTCTGATCAGCCTGAGAGTTCATGTCTAGAGGAGTAGAGGCTATGGGTGATTCGAACAAATTTGTGATTTGATGGGATGACAACCCATCTGGGTTCTCTGAAAAATTAGAAGGGCCTACTAGACATTGTTTCTTAACCATTTTTGTTGAGCAGGGATGTAGAAATAGTTTTCAGAAGCTTATGAAAGCTATGGACTCTCTCTTTAGAAAACTTCAGAATTTTGAGTAGCATTTCTAGAGTTTCCAGAGTTGCCAGTGATGGAACTGAAGACCCCCTAGGACCCAGGTAAATCACAGAATTTGCAAAGTGCTTGGCATATAGTAAATTATAAATGTTGGTAATAATGATAAATAAATAGCATAGTTTTGTGAGATGAAAAATGAGACAAAACACCATTTCTTTTGATGAATAGCATTTTATTGAAGTTACTGATTAATGAAACTTCTTCCCAGAATCTGGCAACAGGCTGTCAACATTCATTATCAGTGTTTGCTCTTTTGAGCGTTCATTCTTTGCTGTTTTGACTCAGCAACTTTTGGCAGGCGGGAAGAGGATCCATTTAGGAACTACTGTTTGTTATTTACTTTGTACCAAGCACACCGATAAGTAATTTACCTGATAAACTCTTTTAATCCAAACAAATCACAGTAGTTTTCACTTGAGACATATTGTCGTTTTGCAATAATCCTCCAGTCTCTAGTGTGTCAAGAACAGTTTATATCACGAAGTAAAGAATGTACAGAATGCAATTGTATTTTTCACAAATTCTCTTTCATTGACCCAATAATTACTGAAAAATTGTTCCAGAGTCTTGTGACAGTCTGTTCATATTAATTTCCAGTGTTTGCTATTTTTGGATTGTCAGTATAATCTGGTTTCCATTGCTTCAATTTTATTGGGAACTCTGGACATGATAAAGTAAGGACAGCTAGCCAGAGGCCATTCTAACCCTCTTTCCACCCTTGTGACTGAAGCTGTCATTCCCATGGCATGGTGCCATTCTTGCCTTCTGTCCTCCTCACTATCGTTGGCTTACCCAAGAATCTGCTACCTGGATTACAAACCTAACCTTATTTTATGTTCTATGTCTGCATACATTTTATTTTTCTTTCAGTTTGATTTCATACTAAATATGAAATTAGCTAGAAAATTGCCACTTGAAAATATGAATAGAAAGGTCATGATGAAAAGGACATAGTTTTGTATTTTTTAAAAAATACTTTTCATTGTAGATGAATACAATGCTTTTATTTTACTTATTTATTTTTATGTGATACTGACGATCAAACCCAGTGCCTTACACATGCCAAGCAAGCACTCTGCCACTGAGTTACAATACCAGCCCCAGTTAGTATATGTTAACTGAGAGTAAAAATGATCATATCCAAACTTATTTGACAAATGTTTGCCATTGATGTCAATAGGCAATGAGCACTGTTCACGCTGTTATAAAAACTCTCTTTATGCAGATTCCTGTTCCTAGCCTTATACTTTCATACTCCACACATTGTCCTTGGATGAGTTCTTCCACTCCCGAGTATTCATGCAAAGCTAATCTCCATTTCCAGACTAGGCCTCCCTCCAGACCCTTGATTCATTTAATCATTTACAATGTGGATCCATCATCCAGTTTCCTATGGGCATCTCAAACTCAAGAGCGTGTCCAAAATGAAATTATCCCTAGTGATCTGTGTCTTGTCTTATGCATTTCCTATCCCTCACTCACCCATAAAGAATTAACTTTTAATATTTTTGACTACCCCATAATAATTATTTGCATTAACCAATCTATGCAAAATTTGGAATCACCTGTATCTATGGATCCATGTGGCATTTTTATTCATTAATCATCTTCATCTGCACATGTAAATATGAAGAATAACATCCACTTATCTCAGCAGGGGTTTTGCCACTATTTTAAAGCCTTTTCAAATAATTTTTTATGTGACTAAAATGATAGAGATGTTTTGAATGAGTTTGAGTACAAAATGCAACATTTTTTTTTTTACTTTGGCTTAGAAAAATGTTGATATTTTTACACAAGCCATCTGGCTCTAGGAGGTATTGTGTGCTTTTGATAATTATCTGAGATAATTATTATTTGCATCTTTAGGAATTACTTAAGGAGTTCTATTTGCTAAATTTGTTTTCATTTCTCTTTTTTTCTGACAACATTACAACCAAACTGGCAATTCAAAACAAAATTTGGCAAAATATATTTATGCAGTTTGAAGTGAACATCACAGATACCAAATGATCAAACTAAAACATGAATAGCTGTAGATGACTCAGATATTTCCTTGACTTACTGCCTTGTATTTGGATGTAATTTACTTCCGTCTTTTAAAAATCCTTTAGCACCATCTGGTCTTACCATACTTTGGCATGCTTAAAAAATTTCAATTCCAGATTCTGCTGTTTTGAAATACCCCCATGGAAGTTCCTTAAAGAAAACAAATAGGATGAATTCCCACCCCTCCCAGCTTTTTTCTTAATAAACGGCAGACGAATGACTCAAGAAACACAGGGCTGCATGAACATTTTGTTATAATCACACGTGCTTTCTGATTTTTCACACAGAAATTCTGGTTATATTATGCCAGAGGAAACAGTATTTTATGTGCTCTATGCACATAATCTATGCAATCATTTTCCTTTAAGATCTAATTTTATAATCTGAATTTGAAAGTGTGATGAATTTTCATGTAGTCTCATACATTTCATGGAATAGCAAACATTTAATAAATGATTAGATTACCAAAACAAAGTCTCCAAGGGAAGTTGGTAAATCACCTGAAGCAAGATTACCAGTAAAAAGAGCTCCAATAAAGAAAATGCATTTCCCCCTTTATGAAACTGAAGCACACACTACATAAATTAGACTTCTAACTTTTGACATCAGGAATGGAAAATCAAGTGGCTTCCTCTTATCGATATTGATTTGGAAATCTAAATAAGTGATATTAAGATAGTGATATTGAAATCATGGGAGAATGAATAGTCAGAGCCAATAGCCTCCCAGGAAAGTTCAAAGAGTAGTGTCGAACTGTATGCAAATATATATTCAACCCCTTAGTCCCTTGTTCAACATAAAATCAAACACTTGCTTCTTGATTTTATAGCAGCTTCTGTAAAGAATCAATAATTTTTTATTACTTTAAAATAATGTTTGTCCATCATCTTGTAGACGTAACTAGTCTCCCTTCTTCCAGTATTTTCAACTCTAATTCGGTTTTCACATACTAGTCAGAGTTCGCTTTCTAAAATTGAAAGGTGTTTCCTGGTAAAGCCCCAGCTCCTTGGTGGGGTTTGCAATGCTCCTGATTATCTCTCTCCTTGCCTCTCCGGCCTTGACCCTCAGCTCACTCTGACATTTGCAGGCTCTTTCCTCTTGTCTTGCTTTATTCTCTTGCTTTATTCTTTATTCTTGCTCTCTTGTCTTGCTTTATTCTTTTCCCTTGGCCTTTTGTTTCTGGCCTAAACATCTTTCTCAGGAAAACCACCCCCAAAGGCTGGTCCAAGGAGCCTCTTGGAAATGTGCTTCCCACCATGTAGCACCTAACACAGCCACTGAGTTACTGCTCCATCTCGTCTACTAGGCTGTACCCTCCTAGAGGATAGGAAAAATACCTCACTTGTTTTGGAATCCTCAACACGGGAAATAGTGCTTTGATACGTCTTAATGATCATTTGCTGAATGAGTGAGTGGGAGAGTGAGCAGCGTTCTTCCCCTCCATGTGGCAGAAGCCATTCATAGGAGCAAGTGTGCGAGGTCCAGGGAACTGTTAGCCTCTCTTCATGCCTATGTGGTTTGATATATTTGATGATCAATGCACACTCTTAACCATATTGTTTTTTTTCCCCCACACAACATTGTACTTCTAATTTACTACTAAAATGCTTCAGGCTGAAATCAGCAATTTCTCGATTTTTCTAATGGAGAAGATTATGTGACTTATTCTTACTTGAATGGATTATGATGGATCAAAATGCAACTTCAAAATCAACTTAAATCTTTTTTCTTGTTTGGGAAGCAGAATAAGAAGTAAAAATTAATTAATCTAGAGAAATAAACATTCTCAGTAGAGTTTAGAATTGTGTTTAGATAAATTGTTTTGCCCTACACAGTATAATACTTAAGTATTATTTTACTTGTAAAAATATTTTGTTCATAAGAGAAAAATTTAAAAATGTTTTTGATATGAATATGACACTCTAGTGTTAATACAATAGTTAAAGCTATAACTATAGATTCTAAGATAAAGTCTGTAAATAAACATACATCTGCATATCTGATTGGGAAGAATTTATATCAAATGCTAAAAACATATCTATGGTTGAATTTTATTTTCATTTTGTTCTTTTCTATATTTTCTATCTTTCCTGAACTTTGAGAAAGAACATGTCAAAAAAAAAAAAACCTAACATTTTTACATGTAGAAAAGAGCAGATTAGGTAATAACATTCAAGAGAAAGATTAGCAGATGAATGTTCTATGTTTCTTGCTAGCTTCAAAATTTATAACTTTGTGATTTTCCAATTGTACTGTGCAAAAATACATATATTTTAATCCATACTATATGTAGTAAGGATTCAAATAGAAATACCTGCCAATTGTTCTTTTATAATCGATAATTAACAAAAAGCTTTACAACATTACTTTGATCATAATGCCAGGTGAATGCCTAAATCCATCAATAGGCTAAGGAATGGTACTGAAGTTCATTTATTAAAAGCCTGTCTCTGCTGCCCTCCAGTGGTTTCTAGGCTTAACTCTGAAGGACCTGAAAGCCCAATCCTTATTTGAGAGAACCATGATTTGTGCGCTTGATAATTTTCCTGGACAGAGTTTTATATTTCTACTCTTAGATATTATCTTGGTAGATAGGGACCAAATCCCCAAGGTTGAATGCATATCCATTTGCTGAAGGTTAAACTAGAAAAATGGTAATAGGTGATATCAATAAAGACTAACATTTGCTCATTCACAGTTTGTATTTTCTTTTGTGTAATCCTATAAAACTTAATATTTGTGATAATAATCACAATTCTTTTATAGTCAATAACTCTGGCCTCTTAACATATAGAGTGAGTGATTGTGTTGGTGTTATCCTGTGCTAAATTCGGCATGAAACTGCACATCCATGAGCAGTGTGGTTCTCTAAACTTGCATACAACTGTAACATAGAGCTGTACAGAAATGTTTATTTGGAGGTGTTTTTTTTTTTTTTGTATCTACTTCATGTTTTAAAAACAGGCACTCAGAAAGTTTAGGAGACGTTCTCAATTTACTCTTCTTTGAAGCAGTAGATTCTGGCCCTAAACTTGGGCCTCCTGACTCTAATTCCATCCCAGAAGTAGGGCATTTGAACTGGCTTTGTTGATGTTATTGATATTGTTTTGTCATCATCTTTTTGAATGGCTTCAGGGAAAATACCATTTTGAAATGGAATTTTTGTCAGATGTGGTCCATGAGGCTAGCTGACATCTGACATCTTCACTGAAATCAGTGAGGCTATTTCAAAATTTTTGCATCAAGTACTTTTTAAAAAAAAGTTCAGAAAAATTATTCACCACATATTAGAAATGTATAAAAATATTTGGAAAATGTCTGAATGCTGTGAACAAAATCAGTGTCATATACAACTATAAAGTCTATTGGTATAATGTATCAACTCTGAATGTCAATTGAAGATTATAGTAAGATATATAAAATTCCTTTGTTAAAAGAAAAAAGTAATGTTTATTTGGCAGCAAATATCAGCAAGTATCTGCTGCAATCTTGTGAACTTTAGAATTATTTTTTATATTGCCATGGCCTATGAGAGTTATGTACTGGATTCATTTGATCTCTCCTGTGGGCACAGGAGGAAACCTTTCAGTGTATAGGAAAATGGGTTATCTGTCATTGGCTTTGATCTATTCCCAGGTCTCCTTGAATTCAGACCTCATCCTGAGATTTTAGATAGTGACCTCCTGTTAAGTCATCTTAGACAAGTTATTAAAATGCTTTACACTCACCTGCTACTATAGTTCTTCTGGAATATTCTTTTGTTTAAGCAAGGAAGACTTTTGATTCCTTTCTAGATGGTCACTGTAACTCTGGTGATGTGATTATTTCCACCTTTTTGCTCATTTGCAGCCTGTCTTTTTGGATTATCGTGTCTTACTACTTAAACATTTTCTTCCTTTTGTAGAGTAAATCCCATTTCTCCTTAATATCAGTGAACACTAGTGTCTTTCTTATTCTCAAGCAGATCACTGAAATTGGGTGTATTTCATCAATGGTCTCATAAACTCTTGTGTTTATTTAACAAATGCATCATTTTTCTACTTTCTGTATCATAGTAATTTTGTGACTTTTTTCAATTAATAATAGATTGAGACTATGATAAAGAAAGCTTACTTTAGAGCTAATTCTAAGAGAGCAGTTGTCTCACTAAAGCATTTTTCCAATTATTTTAAAATTAGTTTCATTGAAGTGTGACTTATAAATATTAAAACACATCACTTTAAGTGTGCCATCCAATGAGCTTTGACAAATCTTCACACTCGGGCAGCCACCATCACAATCAAGACATCTAATACTTCCACCAACTCAAAATAATTTCCGAATGACTCTCATGAGTGATACCCTCCGCCTGGTCCTGCCTCAGGCAAGCACTGCTCTACTGTATGTGATGGTCCCTTGGCCTTTGCTAGAACATCACAGAAATGGAGGCAAATAGCCTGTGGACTTCTGTGCCCTGCTTCTTTCACTGAGCATAGTATGCTCTGAGAGTCATTCGTGCAGTTTGATGCATTCACAATTCACTGTTTCTCCAAAGCATTTTTTATAATAGTAAAGCATCAGAATAAATAATGACTTAAAATGTCCAAACAATGTATTATATAAATTCAGAATCATTATAAAATGTAGCATTATTCAGTAACAAAAATTGTGTTTAATTTAAAACTTCATTTGCCAGTGGCAAGTTGATATCAAGTTGCATTTAAAATTATAAAATGTTTTATAAATTATAAGAATAAAGACAAAGGTAAGTAGTATGTGCAGAATTTTTTCCACTGAAAAAGTGGACACACATGTATATTGTTTGTGTTTATGCACACACAAATGTCCGAGAGATTATATACTTAGGTTACTAATAGTGTTCTTATATGGGGTGGTTTTGTTGTTATTGCCTGGATCAAAAATTAAAAATATGCCATCTATCTCTGTCCTTCATGAGTCTTTTAACCTAATTCAATTGTGTCTTAAACTTCAACATATACTTAATAATTTCCTTAACATGTCTGTTCATTTTATTGCCGCAGCAACCAAAAGTGCCATGCATCATTTTATTTGGTTGTGGCTCCTAGCATTTTATTGTAATGATATTCTTTTTTAAAAAATATTTATTTTTTAGTTTTAGGTGGACACAATATCTTTTTTTTTTTTATGTGGTGCTGAGAATCGAACCCAGTGCCTCATGCATGCTAGGTGAGCACACTACCACTTGAGCCACATCCCCATCTCTGTAATGATATTCTTACTCTATTATCTCCCATGTTGTTAACAGAAATTTTGAGAATTCGACTATTAAGATAATTTTATCAACTAATTGACATTATTGAATCAGGTAGAACTTCAGAAAAGTACTGTGTCATAATTTTATTAAATAAAGCTGCAGCCTTGACATCCATTTTTAGTCTGAGATGTGATTTGAATCCCAGTCATACCCTGTCACATTGTCCATTAGATCCCTCACTGGACAAACCAGAGGAAGTGCAGATGTTCACATCTGCGCCTCCGCCAGAATAGTACTAACTCCAGAGATGGGAGTTCAAATCATTCCCCAGGGGTAAAAGGACCTCTTCCCAAAGGAACAGTAGGCTTATTATTAGGATGCAGTTCTTCTACTCTAAAAGGACTTTGATAAGTCCTGGGGTAATTGATCCCGATTATGAAGGTGAAATAAAAATTATAGCCAGTTCTCCAAAGGGTATATCAGTAATTTCACCAGGAGATAGAATAGCACAGTTACTAATAATACCCAGCCTACATGATACATTTTCCAGTCGTACTGTAGAAAGAGGTTCCAGGGGATTAGGCTCCACAGGTGTAGATTGGGCTATGCTTTCTTTAAATTTAGATTCTTGCCCCATGCTAAAACTAAATATTCAAGGACATGAATTTAATGGGCTACCGGAAGCAGGTGCAGAACTTAGCATCATCTCTCGCCAGGAATGGCCAAAACATTGGCCATTACAACAAACCACTCAAACACTTCGAGGCCTAGGAGTGGCAACTAATCCCCATAGAAGTGCAATGGTATTAGATTGGAAGGATCCTGAAGGATGTGAAGGAACTATACAGCCATATGTATTGGATCATCTTCCTGTAAGTTTATGGGGACGAGATGTCCTAGATCTATTAGGACTAACATTAACAAATAACATTAATTCAAATGTGTCCACTATTATGGCTAGACAAGGTTTTAGGAAAGGAAAAAGATTAGGAGAACAAGAACAAGGTATAGCAGCACCAATACAAATAGATCAAGGAACAGACAGACATGGGTTGGATTTTCAGGAGGGGTCACTGAGACAATAAAAATTACTTGGAAATCAGAAAGACCAGTGTGGGTTCCTCAGTGGCCCCTGACTAAAGAAAAGATACAAGTAGCCCATGACTTGGTCAGACAACAATTAGCGGAAGGACATATACAACCTTCCGTATCCCCCCATAATACTCCCATTTTTGTCATTAAAAAGAAATCTGGTAAATGGAGATTATTGCAAGATTTAAGAGCCATTAATAATGAGATGGTTATTATGGGACCTGCTCAATTGGGGATTGTGGGAAGCCATTTCTGACACGTGATTGGGTGGCTCCCGTTAAGGGCCTGAGGCTCTCTGGCTGTGTCGGAGCTTTCCCGGCCCTTTCCTGATGAGAGAGCCCATCCGTGTGGGGGTGTGCCTGACCACTGACCCCGGGGGCCCAATCACTGACCCTGACCTTGGAGTGTGGTCCCCCCTCAACCTTCATTGGATGGAATTCTCCCCTGAATCTCTTGTTCCCCAATAAAAGGCTACTCCCAGGCGTGTTCACTCTCTCTCTCTCCTGCTAGCCCTGAGTAATCCTTGCTGCCCTGCTGGGCAGTTAGAGGAGGGAACCAGAGAGGGGAGCCGTCTCGGACCTGGCAATATAAATAAGGTAACTGAGTCTGTGTGTTTTATTTCGATCTCATCTAGCTAACTTTATGCCTAGAACTTCATTAATGAAACCATTGCGCAGGCCGCATGGTGGAGGGGATTCCTCAATTGTCTGCTTTGCCAAAAACCTGGTATGTTTTAGTTATAGATATTAAAGATTCTTTTTTTTTTCAATTCCAATTCATCCTGAGAATAGTCCACATTTTGCATTTACTATCCCTGCACTGAATCATGAAGGTCCTGATCAGAGATATGAATGGAAAGTACTCCCTCAAGGGATGGCTAACAGCCCAACTATGTGTCAAATTTATGTTAACAAAGCAATCCAGCCTCTTAGAAATCAAAATCCTGAACTACAAATATTTCACTATATGGATGATGTATTATTAGCACATAAAGATAAAAACACATTGCTGGAATGTTATGCCACACTTACAAACTTGTTAAAAAATTATAATCTAGAGATAGGAATAGATAAAGTACAATTAAATTTTCCAATTAATTATTTAGGAGTTCTATTATCCTCAACCATGGTCCGTCCACCAAAAATTCAAATACGAGTAGATCAACTCAAATCACTTAAGGACTTTCAAAAGTTATTGGGAGACATAAATTGGATAAGGCCTTATCTAGGCATACCAACAGGAGAGTTGGGACCTTTATTTGATATTCTAAAAGGTCCATCAGATGCAAATTCATCCCGAATGTTAACTCCTAAAGCTAGAAAGGCATTAAAAATTATTGAAACATATATGGAAAATATGCATCTAGATAGAATTGATATAAGTTTGCCTTTATTATTTATTGTACTACCAACAAAAAATATTCCTACAGGAGTATTTTGGCAAGAAGGTCCATTATTGTGGATACATTTATCTTATTCTCCTAACACTATTCTTACTAGGTATCCTAAGGCTTGTGGGAAGCCGGTGGTGGCAGTTGGGCTCTGAGGGAATTCCTGAAGAGCTCGTGTGGTGCCGTGTACGTGTGTGTTCTAAAAATAAAGTTCATTTCTGCTCCATAAGTGGCTCGTGAATTGTGCCCAGCCAGACTGCAGCATTTGGTGGCCCGTATCTTAAATTATTAAGATAATTTTATCCACCAATTGACATTATTGAATCAGGTAGAACTTCAGAAAAGTACTGTGTCATAATTTTATTTAATAAATCTGCAGCCTTGACATCCATTTTTAGTCTGACATGTGATTTGAATCCCAGTCATACCCTGTCACCTTTGGTTTGGTTACAACTTCCCCTCTCTGGGTCCTTGTTTGGTACCTTGCTTCATGGTTCCTCCTCTCACTGACCAAAAACTCTAACATATCCTGCAGCTGTTGACCATGATAAAACTTGACAGTCAACATTGGAGTCAAGTAAATGAGTTTCCCCCTTCATGTGCATCTTCTTTAAATTAGCCAATTCCAAGTGCTGAGATTACGTTAGTCAGTTTTTTTTGTCACTGTGACCAAAATGCCTGACAAGAACAACTTAGAGGAGGAAAGTCTAAGGTTGGCCAGCTCCATCACTCTGAGCCTGAGGTGATGGCGAAACATCGTCATGGCAGAAGGTGTGAGGGAAGAAAGGTGCTCAGCTCAAGACAGTGAGAGGAAGGGGAGTTGGGAGGGAGGGAGGTGGGGGAAGAGAGTGGGGGAGAGAAAAAGAGAAGGAGGGAGGGAGAATGGGGTGTTGGGGACAAAATACAAGCCCCAAAGGCATGCCCCCAGTGACCTACGTCCCCCAGCCACACCCTGTCTGCTATAATTACCACCTAGTACAGTAGTCCTTTCAAATCATTAATGGATTAGTCCACTGCTCTCATAATATAATCATTTCACTTCTGAACCTCCCTGCATTCTTCTATAACATCAATTTTTGGGGGGACACCTAATATCCAAAATACAACGGAAGGAAAGGCTAACAGACAGCACTCAGGAACCTTGACTAAAGCCTAGTTCCATAGACTTATTCTGTCTTCCCAGAGTTCTCTCTTTCCCTACTCTCTTCTTTCTCTCCTCATCTCTCTCCCTTCCTCTCTTCCCTCTCATCTCCCTCTCTCCTCCACTCCTTTCTTTTCTTCCCCTCCCTCTTTCCTTCTCTTCCACCTTCCTCTCCTCCTTCCTGTCTGCCCCCCCCACCTCCCTTCCCCCTCCCTACCAACAGATTTCCCTTAAGCCTCCCATTCTCACCCCAGAGATTCTCTGGGACCTGTAAGTAATAAATTTTTATTTGATGCATTTTGGTTTCCCTTCTTCATGTGTCTTACTTGACTGACACACCTGAACCTAACCCTCCCTAGAGAATGGCTATCTTGGTTTATGGGCACTCTCAATCGAGACCTCAACACCAAAGTAGAAAGAAACCATAAGAACAGAACTTATAACGTGCTGCATTTGAGAAATGTATGGAAGGAAAATCTTCCTTCAAACCTCTTGGCTTTTAAACAAAAAAAAATCATAAATTATGATGTGACAAGACAGGGGCTTGGGCTAGAGGCAGTAAATTGTGGGAGAATCACTAGAAAATAGATGAAGGAAACTAATGGAAGACAGTAATTATTTTAATAGATTTGTTTGTACAGATTAATTTTGGCATTGACTCCCAGTCTCTGGTGATAAGAATATTCTTCTTTTACTGTTACACAGAGGGTACCTTTCTTGTGGGAAATTTATGACCTGCTTGTAGGTAGAAAGGAGGAGGTCCGTAATTCCTCCCTGCATCTGCTATTTCTCAAGTGTCTCCAGCTCTAAATAATCAGTATACCAAAGCCGAGTATTTCAGGGCAATGTTCTGAACTCTTTCAAAAACAGTAGACATAGAACAAGATAAATAGGTACATTAAGATGTTTGCCATTGAGATCTTATAGAGAGACTCACCCCAAAAGAAATCAACCAAACTGTGCAATGCATTCCATTGTTGTTGCAACAAAACTGAACCAGGAACACAATGAGAATCTGACCTAACAGAGTCAAAGAGGATTATTTCTCAATGTTGTGAAGAGGAGGCCCTCTTTTTAACACAGCACCCCACCCAGTATCCAAAAAGAAAAATAAGGACATATTGCTAAATATACAGTTTTAAAAATATCCCTTTGGGATATGATACTTCATAAACAAAGCAAAAGAGAAAAATAATAGGAAGAAAATATTTATAACACATGCAAGGAAAGATATTAATTTTTTGTTGGACAAATATAAATCTTCCAAATCACTGAGACAAAGTAAAATGACTGAAAAAAATGAACAAAGAACAGGGAAGACAATTCACAGAATCACAAATAGTATAGGAATATGAAAAGCAGATAACCTTTTCTAATAATCTTAGAAATTCACATTATATCCTAAGCCAATCCAAGCAGTGTCCTAAGAACAAGACGAGAAGAGACAGAAACACATACTGGAGAAGTCCGTGCTAAGGCAGAAGCAGAGATTGAAGTGATCTTCTATCAACCAAGGGACACAAGGATTATTGGCAACAACTAGAAACTGGAAGAGGCAAGGAAGAACCTTCTTTTAGAGCCTTCAGTGAGAGAACATGGCACCTTGTCAAATTATGGATTTCAGACTTTCTGTCTCCAGTGCTGTCCGAGAATAAATTGCTGTTGTTTTAAGCCATAAAGTTTACAGCACTTGTTATGGCAGCTCTGGGAGTCTAATACACCTTACATTCTTTAAGAAATTATCAATTTTGTGCTGTTTTTACTCAGTTCTTAATTTTGTATTTTTTTACTTTCCTATTTTTTTCTTAAGTTACTAGTATTTTGTTCATTGTTTTATTTTCCTCCAAGAAGGAAATTTTGTTTAAGGTTATATTTCATTTATTTTTTATTCTCAGCCTCAATAATGCATGTTTTTTTGTCTTTATCATATCCTGGATAATTTTAAAAACTTTTATTTGCTCTTTTTTAGATATACATGACAGTAGAATGTATTTGGGCATATTATACATACATGGAGTATAACTTATTCTAATTAAGATCCTATTCTTGCAATTGTATATGATGTGGAGTTTCACTGGTCATGTATTCATCCACATCAATGTTTATAGCAGTTCAATTCAAATAGCTAAGCTATGGAACCAACCTAGGTGCCCTTTGACAGATGAATGGATGAAGAAAATATATATATATATAAAATATATATATATATAAAATATATATATATATATATATATATATATATATATATATATATATATAAAAATAAATAACTAGTGACTATCACGCTAAGTGAAATAAGCCAATCCCCCAAAGGCCTAACGTACTCTCTGATATATGGATGCTAACATACAATAAGGGGGAGGGGAGGGAAAATAGAAATTCATTGAATTAGACAAAGGGGAATGAAGAGAAGGGAGGGAGATTGGGAATAGGAACAGTAGAATGAATCAAACATAACTTTCCTGGCTTATTTTTGTCTTCAGTTATTTTGTTACTTGGCTGGGTTTTTTAAAAATATGAGTTCTGTTCTACTGTTTAATTTTCTTCTTCTGAAATACTAGTTGCATTATTAATTAGTTCTTACTTTCATGTATACCATTTCAACCACTTTTCTTTGAACTTTTTTAAAAATAATTTCTATATTTTGTTTTTTATTGTCTTGGCTATTTTCTTACTTTTATTCTTTGATTTTTATTAAGTTTTTTCTTTCTTTTCTCAGAGGGCCTATATAAGAAATAGTCCTATTTCTTACATAATTCCTCTTGATTTCAATCAACTCTCATTTTATTTCTCCTATTCTTGACTTGTGAATTTTAAACGCAAGGTATTTGTTTGTTTTCTTCATATTACCAAATGCTTGTTTGAGAATATTTTTAATTGAGTTTAGAACATTGTGTTATAATTTCTTTCTATTTTGCTTTCTGTGGGGGTGGGGTGGCTGGAAAAAAAAGTTTCTCAGATAAACTGCTTTGATTTTTATTTAGATTTCCCTTTAATAGTAATTCAGATAAAAACTGTGTCTCTACTTAGTTTACACAGTTTTTAACTCAAAAGTGCTGCCTTCTGTCACTAGAGGGAAGTGTGACTTTGCTTTTCTTTAGGAGGTGAGAAGAAAGGATATGTATTATTTGATAGCTTTATTTCCTTCTGTCTTCCAGATTCTTAAATTTTCCTATTTCTTTTTCTCATTCGCTGTGAGATTTCCAAGGGGGGTGGGTTTCTTCCTTCCTTTTAACTCTTATCTTCCTGAAAGATTTACTCTTTTACAACCTTCTCCTCTTATCCCATGTACATTTTTAACTCTTCTTCATAAAGCCAGTGCTCTTTAAATATTTTTACATCCAAAGTTGTTTTTTCCCCCCGCTGGAGATAATTTTGAGTCAATCCTAGACCTCATCTCTCTTTTGTTCCGTTTTTACCCAAACTGTTCCAACTCTCTGTGAATACTCTGTCATGAGCGTGAGAGATCATTCATAGGTATTTTGTTTTCATTTTTTAAATTGTACAGGTGATGCAAATTTTGCACATTTTCTACTAATGGAAGTCGTTTTGCTGAAGGCAAGAGTTTTGCATGGTGGTACTTGCTCTGGTTCTTCTGATTCTTTCATCTGAAGATAAACTGGGAGGTCTGTATTGTCACCACTGCCATTGCTTTGGATTTATAAAATTCCCCCAATTTTATTAAGTGGTAGATTTTAATATATTGTCAACTTAATTATAAGTAACTGAACATGATTTGTGTTTTTAAAATCAAACAGTCCCATCAAGCTGCACAAAATGCTTCTTGGTAAATTCAGAGTATAGCAACAGGGGATGATTAGCAGTTTACTTGATGCCTTCATGTAATATTAGTGGCTGAGGGAAAATGTGCAGAGTTTCTGTGATCCAGACTCACTTCTGTGTTCTCTGTAAAGGAAATAAATATCCAGTTGAAAATTCTGGGAAAACATCTTTTTTAGAAGATGACTAGATCCCGTGACAGGCAATGGCAGAGATAAGCGCTCTCAGGTGAATTGAACATGTCTAAATCTTTAGGCCTGTCTTGAGAGAATTTGTTCAGAGGACAGCAGAATCACCACTGCTGATCTCTGGAGATGTCAAGGGGACGTGAGACAGTTGCATGGAGTTTATGGGTAAATTCTAAGTTTTCACAGTGTGAAAGATGAAGTATGCAGCAACGTTGATTTTGAGTCTACATAGGGGTATAGAATGGACAGCAGAGCTGCTCAGATGAAACACCAGTTTGACTGTGGGTTCATTGGGATTCAGTACTATCGTGTTAACTAGATGAGCTTTCTTTGGCAAGATGAATAGATTTTGAAATTATTGTAAATACGGTGTACCTGGAATTGAGAAGATATTTGGCAAATCTTTTATTACATCATTGAGGACATAATGAAAAATGTAGTCTGTACAACAATAACATCTGTTCTTTACTATTTCCTCTAAACTATTAGACATATCTATGTGTCAGATACTCACTCTCCCATATAAGATATCCATTAATACACTCTTTTCTATTCTCACATCCTGAACAATTTTCCATATTGTTAAACCATTTTCTGGTCAAATTCATTTTATTATTTTTATTTATTAAAGAATCCACTTTGTCTTAAACTTTGGGACTATTTTTTCATTACAATTTTCTAGCTAGCATGTACACTTGGCTATGATGCATTTTCTTTTTGGTGGCTTTTAAAAAAGTTGATGAATATAAATTGAAGATGACAAAATTCTAGGGTAAAATGAAGGAATAAAAGAATGGTAGAGTCCATGCTTAGATTTTGAAAAGCATTTTAATGGCACCATGTGGAAGATTTAAACTAAGTAAGTTTCACAAGATTTCTTCTTAAATATTTTGTAATATTTATTTTGATAACTCCAGACTGCCCTAAGTTCTGAACTTTTTTTTTCTGAAGAAATACTCCTAGGATGATCAGCAGATGGCACTGCTAACTTGAAGAACCAATTCTTAGATATATTAAAAATTGGAGACAATTTTTAAATGATTATCACCAATTTCACCATACATGTAGATTGTGAAAACAAATCAGGTAGAAGAAACCTTAAATAATTCATAATTGTAGATTAAATAACAATTATATTCTTAATGTATTGCCAAGTTTTGTATACATGTTAAATAAAAAATGGAATATATCTTCCAGGAGATTTCTAACTGGGCTTTTGAAATCAACCTTGTATTATAAACAAGTTACCATGTCATTAAATCTTTCTCAGCAGCATTATTTCCTATGGTTGTATAAATATATCATAATTTAGTTAACCAGGGAACTGTCATAGGAAATTCAGGTTATCCCAATATCTTACTCTCATAAACAACCCTGTCATGAAGATGTCCTTGTGCCCAATTCCTTAGTCATATGTCCCATATTTAAATGTCTTCACAGGACAAACCCTAAAAGAAATCATTTAAAAAATAATTTTAAAAGCATTGGTTTCAAGTTGATCTCAAGAAAGAATAGAATAATTTATTTACATTCTCCTTTTTCCTTTGACATATGCATTGGCCATTACATTAAGAAATCATTAGTCTCACAATAGGTACAAAATATAATTTTATTAAAATAATATATCTTTGATTATAAGTTCATGATATACCTGATTTTTGTAAATTTTAAATTCATATCTTTTTAACTCTTAAAACATAATCAATAATAATTTCTCTACTTATTTTGTGAGCACTCTATTAAAGTTATTATTGCAATTAAGGTTATCCTAAATATCTTAATGCCATTGATTCAAATGTTACTTGGGAGAGCATTTATTTTACTTTAGGAAGAATGTTTTACAATTTATTGAACTTTTCTTTAAGAGCTATTTTAAGATTAATTTTAATAAATGTCTCACAGGAGTTAGTATATATTTCTACAATATAGAATACAAATTTTACAGCCATGTTAAATTTCTCAGATTCTTTATATAATGTTATATATATTTTTGGCCACTAATCTTTCATGGAGAAAAGATGATAAGATCTTCAACAATTGTATATTTTTAAATTTACCTATTTTTCTTTATATATTTTATCATTACATCATTTGATACGTATTGAAGTTTGTATTTTCAGCATGATTTTTGCATTTTGATTTTTTGAAAAGCTCTTTGCCCTATTCCCTACTTTTTAAAACTCAAATTATACTTAGCATGCTTCCCACTGAGCATATCAATTTCTGTGTATATTAATATATTAACTAATAGCTGCTCTTAAAGTGATTGAAAAGCCCGGCCTTTTCTGTAGCTTTAAATGTTTTCTTCCTAATGTGTCCTCCCTTTTTCAATAGCATCCTTCAAAGCACAGCTCCGTGAAGCACAGCTCCAGGACATCACATGCTGTGGATTTGTGGATCTGAATTCCATAACATAAACACTATGAAAGTGATTGTTGAGTGTCTCCTATGCTCTCAGTGTCTAGGCAGCTGCCTAATTGAAACAAAACTATTTCCCATTGAAATGAGTGGTTTTGGAAAAAATAATGGCCATGCACTTAATGACAGAGTTTTCAGGAATAATTGAAAAATTTAAAGCAAAGAATAGTTATATTTACATATCAAAACATCCACATGAGATAGATATTATAATTATTACTAATATTATCATTATCATTATTATTAGTATTATTACTGCTACTACTATTACAACATTTTTGAAAGGAGGAAACAGATTAAGTTACTTGCCCCAAATAAGACAGCCAGGATTCAAAACCACACAGCAAAAATATCTATTTGTGGTTTTATTTCCATAGCTATGCCAAAAAAAAGAGGCGATTAAAAAAAAAAAAAAAGCTCAAAGTGCTGATTTTATTTACCACTCTGTGAAATACTCTGATAGAGCCCTGCTTGTTGCTCTGTGGCTGGGACGTCCCATGGCAGCACCTAGACATCTGCCATGGAGACTGCATTGACAGCCTAGGGAGTATTAGAAGACAGTCCCTTTGGCAAGCTCAAGGACATTATTACAGGGAGCAATAGAAGTGGTGATGGTGACGAGGGGCTCTTACAATGGAGGTTTGGCAGCTTGTCTCATTGCAAAGGCTTCTGCAACAAAGGAAGATAGTAACAGATGGGTGGTAGTGGAAAAGACTCAGTTGTGAATTTAAGTCAACACCCCAGCCACTCACCGCGCCTAGGGACGCCAATGAATGTGATAGGCCTGTTGCTACATTAGGCAATGGAATTTAAAACAGAAAAATCTGCATATTTCTTGACAAATTCCTACTATTGCCTTTCTCCTGACATGGCCTACAAAAAACAACAGGATTCCTCTATTAAGATGAAGAGACTGTGTTGGAATAGCAAAGTCAACATAAAGGGGGTAAGAATTGCATTCACGACATCAAGGGATTAATTCGCAAAGTCCTAGTTCAAACCTGACCTGCAGTGCTATTATGAGAGCTGGAATCTGGTAGTCTTCATTCTGAGCTTTTAGATCATCTGTACATTTTGGCTATTATTAGAACATAGATATAAATATTGACTAAAACAATCGGCAAATCATGAAAACTCAGCAGAACTTGGAGGGAACATAATGTAGGATTTAGAAAGATCCACTCCTGGGTGACACACTGCAGATTTTTATGAATGACGACTTGCTATAGTTTGGATGTGGGGTGTCCCCTAAAAGCCCATATCTAAAGGCTTGGTCACTAGTCTATGGTCCTATTGGGAGATGGTGGAACCTCTAGGGGGTTGCGAGTCATTGAAGGATGTTAGGTCTTTGTGGCCATGCCCTTCAAGGTGATATTGGGACCTGTGGCTGCTTCCTGCTTCTGTTTGCTTCATGGTCACCATAAGTTCAACAGACTTGGTCAACCGTATGTTCCCACCACGATGTACTATACTACCACAGGCCCAAAGCAATGAAGTCAAGTGATCATGGACCAAAAGGTCTGAAATTGTGGGCCAAAATAAATCTTTCCTCCTTGTAAATTGATGATCTCAGGTATTTGTCTCAAAGAAGGAAGGCAACTAACACACCTCGACTCAGCTAGTCAGTGTGAGTATCTCTAATTTCACCAGCAGAGTCTCAGCTTGAGCTCTGCCAACAGTCTTGAGCTTCATGGGATCTGAGAGGGAGCTTGCACCACCATGATGCAGACACCAGGGGTGACCACAGACTTCATATATTCCAGGTGACTCTGACCTTCAAAGTAAAACTAGTCTCTGTTTTATGGGTAATAATAGTGGCAAATAGACCCAAAGATTGTTTCTAATTTTAAAGATAATGGAATACTATATAGGAGTAACTAAGGAAAAAACAAACAAACAAGGCAGGTGCCTTTCAATGGCACAAATACTATAGATTTCCTCAAACCTATATCAGGGAACAACGATGAAAACTCTACACTCAATCCATATCCTTTTATACTGGAGTCTTCAATAGACAATCTTTGATATGCAAAACCTCAGAAAATATACCTGCTATGTCCCATTCTTGAAAAAGAAAAAAATCTATTTTAATCAACAGAAAAATTAAAATTCAAAACTCACGATGATTTTGTGATATACAGAACTGATGAATAATGTATAGAGCTTACTACAAAATCATAAGCACGTCTACAAAAATGAACATAAGTGTGAAAAGCATATAGAAATATTTGTTTATAGATTATATTTGTATATGTATTTAAAAATGAAATATGGTGGATAATTTATGGGATCAAAAAAGTGTAAAGAAAAAATGTATTTGTAATTCTGCCTCTGAGAGAAAATACCTGATACTTCAGAATATTTCTTCTTGCTATGTAAGGGCAAGTGTGCAAGCTGCACAGTATAAATAAATTTTTATTCTTATATATTAAAAACTTAATGACTCAAAATCCAATTTTTTAAAATTCTGAAACTATATAGTAATATATCTACATAATGTTGTGTACTATAATTTCAAAAGTTTTCCTTTCATGAGCTCTTAGATCATCTGTACATTTTGGCTATTATTAGGACATAGATATAAATCTCTAGACTGGATAGAGTCCTAAATGTGGGATTGGTTGGGCCAAAGGCATTGTCTTTATGAAGCTTTTGATAAAAATTTTTCATTAATTTATATGATCTCCATTTGTGAATGATAGTGTCATTCACAGATATCCTTAGAAAATTTAATTTTCCAATTTTAAAGCAAATGGTGGCATATTTTTTTTTTCCATTTGGTTCATGTCATCGGAATCAGGGTTTTCTTTCTGGAATAAATGTGGCTGGAGAAGTTCTGCCCAGACTCATGGTATATCTCAGTTTTTTACTTCAGTCAACTGTGCCTGCATTCCAACAGCACCAACCCCTCAACCTTAGCAGACCCACTTTCTGCCTACCACCTCACACAGTGCTTCCATGACACTGTCTTTTTAACCCTTAGCAACTTTCATAGTCTCATGCCAACCACCAGATAGACTAGAGCAAAGAAAGTAAGGGCTTGGGTTAGGAGCATGGAACAATATTCTCCTAAAATTTGCTAATTAGAAGTAGGAAACCAATTCTTATTGGTGTATTTGATTTAACTTCCTTGATGAGATAAAGCTTAAAAACATTAGAAATTAATATATTCTCAGAGTCACCAGTAGCTGATCAGTACCAGGTGACTTTTACCTTATCCCAATAACCAGTTGTGTGTTAACAAATGCACTTTGGTTTTCTTTCCTCATACCCCAAAGTGAAATGATAACTCTAAGAAACTTTATATATACATTTATGTTTCTTATTTGCATTTCTTTGAGATTTTCATATGATTTCACATAATTTTATTAGGTGTTGTAATTCTGTTAATTTCCATGTCCTTTGCTCAACTTGCTGTTAGAATTTCTCTTTTAAGTTATTTGTGCATTATAGTCAGTAACCAGTTGCAAATCCTATAACATATATTTACCCTTAAACTCCTTCCTGATGTTTATATATAAACTTTATTTCCAAGATTTCTGGTCATTTTCTGACCCTGTTATCTGAGGGAAAGAAGCATTATAATCCTATTGATGAATTTGGGAGTAGAATATACATAAATGTCTCTATATATGTATATTTGTACACATATGCACACACACATATATATGCATGTACATAAATACATGCACACACACATATTAGTGCATCTCATGTCTCTGGGCTATAACACCCTGTTGATTTTTTCCCCCAAGTTCTATTTTTCAAGTTACCATGGTTACATATTATTTAATCAAGAAAGTACAAGGTGATTATGTGAATACATGTTATAATAAAATACCATTTTCCAATTATCAAGTCTGTGAGCAAATGTTTAATTTCTATGATAAAACTTTTATGATTTGATATGTGTGATATTTAAACATGGCTCCTGTGGATGGGGCAAAAGATGTCGACTGCAGTGAACTGAACTGTGGCTTGTGCCACCAGCTGGCCTGTGGCATGACAGAGAAGGGACTCTGCTAGTCACAAATTACATCTGTCTATGACTCTATTTGTTAGACAATCTGGCACCAGGAACAGCTGAGAAGAAAGATTTGAAAACAGCTTGCTTGATTGATGTGCCTAGAGTTATCTCTAAATCCAAATAAAATGTTAAGTGCTATCAAGAATTCATAAATCAGGCATGTCTTTCTTTGAGCCATGACAAGATCTCACTAAAGTTTTTATGACACCCGCGTGTGAGAGATATAATTGGCTTGAATTCAACAATAGAATTTAAACCTGCTTGTACCACACAATTAATTAGGTCACATTTTTAACCTGATTCAGCTGTGAGGCAGAGCCCAGGATCTAGCATTTAAGTCATGCTGTTGAAAACAGCTGGATCTAGGGTTTTCAACCATGTAAGAGAAATTTAGTATCAATTAAGAATGCAAAAAGTTGGGAGAACAGCTGTGATCACCAGAGATCTACTTATGGATAGTAAGGTGTCAATCAAGACAGGCATGATTAATACAGGGCAGCTGAGCCCCCAACCACTAGGACCTCACTTTGGGGAGACATTATCAAAATGCCTGACTTTCATAGGTTATAACAAGAAGTGTTCACATTTTTATATCTATGAAAACTCTAAATGTCCAAAAGACAGTGCCAATGTCCGTCAGCAGGCAAAACGTTAAGAAATATTTTTTTCTTCTTCATTGTATTAGACTGATTAGCACTAGCTCTGCCTTAGATTGAAAAGGAATGGCAAGAAAAATAGCGTGAAGCTCATGAATCAAGAGGAAGATTAGACAATCAAACTCAAAATATGAGTAAAAAGACCATGAACAGGTAGGAGGTACCACAGTCAAAGTTATGCACAAGGACCAGATGGACTCTGCTAACATCTGGTCACCAGCCCTGCTGACCCAGATTCTGATGCTAAGGTGCATCTCCCACACCTCGCTGGTGACTGAAGTCTTTGCTGAATGCATTCAGGATGCAAAATCCTGGACAGAGCATCTGAGTAGCTGATCCTGGTCATGTGCCCACAGGAAGCTGACTTTGGCCATAGGAAGGGAAAATCTAGAACTCTCAGTGTCTTGAATGAAAGACAGAGCCCTTGACTCCATTAATCAAGAAAGTACAAGGTGATTATGTGAATACATGTTATAATAAAATACCATTTTCCAATCATCAAGTCTGTGAGCAAATGTTTAATTTCTATGATAAAATTTTTATAATTTGATATGTGTGATATCAAATTATAAGAACGGGAGGGAAGGGGACTGGATGTTGAGTAGTGAAACACACCAAACACACACACACACACACACACACACACACACACACATTCACACACATTCTTTCACATACAATATGTAGATTTGTGTATCAGAAATTTTAAAGTTTTGCATACTTATTATGTAAAAAAATTGTTTCCTGTTTTTTACAATTTGTTTTTAAAGTATGTTTCTTAAGGTTTATTTTCTTTCTTCTTTCCCCCCACCCCCGACTTTTGATCAAAGAATTTCTTCTTGTTTACTTGAATGATAAAAGCCTGGTGTATCTTCCTGGAAATCAGATGTTTGGATCCAGCAGCCCAGTGGCCCAAATTAAGTGCAGAGTGATGTGGGCAGTGTGCGCTTCTGGCAGAGAAAGCTCATTTCTGGAGAGTTTCTCATCTGCAGCTCTCAAAACTTGTACACCCGGGGCGGCACCACGTGCTCCAGGACCCCATTCCTACAGCTGCCACTCACCACCATGTTTACCACTCGGAAAGTTAGTGACCTAGGCCTTGAAAGAAGTTTCCCAGTGTCATCTTTGTCCCCAGCCAGTAGCTCAGAACTCTCAGGAAAGATACTTTTGAATCCTATTAGATTCTTCGGAATAGTTATAGCATGAAAAATGGTGAGCAGTGGCTCCCAAAAGCCTAAACGAAGGGGGTTATCCTGTGATCAGATGGCATGCTTCCAACTCAAGCCCTAGAACATCTAGACTATGAAATTTGTGGCTTTTGAAATGTCTTCTTAATTTTTGAGAGATTCTTCTTTCTAAGGCAAGTGATCTGCTAGTCAGTCCTCTTCGCCTTCCTCCAGAAACAAAGTGATCTCTGTTCTTTTTATATTTTGTCACCTCTTCCTTTGAATTCCTGCCTTATTATTTTTTTCTTGATGCCCATAGAACGATGCAAGGCAAAACAAGTCAGTCAAGGAAGTTTGCCATATCCCCATATCTCATAGAGGCCTGTGGGCTATACTCCTCTCTCTGCCCTCACATCGACCTAGTTAAAACTGCTCAGCTCAAATGCTGTCTCCTCACCCCCAAGTCACCCAGATTTCCCTCACCCTTGCCTGCACTGTTCCCCCAGTGTTCTCATTGTGTTTCTCTAACACTTAATTGCACTCTCTCTCATAATCACTGATGTCTTCAACCCACATCGCTAGCCAGACTGCAAGCTCCCTGCTAGAGACTTACCCATCACTGTAATCTCAGGGTCAAGTTTAGCTAGTTGAACAAATGCATAGACTTGAGGAAAAAAAGAGGAAGGAAAGCAAGAAGAAACGTTTTTCTTAGAGCCTCTAGATTTTTTCCTAAATTGGTAACATTTAGGATCTCCTTATGGTTTGTTAATCGAGTTGGGAGAACTAAATTAAAGAGTTAAAGAATTAAAGCACTCTTTTATTTCTGCTCTGATTAAAGCATAATACATGTATTGCCATTTAACATACTGATCATAAATAATTACTGATAGAAAAACCATTACATTAACATGTCTTTTGATAATAGTTTCTATGTAATACCCAATTCTTGGTAATAAATGCATTTATTCTGCATTGGTAGAAAAACGAATTGTTCACTATGAAAATGCTATCCATTAGCATTCCTGTTCCTAAACAATATACAATCTCATCTTTTATGGCTCAGCTGCACACTGCCTGGATGATACTTTAGACATGAGCCAACTTTTCACATCTAACAAATGCCCAGTAAAGACACTTCGAATTCCAGTTGGACTGATCTTGCCCCTTCTCCAGAGGGCACATAAATGAATAAATACAAGGAAATCCCCTCCCACAGCACACACACATGCACGCACGCAATTCTCAGAGCAGCTGTGTTATATTATAAGTTGGAGGGCTTTTGTTAGTTCAGATGTCTCAGGTCTTCGAGGCACTCTGGAGAAGAAATAAATATTATGAGTAAGTCTCGTTTCCATGCTTGTAGTAGGGAAACACTTACCAGCACAGTTTACTACAGTTTTATACTAAAACAATCTCATAAAAGAATACCAGCATTACTCACTCAGCACATGACTGCTGAGACAAGATGGTGTCTGTTTTGTTCTCTAAATACTCAAAACATGATTTCATTCAGACTCATTTCCAGCTGGACTTTCTTTTCAGCGAAACTAATCAGAATAATCATGGATTGTGTGCTCACTACCCTATTCTTTTTAGTTCTTTCTTTTTTATTTTACTTTACCAAATATTGCATATTTATAAAACTTTACACATGAGAGAATGAGAGAGATCAAATACAAATATCTGAACTGTGGAAGGAAAGGCAGGTTGGACCTGGGTGGGAACTCAACTTGGAATCCAGGTTAGGATCTGGCCTTCTTTAAAAGCTCAGGGTCTCAAGTTGACAACTTGGTAACAAGAAAAATATGTAGTGGAGACTGGTATAAGTATGAATTTTTTAATTTACCAGGAGAAAGAACTCTCCCTTCATCAAAATGCTAAAAGTGGGAGAGAGGGAAATACTGGAGAATGGTATTGACCAAATTATATTGTTATGTCATGAGCAGGTATGAATATGTAACAATGAATCCCACCATTATGTACAATTGTAATGCTCCAATAAAATATGGAAAAATCACTAAATGTCTGCTCAATCTGTACATTACTGTCATATCGTATGGGAAGCCAATTTAGAAGAGGTCTTCATGAACATGAAGTTAGAACAAGGAAACACAGAGAAATTTACTTTTAATGGCCCCAGCCTAAGATAGATAGATCCATCTTCCTATGAGATCTTGTCAAAGGGATTAGAAAACACTTTACCATGCTCGTCTCAAAGCCTGGGACATTCTTTCCCCGTTCTTCACTAACTTTGACTAATCCTTGTAATCTTAGCTTAATTATCACTTTCTTAGAGAGACCTTTTCTGATCTTCTTACCTAAGGGCTCCTGCTGTATACTCCAGAGCACCCTGTACTTTCTCTTTATAGTACCTGACCTCAGTTTGTGCTTCTATATTTACGTGTTGCTTTAAATTCTGTCTACCTCTAGACTTTCAGCCCCAGGAGAGCAGATATGTTTGTTACGAGCCCTGCTGGGCTCTTAGCACCTACTGCCATGCCTGGCACAGCCACAAGCATTTGGTGTGCATTTGTTGAATGATCAAACAATGCCTGGGGTGGGCGTGGCTAAGAGCACAGGTGCTGGATTTGGGGTTCCTGATTGAAATCCTGGCTCTGCCACTTAATAACTGTATGCGCTTGAATGAATTATAAAATTAGTTCTCTTATCTGGAAAATGAGGTCAGTGATGGCACCTGCCTCACAGCATTCTAATGGGGATTAAATACATTAATAGATTCCAGCAGTTGGAAAGGTGACTGGCACAACCTAAACACACAAGCAGAGTTAGTTGTTAAATCATCATCTTTGCTGTTGTTTTTGCAGTGATGGGGATTGAACCCAGTCCTGCCAGGCAAGTGCTCTACCCCTGAGCCACATAACCCGCCTTCATATCATCTATTAAAGGATAATTTTAGGAAAAATTGGAAAATTAGTTGCTAAATTTCCCTGGGACATTATCAAAAGGGGTACTGCTGATACTAACCTCTCAAGATACTTATTTTTCCATACTAAAGTAGGATGAACTTTTTACCACAAAATTTTTATATTAAATACGTGAATATCTTAAACAGGTTATATCCAAACCCTTCCAGCTTTTTTTCCCCCCATGTTGTTTTAGGTCTATGTATTGATCCATTTTGTGGGGACTTCAGAGATTAACTCTGATGGCAATTATATTGTCCTTATTTCCAAGTTCTTAGGAGGGACATCTCTGGAACAGAGACTTATGGATAATGATATTCAAGGTAGAAATCTTTTAGAATCTAGAAAGAGAAGGATATGAACATTAGAACTATGTGCAATTCTTTAACAATAGAGGTAATCACTGTGTCTGTTTAATCATATTTTAAAGGTTTTACTGACAAATACTGTGGGGCAAAACCCTTGTTTAACAATTATATATTGTAAGGAAAAACTCGAATTGCTGTTAAGAATCTTAGTCTCTGGTTCATTCATTCAACATTATTAAGCACCTAATATGTACCAGGCATTAAACTAGGTCGATGACACTTTTTCAGTTTAAACAAAATAATGACACAAATAGGATTCTGTTGGTTGATGAGTTGATATTTTTTGGTCATCTAAAATCTTATAAATTATTTTTATATATCGTTGTCTGTTATTTTCAACCATAAAATACTGACAATGATAATGTGTGAAAATCTGTTGCTAAAATAACCAAAATGGGTCAACATTGTTTTTAACTTTATATACACATGAAGTGCATCCTCTAGACATTAGCCATAACTACCATTCAAAGAGCTTATTTCCATACAAAAACAAGCATTTTTTTTTACTTAAAATTAAGATATAGTCATGTCAAAAATTACCCTTTGTTTCCAGTAAGCTCATTATGACACTAAACTCAAAATTAGGTTTTTCTGATAAGGCTTTCTATATTTGAACCTTCATTTGTTCACCTTCTCCCTATTTGGGATCTCTACTTTCTTATCTCATCACACAGGAATTCTTCCGTTTTCATTCTGTAAGATGAGATTTTAGCCCATGTTCACATGAATATCTCATAAACTAAACCAGTGCACTGATTCTCAGAATTAGTCTTGGTCACTGTTACATGATTGTTATTCTTATTGTTCTCAATGTCTTATATTTTTCCTATTTTTTTTACACAATGAATAGCTATAATCAGAAAAATACTTTTAAAAATAAAGTTTGAGAGAACAAAGAATGCCTAAAGGTCAAACCAGTTTATTACAGTCTCCAAATATTTCTCAACTCAGAGAGACAGAGCCAATCACAGTTTCATCTGGCTATTGACAAAACAACATCTCAGCGTTAATTTGCTCACAAAAAGAGAAATCCATGGAAAAGATCTTCTCAGGTATGTGTTTTAATAATACATAAAAGACTATAAGTCACAGCACAAGTGTTCCAGAACTTGGCCTGGTCAGTGCAGTTCTGTCCAGGTTCCTTGCCCTGGGCTAAACTAAAGCAACCTCTGGTCTGGTCCACAGGCCACACACCCAGGCTTTGAATGAGGGCCAAGAGCATAGTTAATCTGCCTACCCTAATCCTGGTGATTACCAGGACATTACAAAAGCAAAGCCAAGAGAAGGGAGAACTGGTTGTCTCTGTGAATTTATATTTTTATTAATTTAAATCTTCTGAGAGCATCAGAGTTATGCACAGGCCATGTTTATTTATCCTTGCATCAGCTCAAAGAGACCGTTGCAAAAATAGACGATGAATAAACTGACGTGCCGTACTGATTCAGTGGTGTAGCATAATTCTCCCAGAGTTATTTTGTGTTGCTGAGCCACTGAGGTGCTGAGGAGCCAAATGAAGGATTCTCCTTTCCTGAAATGGTGCATTTTTCAAAACTGGAAAATTCTTCATTCTTAATCACACACTTCTGATCCCTTATTTGCCCAGCAGAGCCACTCTAAGTGGACTGCACTATTAGCAGAGGATGCTAAGAGATGCCACCATTAAATTCAGTCATATACAGAAATATGTTCAAAATCTGAGTGCCAAAATGGCAATTGCTACTAGGTGAGGAGAAGGGTGAGCTGATTGCTTTTGAGCTTTCGATCACCTGGTAAGAAAAAGTGCTAGTAATTTTGGGAAACAATTTGCAAAGTTGCTTTAAATATGGTGTGAACAGTTCAAATATATTATGCTCTTGTTTTCTGAAATGAAGATCCCATAAATCAAATTAAATCAAACTAAAATTAATCGATATAGAGATCTCCTAAGGACTTGCTATGTGAAATGTTATTTATAACATTGTGTGTGTGTCTGTGTGTGTGTGTGTGCTTGCTAACTCAAATTTGCAAGTATGAGCCACCCTGTCAAGGTGACTGGCTTTGCAAATTAGATTAATGTTTCCCCTTCCTGAAAACCCTAATCCTCTCTTCAGTATTCCGTCAAGCTGACTACTCCCTTCCTCTTGAGGAACTTCCTTCCCCTTCTGCTCACAAGAATGCAAACATCTGGATTTCCTCCAACTTCCCTGACAATTATTTCTCACTCTCTTTTGCTTTATTAACTTTCCCTTCTTCCTCAAAAACAGCCTATAAAAGTAAGTTTTTACTAGGGGCTCAGTTCTCATTTCTGTTCCATCTATATTCTCCCATGATGATCTCTGTTCCTGGTGGATAAACAACACCAACATACTGAATGTCCCCAAATTTATCTTCATGCCCAAACCTCCTTTCTCACCTCCAGACCTAAATTTGAACTGCTTACTAGACATTCTGAATAGGATCTCAAACTCAATGTCCAAACCTGAAATCATGATTAAAAACCTTTTCCTCCTTAAACTTTTTTTTTTTTTTCTTATTCAATCTTCTGTCCCTTAGTCAATCACAACACATCCATCTGGTTATGCAATCTGGACATTATTTTTGATCCTTCTTTCTGCCTCAGCAAGTTCTATCAGTCCAACACCCCAAAGGGAAGCAGAAAATTTTTTAATAACACCCTAGAAGTGACACATCAGTCTGTCTTCTGAGTTCAGAAGTGAGTTGTTTAGTCCATCCCACACTCAAGGAAAGAGGATCACATGAGGGGACTCCATGCTAGGGCCAGGAGGCAACCTAGAATATTCTACTACTCTAAGGGTAGATTTGGCAAGGAGTGCTCTCATCCTTCTGCAGAGCTCCAAGCCTTGCCCAGAACTTCTCTTCTCACAAGCCCCAGTGGGTGCAGTCGTTAATGTTTCTTTTGGATTCCAGTATCTGGCTGAGGGTCTCAGAAGTGTTTGTTGAATGGGATTGAATTGTACAATTCTAAGCCGTAGTCGTAATATATAAACAGTACTGAGGGTGGAACTAAACTGAGAAATAAAGCTTATTAGATGGGATATTTCTTTTGAAGACGATATAGTTCATTGTTTTTTCATTTTCCCATAGTGCTCTAAAAACATGCAGTAGGAGTGTGGAACTGTAGTTATTGTAACAAAGGAAGGACACAGGCACAGAGAAATAGGGATGATACTTGCAGAGGCCCAGATGATGGTTTCCGGTCTGCTCCGTATCTGTCTACAACACCTTAGGAAATTCCAAAGAGGTTTAGGATTGAGTGAGGCAGAAGAGATGAGGATACAGAAAGGAGGCTTGTAGGACACTCAGGCGCCAGGTTCCAGTTGCATTATAAAAAAGAACCAACCAAGGACATTGCTTATCACTGTCCTCAGGATCCTAAATGATAAAGCCCAGGGAAGGTCAAAATAAAATTATCTCTTTTCCTGTACATGGAATATGCCCAGAATTTTCCCCTAATGACTTGGGTTAATATATTGTATTTTTGGTCTCTATAGAAAGCATAGACTTTAAGCATCCAGTATTATGAAACCCCAGTCCATCTTTCTCTCCAGTGTTGAGCATGTCTCCGAACAATCATTTCCTCAAGTTATAAAAGCAATTCTGTATGATTTATTGCAACTCTAAGAGGAAAGAAAAATGAGGCCTAAGAGAATATACCAAGAGAATCCCTTGTAATTATTTCATCCCCTTATCAAAAGAATTCATCCAAGGCCCAAAATTCCTAAGGAGAAAAGAAGATATGGATTCATTTATTCATTCTTTGATCACAAAATAGCTATATAGTACAGCAACACATTAGGAGCTCTGCTACACCCAGGAAATGGAATAAAAGACATAAAAATCAGTCTTCAATAAACTTCCATTCTTGTGGAATGAGAGATTCATGAACAGATGAGGATTCTATTGCACAGTGTGCTGTAAATTTAGAGGGGCAAGCATGGAGTGGGTGCTCCCAATAAGAGCAGAGGAGAGAACATCCTACCTGAACTTTACTTAGGTAAAGAAGAACCAGGTGGAATCTTGAAGGATAGGAATATTCTACAAGAAAGAAACAGGGGAGGAACCTCCCAACAGAAAGGAAAACTTATTGAAAGGTATGGAGGCCACAAAGAACATGGTGATTTCAAGGAACTACTGAAATGCCTAAGATAAAAGGGAAGATGAGAGAGGGGAGGTGAACAGAGGCTTGCCATGCTTCAGAGGATGGAGTTCATCTGGAACCATGCAGAATGACAGAACTTTGCAAGCAGGACAGCAATGTTGGCAAGTGTATGTATTAGGTGGAGCTCTCTGATGCTGGTGTGGAGGAATGATTGACAGGGAAAACCATTAGGGAGCTGCTGAAGAAGGCCTTCCACTGAGACAGAAAGTGGTGAGGAAGAAACAAATTAGAGAGGCCTTCAGAAGGTAACACTGATAGGACTCAGATTAAATACAGGCCAAAGGAAAAGTGTCAGGGATGATTTATAGCACAATGACTTGGGAAGCTGAGTAGAAGATGATAATGTTCATTAAAATGAGAGATTAAGAAATTTCCAGGTTTCAGGGAGGATGATGAGGTTAGTAATGAACATACTGATATTAGTGACCTATGACTAATTTCTCCTGGTACCTTGGGAACCTGTGACCTTAGATTAATTAAATTAAGACAGACTGGTCAGTGGCAATTTAGTCCATAGTTCTTGAGAAACTTTATAAACACCCCATAATAACTTCCCACTTTATATGGAGATCAGGACAGGGAGGAGAACAAAAAAGGGATATGACCTTATTTGATGGTGTAGTTGGATATAGATGATTAGCTCTTTATCTAACACTATCTTACCCCTAAGAGTACTTCAACATTGAAAACCCATGTTATAGGAGTCAACTTAAAGCCATGTCAACTTGAAAAGTTTTGAATTTATATTCAACGCATTTATTAAACACAATACATATGCCAGTCACTATTCTAAAGTACTTGCTTTTACTGAACTCATCAGTAGGAGGGAGCACATTGTTATGGTTTGAATAAGAAGTGTTCCCTAAAAAGCTCATATGTTGAAAATGTGGTATTCAATGTAGAAAGTTTCAGATGTGAAATGATTATGAGAGCTGTAACCTCATCAATGGCTTAATCTATTTGATGTGTTAATAATAGGAATGGATTACTGGGTGGGAACTGTAGGCAGGTGGGATGTGGTTGGAAGAATTAAGTCACTGGTGTGTGCCCTTGACCTATGTCTTGTCCTTATCTTCTCATGTTCTTTCTCTCTCTGCTTATTGGATGCCATGAGCTGAGCAGCTTTCCTTTACTCTGCCCTTCCACCATGACATTCATCCTCACGTAGGCCCAGAGACATGGAGTCCACTGACAATAGGCTGAACCTCTAAAACTGTGAGCCCAAAGTAAATTTTTTCCTCCTCTTAAGTTGTTCTTGTCAGGTATTTTGGTCACGATGATGAAAAGCTGATTGACAAACACTTATTCATTCCTGAATTTGCCTCTTACATCTTAATTTGTAGGAATTTGGAAGTGGGTACAGTATCAAGCTATGTTGATGTACAGAAGTGTTTCAGCATAATGAGAAGAATAGAAAGCCATTGTGGAGATATGGCCTGTAAATGGCATTTTGTTTTAAATGGTCTCTTGCAGTGGATAAGTGGATAAGGCAAAGTGTAAATGTTTTCTGTCTTTCTAATCTCACTGTTAATTCTTGTTGAATATTAGCCCTTTTAAAGATTAATTTAATATTATATCTCAACAGTTGTTTTTCAGTTGCTTGTGGGCAGCTATGTAGGAAACACAATATACAAATGTTTCCAAATACAGAAATATAGAAGTGGGGGTCATACATGAAAAGATGTTATCTAATGCTGAAAAATGGTTAAAACCACTCTAGTAATAGCAAAAGTAGCAGTGCCAAGGGCTTAACTTTGGGAAAAAAACAATATTAAATTCTGCATGGGGAAAGGAATTTATGAGGATAACAACAAATAACAACAATATCAACAAATAAACAAAAACAACAAAAAAAGAGCTCTACCAAAGAAGAGAAAAAGACTTCAAGCATAAAAAATTAGGTTATAATGTCACAGACTGGTGAAAATTCAAGCAAGATATGTATTGAGAAACATATTTGTTTAACAAGTTCTTTATTATTATTTTTTTTTAGTTGTCAATGGACCTTTATTTATTTATATGTGTTACTGAGAATCAAACCCAGTGTCTCACACATGCTAGGCAAATGCTTTGCCTCTGTGCCACAACCTCAGACCCAGCAAGCTTTTTTTTATTTCAATTTGGCTTTTGGAAAATATTTTTTGCCAGGAAAATTTTAATTGTATTCATCTTTCTGTAACTTCTAAGTTTTGTGTTATATGAAAACTGTAATAAACAACAAAATTTCATGCATATATATTAAATTACGTATATATGAAATATATTTGATTTCATAAACATGAAATTTTATTATACATGTGAATATAATATATATCTATTCTCTCATGCTCTCTTCTAGTACTTTTTATTCATCTGTAATTTAACTTTGGTGTAATGTGTAAGGTACTTACATAATTACTTTTAAAGATGGATATCCAATATTCTAATAAGTCATCTATTCCCACTGACTTAAAATATCATCTTTATCATTGAGCTATTTATTTATAATCTGGTGCTACACTATTTTAATTATTATGACTTTATAACATGTTTTAAGACTTGGCAGGAAAATTGTTCTTTTTTCCACATTTTCATGATTATTTTTGCTTATTTAGTTTCTGTTCTAAAATCCATTTTTCTGAAGAAAGAAATTGAAGAAGACATAAGAATATGGAAAGATTCCCATGTTCATATATACACAGAATTAATATTGTTAAAATTACCATATTACCAAAAGTAATATACAGATTCAATGCATTCTCCATCAAAATACCAATGGTATTCTTCACAGAACTAGAAAAAAACATTCCTAATTCATTTGGAAGAATAAAACACCCAGAATAGCCAAAGCAATTCCAAGCCAAAAAAGCAATGCTTGCGGCATCACAATACTTGACTTCAAATCATACTACAGAGCTATAGTAACAAAACTACATTGTACTGGCATAAAAACGGATACTTAGACCAATGGAACTGAATAGAAGACACAGAGACAGACCCATGCAGAATCATCATCTGATCCTTAACAAAGGTGCCAGAACATACACTGAAGAAGAGACGCCTTTTTAAACAAATGGTGCTGGGAATAATAGATATCCATATGTAGAAAACTGGGACTCAATACTTATCTCTCACCCTTCACAAAAGTCAACTCAAACTGGATCAACAACACAGTAAGTAAAACAGAAACTATGCAACCCCTAGAAGAAAATGTAGGGTCAACACTCCAACATATAGGCATAGGTAATGACTTTCTAAATGGGACTCCTAAAGTTTAGATAATAAGATCAAAAATTAATAAATGGGATGGCATCAAATTAAAAAACTTTTGCACAGCAAAGGAAACAATGAAGTATGTAAAGAGAGAAAAATCTTTCCTAACTACTCTTCTGCCAGAGGATTAATATTCAGAATACATAAAGAACCCCCCAAATTTAACACCAAAAATCCCATTAATAAATGAACATATAAATTAAACAGACACTTCTCAAAAGAAGAAATAATATGAATGGCCAACAAATGTATGAAAAAAAGTTCAACATCATTAGCAATTAGGGTAATAAGAACTACAATGAGATTTCATCTTACTCTATTTAGCATCAACCATCAAGGATGCAAAACAATCATAAATGTTAGAGCAGATGTGGGGGGAAAGAAACACTTTTATACTGTTGGTGGGATCATAAATTAGTATAACACTATAGAAATCAGTATGGAATTTCCTCAAAAGCTAGGAATGGAACCACTGTGTGACCCAGCTATACCACTCCTCAGTATTTATCTTACAAATTAAAGTCAGCATACTAGAGTGATACTTGCACAAACTTGTCTATACCAGCACAATAGCCAAATTACAAAACCCACCAAGGTGGCCATCAATGGATGAATGGATGAAGAAAATACGTTATTTATACCTAATGGAGTTTAATTCAACCACAAATAAGAATGCAGTTATGTAATTTACAGGAAAATGGGTAGAACTTTTGTGAACTTTATATTAAGCAAAATATGCCAAACTCAGAAAGTTAAGGGTTGTATGTTTTCTGTCATATGTGGAAGCTAGGGAGGAAAAAGGAAAAGAAAGGTGGTAGGAGGGGCCCCATGAAAATTGAAGGGAGAATATTAGAAAAACAGATGAAGGGGAGGAAAGAGTGGAAGGAAAGGGGAATTACCAGGCAATGCTAGGAGCTGTTTGGGAAAACTGAGTATATATTAAACCCAAATACAGATAGCCCTCTTACCAGGTCTAAGAAAAAGTGTGTGAACTAAGGTTACATGCACAGGATTGATGTAAAAGTGGAAGAGGGAAAACATTTTCTGTTAAGAGAAATCAAACTCTAAAATCCCTTCATAACTTGCAGCCTCGTCCAACATCTTAGGTACTGATACACCAAGATCAAAACTTCATAATCAGAATGAGTGACTGCAGGCTAAATAGATAGAATTCAATAATCAAATCTCCTATTCACAATCCCGTGGGTGATGAAAGCTATGGACGTACATAAATAATAGTGTTTCTTGGTGAAATCCTCGTGTTTCCAAGGTCATAGGTGCTAGGTCTAGTCATTACCCCCTTTATCTCCACAGATAATGGGGTACTTTGGAGATGAGATGAAATTTAAAGGTAGTAGGTTCTGAGATTTTTTTTTTTACTAGATACCCAAGAAATAGCAGGGATTGGTGGTTTATTCTGAAGCCATACATGAAGTTTCTGGTTTGCTAGAAGTTGCCTGTTGAGTCTCAGAAAGAAGACGGCATCCTTTCCCACCTTCTCAAGCTCATTGAGACAAAGCCCCACTAGGATCCAAATCTTTCTCATCATTAGTCATCTGTACATTGGATCACTGTTTAAGCCTGGCTGATGGTTGATAGCCATTTGTAAAGAGAACTGGGTAACTCTCCCACATATGGCAGGCTTTATCCAAAGGGATTTTTGGACAGCTCTTTCTTGGTCCATTGTCTTTTTAGTCTCAATGGATAAACATATTAGCTATTTCCGTGATTTCTCAGTTATATACATTAGAGAAGAAGACAAATTAACCACATGCTTTGACTAGTTTAACCAGTAAACTTGCTAAGGCATTAAAAATACACATTATAATGTGACATGTGACATTTATGTTTGCAATCTAGATATAGTGGTTTAAAGGAGAAAAATTATAATCAGAAATTAGGTAAACTCAGAATTCTATTAGAAATCTACCTCCATTGTTTACTTGTTGTAAGACTATTTTTGATTTTTTGGCATTGAGGATTGAACTCGGGGGTGCTTAACTACTGAGTCACATCTCCAGCTTTTTTTTTTTTTTTTTTTTTTTTTTTTAGAGACAGGGTCTCCCTGAGTTGCTTAGGGCCTTGCTGAATTGCTGAGGCTGACTTTGAACTCACAATCCTCCTGCCTCAACCTCCTGAGTCACTGGGATTACAGGCGTGTGCCACCACACCCAAGTCTACAATTCTTAATCTTTCAGAGCCTGATGTTTCTTGACTGCAAAATAAACATTTATTGTTGCAATGAATAGAGATTTTTTTTTTTGGAAAGATATTGGATAGCTTATGGAATCCTTAGACCATGGAGAGCAAGACAGGAATGAAGGATAGTCAGGTGTCTAGAACTATGGCCAAGATCTCAGCAGAGGAACAGCCTGGTCGGGGTGACACAGCTCTGCTGCTGGACACTGAGAACAGCCACTGGCACTGCCATCAGTGGATACTGGATACTGCTGAAGGCACCGCCATGACTGCAGAATGCTCTTGGCACTACTGCCACTGAACACTTGATGCCACCACCAGTAGAATAAATCTTAACTCTCTCTTCTTTCTGTTATTTGTTCCAGATGCAAAGGCCCTTCAAAGGCATCTGATTGCCTGAGCTTAGGTTATTAATTCTGTACCCAGAGATAAAGGATGAAAAGAGTGAGTATTTGCTTTTCTTACTTTTTACAAAGAGCAGGTACACGACTTTTACCAAAACTCATGTAAACACACAAAGAGGTTCAAATGCTGAATTTTTAAAAAAGAGTTCATTGTAGAGGACAATGCCTCCCTTGTAAAGATATTTTTATGATTAGTATTAGGTCATAAAATGGCATCAGTAGTTGTCAACATTTTTAAATTATTTTAACATCTCTCTGCACCAGCATTGAGAGTCTAAACAGCCCACAGAGTAGACTGACATTCAAGGTAGATGAAGCCTTAAAAAATAATGACAGCATCTCAGTTTTCTCTAGTGAGTAGATTATGAAATTTGTATCCCCAATAGATAATGTGGAGGGCTTCTTTCTCAGCACTGTGTTAGTTAACTTTTTCATTGCTGTGACCAAAACATCTGGCAAGAACAACTTAGAGGAGAAAAAGTTTGTTTTGGGCTCATGTTTTAAAGTTTCAGTCCATGGTCAGCTGACTCCATTGCTGTGGGTCTGAGGTGATTCAGAACTTCATGGGGGAAAGGGTGCAGTAAATCGCTTGGTTCATAGTAGCCAGGTGGGGGTGGGGGAGAGAGAGAGAGAGAGAGAGAGAGAGAGAGAGAGAGAGAGATATGCCAGGGACAAGGCATAATCTCCAAGGCCAGACCCCCAGTGACTTTCTTCTTCCAGCCACACCCCACCTGCCTAAAGTCCCCACCCACCCAGCAGTCCATTCAAATTTTTAATCCATCAAGTGAACTGATCCACTAATGAGGTTACAGCTCTCATAATACAATCATTTCACCTTTGAACATCTCCACGTCACATAATGCACAAGCTTTTGGCAGGGACACCTCACATCCAAATCAGTACTTAAGTGCTATTAAGGCACATGTGACAACCTTTGGTCTTTGAACTATAGTCATCATAGAATTTTCCACACAGTTTTCATACAGTTACCTTGATTCTTGGTCAGTTTTCAAACTGATACCTTAAATCAGAAAGAAGCACTGAATTAGGGGTTGTTTCGTAGTCTGGATAAGCCATTGTAACACATTGGTGTATTGAAGATGTGCTTTAAAGGGGCAAGGGAGTGATGTGATGGAGGAGAAGTGTAGTCAGTCTGAGAGAAATTAGAGAGCTGAGCAAAGATGTGACGCGCTGATTGGATAATTCAGAAAATAATGGGGCAACAAATTAGAATGCCGTCATGCCTCTCTCTTACTTAATGTGTCATCTGTGCTCCAAGAAAGGCTCAGGCTCCTTAAAGATGCGAGCTGGGGTGACCTTTCATTTGTTCTCCAGATCCACCACCGGTTTCTTCACCTGCCTTGTGCCTTGGGAAACTGACCTCTATCAATGACCTTACTTGTCCTCTAGTTTTCTGCTAAGTCTGACGAATGGTAAAAAATCTTCAGGAAATCAAAGATCCCAGTGAGCTGAACTCCTCAACCAAAGGCATTATCTCATATTAGAAAGCTCTCTGTACACAGTCACCACTGCCTCTAGGTTCCAATAACCTTTTTTTTTTTCCCTGCCTTTTCTCAACTCAAAGGTCTAGAGAGGGCGAGGATCGTCTGTTAGCGGCTCACAGGTTCTATGCCAATTGTATGGTTTCTCAAAACACGTACCTTTGTATATCTTTGTATATCTCCTCATTCTAGTTAAGTGGGCCATCTCTTTCCTTCTGGGACCCTCATAGCAGCCTAAGACATATAGGGTAGAAGTTGACCCATCTCAGCAGGACAACTTTCCTTTTGGAAGTTCCTGCTAACGTGTAATTAAATGCTCCATTTTCACTCTAAGTTGGGAATCCAGCTTTCATCTCCTTCAATCTTCTCCCCTTAGGTTATATTATTCACTTTTATTGCTTCATTTGCAATCTGCACTCCCATGGTATATCAGTGCTCTTAAAATGAAGCTCTCATTGAGACACTGAAGACACCAAATGGTGTTTCCTCCTGCCTCTGTAGTTGAACTCTTGTGCTCTAATCTTCGAACCCTCTGACATGATTTTATTTCCATCACATCATCATGTTCTTTCACATCCCCGGCATTTCTACATCTTTCTCCCACTACATGTTGTGGCCCACACCCATCCCTTTCCTCATTTTTCGGACTCTTATTTACCCTGTAGGACTCAGCCACAGAGGCACCTCCTCAGAGAAGCATTCTCAGGCTTTAAAGAAGGTCAGGTTCATTGTTCACATAAGTTCTCACTACAGTATACTTCTCCAGAGTACAAAGTAGTTACTTATTTGTGAAAGTGTCTAATATTTACTCCCTCACCAGACATTAAGATCCATTGCCTTATCCTATTTGTTATTAAATACTCAGCATAAGGTAAGTATGCATTCATTCAATGGACAAACATTTTCATTTAAAAGTCCCTTTGCACCCTTTTAGGTATAGGCCACCTAAATCATGGATATACTTCTAATCTCTACCCTAATATTTTTTGGACAGTCTTCCTCCCCTTCTCTTCTTATTAAGAAGGGTGTTGTAGTTTATGAAATACTTTTTATAAATCTATTTATGCTATTATTTGATTCTTCTTCTTTAGTCTGTTAATGTTATGGGTTTATAATCCACATATGATGCTTTTCCCACATGGAGTAAATGCCACTTGGTTGTGATATATGGGGGTCACGGTAGAATCTCCTGCTAATGCAGGAATATTCAAAGGTGAAGTGAATAGATTATGATAGCTTTGACCTAATCAGTTCATCCTATTTGAATGGACTGACTGGGAGGTGACTCAAGGCAGGTGGGGCGTGGCTGGAGGAGGCAGGTCACTGGGGTATGCCCTAGAAGGATCCATCTTTCCTGCAACCCCATTCCCCTTCCCTTTCCCTCTGCTTCCTGACTGTCACCGGGCCGATCAGCTTTTTTCCACTGAGCCCTTCTCCCATGATGTGCTGCCTAACCTCAGACCATGAACTCCAAAACCATGAGCCCCAGGGAAACTTCCTCCTCTGGGTTGTTCTTGTCAGGTATTTTGGTCATAGCAACGCAAAAGCTGACTGAAATAATAGGTATTTAAATTAAAAAAAAAATAGAATTCCGAGACATCCTTTTGATTCTCCAAGTTTTCTGGAAAGGGTAACAAATATGTGAAAAATTCCATTACCAACAGTATTCCGTGAAAGGTGTGAATCACAACAATGGAATGCCATCTTATTCCACTTCAATGGAAAAATTCAAAGATAAGAAGTGTTGATGAGAGTGAAATCTGTTCTCTTATGCATTGCCATTACAAGTATAGTGCAATTTCGCTGTATCATTCATAACTTAAAAGTTGCCAGCCCTTTAATCCCATAGTTCCTTAGCAGTGTCTCTCTCTCAGAAATTTTTAACAAAAACAAATATAAATGTTTATAGGAATATGTATGTACCATTGTTTGTAATAGCAGAGAATTGAAAGTGATTTCTATTCATTGAAGGCCTCCAAAATGTTCATCAATAGGACATAATTAAATATACCATCATCCATTCATGACTTGGAAGGCTATGTATACAATAGAAATAATAGAGCATATGGCAAAGTCTTTGCTAGGGCTTGAATAAGGCTTGTTCACTGTAACTCATGTAGGCACTTAATCCCCAAAGTCATATGTTAATAGTATTAAGAGGGTGAAAACCTTATCTGATTGTGGTATTTTGAGATGAGTAATTTAGAAAATTACTAGGATTAAATAAGATCATTAGGGTGGAGGCCCCATGATTGGATTGTGGTGGCTTTAGGAGAAAAGACCACAGATAGAAATGAGCATGCTTGCTCCCTGTTTCTTGTCATGTGATGCCATGTGCCACCTTGGGGATCTATCAGCAAGAACCGATCCAATGCCATACCTTGATCCTCCAAAACTATGAGCTGAATAAAACTCTTCTCTTTATAAAGTAACCTGCTTCAGGTATTTCATTTGATTAATGAAAACTGACTAACATAATCTCTAAGACACATTGTTCTGTAGAAAAGGAAATTCACAGTAGTATGTTATGGCATCCTTGGAAGTGTGCCTTTGGGTGTGACTTCATGAGAACTTATTGTGTGTAATGAGCTGGCAGTGTTCACACTAAAACTACACTCTCCCTGGCTTCTCCCAGCCATTAGAACCCCACCATTTCTGCTCAGTTAAGAACTCCCCCGACAGGTAATCTGTGCTTGGTGACTCCTCAAAGGCATGGAGGAGACTTTCTCAGAGCTGTACTGAAGATGAAGTCTCTTCTTGCTCTGTCTGATTCTTTTCTTTTCCTTTTTATTTCAAGGGGTCACACCAGTTTTGCAATCTGAATGTTCTTACTTCCTACATAAACTCCCTTCCCCTTTATTCTTCAAAAGTGCTTACCCTGAACATATCTAGCATATCTAATTTTACCTTAGCATCTACTTTTCTACAAATGCAAGATACCATTTATAAAAGTCTTGCTCCAGAACAACACTATATATTTCTTTATGTACCAATATATGTGCATACATGCTGATGAAAATATCTGGAAGTATACCTGACGGATTGGAAACTCTGATTATCTCTGGGTAGAAAATGTAGATTGGATAGCAGTGTGGTAATTTGAGTAAAAACAAGTTATTTATTCACAACAACACTTGTATAAGAATATATTACATCTGGAAGATCAAATAACGTAATAACAAAAATAAGCAATTACTGGCACAGGGAAGGGGAACTGAGAGCCTGGGGCAGTGTGAGATGAATATTTCATTATTTTCTTATGTTGTTTACTGTTTTTCTTTTAATATCCTGTGCATGAATTAATTTTATCATAAAAAATTGATCATTTTTTAAAGTGGAGGAAGAAAACTGCAGCATGTCTATGGTCACTGTATTTGCATGCATTCATTAACACTGGTTCATCACCTTCTTCCCAGATCATGTCCTACCAGAAGATCCAATGAATACAGTTCTCATAGTTGGGAGAGCAGGAGGTAGCTGTGGTCTTGTGCAGTCTATCACAAGTATGAGAAGATCACTGTCTTCCAGTTGTTAGGGTAGCTTGGGAACAGCACCATCAGCAGGCTGTTGACTATTATAATAAGCACAGATTATAAAGGATAAGGCTAACAAGGCACACAGATTCAGGTAAATCTCCTCATCATCTCTCACAATTAGAGAAATGCAAATCAAAACTACTCTAAGATATCATCTCACTCCAGTAAAAATGGCAGCTGTTCGGAAGACTAACAACAATAAATGTTGGTGAGGATGTGGGGAAAAAGGCACAGTCATACATTGCTGTTGGGACTGCAAATTGGTGCAGCCGATCTGGAAAGCAGTATGGAGATTCCTTGGAAAACTTGGAATGGAACCACCATTTGACTCAGCTACCCCTCTCCTTGGTCTATACTCAAAGGACTTAAAAACAGCATACTACAGGGACACAGCCACATCGATGTTTATTGCAGCACAATTCACAATAGCTAAACTGTGGAACCAACTTAGATGCCCCTCAGTAGATGAATGGATTTTTTTTAAATTATTTTATTGTTGGTTGTTCAAAACATTACATAGTTCTTAATATGGATTTTTTAAAATGTGGCATATATATACAATGGAATATTACTCACCAATAAAAGAGAATAAAATCATGTCATTTGCAGGTAAATGGATGGAGTTAGAGAAGATAATGCTAAGTGAAGTTAGCCAATCCCCAAAAAACAAATGCCAAATGTTTTCTCTGATATAAGGTGACTGACCTGAGAGGTGGGAGGGGGGTTAGCATTGATGGTGGAATGTGATATACATCACTATCCAAAGTACATATATGAAGACATGAATTAGTGTGTACATACTTTATATACAAATAAATATATGAAAAATTGTGCTCTATATGTGTAATAAGAATTGTAATACATTCTGCTGTCATGTATTTTAAAAATAAAATCAATTAAAAAATGCCAAAAAATAAAAATTTTAACTCAAAAATTTTAGAAACAACAAAAAAGAGATTTACATTTTTAAAATATATATATTTTTCATTGTTGATGGACCTTTATTTACTTATATGTGCTGAGAATCGGACCCAGTGCCTCACACATGTAAGGCAAGTGCTCCACCACTGAGCCATGACCTCAACCCCTACATATGTTTTTATATGATGTCAGGTCACCAAAGGTTTTTGAGCAGGAAGGGCTGTCTGAAAAGAGATGAGAAGATAAGACACAGGGAGAAGATACAGGATGCTATGACTGTCAATCAGAGAAGATGAATGTATGGGAAAGAGATTGGAATAGCATGATACTATGTGAAGAAAAAGAGGGGAAGAATCCAAGGACTATTTAATTAGCAAAATCTGAATGAATTGGATGTGGAGGGTGGAGTGAGATGGAGAGTGGTCAGAATTAAATAGACCCCCTGTCATAGTTTGCAGGAGAGATGGTGGGCTGAAATCAGAAGATCAGAAAGTCTGTACCTCAGGGAATACAGGGATGGTTGCAATAGGCATCTGGTATTGTCCTTCTGCCACTGTCTTAAAAGGGATTCTGAAAGGATTTTCTTTCCCTTGTTCCTCCAGCCCTCCACTTGCATTTCTGGCCTAAGTGGATACTCACCAGCTGGCCGTGTCCATCATTACAGCCAAGACTGAGAATTCCTGATTCTACTTAGAGCCCGTGGAGCTGCTGACACCAACAGTCATTAGCGGACAACCCTAGTGTAACAAACTATGCTTTAAAATGTAAACTGTGGGGTATTTTCCTTGCGTTGTCCAGAAGGAAATTTCTCCTGCTTGAGCCTGGATTAACCATGAGAGAGCTCGTCAACATTCCACTGGTACATATTCTCACCCTGGTTGCCTTCAGCGGGACTGAGAAACTTCCAAAAGGTTGGTTTGAGCAATCTTGTCCTCTTGTTGCTTTGTCACAGTTCTAAAGTGTGTGTGTGTGTGTGCGTTCAGTGATCACTGATTCATAGTATGATGGGCTTGACTTTTACTTGGTGACGTCAGGATGAAATGTATAGAGAAAAAGGAAACTAGATACATAAGCAATTGGTGGACGGTCTCCTCTCCACCGATATCCCCCTCCTAAGTTCTGCAATAAAAAGTTTAGCCAAGCAGTTGGTGCAGAGGTTCCCTCCTATGGGAATTATTTGCAGATAGACTGGAAACTATCAGCGTTTGTTTTGTTTATATGTTTGCTAAACTTCAGGGTGGTCTAAACGGATGACAAAAACCTTTCACACCAGGTTTGCCAGGAATATAATCCACCCAAATTCTGGACACCCAAAGTGTTTTGCTTTGAACTAAATTCATTTGCATTTTCAGTTTAAGTTTACTAAATTCTTAATAAATAGTTTAGTTGCTAAAAGTCAGAAATAAGAGGCACACAAAGTGACAATGTAATGACAGTCTGAGGACAATGGGTTTTTGATACCTTTGAGGCCAGAGTCATGATTTGGCTTGGCAAGAGCCCACAAAAGTTTTTTTCAGAGCCTTTGGAATGTACCGGAAATAACACCACCTCAGGGGAAAGGAAAGCAACTTAAGAAACTGACAAACACCTGTTTCAGTAGCAAGAATGTACACAGCGATATGGTTTCTGGCCAGTGTATTATGAAACTGACACTAGCGTATTTCAAATCAGGGATACTGGAAAATTCGTGATTTGCCAAGTGTTTAAGGGTTGCATTGAAAGATGGAAAAGAGAGAGAGAGAGAGAGAGAGAGAGAGAGGAGAAAGTAAATTGATATTAAACTGTTTTCAAACAAAATGTTTGACAATGAGTGAAAAAAGTTCTGTGTTTCAGCTGAAGAAGTTTGCATTGTGTAGATAAATAAAGGTAGTATCTGCATTAAGATGGGAAACATCTTTATATTTTGTGGTTCACCAAAAAATTTTGGAGCCCCATGGTCAAGGTCCACATGAAAATAAGACATAGCTTTGTTCTAGGTCTGATTATATATGTTTACTTTGTTTTGTTGCTTATCTTTTTCCATTTTACTGGATCAGAATGGTATATTCAAATGTATTAAAATGCTTACTTTCCCATGAATATTTTAAGGCAGCTTCAGATAAAAGTGAATCTAGATCTTTTCAAGTCTCTAATAATAGCCAGAAAGACAGCATCTTCTTCAGATTATTTTAATGCTTCCTGATCGTACAACGGATGTCCGGAAAGGTAGCATGTAAATGTTTGGACTTATGGATTGCCATAAATCTTATCTGTGCGACTCTACACCATGCAGTTACATAAAAGTGCCATGAGTAACTATTGAAACTTACTAAAATCTAGTCTTATAAAGAGCAGGACAATTGATTTTGATGATCCAAATCAGGATTTGGTACATAAAACAAAAAAAATCCCAAACATCCCTGTATGAATAATTTCTAATATGTATTCCAGAAAGAAAGGATTTTCAGTTTCTAAACTTCTCAGATAAAGCCTTAATTCAAATACACACTATTTCTCTTTCGAAAACTTCAAAGTACTGCAGCATAGAGGTAACACCGTCCAAACTCCTGGCTTTGAAATAAAGTAATCATATTTACAATTCCAAATTTGTTTCTTACACTTTATATATTGCTATAGTTAGGTTTCAAAATTTTAAAATAAAAACAATATTTTGTTCTTAGTTCGTTTATTGCAAAAATCTAAATTATTATGGGTTTAACATCAACTTTAGCTCCAAGTATTATGTCTAGGAGATCAAATACTCATTTAATATATACACCAGCTCTGAGACTAAGTAATATCTAGAACACAGCCTTTAAAATTTTAAATTTTGAAGTGCATGGAATATATTGATAGAAAAGAACCAAATTAATATGCTATATCTTAATACTATTAAGTTATGAAAATATTCCACCAAAATAATCTCATAGTTGTTTTCTCTATTCTTGGCAAAGGGTAATATAAGAAAGTTATTTAGGTGGCATATTTTTTTTCCACACCATTTACCATAATTGAAAGGAATCTTTATAATTATGTTTTATGAAATAAATGGACAAATTTAATAGTAGAAGAGTATTGGAGGATTCTTTTCTAACTCTGCACATAATTTTCTCAACAAACTCAATACACAACACATACAAACAATAGTTTATTATTTTAGTTTAATTTGAGATTTCTAATGTTTAAACACAAGGGGAAGGACATTGTCTTTCTCCATCATTTCAACTAGAGAGACATTCAATGATGAGCTTAATTTCAAAACCTCAAGTAGGAGAATTTTACAAACTGCCATATATGAAAGTAGACAACATTCTGTTGAATACGTGCCTCAACCACATACGTCAATGACACTTAATGCTTTATTGTGGGGTATTAAGCATATGGCAGGATATTAAATTCTGAGGGAGTACAGGAATTCATGTAAACAACTCTGGATTTGTTTAATGTGCACAAAAACCGCCTATCAAAACCCAACTTTTAAAATGACCTCCTTTACTACCATACCCAGAAATTTTTGAGTCCCAGTGATTTATCTTTAAGTATGATTGAATAACCTTCTCTTTTAAATTATATGTATACAGGGATAGAATTCACAGATTCGACATATGACTAAGTCAGTATGGACACAGCTGTCATTGAAATCCAGGACATCAAGTCCCGGATGAATGCTCTATATTGACCTGCATGGCAAGAGTTACTCATTGCATGTTTAGGGAAACACAGTTGTTTCTAATATTATTGACCTTAAAGAAGAGAAAGAAAAAGCAAAATATTAATATTTCCTTAATTTCTACCTTTTTGCCCAAGGTGAAGTAGGACTTGAGGTCACTGGGGTAGCCTGACAGTGAGGGGTCCGGTGAGGGGGACCTGAGTAGTCTATTCAGGAAGATGACAGAAGGATTAGATAGGTCATGCAGAGGACCCAGCTGGGGCTGAGGGAGCAGCTCTCTGGTGGCCCTGACCTGAACAGTTGTTTTGCTTTATGCAGCAGTGCAATCTGAACATAGGGGCAGCAAGGACAGATGGTGGATTAATTCATGACTGGTGCTTTCCAGGGTCAGTGCAGCTAAAGAAGTATAGGGTAAAGAGTTTGGGCTATATGAAAAAATACCATGGGGTAGAGGTTGGATAACGAATAGAGTGAAACAAGGACACTTAAAGCTTAGAAGAGAATGTTGAGATTGAGTTTCCCCTTCCCAGGTCCCCAACATCTTTCTGCCTGTAGGGAAAGCACAGTCTCTGTAAGCCTCCATTTCTTCATAAAATGAAGACGTGCCTAACACAATCCAGTATTGTGCTAAGGATTGGCAATGATTGATGTAACAATCACCTCTGGATAATATCCAGGCATGATTCACATGGCTCCTTATGAGTCTATGGCTTAACCCAAAGGTATGCCCCCCGAGAGAGGCAATTTCAGATATTCTAACAGGCTCAACAGAACTGCCTGTGCCAATGCCACCCTTGAAGGCAAGGACCAAGAGGTGCTGTGTTGCAAGGAATTAATGACACAGGATTAACAAGTGGTTATTGAGCATTATTATCAGTGAACCTTATAAGTTACAACAAACCATAACCAAAAAAATAGCTTTTACTTTATTACATCTTCAGTTTAGTATGTCAGTTCCTAGGACATACCAAATGATGATCAATGCTGAGTATCCTCTTTGGAGAATTTGAAAATTGTCCAATACCAAAGTGTTTTCTCATAATGAAGAAAAATACTGCATTCATGATGTTGGTGAAGCATGAATATTTTCTAAGTCTTGGCTCTGATTTTACTAAAACAGAAAGGGAAAAGTGCACCAAGCTTCTTTGTGTACCCAGTCATTTGGTCATGTCAATCAGCAACTTTTCAATCAGAAGTTGGTATGTCTATGGTCACGTATTAGAGCCCATGAAGTGCAAAGGAAAGAAATATAGCATCTAACTTGTCTAGAAGCTAGTATTCAAGTTAAGTTCTCTTTGGGTTCAGAAAAGTGTTGGGTTTGTTTTCATGTATTTGTTGTTCCTATAGTCCTTGGGGTGTGAGAAGAAATAGTGCCCCAGTTTAAACAGGCTCTGGCTGAGATGAAAATTGGGTAGTAAAATGAAAGTAAACAAGAGACAATCGCTGAATCAACAAATATCACTAAATACAAGGATGTGATGGTATCAGTAAGAATTTGAAAACACATTTGGATCATTTTGGAATATAGGTAAAGTGGACTTAACCAATTAATTATATTCCACCTATAGAAACTGATGCTGATGTCAATCTTCCTTTTTTCCCCTTTTGTGTAACCAGGACTGAAGACACAATGTATCTTATAAGAGATAGGAACTATCTATCAACCTTAAATTGGAAATTCAGATCTATTACTTCCTACTTTTGTGATGTTTAGACACATTGTTTAACTATTTGTAGCTCCCCTGCCTCATCTGCAAATGGGAATATTAATAGTGCTTACCTTTATGTTTGTTGTGATAAACAAAAGAGATAATGAATGAAAAATATAATGCAAGGTACACAGTAGGTTCTTAATCTATTCAGACACTTATATTACTAGTCAAAACTCATGTAAGATCATCATATCCCTGAATGTGTTAATATAATGAAGTTCTCAGTAGTGGCTCATGTATTTCTCCATATCCAAGATTTTCAAGACTTTCTAAGACATTTCTTAACTGATCTCAACAGAGTTTGTCATCTTATGTGAAAGATAATATTAATAATAAAATGATTACCTCTGCCACTTCTATGTCTGCTTATTGAGAGGAGGAAACTAATGAATAAAGTGCTTTGTATAAAAATAATATGTAGCATTTAAGATTTATTTTGAAAATGTAAAAAAGAAAAAGTCATGTATACCTCTGGAACTGTTAATATAAATTTTTCTGTGTATTTTTTAAAACAGTATGGTAATAATATTGTATATACAATTCTGCTGCCTGCCATGTTTACCTAGCACTAAAACATAAACATAGTCTATATTATTAGTACTCTTCAAACCATTACTTGTACTGACTACATAATATCCTGTTAAATAGCCATGTACTGGGATAGATTTAATATCCCCCTCCTTAAGAAAAAAGGCCTGGAATTTTTGCCCTTGATTTCTGTAGCGTAGATACTCTAAGCCATGACCAATTTCAAGCAACCAATAAATAAATACTGAAGATCGAGTTGGAAAAGGCATGCATGGTGCCATCCTTTAGACACTACGTCTACCATACAGATACATGACATGACAACACCCTGAAGAACATGGATAATAGTAAAATTTAGTTAAACAGGAAGTGATGGCTTTTGAGTATTATTAATTTTAATATAACATTTAAGTATAAATTAATAAAATTTAGTTTTTATTAATGGCTATATTTAACAATTATAAAATTCCTGAAAAATTACCAACTGACTCTTGAATGCCAGTACAAGCCAGCTCCTGTAGACCATACTGGGAATAATTATTAAATAGTCTGGGTTTCTGTTGCTAAATTACAAAATAAAATACACTGATACAGTGTTCCATGCAGACCAAGCACAGTGTTAAATGCTTCTCATATATTTGCTTATTTAGTCCTGTGACAAGTCTGTGTGGGCTTTATTATCACCTCCATCTACAGCTAAAGACACCAAGGTGAAGTGTGGTAATTAACTAGGTAGAACTGGGAAATGATAGAGCTGGGATCTGGATTCTAGCCCTGTGGTCGATTTCTTCTCGATATCTGGTTGCCCAATGGTCATTTTAAACAGTGAAAGCACCCAACATCATCAGTTGGACTTTGGATCCATCATTATCTATACCCTAAAAGCTTTATATGTATATGCATGTGTGTGCGTGTGTGTGTATATGTATATATAAATATATATAGACATATATATATGTGTGTGTGTGTGTGTGTGTGTGTGTGTGTCCCTCAAAATCTGTGTGACTGACTATACTATTGATTGGTTATTTTATTCATTAGTTATTTAGGAAAAGTATACATTTTTTTTCTTAAGAGATTGACTTTCTCAAACTTTATCAATTGCAAGTTTGTTTCCATTGCATTTAGAAAAATCAACATTTTGGTGATATTATGACTTATTTGCTATAACTACATTTTTTTTCTACTACAAAGGTTACAATAAGTATTTATTTTCTTTTAAATAAAGAAAATAGAATCATCCCTACCTCTTCTAAATACCAGTTCACATTAGCACTCCTTTAGCACTTTTATACACAAGGTAAGCCATTTTTTTTAAAACAAATACAACTTTTTTATACCTTTATTTTATTTATTCATTTTTATGTGGTGCTAAGAATCGAACCCAGTGCCTTGCACATGCTAGGCAAGCACTCTACCACTGAGCCACAATTGCAGCTCTGTAAGTCTTCATTTTTAAAAAATCCTATAAAGTATAGCAAAACAAAAAATATGAAATTATACATAATGCTTATAACTAGGAATACCCTCAGAATTTTGTTATTCATTCACTCTTCCATTTCCTCTTTTTTTCCATATATGTAATTAATTATCCATTGTCTGTTATATATGCATTTATGTTGCAAATGTCCGTGAACATATATATGTGCACATTTATATTTGTGTTTATCGTGTACATCTATGTGTACTATAAAAGTCACAAATTGAGAGACCACAAACTCTCGTCAGCTTCCTGCTAGCAAAAGGAAAAGCCTACCTCTGCATCCGTCCCTTGCTGATTCCCCATTAATGTGCCCCAAGAGGACTCTCTTCTCCAACTCAACTTAATCCCTCTTTCGCCCTGAATCCCAACCTTGTCTGCATCTTCAGGAACCTGTTTCCCTCAGTTATCTCCTCTTTTTCTCCAAGATTCCAGTCAGCACTGAAACTTACTTTGTCGCTTTACTCACCTTCTAGTGCCATTCAGCCTTTCCCTTCCCTCTCACAAACTTGTGTCCCCTCCCCACAGTCTCCATGGCCCCACCACCCATTGGCCCCTCACCAACTGTAACTGAGCTTGTGCTGTCCAAAACCCATTGAATCTGCATGTGCCAAAGTCAATCTGACCTCCTTGCTAGTAAACTCAATAGGCACCCTTCTAACACACCTTCTAACAGGCCTTATTTAATTTAACTTTCAGCATCTGATTCTCCTTGCTTCAGGAAATGTATGCTCTGCTGACTCTGCTTATTCTTAGTTATACTGAGTTGAGAGGATTTGGAAAAACTCCTTACAATGTTAAAGAAATACTGTCATAATCTTGCTTAACTACAAGTTTTGTTTTCCCCAGTAGGTAATGGATAATGAACTGTTATTACTGTTTTGATATCTATAGATATTCTTTAAACTATTGGTATAATCAATTCTATTAAAGAACTTTTCTAATAAGTTTTTCCTTACATTTTTTTTTTTCTTGTGATCAACTATCTAGTGGTTGTTTTAAAATATGCCATTGGACTTGATTTGTGTGTGTGTGTGTGTGTGTGTGTGTGTGTGTTTAAAATTTAGTTAGCATTTTACATCTTGTTTAACTTACATCAATATGTGTTATTCCAAAAGTTGACATGGGAAACTTTCTATATTTTGCATTTCCTGCAGCTTTTATGGAACTTGAGACTTAATTTTTTTCTTCAAAATTTAAAAAGAACTTCCATGAAAACCTTTGTTGAGGGGCCTCATGGTTTTTACAGATTTGTTCTTTGATAATGTAATTTCTCTTGAGCTCTTGGTGATGATTTGACAGCAGCATTTCTACTACATTCTGATGTGTAGTTTTTTTTTATTATATAAGGCTTTTAATTACAATTTTGATTTCTTTGCTCGCTCCTTCCTTCCTTCCTTCCTTCCTTCCTTCCTTCCTTCCTTCCTTCCTTCCTTTCTCCAGAGATTGAACCCAGGGGTACTTAACTACTGAGCCTTATCCCCAGCCCTTTTCATTTTTTTATTTTGAGATAGGGTCTCACTGCGTTGCTTAGTGCCTCACTAAGTTGCTAAGACTGGCTTTGAACTCTCAATCCTCCTGCCTCAGTCTCCCGAGTCACTGAGAATACAGGCATGCACCACTGCACCCAACTTGATTTCCTTTATGATGTTAGAAATACTTAGAACAATTTTGGTTTAAAAGTTCTTAATTGGTTTTAGTTCATTTTAAACAAATTATTCATTAGGGTTTGGTTTCATAGAATTGTGTTCTGAAGATGTGATCTATATAATCTATGTTGTTGAAAGTTATTACATTTATAGTTTTCATACAAATTTGAAAAGAATTAAGAAGTGTCATCTCTGATCATATCTAGTTGATCAACTTTGATTTATAAGCAGAATGGGAATTTCTGCATTTTATTAACTTCTTATTGTAAATATCTTACAGGTCTGCATTTGGTTAGAAAATAAAGACTGTATGAAATTGATTTGGGGAACTAGGTTAAACTTTCCTTTGTAGCTTCATAGGTTTTCAATACTTTTGAATGTTTAAAAATATTTTTTTCATTCGAGCATAATATTATACATGCATATTTTATCAGAGCTGCTAATTTTAGTGTTTTTATCTTCTTTACTCTTATAATTATTTTTGTTTGATTTATTAGTTTCTGAAAGAGATATATTGAACACTTATATAACGCTAGGAAGTTTTTCCATATATTCTTGTGATTTTTACTTTACTTTTATTTTGAGTCTATACTCCTAAGAAATGAAGTTCCCTGAGTTTTGTATCTTCTTGATGGATTATTTTTTAGCATAAGGCAATATTTCTCCTTTCCCCATAAAAGCTTATCACCTTTTTTTCTGATTGAAATTGCTATATCACTGTGTTGTCGCAGTCTTGGCTGGGCACAGAATCACGAGCCACTCAAGCAGGAACAAAACTTTATTTTGAAAAAGCTGCCAATACTCTGTAGGCGCTGGCAAGCCAAACCCGGTCCTCCCACGCGGGCCTCCACCGGAACTGCGCTGTTCCCCGGAACCGGGGGTCCCCCGGACCTCCCCCGGAATTCCCTCCTACTATCCTTCCCCAACCAATGGGAACTCTCCATGAGTCCCGTAACATGAGTCCGGTAGCAGGCCAAGGTGAACAGCGGGAGTCCAATTTCCATATGAATGTAAATCTTAACATAATCATCTCAGTGGCTAGCTGGCGTCACTTTACAACCAAAGGTGCCATACATCGTATATTTGCGTGTGGCTCCTAGCACTGTGTTTGGGGTAATATTTGCTTTGTATTATTTTCCTCCCCTTATTTTCAATACTTCTATTTTACTTTGTTTAGATGTGTCTTTTCTGCTTTAGTGTCTGTTTGTCTCATAGGTCAGTTTATACCCCTGAAATTTACTGGGATTGCTGACATACTTGAGCTTGTCGCTTCCACATTATGTTATGTCTTCCATTAAACATGCCTTTTATTAACTTATTTATTCTTGCTTCTCTTCCTGTCTTTGTTCATCTATTCATTTTTTGTTTGTTTGTTTTTACTGATAATAGGCTTTCTAGTCTTTCTGTTTCTCCTGCTGCTTTGGAAGCTTGAATTTTTAATCTATTCTTTTAGTGGTAACTGTTAATAAGGTTTTAATATTTGCATTTAACCCTGTATTTCTCTCCCCACTTGTAGTTATTAGTATTTCTGTCATGTTATTGCTTATGGCTTAGCATGTGTTAACTATCCACCTACCTTCTTCTCTGAACATTCATCTTGTAATGTTGGTCTAGAATTTAATTCCATTCTTTTTAAGTACAGAAATTAATGGTTTGCATTTTAATATTCTATAACATGTTAAAATTAATGATTATGTTTTATCACTAAGTATTCTGTTGTTTTTCCAATGCTCACTTATCTTTGGGGTTCAGGCTAGGTCCTACTAAGTTTATATGCTCTAGTAACTGTTTTAGCTATGAGAAGTAAGCACTTTATATATGCTTCAGTTTATAGGGGCCTTAATTTTGACTTCCTAAGATTGTTATTTAAGATGACTATACAATTCCTGGCAGGCAGTTATTTTCCTCAACCTTGTAAAGATATTCGTCTATTGACTTTGGTTATAAATTGTTGCTGAATAATCTCGATTGTTATCTTAATTGGCATTCCTGTTAATTGATTTTATTTCTAGAAGGATTAAATTTTCCTTTTCTTTTTAATTTTTACAGTTTTAATACAATTTATCTGAGATGAATTTTTTTTTGTTATTAAAATCTATCTTGCCACTTGGTGGCATTTTCAACTTAAATATTTGAGGCTTGTTGCTTTTTTTCAGTTTTAAAAATGATTAGCTATTCATTCCTCTATATACTATTTCTGGGTCATTCCCTGATTGGTGCCTGTTAGTCTATTCATTATGTGTCTTAACTATTCTTAAATAATGTTCATCGCTCTTTCTTTACATTGTATTCTGCATATATTAACAGTGATTTTAGTGGGAAGTTGGGAAAATGGTGACCCTGATGCTTATACAGAGGAGGTCATTTTACCTAAAAATTCGGATCTCTTTTTTCAACTATTTTCTTGCAAAAGTTTCCTTGTTTCCTTTTGTAAAGGCCTTGGAAATCCAAATTAGTTCATTTAAACAGTACATCAGTAACTATGCTAAACCTGGGACTGAAAGAAGTCTAAGACACGGTCCCAAAGCTCAAGGTTTTGAACGATAACAACAAAAAGAGAATTTTAATAGAGTCTTTATGGGAAGCACTATAAGAGTAATACACAGGATGACCTAAAGTTAAAGAAAAGGGCATCTGTTTCTATCTAGCAAGTCAGGAAGCTGGAAATATATGATGCTTAAACTGGAAGTTAAAGAATAACATTAGCAAGGGAGACATGACCCAAGAAAACACTCCTGTCCGCCATTTCTCCTCTCTCACAGCAGATGAACTGGGCTTTGACTTCACTGGAAAAGTAAGGTTTTTTCAAAGAGTGGATGTATCTTCGATGGCCAAACAATGGACCAGTCTGTTCTAGGCACAGCGTAAGACTGTCACCAACTATCCCATCTCTAAATGATCCCACCTTGCATTTTAACTGAAGTCAAGATATAATCTGTGGTTCAAATGTTGTTATTTTTGGATCATAAGGGTCACTCGTTATTCAGGAAAAGCAGACAAAACTAATTATTATAGCTGATCATTTTATGTATCTATCTTAACATATCACCTAGATGGTAGCCCTTACAAGACGGAGCTTTTTAATTTTTTTCCTTTTTGTAGAATTTTTAAATTTAAATTCATTTTGACCCGTACATAATATTTGTATATATTTATGAGGTTCAATGTGATACTTTAATTCATGTATATACTGGAGGGGTAATTAGAATATCTATCACCTTAAAATTTTATCCTGTCTTTATGGTTAGTGCCTTCAAATTTCTCTCTTCTAGCTACTTTGAGATACACAATGTATTATTGTAAATTATTTTCATTCTGCTGTGCCATAGAACACCAACACTTATTCCTGCTAGCAACGAATAACATAGTGTCCAGTGATGGACTTCTCCCTCTCTCCTTTCCTCCAGTTTTACCCACTCTCTGGTAACTACTACTCTGTCTCCAGGTCTATGGAATCAAAGTTTTTTAGATTCTGCTTACAAGTATGATAGTGCACTCTACATTCATTCATGTTGTTCCAAATGAAAAGATTTCATGCTTTTTATGGCTGAATAATATTCCATTGTGTAGCTTCACCACCTTTATTTGCTTCTAATCCAATGGAGTGACAGCTCCATGGAAAAGAGTAAATAAATACAAGATGAATAATAATAGTGGCCACAGCAGTGATTCTGATAATTATTTTAAATAAGAGTATGCCATGGGGTTGATTTCCAGGCTCACCTAAGTCTAGATTCTAGCACTTTCTTTTCTATACCATCAGAGCCCTTGAGATGACAGGATACCATATCCTTCATTTTGATAGAATTCATGGATTTCCAGAAACATTAAAGAGGGGGCACTTTTTACCAACCTGTTTATATATATATATATATATATATATATATATATATATATTTTTTTTTTTTTTTTTAATGTGGTGCCAAGGATTGAACCCAGTGCCTCATGTATGCAAGGCAAGCGCTCAACCACTGAGTCCCTCAACCTGTTCTTCTAAGCTGTTGTTCCTGTTCCTTTTGTTTTCTTTTAAATACAGGTAACCCACATTTTTAAAAAAAAAATTATAGTTGTAGATTTACAGCATGCCTTTATTTGTTCAGATTTTTACACAGTGCTAAGGATCAAACCCAGTGCCTCACCCATGCTAAGCAAAAGCTACAGTCCCAGCCTGGTAACCCACAGTTTTTAGAAGGATGGGGAGAGAGAGAAGCACTGTATCTATGGCCTCTCTTTCTGTCATCTTTCTTTTTATAAAAACAAAATGGCTTTATTGAGCAATAATCCACACACCATATTCTTTACCCATTGAAGGTGTACAATTCGGAGTTGTGCATTCACCACCATAGTCAATTTTAGAACACCTTCATTACATCTTTTTAGATGAAATCCTGACTCCCTTACTGTCACCTCCTAATGCTTCTCTTCTCCCTTTCCTACCCAGTCCTAGGCAAGCATTAATATGCTTTCTGTCTCTAGAGATTTGCCAATTCTAGATATTTTATATAAATAGAATCAAATAATATGTGGTCTTTTGCAATTGGTTTATTTTACTTAATTTGTTTCCAAGCTTCCTCCATGTTGTAGAATATAATGATGCTTTATTTTTTTCATTTATTTATTTTGCAGTAAGTACTAGGGGTTGAATTCAGAGGTGTTCTAACACTGAGCTATACCCCAGCACTTTTTATTTTTTATTTTGAGAGGGGGTCTCACTACATTGCTGAGACTGGCCTCAAACTTGCAATCCCCTGGCCTCAGCCTCCCAATCAGCTGGAATTACAGGTGTGTGCCACCATGTCCAGTGGATTGTTTATTTTTTATTGTCAAATAATTTTCTTTTGTATGGATATATGTCCTCTGTTTACCCATTCATCTGTCAGTGGACACTTAGGTTGTTTCCATTTCTTGCTTATTGTTAATTTGAACATGGTATACAAATGTCTATTGAGTACTAACTTTCAAATCTTTTGAATATATACCAACAATTGGAATTGTTGGATCAGATAATAATTCTATTTTTTTTGAGGAACCACTATACTCTTTTCCATAGTGGCTTCACAGTTTTAACATTAACATTGCACAAGGGATCCAATCTCTCCACATCCTTTCTTTCTGATTCTAGCCCTCCTAGTGAATGTGCAGTGGGATCTTGTGGTTTTGATTTGCATTTCTTTTATGGTTCATCCTCTTCTCACATGCTCATTGCACATTTCTATAATTTAGAGAAACATCTATTAAGATCCTTTGTAGTCTGGTGCAGGACAAATGCCTGTAATCCCAGCTGCTTGGGAGGCTGAGGCAGGAGGATTACGAGTTCAAAGCTAGTCTCAGCAATAGCGAGGTGCTAAGCAATTCAGTGAGACCCTGTCTCTAAATTAAAAAATACAAAATAGGGCTGGGGATGTAGCTCAGTAGTTTAGTGCCCCTGAGTTCAATCCCTGGTACCCTCACCAAAAAAAAAAAAAAAAAAAAATCCTTTGTACATTTTTTTATTTGGGTTATTGGTCCTTTTATTATTGAATCTCTTTCTATTCCACCCATATGCAGTTATGTATTCTCTATAAAGCCAATGAAGCTTCAGCTTCATAGCCCCTTCTAAAACCCTCCATGAATTCAGCAATGGGAACAATGTATTTTTTATAAAATTTTGGGGAAAATTATCTTTAAGATTGCTGTTCTTTTCTACTCTGAATTCTTTTCAGATTCACTTCTGTTCTTGCTTTTTGGTTTGGGGGAAGTCACAGAATTTTATTACTTGGGAGCTCCACAAAATTTGGATCTGCTTCTATTCATATATAAAATAAACTCTAAGCCCTCCTTTCTGAAAAGCCTTCTGTTTTGATTCTCAAATGACTATTTTGGGAGTAGAAACAACGGTCTCTACATAAAATCTTTTCTTTTGGCAAGTTTCTGCTCTGGGGAAATATAATTCTCATTTATGTATGTGATGATTTCTGACCACTTAGGGAAGGAGTAGTAAACAACATTCTAGAATGTTCTCCTTTGATTTCTCCTCTCTTTAGCTCCTGTCATCACCACTCCTCTTGAAACTGTGGATGCCTTAGTGGAAGAAGTGGCTACTTTCATGTGTGCAGTGGAATCCTATCCTCAGCCTGAGATTTCCTGGACCAGAAATAAAATTCTCATCAAGTAAGTATTCTGTCTTATTCTGGTAAGCATGTCTGCCGCTACCTTGCAGTTTATCTTTGACATAAATGCAACCGCAGTTCTTGGCAGTACTAAAGTTCACCTTCTGGAATATGCACAGTACAAGTTGCCTGTACAGGTCATTCTGGAATATGCACAGTACAAGTTGCCTGATTTTAAAAATGTAAGATCTGAAGTTCAATGGGTTTAAGAAAATTTCCTAAAGTAAAGCAGTGATTTACCTGACATAAGGAGGTCAGGGAAACCACTGGATTAGAATCTAGAAGGTTCACAGAAATTGTGTGGGGCACATGTTTAATGACCTGCTGAGGAATTAATGGGGACAAGCCTCATGTCCTGTTCTAATACTCCAGCAGTGTCAAGTCTATTCTTTTCAGTTGGAGGGACTCACCATGTATAGTAAAGCAGACTTAAATAGATAAAAATCCCTTTCCTCATTAATATTAATTTTCTGATAAAAAATGTTATATTGAAATATGTATAGCAACGTGAACCCCAACATTTCTAGTAGGTTCTATAGCTTGCATTAGGGCCAAATGCTTTTGAACCCATCTGAGCTAGTAGGACAAAAGTATCAGGGAGTGTTTGGCTTATAAACAACAGAAATTTATTTCTTACATTTCTAAAGGTTCTGAGTCCCAATTCAAGAAGCCAGCAGATTTCATGAGGGCCCACTTCTTAAGTTCAGAAATGGTCATTGTTTACCTTTGTCCTCACCTGCAGGAAGCTGGGAGGGAGCTCTTCTGGGTGTCTTCTAAAGGGACATTAATGCCACTCATGAAAGTTGTACTCTCATGACTTATCTCCACCTTCCAAAGGCCCCACCTCCAAATACTACCACAGTGAGGATTAGGTTTCAACATATAAATTTGGGAGGAACATAAACTTTGATTCCATAGCAAGGGCTCACACCTGTTTCCATAGATGGGGGTTTATGAATTTGGATGGGACAATAATCTTTCTTTTAATTAACCTCTATCTTTAATTTAATGTTTCCTTCTATTATTATGTTCTAATGTGGAAACTCACCCTGTGCTATAGCCTTCTAAGTATTCCATCAGGCAGGCTGTCCCAGAAGTTCTTGATGGAGGAGACTTACAGTCAAAATTAAAATATTTAAAATAGTTTTTTAGATATCTTTTGAAATCTGGATAGGTTGAAAATTTCCCAAATCATCAAGTCCCGGTTTCATTTTTGTTTAGCATTTCTTCCTCAAATCTTCTTTTCCCTCCTAAATTTTACTGTAAATGACAAAAGAAAGCAGGCCACAGCTTGAACACATTCCCCGGTAATTTCCCAAGCGAAATATCTGAGATCATTGTTTACAAGTTTTGTCTTCCATTTAGCTCAGCTCTCTGCCACTACATAACGAGGATCCTCTTTCCTTTGTTTTCCAGTAACATGTTTCTCATTTCCATCTAAGCCTTCACCTGTAGTGCTCTGACAGCCATATTTCCCACAGTCCATTCATGATCACTGAGGTATCTTCTAAGATGATTTGGACTTCTTCTTCCATGCCTCTCACTTCCTCTGAGTCCTCAGGAGCAGATTCATTAACATGCATATTTCTACTGACAGTCACTTCAAGAAATCTAGGCTTTTTTTCTAACAGGCTTCTCGTAATTCTTCCACTTCTGCCCATTCCTCAATTGTGAAGCCACATCTCCATTTTTAGATATTTGCTGCAGAAGTACTGTCCTTTCAGGTACCAAAACCTGTATTTATTTCTGACTTCTGTCTCCATTGTCATGTCTCCTGTGACCCTTCTGCCTCCTTCTTCCACTTTTTAAGGACCCTGATCATTGCATCTTGCACAAGTAGATAATCTAGAATATCCCACGTTAAGATTCTTATTCTTAACATGTGCAAAATTCCTCTGGTGAATGAGACGTTGGGAATTGTCATTCTGCTTATGATGGATATTTGGCATAAAGAACACTTTGTGTTTGTAAAAACTAACAAGCAAAAGAAAAAACCAAAAGAAAAACCAAAATAACTCAGTGTGTGTGTGTGTGTGTGTGTGTGTGTGTGAGAGAGAGATATATATATTAGGGATTGAACCCAAGGCACTCTATCACAGAGTTACTTCCCCAGCCTTTTGTATTTTTAAAATTGACAGGAAGTCTTGCTAAGTTACCAAGGCTGACCTCAACTTGCCATCCTTCTACCTCATCCTCCAGAGTTACCGATATACTGCACTCAGCTACAACTCACTTTTATATTGGTGGTTCCCCTTAAATTTCTTTCTGCTGCCCTAATTTCCTTCTCAATGACAGTTTGTTTACATGCAATTAAATAGATAATATAAATAATGCTTTTTTCCCAAATTGTCAGGTTTTTTTATGTATTCCAAGTAACTAGAACTGTGTCCAGCACTTGTTAATCCCTCCAGATTTGTTTAATGGAAGAATGAATATTCAATTAATTGTTAGTTACTTCTGTAAATATCTGAGTGCATTCACCGTGTGTGCGTGTATGTGTGTGTGTTCATTTTCGTGTGTGTGTGTGTGTGTGTGTGTGTGTGTGTGTTCATTTTCTAGTGCCTCTTCTCAGTAACTATGGGAAAAGACTCTTGTTAGGACATACTATCCTGAGTAAAGTAAATTTTACCCTTGGTCTTAACAGCAGCCATCACCCTTCAAAAGCATTGCCAACAATCATCATTCTATTATGCAGAATTCACTCATGTTTCTTTTTGTCTTTTTTCAACTTCCACAAAGTCACTAGTTTAATTGGGTAATCAAAGTCCCCCTCCCCTCAAAATGCACCGATCTTGATCTGCCATTTCCCTCTGTGACCCGCAGGCTCTTTGACACACGCTACAGCATCCGGGAGAACGGGCAGCTCCTCACCATCCTGAGTGTGGAGGACAGCGATGATGGCATTTACTGCTGCGTGGCCAACAACGGCGTGGGAGGAGCTGCTGAGAGCTGCGGGGCCCTGCAAGTGAAGATGAGTGAGTGGGAAGAGAATCTCCCGTTGATTTTAAACTTGACTTGGTGCAATTGGATCAGGCCTGGAGGTTCAGCAGTAAGACAAGTTCAGGTTAAAAGCCCGGCCTCCAGGCCAGTGAATTCTATCTCTCTGACTCCGGCCACCAGTCACCACCCTAAAGCCATCCTCTTAGTCCTCTGCCCCCTTCCACTTTCTCATAGGCACACAGATCTTTATTTCCTCACACCCTGACTGGGACCTTTACTGCACGTTGGAAGCATAGTTCTGTTACAACCAAACACCCTTTTATCTCGCACCTTTTGGACATTTCTACCCTTTTACCTCATTTCAATCTTGAGTTTCTTCTGAATCACTTTCTGGTTAAGTAGAGGGTGCTGCATTTTCCCCATTTCCTGTCTACAGGGCTAGTGAATACAAATGCTGATCTACTAGGCTCTTAGCTACTTTTGAGCTCCTGTGTTTGTAAAAGTCTGTGCAAAATCTGTCCTCTAGGGAGGACTTATCACCATTCTCTTCTCTGATTATTCATCGTGTCATCTACTCTAAACAGCCTTCCCTATCTATACTCAGGTCATCATCCTAAAGGATTTTAACAGTCCCTGCAGTAGGACCATTAGCCACTTCACCTTCACAATTCCTTGACCTTCACCAATCCAGTAAAGTTTATCTTAACTTTTTTCAGTCTGCCCAATCAATAACTAACTGGAAATGTCTGCGTTTAAAGTCTCCAGCCTCAATATGTTGCTTTCTGATCATGGACACTTCTTTGTCCAGCTTGTAGGATTAAGGGAACCATGACCTGCCTCCAAGTGGAGGACATAAACTGTGCATGCGTGCCCCCCTCTCTCTCTCTCTCTCTCACACACACACACACACACACACACACACACACACACAAGAGTATCTGTCTTCATTCTCTCACTCCTACTGTAACAGGAGTTCTCTTAAAGCTTTGACTACATCCCTTGTCACTTTGACATGTTTTTTTTTTCTTTTTCCCAACCTTCTACTCCTTGACCTTCTCCCTGATCTTCTTTCCCCTAACCTTCTCCTTCCTGATCTTCTAATTCATTCCCTTTTCCCTAACCTTCTCCTCCATGATCTTCTTTTCCTTGATCTTCTCCTTCCTGATCTCTCCTCCCTAATCTCATTTTCTCTGAATCGTCTCTTTAAAAAAAAAAAAAAATGTTCCCCATGATGGGCAGAATCACAGCCTCTGGGACAGGAGTCCCTCGTGTTTCTCCTTTGCTAGCAAAGCAATAAACCTTCTTTTTCCTTTTTCTCAAAACCGTGTCCTCATTATTGGATTGGCATCGGGGATAATTTCTGAGTCTAGTTTATTTCGCTTAGCATGATATTCTCCATTTCCATCCATTTACCTGAAAATGGCATAATTTCATTCTTTTTAAGGTTGAGTAGAACTCCATTATATATATAGCACAATTTCTAAATCCATTCATCTATTAATGGAGATCTGGGTTGATTCCATAATTTAGCTGTTGTGCATTGTGCTGCTGTAAACATTGATGTGGCTGTGTTGCTATAGTATGCTGATTTTAGATCTCTGGGTAAAATATGCAGGAGTGTAACCCAAACTTTTAAAACTGATTTCTTTTTGATATACACTAAGTTGTCTTAGTATTTGATGAATTTTGTAATACAATATGCTTAAGATAATTCTCAAAATGACTATTTAGAATTAAATAAAAAGTTAAAATTCTACATTCAATAAGTCATATTGCCTTTTTAATTTTGAACCTTTGTTTTCCTGTAGAACCTAAAATAACTCGTCCTCCCATCAATGTAAAAATAATAGAGGGATTAAAGGCAGTTCTACCGTGTACTACAATGGGCAATCCCAAGCCATCTGTATCCTGGATCAAGGGGGACAGTGCTCTCAGGGTAAGTGATTATTGTGTATATAAAGCATTTTAAAATACAAAAGCCCTTGCACTCAGCTACATGCTGACAGACTCCTAGTATAAAAATGTTTCCATATACATTCTGACCAAACTTAAATATGTCTATTCCTATTTACACAAACTGCAGGGCATTCCAGTCTGGCTTGGGACAAAAAGAGATGGAAACCAGTAATGTTAGGGATGGAAAAGGAGGCAAAGCCAAAGCAAATCTACGGTGGTCTTGGTTGGTTGGTTGTTTGGTTGAATCATTTATTTATTTATTTATTTTAACATTGAATCATTGAGACTTAGAGGTTACATTAAAAAATGAAACCAAAATCCAAGCTTGAGAATTCGCATTTCTTGAGAGGAGGGAGAGAAGTGAAGTTTGGAAGAGAAGAAAGGAGCACACACTGGAGAGAAGTTGGAGCAAGAAGCCTCAAGATCAATGAACAAACACCTTGACAAATACCTCTCTGGCCATGAACACTAGTCAATTAAGAAATCTATTATTTATCTGCTTATTTGGGCTGCTTTTGTGTCTTAGCACCACATTTACTAATATCCTGCACCCTGATTGTCTCTTCCCATCTTCACATCACATCTTCACATCTTCACAGCTATGATCTAAGTGAGATCATAGAATATGTTGGCATCTTTCCATGCCTAGCATATTCCATGGGAAATACACAGGGGTCCATATGTCACTTAACTGAAATAAGCTATAAAGTTGATAAACTTTGTTATATTAAAGTAAAACAAATAATGTCAAATTTTAATGATATCTATGTAACAAAAGCAGGTTTTTTTGTATTTTTATGACAGTTAATTTAGGTCATCTTGCACTATTGCATTTAATATTGTGTGTTATACATAATAAATGCCCAATAAAGACTAATAATTTTTATGTAATAATGATGATGATAAACAAATATTTCCTTGATTAGGAATGTTTTCCAACTTATATTCTTATTTCTGGCAGGAAAATTCCCGTGTGGCAGTTCTTGAATCTGGGAGTTTAAGGATTCATAATGTGCAAAAGGAGGACGCAGGACAGTATCGATGTGTGGCAAAAAACAGCCTTGGGACCGCGTATTCCAAACTGGTGAAGCTGGAAGTCGAGGGTAAGAAGCTACAAGGCTTCCTGTCACTGTGCTGTCAGGAGGCCTCATATTTTCCTAGGAAGGCTTGAGAGAGAAGAGATGTAGGTAGTCCAGTTCTCTCAACTCCTCTAGGTATTGACCAGAGGTTCATACTATGAGAACAGAAAAGTTAAAAAAGGAAATTTTCACTAGTGTAAAAAGCTGCGTTCTGATAGGCACAGCAATTTATGACTATAATCCCAGCAACTAGGGAGGCTGAGACAGGAGGATCACAAGTTCCAGGCCAGTCTCAGCAACTTAGTGAGGCCCTAAACAGCTTAGTGAGACCCAGTCTCAAAATAAAAATAAAAAGAGCTAGGGGTGTAGCTCAGTGGCAAAGCACCCTTTGGTTTAATGCCTAGTACAAAAAATAAAATAAAACGATGTTCCATCCATCACTCTCAATCTCTGGTAATTTTGACTACTACTGACTAAATTCAGTATCATACCAAAAAAACAGGACAGCATTTTAAAACTTCTTCCTGGCTTAGACAAATCTCCATCATCGATATGTTTGGAGACATTAATTTCAACTTTTTCAGCATATCGAATGACTTTTTAAAAAAGATATAAAGAGGAAGTATTCTGTCATAAAGGGATGAGAAAAATATGACTCAAAAACAGATAATCAAAAATGATCCTATTTCTGTGGATTATGGAATGTATTGTCAACATAGTGATATGTTGTCAATTTTTTTTAAAAAATCAATTAATTCAATAACTCAGTGTGAAAGGTCTTCACTGAGAAATCAGAATCCAAACAGACCATAGTGTTCTAATCACTTGTCCATTGGGTTCTCGACCTAAAATTGCACCCCATTTTGCTTAAAAATAGGAATTACCAGCCCATCTGTACTAGGTGAGTAAACTGAGTACTGACCCCTTCCTGTCCCAAGCCACAGAGTCTACATCTCTGGCTCTCGGTGTTCTCATCTGAAAAGTGGGGTTTGTTGTTTTTAATGAAATCAAGTATCGCTAGTGTGTAGCAGAGTCTGGTCCTTTGTATGTACTTGGTAAGTGTTGGCTATAGGAATTGCCACCTGTTTTCCTGCTTTTCTCTTTAATGGATAAAATGTTGCACTATCACATGTTGGCTCAAGTTATAGTTCAATCAGGAAAGGCTTCAAGGCTTCCTCTTTGATTCCCTCTGACTCTCTTTGGCCCCAATCCATCATTTCTGGCATCTCCTCCTTCTCACTCATGCAGTTTCTACTTGCTCTTTTAAAGTCGGTTTTATTTCCTGAGTGGATTTGTGCCCTTCCTCTAACAGCTTTAATGACCTCATTTCCTACATTTGCCTCTAATTGAGGCAACATTTTAGTATGTCTATTGCCCTGCTTGTTCATAGAGTTTCCATTAACTCATTGTAGGGAAGAATGAAGTTGGTTAATACTAGAGGCTTTCAGGACATAAAAAGATACATTTTCAGCATAGTGACTTTAATATTTTATGAATTAGAGAAGATTAGTATGCAACAATTAATGTGGTTATTTCAGTGAAAGCTAAATAAAAATATAAACACATTCAGATGCATTGAATATCTACCTGGATTCAGTTATTCCTTGAACTTCCCATGGAATACTGGAGAATTAACCCTATCTATTGGTATGAAATTCCACAAAAGAATTTTCCCCATTAAGAAATCAAATATAAACCCTCTCTACTCTAAAATACAACAGTAATCATTTAGGCCACTGTCTTCATAGGTATTTTTAAAAAATGTTTTAACATTGGCTTAGAGAAAATTATCACCTATCTTAATTGGTTGAAATCCAATTACACAAGTCCTGTCTTGACACATTTTTAACTATGCCATTAGTAGGACTAAATACTGCCTCCTTTCTTCCTAACATTTAAATGGTAATGCTCATTGCTTTAACAGTTAATATATGCTAGCAGTACTACCAGGCATTGTGGCTCACACTTGTGATCCTGGTGATTCAGGAGGCTGAGGCAGGAGGAACTCACCTTTGAGGACAGCCACCGGATCTTAGTGAAAGCCTGCCTCAAAATAAATAAATAAATAAATAGGACTGGGGCTGCAGCTCAGTAGGAAAGCAACCAACAACCCTGGGTTCAATTCCCAGTACCAAAAATAAACTCGAAACCAACCAAACAAAAAACTTGCTAGTACTGAGAAGCTCATATATTAAAAGTTCCTCTCAGAGTAGGTAAGATAATCATTTTAGCTCACACGTCTATTTCTATCCTCTCTAGTCCCTATTAAAATAGCGAAAATATGTGACAGCACAGTTTAAGGAACATAATAAGGATGTAATAAATCGTATCTACTCTAATTATAATTACTATTAAAACATGAATATACAGTAATCCCATTTGGACTCTGGAAGTTCTGAAAGGTTGACTTCCACTTGAAGAAATAGTTGACAGTCCTGCAAGATAGAATGCAGACATGACCTATTTAGAGGAAGGGTCAGCTCACAACCAGTGAAAAAGCAACAGAGAAATGACTAGAAGAACCCAAAAGTGCTTGGCAGTGGTGAAGGTCAAAGGTAAGGCTGAACCCTGATCATTAGTCAGGGCAGATGAATATATGTATGTGTCATGTAGTAATTCTGCAAATAGCCATGTGATGGCTGCTTTGAATCAGAGCTTTATAATGCCGTTTGATGCTGTGCTACACTTATTGCAGATGGGCATGCCAGGAAAAGATAGGCTTTGCCCCTGAGAGCACCTAACAAGGATAAATATGCCAGGCATGTTAACACACTGTACCCGGTGTGTCATAACAAACAGGAAAAAAGCATCCTACCACGGGGGAATTAAACTCCCTTTCCAAATGACTGCCGGATCTCTGGAAGGGCAAAGTAAAGGTATTCTACCCTCTGTCTCATGTCAAGAAGATTCCAAGTGTAACATACAGAGTCTTTCTACAAGGATAAGCAAGGAGATGGCTAGCATTTTAAAATGTTCCATAGATGCTAAATGCTTTACAAGGATTATTTCATTTAATCATTGCTAACAGTCTGTGGGGAAGTCCTAAATTGTGTCATTTTAGAAAAATGGGAAAGAGGCCACACAGGGAGTAGAGTCTAGGAAACTGAGTCACACTGAATGCTGTCTCTCCTCCTGATGGAGAGGAGTTTGTGGTAAATTAAGCAGAGAAAGGAAAAGAGTTTAAAAAAAAGGGAGCAATTGTTATAAGAATATCAACAATGTTAGATCAGGAATGAGAAAGGAAATCTGAACATACAGCGAGAAGGCAATGTGTTCTTGAGTCTGCACAGGGTGTGTTCAGGGACCGGGTGGGACGATCAACTTTGCACAGAGGGTGACCACGTGTCCTGGTTTTCCCAGGACAGTTCTGGTTACACCTGTTGTCCTGGAATAATTATTAATAGAGTCCCTCTTTCACTTTCAAAAGTATCCAGGCTTCCAGGATAAATTATAGGGTTACTCTCCTTGGAAAGGAAGAGAATGTTCTTCCTTATAACAGGAAGAAGGGACAGGGAAGGATTTTCCAGTATGAATCAGTTCGTAAGCTGGGTGAATGGAATTCGAGAAAACCCTGGCCTCATGGTCTCCATTTCCTTGAGGAGGTAGAAAGGAAGGTTATCCTCTGAAAATGCTTCGGTAAGGGGCTGGCATGAGGGTAAGGAGAGTGGAAAGGTTTTAAAATAGCTGCAGGATGAGAGGGATGACTCACAAGGGAAACGGGGACTACAGAGCAGCATGAGGCTTTCAGTAGAGAACAGGGCAGGGTCATGCATATGCAGTGGTCTCAACCTGCACGTGGATGGGTCCCCCACCCAGCCTTGCTCTGCTTTATCAGTGAAGTTCAGAGAAAGTTAAATTTAAAGACAGGACAAAAGTGTTGGAGCTTTGCCAGGCAGGAAAATAGGCCAAAGGAAAATATTGCAAAAGAGATTGAAGAGATAAATCGTGGAATTTTTATATATCAAATAAGCCTAGCATTTAATATCCAACTATCAGATATACCAGGGTTAAACACTATAGTTTCTGCAATGTGACAGACAAGGTAATATGAAGATCTGCCTACTACAAACACCTAGAAATTCTGGCTTAGCTGTATTATTACTCACAGGAATAAAAATGTGAATCTCCAAAAGCCAGAAATGGAAAAGAATTAAACAAATAGAACCGTAAGTTCATGAGCAGATTCTCCATTATCCTGGAGGTCATGGGAGAGGTGCCCATCTCTGTAACCTAAAGATCAGTAAAGAAGCAGGAGACAAGGTCTCAGACCCACATGAAGTGGGAGCTGGCATTGAGATCCTTCATAAAACTGAGAATCATAGAGGTGGAAAGACAGGTGAGAAAAAAATCCATCTATGGGCACGAAAAGGCAAGATCTCAAAAGCTTGGGGCTTCCTGACTTGTAATTGAGAGGGAGGAAATAATATTTCTTCTAATGATGAATATTAAACACTTAGGATACAAGGTTTGATATGGAATTAATATTATCAGCAATCTGGAATCGTCACCTGGAGAAGCTAACAAAATAATGGTTCCAGATCAACATATTAACAACAAAAATACTCCAAAAGGAAACACCTGACCCTGGTGACCTAGGATTTTCAGAGAGAAAATCACACAGAGAATGAGTTCACAGTGCAGAACTGTGGCACCACAGGAAGCAACCTACCTTGAATAGGTGCTCACTTCCATAATGTACAAAGGAGTTCAGTTAATAAGCAACATAACAGGGACTAGAACATAAATATGATAAGAGAGATTAAAGGACCCAAAGGAGTGCACATCTGTAATCCCAGCAACTCAGGAGGCTGAGGCAGGAGGATCGTGAGTTCAAAGCCAGCCTCAGAAATCTCTTATCAAGGCACTAAACAACTCAGCGAGACCCTGTCTCTTATTTTTTTTTACAAAAATGGCTGGGGGTGTGGCTCAGTGGTCAAGTGCCCCTGAGTCAATCTCCGGTACCAGAAAAATTTTAAAAAAGGACACAGAAGAAGGAATAAAACGTGAAGAAAACACATTAGGAAAGACAATTTTAAGAAAGAATTTAATATGATTTTAATATATTAAAAATAATGATTGAACTTAAAAATTAACAGAATAATGGCCTATTAGAGAAAAAATTCACCCATTAGAAGAGATTTCTTTAAAATTTAGAATTTAGTGCAGGGAAAAAAAAGATAGAAAAGCTGAAATTGAGTTTAAGAAATAATTAAAGATATATAGAAAACAGAGGAAATACTCAAAAACATGACTGAGAACTAGACAACACTGATGAAAGTCAAATCCTCAAGTATAAGAAGCAAATCAAGTCCCTGTTGGTAAAAAGAAAGAACTGATAAATAAATGATTTTACTGAGACACTTCATAATGAAATATCAAAGACAATTAAAGTATTTAAAAGAAAGATTACTTACATGGGACAATTTGAGTCTCAACCATAGAGAGGATATCAGGAAACTATCACTTTCATCTATGCCAATAGTTTTGTATAGCCTAGTGGAGGTCTTTTTGGAAAAAAAAATCAAACTTTAAAATGCATATCAATTTAATTTCTGCAAATTTATCTAAAGGAAAATTTTCACAATTGTATATTCAAGATTATTTATTACAAAATTGTTTATAACAGTAACAAATTAAAAAGAGTTTAACTTCATATCTGTAGGAGATACGTGATGAAGTTCCATTCAGACATGAAAAAGAATGAAATAGATCTGTAGGTAATAACTTCTAAAAATGTCCACCATGTACATGATGTGGGTCTGTTTCCCAACTCTGAGCTTTAGTTTTCTCCTCTATAAAATAGAAATAAAACTGGGCACAGTGGTGCACTCCTATAATCTCAGCGGCTCAGGAGGCTGAGTCAGGAGGCTCACAAGTTCAAAGACAGCCTCAGCAAATGCAAGGCACTTAGCAACTCAGTGAGACCCTGTCTCTAAATAAAATACAAAATAAGGTTGAGGATGTGGCTCAGGGTTGAATGCCTCTGAGTTCAATCCTGGTACCACCTCCCTGCAAAAATAGTATAGAAATAAGAATAGCATTTACATCTTGGATTGCAGTAATTACTAGTCAGCATAAGCACATATAAAACACTACATAATTGTTTGCTGTTTTAATTATTTACTTAATTTAATAAAGTACTTGTATAGTGCTTATCATATATATACATGCTACTCTTCCAAGTGCTTTAGAAATATTAATTCATTAGCAATATGCTATGTGAGTAAAGAGCAATATATGGTACATTTTGGAGTACCTGTGTATCAAACCCAACAGTCCTCACCTCTGCATGTAGATTGCTTGAGAGCTAACTTCTATTTTTACTTTTCACATTGCTCTGTGCTTTTGAACCTTTATAACTAGGAACAACTAATAGACATATTTATGCTTTCAAAAAACATGTCTTCCCAATATGTACGATTTGGAGAAAGATCCATGAATCTTTCTGTTCACTGGTTTGACATGTTATTTTGTAGCTCTTCTCCAAGACAAACTCAAAGATGGGAAAAGTTCTGTGTTGATTAGGTATTCACAGCAAGAATGCTCAGGGTGAAGGTCTGATGAAGGGAACGTGGAACACACCATTTCCTTAGGAAATGAACCAATGTGTAGAAACAGAGTGAGGCCTGCAGAGGAAATGAATGGAGCCATCCAGATGGAGGAAGGGAAGGGGTCAGAGAACAGACGGATGGATTTTCTATCTATTTAACTCTTCTTTCTTACTTATAGACAGAAACCTGCCCTATGTGATTTTATAGTGGTTTTCAAGATCCACCATGAACATTCAGTTTGGGTTCTGATTTCTCTATGAACCTTTTACATACTTTGTTAGGTGCCATTGACTTATAGCATAAAGGGAAAAGTAACACAAACAAAAGTTCCCAGAGACGTGAAGCACTGCTAGGTACACCGAGTTGAAACGTTGGCAGGGGAGTTTCTAATGTTTCCCCAACTCCACAGGCATCTGGAATGCAGAGAAGGGTTGTCAGTCTCATAGCTGTAGAACTTTCCTATGGAAAATTCAGGCTATCTCAGGTACCTCTGGGACAGTGGGCATTTGAATAGGTTTTATGGCAGGATGGGACCAGGGGACATCTTTTTTCCTAATATCACCAAAGAAATCTGGATAATAGATTTCATGTATTCTGACAATTTTTTTTTCTTATTTTACCGTACTATATAACTCATATCTGGGGTCCATCCTTGAATCACTGGCTTCTTACGATCACCATTGACTAATTTTTTCATTCCTTTGATTTACATTTTATGGATTTACATCTTAATGCCTCTGAAATTGAGATTTGTCTTACAGCTACTAAAGGCCATTATACCTGTTTTGTGGCTTTTTCCTTCTAACTGAGATAATTCCTTAGCTGTTTCCAAATATGGGAATAAACATACAATGATAAAACTAATGAACCGACCATACTATCTCACAGAGCCTTCTTATGTTTAAATAGAAATATTATTTATGCTTGTGATCATTTGTGTTAAATAGGTCCCCAAAGCAATGAAAGCAACATTTTCCATGTAGTCCTTTTCCCCCTCAAAATATTAACCACATAATGCCTTTGTTGGGATGAAAACAGAGTCTGAGTGGCTTTTCAGGGCCTCGCAGAAGAAATTTTCTCCCAAGAGACAGTTGCCTTTTCTCTATTCTGCTCTACATTTTACTTTAAAGAATGAGCCCCAGCATTTTCTTGGTACATCTGGAACAGTTTTCTCCTGAGCACTCTGAAAGGCCAGTAAGAAACTCAGTTGGTCCAGGGCGATGACAATGATATATGCTCATCTGAATAGTTGGGCTGGGGTTTCAAGGAGAGTTGCTACTGTGGTCACTTTGGATAACTCTCAAGTGCCATATTGATTTTTTTATGTCCTCATGTTTAACCAACAGCGTATGCTCCTTTTAAAAATATGTGTTTAAAGAATAATAATACCACAGAAACTAAATCTCTTTAGTTTAATAACCTCAGTCTTGTTTTTATGTCCAGATGGGTCTTTGTTTTTTTTTAATTAATGGAAAAGACACATTTACAATGTACAAATAATAGAATTGTTTTTTCTTTCCTTGTGTTCTTCGATTTAACTATCATAACATAATTTATCTCAATGTGGATCTGACAGTGTTCTATGAATCTCACACTCAGATAAATCCTGTTTTGTGTATAAAATCTGATAGAGAGTCTTTGGGATCCAAAAATGAAGTGGGTAGATTTGGAGTGTCACCAGCTCCCTGCTGATGGCACTTTCCATTATTACCTTGTTTGCCCTGAGAGTTTTAATCCATTAAGACAAAGACAGGGAAGCTGGAGCCAAGAAAGGTTTGCAGCAAATGTGGCTTGGCATCAATACCCCCAGTGAGACTCGGAGAGGCACTAAAGCAGAACAGGAGTGAGAACAGTCCTTGTAGGTAGAGGTGTTGCAGGTTTCAGCCTGTAGGACTGGTGTTGCAGCCTGTAGGACTCCTCATGGACACCGGGCTTTGAAAAGCAGCATTCTGTCTCCACACGTGGGCAAGGCACTTTGAGGAGGGGAGGGAAGGCTAGCCCCAGCTGTGCATAAATTGCTATCCCTTGTCAGGGCACCTGATAAGTCTAAAGGCTTGACCACGTACCTTAGGACTGACCAAATCTCCTCAGAAACTTTTTCTTTTTTTGCAAACATTTATGCAGTATGGAAGGTGAAAAGCAGAATTTCAAGACTAAAAGAAATTCATATCTGTCTGTCTGTCCTTCCTATCTATTTATCTATCATCCGTCTATCTTCTCCCATAAGCAGAGGTCAATAGATCCACCTAGAAGAGATCAGTGCTGTTTTCCAAATGTTAGCCTTCTGGCTGCCTTCTGTCCTGGAGATCACATTTTTCTTGTTGCACCTACAAAAGTGGAAGCGATCGTGTAATGTTTTTGCTTTTTCCTTTGTTTATGCTGCAGCTCTTAATATGACAAATGCCACAGAGAGAGGTATTTAAAACCCCAATGTGTGCTGTGCTTCTGATGATTGCAGTTTTCGTAAATTTGCAGTGGTCCTGTTCCCGGCATCAATCCTACTTGTTTGATGCCACTAACAGGTTTGATTTGCTGTCATGAATGCATTGTGCATTTTAAAACCAAACCAAACCAAAAAAAGTCATACTCCTTTGATGTCCCTGGGGGCCATCATTGGAGAAATTAAATCTGCATGATTTAGTAGAGTGCATGCTCTAAAAGAAGAGTTTGATCTATTGGATTTTGACTTTAGGGGAAATTATGTTGTGATTTCATCTAAAAAGTTCTGTAGGACATTCAGGGGAAAAGGTTAAAATGGTTCTTTTTCTGAAGAGTTGTCATAAAAGTCATAAGAGAATAATTATGTCATAAAAGAAAAATAATCATTATTATACCATGGCAGATCATGCTTCCAGTCGAAGGGCAATTAGGTTCTCTTAAATGGCAGTGTTGAAGACAATGTGCTTAAAAATAATTAAATTCCTTCATAGAATGTAGATCTGATATGGTTTGAAAGGAAAAGTTATCGTGACCTGAGCAGGTGTACTCTAATTGGAATAAGTTTTAATTTCATTTTTCACGTATTGCAATAAGATGTACAGGTTCTAACATACATATACAGAAAGGGAAATTTTCTTTCTCTTTAATAAACTAATTCATCCCTAAAGAAGATGCATTGAGCAGTGTTCCAAGAATTCTGTGAGACAGAAAAAAATCATACCTTGGGCTTGATTTCAAAATGTAAATTTAAAATTCATATATTTGGATTCATGCTAAGATTTCATGGAAAAATGACTTAGCATTCAATAGCAATATGGAATTCAAATAATTTTACATTCAGTTGCTTCCTTTGGTTATCAATACTTTGGGACTTTAGTTAGTGTGTTTATTTCCATGAATGATAACCTATGCAGGCATGATTTTTGGAGAAAACTTAATGTTCTGGTAAACAACCCAAGTTCTAGACTCTCAAGAGAACCACATGGGCTCTGGAGTCTAGAACAAACAGCTTGATTTCAAATCCCGACTCTACTGCTTGCTGCCTGTGTAACTTCCAGCAGGTTCCTTAATCTCTCTGTGCCTCAGTTTCCACACCTACAAAGCAAGGCTAATAATACTATCTACCTCATACATTTTAGTCAGATAAGTTTAGATAACATATTTATAGCTCTCACAAGAGTGATTGCACACAGAAATCACTCAATGTTATTTCTAGGGCTGATCTAATTTCTGTGTCACAGAAACCATGGTGTAAACACTAGTGAAGACCATGATGGCTCTGTTTTCCATGTGTCATCTTTACCTTTGTGGTAGAAGCAGTCAAGTTCAATGGCAAATTAGGAATTTTGATCTCAAATAGAATTCATCTGTATTAACTTTGATTCTCTCAGAAGAGTAACCATAAGGCTTAGCTCTGGAACAGAGCTTCAAAATCATAGTTCCATTTCTTATTTTGCAGACAAGGAAACTTAATACCAGGAAAAAAAAATCATGACTTTGCTCAAGTTAGCAAAGGAGCTTGGATGTCTTGATTCTTAAGCATCTTCCAGGACCCATTCTCGATTCTTTCCTTTTGTAATATTATGTTGGATAGATCAGTACTCTGCAGAGTTCACATGTTTAGCATCAGCAAGACCTGGGTGTCAATCCAGTCTGTGCCATTTACCAGTTATGTGAGGTTGGATAGTTTACTTGACCTCTGCAAATCTGTTTCCTCACTCATGAGATGGGGTCAATGTTACCTACCGCCTAGAGTTCTTAAAATGGCCTGGGAGAGCAGACATAGTGTCTACGCGGTGGCTCTTTGACAAATGACTGTCGTCAGTATCATTGTCTATTGTTTGCATTGTTCTAAAGCTGGATGACTTCTACCCAGAGACTACTACTGGTTAGGCTTCTCAAATTTCATCAATAGAATGTCAACATTACCAACTGCTCATCTGGTTTCCAAAGAACATAAATCTACCCTCAATCAGCAATGCTTTGTACCTGCATTCTTGGTACTTGTCAGAGATTATAACTTTGGTTTGGCCCCACTGTGATGAGAGATATGGGGAGGCTTAGCTGAGGATCTGTGTGAAGATGGTCTTTTCATAGTAAACTGGAATGAGGCTATCTGGGGACAACCTGTCCCAAAAGATAAATGAATAAATAAAAGACACAACGGCATGAAAGTAGAAGCAACTTCAGTGTGTATCCTGAACTTCCATGTTATTCATCACAGAAACAGATACTTGCCAAAAAATCTTGTTGGAAATATTGATCATTCTCTCACTTACTATTCCCAAGTAAATTCCGAGTGGGGAAATTACTTTAAAAATTTAGTGCCTGGGAGAAATAAATGGTCTTTTAAGAGAAACTGGCATTCTCCCACCTTCCTTACATTATATTTCACCCTACCTGGCATGTGTCTCAGAATCCAGTTTAAAGCTTAGTTATAGAATCTGTTACACTAAACTGACCAGAAGTTGCCTTCTCTCTTATGCTAATATATTGTTGTTTTCCTTTTCCTGATCATGTCATTGATTATACACACTTCAAAACCTCTATATGAAGAGATACAAATATGATTTGATTTGATGGATTCATGGAATTCTTCCTTCGAGTGGTTTTCAAACATCGGTGTACATTAGAAAAGTTTTCAGATCTTCTTAAAAGACATAGCTTCAGGGTACATTCACCAGAGATTCAGATCTAATAGGTCTGTGATAGTGCTTTTTAATACCACCCCAAATGATCCTTTGTGTAGGTAATCCATGAATCATACTTTGGGAGACATTGACTTGAGGATTTCTACTTGGAATTTTTTTATTCCAGAGGAATCTTAAATATCTAAGTAGAAAGATAGCTTCCTGGCATATAGCAAAATATAAATATTAGGATAGTATCACATTTATTTGTTGAACGTCTACTATATTCCTTGTAATAATTCCTAAAGATATAGAGGAAAAGTAAGACATACATTACTTTTCTGTTACTATGACAAAATATCTAAGGTAATCAACTTTAAAAAATGAAAGGTTTATTTTGGTTCATGGTTTCAGAGTTTCAGTCCATGGTCACTTGGTTGTCTTGCCTTGGGCAATACATTACACAATGGAGGAAGCATGTAGCAGAGGAGGGGCTATTTACCTCATGGTGGCTAAGGCATGTCCCCAATGATCTAATTTCCTCCCACCAGGCAGTAACTTTAAAAGGTCTACCACCTCCCAAGAACGTCATAGGCTGGCAAACAAGCCTTTGGCAAATGGGTGTTTGGGGCACATTCAAGATCCAAACTACAGCAATATGGTTCTTAAAAAGTTTTCATATTTACTAAGGGAGATGGACAGGCAAGTAAGTAACTAAAATAATTAAATTGCAATCTAGTTGCAGTGATAGAGATTGTGTAGGGTGCACACAGAGGACCGAGGAGGCAGTGAAAGATCAGGGAAAGATCTCTCAGAGAGGTGAGACCCAGCAGAATTCTGATGATCTGCAGGTCCTGATGTAGATCATCTCCCAATGAGAGAGGAAAGAGAAACTAGAGGGGAAATACAGATTGACCCTGTATGCACAGCTCGACACTGACTCATAACCAGGGAGTAAGAGAAGGACTAGAGAACACTAGAGAATTGGGGACAATGTCTATTAGTGGTCCTGTAAAAGTCACAGTGACCTGTGGTTTGACTCACAGACTCACACTGAGTTCTCTTTGATGGTATTCTCTCTTGGACATAAGTTTGTAGATGGGCAGATGGCTACCATTACTTCATCATGGGAACCTACAATTTGGGGATATGTGGCCCTGTGTGGCATTCAGAATTCTATGGCCACAGAATGCTCCCAACTCAAGCCACTTTAGGAAACCAGGACACTATGCTGGGATTTCAGATGTCGGAGGTTGTGGCTCTTATTTATTTTTCCAGCTAATTTTTTTTTCAAAAAATAAAAATAAATTTTAATAGGATTTAAATAACCCAATTTAAATGACCCAATTTGTTCTTTATAATGTTTATCTACTTTTCTCTTAAACTGGCTAAAAACAACAACAAAAAAACCCCCACTTCTTTCTTATAAAATTCACCTTATTTGATGACTGTCAAAATGCAGGTATCTTCCCAAGTGTAGGTTCTTTTAAAATGCCATTTAAAGTCAGCTAAGATTTTAATAAGTGTATCATTATGTATAAGATAGGGGAAGTTGGGTGAATAACCTGAAACCATCTATAGTCTCTTTGCAACTTTTTTGCAAATCTGAAATTATTTCAGAATTAAATTATTTTTAAAAGGAAAACTAAGGAAGACTTCAGTCCTAGGAATTAAGCCATGTGGCCTCTCATCCATCAAAATCAGAAGATGAGTCTCTTTTTTAAGTATGAATAAAGTGAATCAGAACTGAATGTCTGACTTTTTATTAACTGATGGTTAAACTCCAAATATATTTCCAGAACCAGTTTTAGAATATTCTCAATAGCTGCACCCTCTGCTCCTAAGACTGAAATAAAAACTAGTGAACTTCATGAGTCTCTTGTCTGATTTACTTGGTAAACACTTCTTGCTGACGCTCATTAGTCACCATCCATATTTACAAGCTAGAAAAATGTTATTATCTCAAAGGCCACAGAAATGTTCCCATCCCAAGCCACTTTAGAGAATCATGATATCATGGAGGCAGGCAGCCCTTCCTTTGAGGACTGGGGAAAGAGTCATTGAATGAGGATGATGTGTATGTTTCTGAAGGAGCTTGCCTTCAGATTCCTTCAGAGATGGAGCCGCAGTGGGTAAACCGCCTCATGCATTGCCCACTTCAAAGGGAACAGAAATGTCAACAGTGGCAGCACACCAGGATAGAGTTTCTTTGCATTAACTACCAAAAGTCAGGAAAGAGAAACTAGGTGTTTATTTAGGTCTGCCATTATTACTGCCAGATTTTCTTTTAATGATGGAAAACAAAAGTAGAATCTGTTCAGAAAAAAAAAATACCACAGAGCTTCAGGATTACTTTTCAGCCATCCCTGGGTCAATTTTTTTTTAATAAAAAACAAAAACAATTTAAATAATGCAATTTGTTCTGTATAGTGCTTGTCTACTAACAGGCATCTCCAATTCAGGAATTCATTAAAAATACAGCACAGAATGTGATAATCTATTTAAGAACATATTCCATTCTATCAAACCATATAGATTAGTGTTCGTATTCTGGTAACATGGTCTAAAGAATGAATTTCTCTTTTTTACAAGTGATTCCTCTTAGATAATTCAGTTTAAGAATGGAGTTAAGCACAGGCTTTGAACACCCAGAGGGGGGAAAAAAAACTCAAAGTGATTAATATCCAGGATGCAGCCAGCTAACACAGGTTGACATTTTAAAAAATAAAATAAAAATAAAGCCCACTCTCTTTGAAGTCGTTGAAGGAACAGTCTTCATGATTCAGAAAGATGTTCTAAAGATCAAATAGCTCCAGGAAAAAAAAAAAAAAGCTGGAAGACTTTGACTCCAGGGCTTTGAGCTATCTGTTAGGTGCCACATTAACTAATTTCTACAAATCCTATCATTTAATCTTCTCCAGACTTCTATGGGTTGGGAGTTAATAATAACATTTTCTGGATGAAGAAGCTGAAGGTCAGAGAAATTAAGCAGCAACCCGGATCAATAGCTAGTGAACAGCAAAGTTAGGATGAAAATTTAGATCTACCACTTACATTCAGCTGCAAGGGTACTGAATATAATTGCAAGGAAATTTTCCTGTTAATAAGATGTAGATTTCCCAGTTTCTGAGTGTGTCCTTAAAAGAAGCCCTGGAATGGAATTCTTGCCACACCAGATGGTCAGGGATTCCCCTAAGATATTGACTATGAGAAAAAGTAATGAAGATGGCACTATGAAAAAAATTTTTTAAATCTTCAATAGATACTATTTATAAAAGGCAAAAAACCATAGTGATTCATATGAATGAAATATAATTTTTACATTTCTTAGGTGTAAACTTAGTTTAGGTCTTTATATTTCTTCTGAAAACTGATTTCTATGATTTATTATTATTTATTCCTCTTATTTTCATGATGTGTTCTATTACCTGCTATTTCTTTGCTTCTTTTTTATTTCTTTCCTGCTCTCTGTGGATTTATATTATTATTATTATTAATTATTATTATTATTATTATTATTTAATTCTGCACTCTATATCACCCCACACATCCCTGATTTTGATACACACTTCTTACTCTTTGGGAATTTTCTCAAGTCATCTTAATCTTTAATGTTATCACCCGATGAATTCTCCCAAAGTAATGAAAAGCTCAGAAAATTTCAATTTGAAAAGTATATTTAGAGGAATGAACAACTTAAAGAGAACATTCATAACTTTCTATTTTGAGAAGTTACTATGTATGTATCATTTATAAACTTTCTATCTTAGTTTTCTATTTCAATAAATTTATTGTGTGCCAGAAAAATAGATTATATTTAGAATTACAGGCAAGAGTAAACTAAAGTTATTGTCCTCCTTCATTTATGTTATTTTCATTATTTATAGAATGCATTTTTAGTTTCTGCAATCAAATCCATGTAAATAAGACCCTACATAATATAGTGTGTTAACCTTATACAAAAGGAAAAAATTAATTTTCAAGTTTCTAGACCAATAAGGCTGGTAATTTCTGTACAATGCCAACTCAACATGGTAAACTGGAATACTTTTTCCAAAGTTGACAACAAAGCTATAGTTTCCCAAAATTTAAATTATATATATATATATATATATATATATATATATATATTATACACTTATGTACATATGTATACCTATATACATATGTACATGTGATATTCATATAAAAATTCCAGTAATAGCAGTGTGTTACACATCAATAACAGCAATAGCTTTTCCAGGTTTTAGAATTATTTGAACAAAATTGTAGAGACATCCAATATACTCCATTTTAAAAGGGGTGGCGGGTGTAAAACAAAAACAAAAACCAGAAAAAGTGAGGTTCTGTTTCTATTATGACACGTGGTGCCATTTTTTTGATTAGCTTCTCAATCATCATCTGAAAGGAAAACATTCTCAAGTAACATCATTAAAAACAGGTCTGATAAGGCATGGTCATTACCACCTTCATTTATGTTTTTTAAAATTTGTGACCTTCCCTTCTGAATGTTGGCCTTCTCATCTAAAATAGGCCATTTTCCCTTCACTTTGGACAATCACAATAAATTCTCACTAGGCTTCTAATTGGCAAAAATCTAGCATTGTATCAACAGTTTTATTTTATAACATCTTCTCTTAATTCTATCACTTTGGGCTTTATGTGTTTTAAAATTATATTATTAAGTGCATACATATTAATGATTGTAGCTCCTTTATGGATTCTTTTTCAAACTTTGGGAAATGTTTTTCTTCATCCCTACTAATGTTTTTCTCATAAATTATGTTTTGTCTGATATTAATATTGTTGCCACACTTTTCTTTTGCTTGGCATTGTCCCACTGTTTGGTATTTTTCGATCCTTTTCTTTCCAACCTTCCTGTTACTCTGTAGCAGAATATAGCTTGAACTTTTATATAAGAATTTGTTTAAGTAAAAATTAGTTCTTTGTATTTATTCTGAAAACTTATTTCTATTATTTGTTAAGATAGAGAATTCTATGTTTTATTATGCTGGGTTTTTTTCTCTGCTTATTTTTTTTTTAGAGAGAGAGAGAGAGAGTGTGTGTGTGTGTGTGTGTGTGTGTGTGTGAGAGAGAGAGAGAGAGAGAGAGAGAGAGAGAGAGAATTCTTTAATATTTATTTTTTAGTTATCGGCGGGCACAACATCTTTGTTTGTATGTGGTGCTGAGAATCGAACCCAGGCCGCATGCATGCCAGGCAAGCATGCTACCGCTTGAGCCACATCCCCAGCCCTTCTCTGATTATTTTTATATTCCTTTTCAGTTTTCTGGTGGATTGACAAGTTTTCTTTTTCATTATCTAATTGATCTCACCCTATAAACACTTGGATCTTAAAATTATAAATCACAATGCTATATTTTGATGATTACTCTTACATTTTCAATATACAGGTAATACTATAATTCTAACAAAGTTCAAAATCATATCTCTAATCTTCTTAACTAAGGCAAAAATCTGATCAATCTTTAACATCCCATCTAACATCACGTCTGTCATCCCCTGCCATCTTTCTTAAGTATTATTCAAAATTTTACTTCTTTCTAAGAATCAAATAGCTTTAGAGTTAGTAGTTGAATGGTTCCTCTAAAATAGGCCACCAATTTTTTTCACTGTTTTCTTTTTCATGTCACTTTTTCCTTCTGTTTTCAATTTCTTATTGCTGAAATATATTTTTCATTAGTTCTTTCAGTGACGATCTTTGGGTAGTAGACTGTCTTTCGTGTTTGAAGGTAAATCCTTCCGTGGGCATTATCCCATGGCTTCCTACAATTATTGATGAGGAATTTTCTGTCATTCTAACTATAATTCTTTGGTTGTTAATCCAGTTATTCTTTCTGTTAATGTTCATGTTTTTCCTCTTTACCTTTGACAATCCATATTTTTATTATAATTTGTCATGGTGCCTGTATTAGTAATCTATTGTTATGTAGTAAAATATACAGAAACTTAATAGCCAAAGACAACATTGGACAATGATCACTTCATTTCTATGAGTCAGGAATTCCAAAGTGGCTCCGCTGGGCCACTCTCCAAATCATGTTTACAGTCAAGATGTTGACCATTTCCTCAGTCATCTGGAAGCTTGACTGGGCTCAAGGGTCCAGCTCATTAGTTGTTGCAAGTTGATGCTGGCTGGTGAAAAGCCTCCATTTCTCCCCACATAGGTCCCTCCTTGGACTGCTTGAGTGTCCTCACAAGATGGTGTCTTTCTTGTCCTACAGCTTTCCTGAGCTCTAATAAATATGAGGAGGAATCAGTAATATTTTTATGACCTAGCCTCAGAAGCCATGAGTGATCATCTCTGCCACATTCTATTTGTCAGAAATGAGTCACTAAGTCCAATCCACCTCTAAGGAGAAAAATTGGACTCCCACTTTTCCAAGGGAGGATTTGTGGATGCATTTCAAAACCACAACAGTGTCAAATTATTTTTATTTATCCTACTATGCATTCATTTCCACAGTGGTTTACAATCCCACTGCCACTTGGAAACACTTGACAGTTTTCAAGTACTTCTGCAAAATACAGTTCCTCAGGCTCCAGACCAAAAAAAAAAAATTGTATTCAGCAATCTCAATCATTTTGCCAGCACTTATTTTTTTCAGCCTCACAAGTGCTTCTTATAAATTTCAAATTTTAAAAGCCGCTACTTTAATCCATCTAGGTATTCAAATATTTCTTGAAGTATGAAAAATCTCAACTGTTCTCTCTTTGAATATTGCCTCTTGGCCTTTCCCCTTCTTTACCTCTCACCTACCTGTGAGGATATAGTTGACCCTCTAAGTTTGTTTTCTCCATTTCATACTTAATGTTTCACATTTTTTTTCTCTTTGGACTGAGAGCTGTATAATTACATAATACTATCATCTTTTTTACTGATTCTTCCGTTGACCTTGTCCAAGTTTGAGTTTATCGTATCTTTTGTATGTGTGTAATTTTGTTCAGTTATTGTATTTTTAATTTCTAGCATTTTTCTTTTTTTTAGGATTATTGATTGTATTTCAATTTTGACTTTTTGCTCCTAATTCCCTGTTCCTTTTTAAATAAATATTATTATTTTTTATTTTTTTGTTTCTTATACTTTCTTTTTGAATGGCTTTATTTTCTTCCAGAGTGAATTAACTTCCCAATTCCTGCATTAAATGTCTTAGCACTTGTTTTCCCAGTGTAACTGTGAAGTTATAATTTGCCCTTTACATTATCCTGTCTTTGAAATAATTTTTCCCATTTCCAGTAATTTTGGAGGTTGCCTTTAGGAATTCTTCCAGCTCCTGCATTTTAATGAGGTGTTGTGAATGAAAGTTCTGACCCCCAGTCTGTCATGTTCTGGAGTTGGCAACTGGAAGCATGACACACATTGAGCAACACACCAGGACTCCTTCTTGAGCCTTCCACAGATAAGCTTCTTTCACTCTTGCCCTTTGGTTTCAAGGAGGGAACCAAAATCTCCAGTCCCCCACCCCAGCTGGTGCACTGCCAGAGAGATCAAACTTTAACCCCTGCTCCCTCTTCAGAGAACCTGAACTCAAGAGTTCCTGCTTATCTATTGTGTTTCGCCTGCTTCTTATGAACTGAAATATTCATTTTGGTTTTGAACATAACTTTGTCTTTTTAGGTAACAAAGAATTATAACTTTTCTATTATTGCTGTGTACTTTTTCTACCTAGATTACTTATGAATTCACAGTACCATCCTGATTAGTAGTCTTCATGATATAATTATGACATATCATCATGTGAATTCTACTCAGTGGAATATGTAATAAATTAAAATGTGTATTATTATTGGAAAGAAGTCAAAAGTATCAATATTTAAAGGTGATGTTTTTATCCATCTAGAAAACACAAGAGTATCGACTCCAAAGCTACTTTAACTAACATGATAATCCTATACTATTCATAAATAAAACACACCCATGTACACACATCTAGATAGTTTTCTTACATAGCAGAAATACCTGTTATAAATTAATTATAGCCTGACTTTTAACCAGGCAGCCTAGATCCAGAGCCTTTCTGTTATATGCCACTACATGATTTATTTAATCATTTTTAAATTTAATGTAATTTTATTTATTTTTATTTGTTCTTTTTAGTTATACATGACAGTAGAATGTATTTTGACATATCATACTTACATGGAGTATAACTTCTCATTGTTGTGGTTGTTCATGATGTGGAATTACATTTGTGGTATATTCATACATGAATATAGGGAAATTATGTCCAATTAATTCTACTGTCTTTCCCATTCCCATCCTCCTCTCCCTCCCCTTCCCTACACCTATCCAATGAACTTCCACTTCTCCCTCCCTGCCCCACCTATTGTGAATCAGCATCTGCATATCAGCATTTGGTTTTTTGGAATTGACTTATTTCACTTAGCATTATATTATTTCACTTAGCATTATAATTCCCAGTTATACCCATTTACCAGCAAATGCCATAATTTCATTCTTCTTTATGTCTGAGAAATATTCCATTGTATAAATACACCATGTTTTCTTCATCCATTCATCTGTTGAAAGGCAACCAGGTTGGTTGTATAGTTTAGCTATTGTGAATTGAGCTTCTATGAACATTGATGTGGCTGTGTTACCATACATAGAATGCTGATTTTAAGTCCTCTGAGTATATGCCAAAAAGTGGGATAACTGGGTCAAATGGTAGTACCATTCCAAATTTTCTGAGGAATTGCTGTACTGCTTTTAAGAGTGGTTACACTAGTTTGCAGTCCCACCAGAAATGTATCAGTGTCCATTTTTCTCCATATTCTCACCAACATTTATTGTTACTTGTATTCTTGACAAGTGCCATTCTGACTGGAGTGAGATGAAATCCCTGTACTTTTAATTTGCATTTCTCTAATTGCTAGTGATGTTGAACATTTTTTTACATATTTGTTGACCATTCATATTTCTTCTTCTGTTAAGTGTCTGCTCAGTTCCTTTGCCAATTTATTGACTGGGTTATTTGGGTTTTATTGGTGTTAAGTTTTTTGAGTTCTTTATATATCCTGGAGATTAGTGCTCTATCTGGTAGCAAAGATTTTTCTCTCATTCTGTAGGCTCTCTCTTCATGTTCTTGATTGTTTCCTTTGCTGTGAGGAAGCTCTTTAGTTTGATACATTCTCATTTATTGATTACTTCTTGTGCTTTAGGACTCTTGTAGAGGAATTTGGTTCCTAAGCTGATATGATGGAGATTTGGGCCTACTTTCCCTTCTAGTGGGCACAGAGTCTCTGATCTAATGCCTGGGGTTCTTTTTAATCCTAATCATTGAGATAAGAAATGGACTAGTACACCTGGGAACTGTCTGAAATTCTCATGCTCAAAGAATCTTTTTCATACATATCCCAAATCTTTCCCTTCATGATTTCAGCGTTCAACTATTGCTCAAACCTTCCCCAAACACTTCTCTAATACCCTTCCAAGATATTAGAGGGTTAGCCATGTCATATTTGACTTCACCTCCAAGTTGTTTAATTTATTTGCATATTTTTCCTCATGATAATTTTATTACCAGAAAGAGGAGGTTCCAATGCCATCCAACAAAGAGCAAAGGATGTGCAGTATCAGCCTCCTCTGAGACCTCCACTCTATGTAGACAAATTCCTATTATTTTTGCAGGGGGCTTCTCTCTATTTTGTCACCAAAAAGAATGCAAACTTTTTCAAAGTTCTGCCTATTTTCTCTTTCTTTCCATCAGGTCTGACTGATTTTTCAAATGTATTTCTTTTATTTCTGTCAGGGAATCTTGATGGCTTTGCTTCCTCCTATATAACAATAGATACATCCTCCAAATTTCTTCACTGTTCAACTAACAGAGTGAACTGAATAGAAAAAAACTTATTCTATCTTTCTTAAAATTAAATCTCACATACACATATACACAGTCAAGTTAGGGAAGAAAATCCATAATAAGAGCAAAATGTATAAAAATGGGTGTTGGATATTCATGGTTTCCAATAGATGTTACTGGAATCCTAGGTCAGAGACTTTACTTGGGGAGTCCCACCAGACAGATTCAGTCACCCATCACCTCAATGGTCTGATTAGAGGGATCAGTCAGTGGTGGTAAAATAATATGACCATAACAGGAAGAACAAGGGATGGGGGAGAACTAGCATCCCAATCCTTATCTTTGAGGATACTGACAAGAGCTTCCGGATTATACAGAAGAAGGAGGGTAAGAGAAGAAAATGACAAGTGAATACAATTTTCAACATTTACTGTTGCTCTTCAGCTTGAAAAAGCAGGGTTCAATAAGGATGTAGAGTCAGGCAGTCCTGGCCAAACTGTAGTTTGTCTGATCCTTATTTCAGGTTGGGATTTATGGAGTCCTGTTGGTACCGGAGAAATCATATTTGCTTGAGTGGGCAATTTGGTTCCTATCCATTTTTTTTTGTTTTTTTTTTTAACAAAGTTGATCAAAATGGGTTGCTGTAATGATACTGAGCGTCCCATAAATTATTCAAGAAAATGATGAATCACTCCTTCATTTGAATGTTGAAGCAAAATGAATAGATTACATCAATAAGAGTAGTCAGTCTCTATTCTACTGACAGTCCCAAGATAGCAAAAGGAAAACACACTCTAAATCCAAATGGAAAAGAACTTAAAAAATTAAGTATTTTATTTATTCTGAAAAAGACCATGTGATATTTTAGGAGGAAAAAACCAACAATGAAATTATGATACTGAGCCCAGTATAGTTCTAACCCTAACTCCCTAAAGAAGATTAAAAAAGCAACTTGGAAGAAAAAAAACAGTGCATTACATACAAAGCACTTAAAGGAGAATTTAACAAGAAATGGGAAGAAAGAGCATGAAGCAGAAAATTTTAAAATTAGTAAGTGGTAAAACAATAAGTTCAGAATCCAGGAGAAATCACACCAGGCTAGATAAGCTAGACACAGTGACAATCAAGATTCCAGTTTTATCTTGAAATGACCAAAAAGCTGACACATTGAATGTGTGTACTGAAGTTTAAATAGATTTTATGGGTTATTCTTCCATAATTTCCCCTAATTTAAAGTAACCTCAATTGTGTGTGCATGTGTATATATGTGTGTGTATTAATGCAGAAGCATGTATTATATATTAAGATGCATATTTGCATTTATTCGTAGAAAGAAATTTTGATAATTTCTATGTGGAAGTTAAATTTCTGGTAGAACCAAATTTCATATTGAGAAAACAACAAATCCTAAACATTCTTTCATCTCTTACATTGTTTCTATTGATCCATAGTAGAGGAAATAGGTGTATTCTTTCAAAACTTCACTTCTCCCAATACAAAAAAATAAATAAAATTAAGCAAAATAAACAGTAATAACAACAATAACATAAAAGTGAAAAACACCAAAGGGAAATCAACATTTTTCCAACAGGGCCTATGCTTCAAGCATATAGTTCAAATGTAGTCCAGTAACACATCCATGGAGCAACTTTGAAAGGAGACTCAGAATTGATCTGCACTTGCGCTAGAAACCCGAAAAAAGGAGGGTAAGAGAAGAAAATGGCAAGTGAATATGATTTTCAACATTTACTGTTGCTCTTCAGCTTGACTAGAATAAAATTTTGAAGCTTTAATAGATGTGAAATAAAAACACTTAATATCCATAGGAGTCATGGCCAGCCAACCACTCAGAAATACTTGACAGGTGGAGGAAAGAAAAAAGACAAAAGAAAGAATTTTCTTCCAATCTTGGAAACAAGTACATTGTTCCAAGGAACTAGAAAGCCTGCTTAGCCCCAAACTATTCACATACAGTTTTTGAGGCTTTATCTGGCCCAACTATTGGACCTCCATTTGCTTTTTTTGATTAAGGTCTATGATACAAATGGGTACTCTGCTAGTTTCCAGTGTCCAGATGGAAACCTAAGATTCAATACTTAAGTCACCAGGCACTCCTGGGTACATTGCAAAAATTCAGTTTCTTCATTTAGAGGTTTGTTTGACAGACAACCTCTAAACCTCCTTCTAGCCATATGTTCAAAATTCAGAAGTTTTAAGTGGTCTTTGACCTGACTACTTAAAAAATAAAACTAGAGTGTGCCACTGACTTGGTTGGTGGAGGTAGTAGGGAAAGTTCAAAGTAAAATCGAATTGAGAAATCATAAATTCATTTAAGTTTAAGGAGATGAGGCGTTAAGGGTAAAAATGACCTCCATGGGGTGCCAAGAGCAGAAGACTCCATGTCTGAAAAGAGGGGTGAGTTCCTGACTCAACACCTGCAGCAAACCTTAGATTCTTGGTCTCAAAACTGGGCTGGGTAATGTTAATTAAGCTCCATGACAGAGATATGGAGAGAGTTCAGAGATAATGGAGGATATGAGTTCTCCACAATCTCTGAAGAGAGTATTCTTGTCATTTAAAGCCATTAGATCAGCATCACTATTTTTTACTTATAAACAAATATTATAGTCAGCTGATCATTAAAAAATATCTAAATTGACACAAATAAATAAATCCCCCAGAAAGGAAAAAAAAATAGAGCTCCTTGGGAACCAGGGCCGGGGGTTGGGGTGGGCAGGTCTTTATCTGATATAGTTATAATAAACATTTGGGAATAATTAATTTGGTTTTTGATTTCTCTCATCTAGGGTCCTGTAAAGTTTATGAATTCTTGACCCTTTATATCCAACTTAGAAGCTTTTAGATTTTTTCTCTGATCAGCGCTTCACTGGCAGGTCCCCAGAGGTCCAGACAGGCCCCCCTCTGCTCTCTGAGCAGCCTCTGGGAGTTAGATCAGAGTGGCAGATCTCCCTTGGTGGTAGGCTCTGGTTGTGCAGAAACCCCCTAATCCTCTGTTTACCACAACATGAGTCTATTGCCATAGAAATGATAGCTGAGATCCCAGATTCAACATCACTGACTTCATAACAGGGCCTCAGTAAGAGGAGAAGCCAAGCTACGAGGGGGAGCACAGTTTCTGAGAATAATGGTACTCTGTTGCTTTGAAAGAAAGGGCCATTGTCTGCATTAAGATAGAAATGCATGAATGAGCTGTGCTGTGGGGTACGCTATAGTTTATTCTCTGTACAATACTGCCTGATGAAAAGTAGTCGTTGGGGATCTTATGGAACAGTTTGCTTTCAGAAGGGCCAGCAGTTCCCTCCATCACAGTCAGTTCTTATTGAAATAAGAAGCAAGCAGTTTCTAATGAATCATGCTGCATGAATTGATGTTCTGGGGTCAAAGAGTTCCCTTTTCATGATGTATTGTTTTGTTTGTGTGTTTATTGTGTTTGTTTGTTGTGTCTTGTTTCTATTAATAGAAGAAAGCGAACCTGACCAGGATACTAAAGGTATTTTTTTTTTTTTTAATTTCTGTGCTGCTGCTTTTTAAATGTAAGGCCCTTTTGCAGTCAGTTGCTATGCCTGACCTTACAAACTCCTCTAAGTGCCCTTATTCTGTCAAGAAACAACAAACAAACCATGAGGGATATGAGGTCACAGCATGTAACAGCGTCAGTCAGTCGATGGGCTGCTCTGTTATATGATCAGCTTATTGGCCATTTACATTTCTTAAGACTCGAGTCAACAGGAATATTTAAATCAGGTGGTCCAAACTCTGGAAACAAAATGAAACGAAATCAATCAGAACAAAAATATACATCTCCACAGGTTGGAACAGAAAGTTACCCTTCCCTAAAAGACCTCTTTTCTGAGCCAATGGATGGGACTAAAATTTTGGAGAATGTTGAAATGTCATGGAGCCAGATTAGGCTTTATTCTCCACTCTCAACAGGATGAGAAATATTATGCAATTGCTCCAAATTGAAAAAAATATTTCACTTTAATTGCAGGCAGACATATACATTTTTGTGGAATGTGGTTAGAAGAAAGTGACTAAAAATCAAATTTGTAGAACATGAGTTTTCCATCACTAAGTACCTTGCATCCTGCGTAAACCCCAAGTTTGTGCTCTGCTGACCTAAACTTTGGTGCTTTGGGGATGAACTTCATGAGTTTTCCTGTGGTACAATTTGACTTAGTACCTCTTTGAGTCTCCAATAAGATACAGGTTGAGTCTCCCTTATGTAAAATGATGGGGATTGAAAGTGTTTCAGATTTCAGTTTTTCAAATTTTGGAATATTTGCATAGATGTTATCAATTGAGCACCCCTAATCCAAAAATCTAAAAATCCAAAATGCTCCAAATTTGAAAAATGTTGAGAATGATGTTATCTTTCATAATTAGAACTGAAAACAAATATAGATGTATAAAAGTCTACCAGCATTTTAGATTTCAGAGAATTTTTTCAGATTTTAGATTTTCAGTACAGGCAGGCTAAATATGTATTTGAAATATTTTCCTCTTTCTAAATACCAGGTATCTTACAACTAAATTTGCCTGGTTCTGTGTGATTTGGGGAAGAGAGTGAGAGTTAAGGTTTTTTGCATTTTTTGTTTTTTTAATTTTTTCAACATGTTCTGATCAGTCATTGTTGGTTTGAATCATGTAGAAACCTCTTTAAGGGAAGCTAGAAAATAAGAAAGAAAAGAGTAAGAAAAAGTAAAATTCATGTACATTCATCTTATCCTTTGAAGTAATTGCTCAGAAATAGAAATTGACCAGAGACTTAAATATTCCTCTGACACTGCTCCCTCACCAAGAAAAGAGAGGTAGTTCATTTCAGGCCATACTGCTCATTAATTTCAAGAGAGCTTGGAAAATGCAGGGGGAAGTGGAGACACACAGAAAATAAAACAGGTTGTGTTACAAAGAATTTTTAATTCCTGGCTGCATAAGTACAGTTTTGAATATAAGATTCTTAATCTGCAGTCATCTCTGCAAATCTGCCCAAGAAAAGTAAAGCCCAAAACTCATGAATGGATTCCCTGAGAGAAAACCCAGGGATAAATATATTGCCTGTGTCTATCTTTCATTTTGCAGAAGAATAACAACTTGCATACCCAAAGGAAAATGAATGGGAAAAAACCCACAGTGAATTGGAGAATGATAGATAAGGCTAAATACAGGAAGAAGAGCTTGATGATTTTTTCTTAAAAATTCATATCAAACCATTATAAATATTTTCTAAGTTACTAAGTAATTTTATGCCCCTTCTAGTAAGCAGTGGACTTGTTTATGTAACAAAACACTGATATTTAATTTCCTACAAATAAATTACAAAATAAGGCTACTTATTGCATATTTTATTGGATAAGAAATTTACCGCATTACATTTTAAATGAATGACTTAGAATGTATTTTTAGTTTGTGGCTACCACTGTAATTCTGGGGATTTACTCCTGAACTACAATCAAGTTTATTATTGCAAGTGTTTTATTATTGATGGGCATTAGTCTGGTTTTTGTTTTTAATTGCAACTGACTTTATTGTTCTCAGTGATCTCAAATGTGATGGAATTTCTTTCACTATCCCTTCACCTTTCATAGTTAGAATTGAAAACAAATATAGATGTATAAAAGGCTATCAGTTTTTTTGCTGATAAAGCTGGATTGAAAATCAAGCTTTTGGAGTTGGGGTTGTGGCTCCGTGATAGAGCGCTTGCCTGGCATGTGTAAGGTACCGGATTACATCCTCAGTACCACATATAAATAAATAAAATAAAGGTCAATTGACAACTAAAAAATATATTTTAAAAAATCAAACATTCCTTTTTAAAATTAATTTATTCATTTATTCTAATTAGGTATATATGAAAGCAGAATGCATTTTGATTCATTGCACACAAATGTAGCACAATTTTCATTTCTCTGATTGTACATGATGTAGTGTCACAACACATGTGCTGTCATACATGTACCTAGGGTAATGGTGTCCTTCTCATTCCATCATCTTTCATGCCCCCATCCCCTCTCTCCTCCCCTGCCTTTGCCCCCCTCCCCATTATGGGTCAGCATCCACTTATCATAGAGAACATTCTACTCCACTTAAAAATTAGTGTAACATAACCATAACTTGTTTCCCCATCCTTCTCAACCTCTCCCCAATCTTCTCCATTTCACTCCTAGTTGTTGGATGGAGAACCCTGACCTGATGAAATTGCTATCTATCTATCACACGTCAACCTCTACCCTTCCTATATGCAGACTTGCTGGGAGAATGTCGGTCCAAAGAAGGGCTGAAATGCTCACACATGTATATGTCCCTTCTTGCAATCTCACCAGAGAAGTCATTCACTCTTTCATCCATTCATTTGGCAAACACTTATTGGGAACTTACCATGAACCATGCAGGAGGCAGGTATCTAGTACATGAGTCAGCCTGTTAAAGGGCAAACCTTGTCCTTGTGATACTTACATTCCAGGGAAAGAGACTGACAACCAACAGAGGAACGGATTAGCAGTGATGAAGTAGTGCTAAGGACTAAGAGGAAAGATGGACCGGGGTCAGGGGATGAAGAAAGGAGGCAGTAGATAAAGAGACATTTGAAACCCTGAAGACATTTAGACTCTGCTTTGAGAGCAGAGGAAAACTGAAAGGAAGGGTTGAAGATAACTTTCAATACTGGGGAAAAGGGCTGAGTTTCTATTTGATCTTTTGGAGAGAATGTTAGAGAGCAGGAGGGACCAGATTCCCTTTAATCCCTGGTTTCCTTCTCCTATTAACACTTCACACTTAACAAGGCGACCCATTATCAGCCTAAAGGGCAAATATGCTCTCTTCAGGGAGGAGAACAGCAGTTTATCAGCACAGTCTTAAGCTCAAAATGCTACTAGCAATGTCAGTCTCTCTTTCATTTATTTATTTTTTTATTTATATATGACAGAGGAATGCATTACAATTCTTATTACACATATAGAGCACAATTTTTCATATCTCTGGTTGTATACAAAGTATATTCACACCAATTCGTGTCTTCATGAATGTACTTTGGATGATAATGATCATCACATTCCACCATCATTAATAACTAGATGCCCCCTCCCTTCCCTCCAACCCCTCTGTCCTATCTAGTGTTTGTCTAATCCTCCCATGCTCCCTTTCCCTATCCCACTATGAATCAGCCTCCTTATATCAAAGAAAACATTCGGCATTTTTTTTTTCGGGGGTGGGGGGGATTGGCTAACTTCACTTAGCATTATCTTCTCTAACTCCATCCATTTACCTGCAAATGCCATGATTTTATTCTCTTTTATTGCTGAGTAATATTCCATTGTATATATGCCACATTTTAAAAATCTGATCATTTATTGAAGGGCATCTAGGTTGTTTCCACAGTTTAGCTATTGTGAGTCAGTATCTTTTATGTATCTCGCTAGAGCCCCTAGAGGTTCTGATATGGGGTGAGAAATGTACTGATTAAATCAACTTCAACATTACTTTGAACTGTAGAACTTTACTCTGATTTATTTACACATTATGCTTAACTAGGTTGTGCAATATGGATCATTAGAGGTTTTGCAATGATTCCAGATGATATTCCAAGTAATACCAGCCAAAGGGAGGGGAAAAAAAGCTGTTAATTACAGCAATATAAACTGTCCCTGATTTCTATATTTCCAAGAAGAATTGAAGTCCCCAAATTAAAATTCTTGCCTTTATAAATTAAGACATTTTCTTATCCTACTCATCTTCAGCCAGAACGTTCTCATTCAAGTTCAAGGTATTGTCAATGTTATTAGATCACTTTTCCAGCACCTATAAAATTAAAATGACCCAAGTCCAAATCTCTCCAGGATCTTACTTGTTTCCGATTCTCAGAGGCAAAGAGACCCGTAAGATATTCATTGCAGTATTCTCACACTCAGAAACCATAATACCAAATACACAAGAGTTATTTCAGCCAAATGATGCACAAGGACTCAAATATTTTGTACAGTCTAGGTCTCTATTTTGTTACCAGAAACATTAAAAGGAAGATCCCTGAGTGCACTCTTCTAGGATGCCAATCAGTCAGGGTTCCTTGTCAAAAGTCCACAGCCTGTGAACCTAGACTAAGTTGGTAGAATGAGAATTCAAAGACAACCACGCATTGCATCTGGGTGGTATGTCCTTTATAATTATTTTAATCTATAAGAGATCACTTCTCCCTTCATTGTTATTTTTTTTTTTATTAAAGAAACTAAATAATTTGCCCTTTTAAAATTTTCTGTATTCTGACTTTTACTGAAATGCTTCTCTATGGTGATGTTTAGCATGTTCCCTGAACCCTCTGTATTTGTAGGTTGGCAGTTAGACCCTGGGAACCTTAAAATCGGGTTCAATTTTTTTGTTTTGGGGGGCACATATACAGTTATATTTTAAACATTTGATGTCTTTTTTTGCCTTTTATTTTTAAACCATTTGTTTCCTTTGAAGAAAGCACCTTTAATGCTTTTCTGTTCTCCTGGCTTTGGAATCCAATATTTATGTGTCTAAATTCTATATTTCAACTCTTAGAATTCCCAATATCAAGAGACTGGAAATCAAATTCAAATTTTCTAAAAATATCCAGTTGTCAAGTAAATCACATCTTCCTTTATCTCCTTGAATTATATAATCCTTTTTTTAGCTTGTGAATATGAATATTTTATAAATATGAAAACTATGAAACTGATTATCTGTAAGTTTACTAGTAGGCTCAAATATGAAATAGTGCTACCTGGATTAGCACTGAAGATTAGTTTGAAAAGTACTGCTAACTGGGCTGGGGTTGTAACTCAGCAGTAGAGTGCTCACACAGCATGTGTGAAGCCCTGGGTTCCATCCTCAGCACCACATAATAATAAATAAATAAAGGTATGATGTCCAACTACAACTAAAAAGAGTAAATATTTTTTAAAAATACTGCCAATTAACTTCATTTATACAGAAGTTCAGTAAGTATGGTACAATTTTCATTAGAGAAGAGGGCTAAGATGGCCTTTATTTATATTTATTTTATTTTTCATTATTGAAGATCAAACCCAGGACTTCACATGTGCTAGACAAGCCCTCTACCACTGAGTTACATCTCCTTACAGCCCTTTTGTAATTTATATCTTACAAAATGCAAATCAAAACCACCCTAAGATACCATCTCACTCCAGTAAGATTGGCAGCCATTAAGAAGTCCAACAACAACAAGTGCTGGCGAGGATGCGGGGAAATGGGTACACTTGTTCATTGTTGGTGGGACTGCAAAATGGTGCAGCCAATTTGGAAAGCAGTATGGAGATTTCTTGGAAAGCTGGGAATGGAACCACCATTTGACCCAGCTATTCCCCTTCTCGGTCTATTCCCTAAAGACCTAACAAGAGCATGCTACAGGGGCACTGCTATATCGATGTTCATAGCAGCACAATTCACGATAGCAAGATTGTGGAACCAACCTAGAAGCCTTTCAATAGATGAATGGATTAAAAAAATGTGGCATTTATACACAATGGAGTATTACTCTGCATTAAGAAATGACAAAATCATAGAATTTGGAGGGAAATGGATGGCATTAGAGCAGATTATGCTAAGTGAAGCTAGCCAATCCTTAAAAAACAAATGTCAAATGTCTTCTTTGATATAAGGGGAGTAACCAAGGACAGGGTAGAGACGAAGAGCTGGAGAAGAAGATTAACATTAAACAGGGATGATAGGCGGGAGGGAAAGGGAGAGTTAAGGGAAATTGCATGGAATTGGAAGGTGAGCCTCAGGGTTATACACAATTACATATAAGAGGAAAGGAGGAATAGGAGAAAAATTATATAAGTGGAAGAAACGATTTATATTAGAGGGGATGGAGAGAGAGAAGGGGAGGGGAGGGGAGGGGAGGGGAGGGGGGACAGTGGAGAATGGGATAGACAGCAGAATACATCAGTCACTAGAAAGGCAATTTGTAAATCAATGGAAATGTAACTGATGTGACACAGCAATCTGTATACGGGGTAAAAATGGGAGTTCATAACACACTTGAATCAATCTGTGAAATATGGTATATTAAGAACTATGTAATGTTTTGAACAACCAACAATAAAATAATTAAAAAAAAAGAATAGATAGGGACAGCCCTTTTGTAAGATATAAATTATAATCCTTTTTAATGGGTATTCTAACACAGCTCTTGCCTTGATCTGTCATTGTCTTGCACGTCTCCTGTCTAGTATACATCCTCTCTCCATACTTTCAAAAATCCAAGCTCCACAAATGTCAACTAACTAGAAGAGCTAAGCTTCAAATCATAGTGTTAACTAGGGCTTCATACTCTGAGGTTATGTTCTGTGCTTAAGTCCTAGAAAACAATGGACAGGAGAAGAAACGATTATACTTACAGTGTAATAGGCAATCAAAAAGATTTAACAACACTTTAAAAGGAAATTTATTTGAGGTAAGAAGACATAAAAACAAGTTTCTCACCCGTCACTTTTTTTTACTTTGAGAAAAGTAAATTGAGTGGGATTTGATTTCCACATCTATAAAGTAATAACAGAAATCTGGTCTATCTCTGAAGCCTCTTCCAAGTTTAATAATTCTGAGATTCTAATTACCTTCCAATTTACGATACATTCTGGGCCTCAACCCTATTCTTTAGTTAAAGGTAGAACTTCTCACATCAAAAGAGCTTCATTTTATTTAATTAGGGAATCCAGCCTCAGAAAGGAACATAAATTACTCATTCTCCTACCCACATTTTATCTAAAATATTCTTTTTTGCCAATATGTCAATTCAATCTCTGAAAAGTGTGATGGATTTTTGTCTGACCTCCCCCTTAGATACTGAGAGGGTACAGAACATGAATCAGTTATTTCTTCAATTCCATAAAGTATATATTGTGCTCCCTCTGATCAGGGACTCTTCTGGGTACTGCACATAGCAGTGAATGAAACTGGAAAGGTTTTGGTTTCACACAATCAGACAGTGGTAAGGTCTGCAGAGATGATAAGATTGGATGATGAGAATGAATGGGCGAAGGCTACACTGTGTGTTGGGTGGGTAAAGATCTTTTCTAAGGAAATGCCACTGTTAAACAGAGACTTAAGCCATACAAAGAACCTGCCATGTGTAGATCCAGGGTGAGTGTACCAGACGGAGGAATAGCTCCCACACTGGGAACGTGGCTGGTGATGCAAGATCCGTGGCGTGAAGGCCTTGGAGGCCAGGGATTTGGTATTGACCTTAAGACAGAGGGAAACATGGTCACTTTTGATTTTTAAAAGGCCACTCTAGCTTGATTATTCTCTATTGGAGAGTCACTCACCACTTCTGTCTTCCTAACAGTTTTTGCCAGAATCCTGCGGGCTCCTGAATCCCACAATGTCTCCTTTGGCTCCTTTGTGACCCTGCGCTGTACAGCAACAGGCATCCCTGTCCCCACTATCAGCTGGATTGAAAATGGAAATGCTGTGAGTGTCATGTGTATGGGGACTTGTTTGGGGAAGACCCACTGGTGGTGAAGTTCAAGACAGGTTATTCTTATTTCTGTCATTGGTCCCACCTGCATCTATTTTTGTCCTGGAAATCACTGTCTTCGAATTTGGATGCCAGGAGTTTGCTTCTTTTCTTGAATCACTGGGAATAGTCAGAAATCAAATGCTTTCTTTGTGCCTTTGTGTAAAAAAGGAAGAGGTAACAAATCCTTTCCATGCATTTTCATAAAATCCACCAGTGAAAGATTAGTTCCCTGCTAGAAGCTACTTTAAGGAAAAGCAATCTGGAATTAGAATCCACATCTGTCAGTTCAACATACTTTTCTTCATTTTTAATAGTGGTATTAAGAGCTAACACATATGAGGTAATGTTTTGATCCAGGCCCTGCTTTTAACACTTTATTTTTTCATTCTATAAATATATGTTGAGCATGGGAGCATTGAGCATTACTCCAGGTCCTGTAAAAACAGGAGCAAATGAAACAGGCAAAGTTCCCTGCCCTTAAAGAGAGCTGGCACCTGATGAATAAAGACAGACAAACAATAAGACAAAAAAGAGACTGTATATTTTATGTAGATTCTATCAAATGCTGTGAAAAATATAATAAAGGTAGAAAAGAAGACAGAAAGATTGACTGTAGGGAGAAAGAGTCTGTTTTCAACAGGGTCAAGCTTCATTAAAACAAAGACATTTGAGCAAATCTCTGAGATGAAGGAGATTATGTACATAGCTTGACAAGATAACCTGAGGAAGGCTCTGAGATAAGGATATGCATGTTCTATCAGAGAAACAGCAAGGAAGCCAGCATGGCTAGAGGTGAATGAGCAAAGAGCAAAGCAGGAAGGGGTGTGTGCAGGCCTTGTACATCCTACAGATTTGGGTAGGTCATGGAAATAACTTTGGCTTTTATTTGCACGGGATGGAATACCATTGTAGGTCTCTTTCTGTTGTCTATTTTCTTTCTAATTCTGCTCATTGTGTTCTGTCTTCTTGTGTGCCTCGTTATCTTTGATAACATGCAGTTCATTGTATTGAAAAAATGTCAGAAACAAAGAATTTGAGGTCTAGATGAAGGTAATTTCCCTTGAAGAGAATTTTTTCTTGTTTCTGCTAGGGAACAAGAGCTGCTACTAATCTTGGACTACCTCAAAACAAGCTCAAGGTTTGAAGCTCCTTGGACATCCCAGATAATTATAATGTATGCTTTATAATTATAATGTCATTCTTTATGTGGGCTACTTCACTTGTAGTTCACACTGAAATGTCCCTGATAACTAGTTCTTTGAGTTCTCAATTTATTGTATCTTTAATGCTTTTATGGGCTCTGAGTTTAGATTTGGCTATCCAAAAAAAAGTTCAATTTTTATGGCTTTGGAAAAGTATCTTAACTGGTGGAGAGTATCTAAGTTCTGTTATATCTGTTAAAATTTTTTTCAGAATTTTAATTTGTTTGTGTGAGGATTTGTCTGAAAAACCTAGCTTATCCAATATCTGAAAAAGGATCCTGTCATGAGTTATTATTGTCATTATATTTTATAAGTTCTACCATTTGTCTATTTACATTTGATTTTCATGAAATTTCTAGTTTCTGATATGCTTAATGCATTAGGTAAAGTGAAAATATGTTAATTCTTAATTTAATAATTGCTTTTAATTGAAAGATATTTTATAAGCAATAAAATGCCTTGCCAGCAATTATATGGCTTTTTGATGAACATGTAGTTTTCACTTTGATTTGAAAATTTTCCTTTATTTGAATCACTTTTATTCCTTGAAACATCGTTTTGTTTGTTTGTTTGTTTGCTTCATGGTGTTGTTTCAAATTGCTCCAAATTTTATTCTAGATTACTGCCTCCATTTTCAAAAATGGGAATGGTCTATTCTTTTAGTATGCTATTATGATTATGCTGCTAATCATATTATGCCAGGCTTATAGAATTGTTGGTACATTTATGTATTTCCCTTTGGTACAGAGCTGGAGGTGAGGCAGATGAGATGCAAATTTCTCTCAAACTTAGATGTTTCCTCTACTGTATCTCTGACTAATGTTTTTCTCCTCTCCACGTTCTCTCTAGTTAGACTGCTATTAAATGGATTTGGTTCAAAACATCAATCTTTTAGTTCTTTTGGTTTTGCCTATTTTTGTGGAGAGATAAGGGTAGCCCTACATAGTCTATATGCTTTTCCTCAGGCTCTGTTACCCACGATAGTTGTCCACCATAGAAAACCCCAATAAGGAAATCTCATCCACAAGCTCTAGCTCATGAGCTGATGCCTCAGCCTGGTACTCCATGCATACATAATAGCCCCCCAAAATTCTTCAGGTACCTTGCTGACTTTCTCTAAGTCTGCTTCTGCTTACAGCTTACCTATCTCACCTTTGAAATTTTACAGGACTCTTGGAAAAGTGTGTGTGTGTGTGTGTGTGTGTGTGTGTGTGTGTGTGTGTCTTTTTTTTTTTTAGTTGTCAATTGGTCTTTATTTTATTCATTTATTTATATGTAGTGCTGAGCATAGAACCCAGTGCTTAACACAAGGTAGGCAAGTGCTCTACCACTGACCCATAACCTTAGCCTCCACCTTGTGTCTCTTCCCCTCCCAGAAACCTCTTCTTTGGTGTTAGATTTTTAGTTACTTGATATTAATCTATTAATCCAATCACATCATCTCTCTTAATCTGCCAAAAATTACTGAAAATGTCTGGTCCTCTGATTACAATACCTTCCATCTTTCTCTGAACTTATTTTTCTTGATTTTAGAGTTTATTTATATGCTAAGATTTCAGGTGGAAAAAGAATAAAGATATGAGCTAAGATGATTATTATTGTAACGGAGGTATTGAATAATCATGATTTTCATGTAATACAACCTTTATTATTTTCTCTGTCCTTTTAAATTTATTCAGCAAAGTGGGTTCTCTTTACCTAGAGTAGGCTCTGTGATTTTTCTGGACACTATTATATGATTTTAAATCATTAACATCATCCTAATTTAGTAATTTGAGGTGTCTTGTCCTAAGTAATAACTGAGACATCCAAATGCATTCATAAGCAGGAAGACTTATCCCTTCCTCCCTTCTCAGGGCTATTGTAGTCATGCTACCAGCCTTCCACAGAGGAATTGTGGTTGGTTTCTTAGCTCCTGCTCACCTGTGATCCTCTCACTTCTTACCTGTTCTGTGTCACTATGTCAGGGTTGGGAAGGAGGAAGAGAGGAGAGTAATTGGAGCAGGAGATTTATCATTTAACTGATGCCCTTGCAATTTCACCTTATACCTTCTGCACCTGCCAGGTATTTTAAATTGCATTTTTCCCTCATGGACATGTTCATAATTCTTCAGAGACTAGGGAACATTTAAGACAATGCTAGGAATGCGTTTGCCTTAGGTCAGCCCTCTTCTGTTTAGCCCCCAATTTGCTAGTTGATAGGAGGTGTCTTTATTGGAGTCATTTATTCCCCCAAAAGGTCCTCTTGGGAAAATGGAAAGTGACTACAATTCAGATCTTCTATAAAGACCTTTGTATCTAAGAACTCTAGGAGCCTAAATCATGAAGAGAGCTTCCTTCTCTTTGCTTCTTCCATTGGAGTTGCCAGGCAGCTCAACCCAGCCCTTTAGACATTTGTCCATTTTGTCTACACATTTCAGGTGTGTTAGGATCCACAAGACCCCAAACACACACTCATGTACACTCTTGTTTGATGATTCTTTAGAAGTACTCACAAAACTCAGAAAAGCTATTATGGCTAATGTTTAAGGCAGGAAAAGAAAAATGATTAAATCAATAACAGGGAATCAGTTTTCCTCTCCCAATAAAGTTGCAACAACAATACTTAATTCCCAACAATCATATGTGACAACATGTTTAAGTACTGCTATCCAGGGATGCTCAACCTAGCGTTGGTATCCAGAGTTGTTACTGGAGGTCAGTTACCTAGACAAAGAGTACTGACATGACTGATCTTAGACCTCTAGAAATAAAATGGATGCAGTATGTTCTAGGGTTACAGGTGAACAGAAAGAAGTATTCATTATAACTCACATAGTTAATGTCAACTATCTGGTATGGCCCAAATTCTCAGGATGTAAAGATACTAGTATCAGACAGAATATTCCAAGGGGTAATAGGTTGTCCCCAAGAGCCACAGGGAGGACCTTTCTTTGTAAGGTGCAGGGTTTGAGCACCTTAAGCTCATCAAACTAACCTTTTAATCCTTTACTACACAATAGGAGACTTAAGTCAACTCTTAAGCTTATCCTAGTTAGGACACCCTGTCACTCATTAAAGAGATGGTACATGTCCAAACCAGACCTTTGGGTGGGGTAAGAATGACTCTCAGAATAACTTACCAACACAAATCTTGATAAGTCATTCAACTGGTGCTTGATTATTTTCATCTTACATCTCCTGTAGGATAGTCTTTTTTTTTTTTTTTTTGGTATCTTGGTTGTAGTGAATATAGGTTATCATATTGCACTATAGTAACAGTAGCATACTAGAGACAAAGGATGTCTCAAATTATGCTTTTTTTGTTTTTTAACATTTGTTTTTTAGTTGTAGGTTGACACAATACCATTTTTTTAATGTGGTGCTGAGAATTGAACCTAGGGCCTCACACATGCTAGGCAAGCTCTCTACCTCTGAGCCACAATACCAGCCCACTCCAAATATTTTTAAAGCAAGTATTTCAACAAGAAAATGGGAGTCTTCTCTTTTTTTCTTATAGGTAGGCAAAATCTTTTGGAATAATCCATATCATATTAAATTTTATTTCCACCCAACCTAAGGCACTTTCCTTCCTGGACTTGAATTATCGCATATCCTCTCATCTTTCTCTTCTCCAGGATTGTATTAATTTGCTAGAGCTAACAATATCAGAATAGAATGGATGGGGTGACTTAAACAACAGAAATTAATTTTCTCATGGCTCTGAAGACTGAAAGTTCAAGATCAAGGTGCCAGCCCGGCTGGTTTCTGGTGAGGCCTCACTTCCTGGCTTGTAGATAGTTTCCCCTGGCCATCTTGCAGTGTTCTCATGTGGCCATGTCTCCATGTGCATGTACTCCTGGTGTCCTGGTGTCTACAAGGAGAAGACCCCAAATCCCATAGTGTTTTTTCATAACATAGTTCTTACTCCTAAATGGCTTTGATTCCTTTCTTTTTTAGACTGTTACAGAGTTTCCTCATCTGAATTAAATAGCAAACAAAATAAGGCAAATACTCTGGAAAAGTATAACAGAACGTTAAAAACAAAAACTTTAAGAAGAAACCCATTAATGGGTGACCTATAAACTTAGAATTCTGCAGCATAAAAGAAGCATATGTGAGATGATCCGTCAACTAGCTTGTTTGTGGTGATCTTTTCACAATGTATACCTATATCAAAATATCAATTTATAACCTGAAATATATACAATTTCTATTTGCTGGTTATGCTGTATTAAGCTAAAAAGGTAAATTTTTTAAAAAATTAAATTAAAAAAGGAATCTCAGAAAGTAATGTTCTGCTCTATACTCCCACCCCTCCCGGGGCCCACTCCCTATGATGCAGTGTGTCCTAAGAAGACTGGTTGGCTGGAGCCCTGAAAAATGAGAACTAGGACACAGGACACAGGAAGAGGAAGGAGAGGGGAGGGAAGGCTGTGGAAAACAAACTGTGTCCGTGTGTGAGATTTTGGTAAGATGTAAAACAGGATGCCAAATTTTATGGCTACCAATAACAAAGGACATCTTATATATTTTTGCAATCCTCCAAGGCTTTCAATTATTCATTCTTGTTTTCACTTCTGTTGTTTTGACAGAAAGTTCCTTTTATCTTTTTCTGATACCTAAGCAAAACCACTTTCTCATAATTTGTTATTAAAATTGGCTCATCTTATCTGTCTATCCTAGATCCCTTCAGAAGACACTAAGCAAACAAATTACCACTTTGTCACCTGTAACTCAAGCCATGATAGAATGAGAATTAGACACAAAGTTAGCTGACTTAAGAATGTCCCTCTTCAGCTAATGTGATTTGAAAGGAGTTCCATTTGCCACTCAGACATGGATCCCTCATGTGGATAATGACACAGACGTCAGATGGCTGTCAAAGATGACCTCTAGTATATCATCGGACTAAGGTCCTCTAATTCTGTTAGGTTATAATAAAGTAGCACATAGTCCCTGCTCTGCTTTGCCACTCTAATTAAATTTCAAGTGTCAGTTGAAATCCAATCCTAGTTGGCAGTGTGTTTTGTGACTCTTCCGTGAAGCTGTTGTAGTTGACATAAGCCTCTGAAGGTGGCATAAAGACATGCTAAGAAAATTGGGAGGCTGACATGTAACTTTACTAATTTGTCTTACAGTAATAAAGAGATGGTTAGACATGCTTTTTAAAATTCAGTATTTTCAAAAGGCTTGCATGAGAGTAGATATGTGGAGGATACATGATCATTCTCTGTTGGAGTTCAGGAACAATAAAAGAGCCTCAAATTAATCATTCAAGATATGACTCATCAAAAGTATAAGGCAAAACAGATCTATCCCTTCTGAGGCTAAAACAGGAATAAAATACACTAACGGTGACTTTGATTCAGGAAGAAAGCAAAAGTATATCCGCAGTTCTTATGGTCAGAGAGCATGTGTTGTTCTTACTGCCAAGTTCTTGGTAACACTACCCAAGCCCAAACCGAAATCCACATGCCCTTGCCTTTACTGACGCAAACCACAGGAAATGGAGGCGATTTCAGGCATTGAACATTGTGAAAGTAGCAACTCAGAAAGTGCATCCAAGAGAATATGAAGGAGCCCACAGCTCTGATATTGTTTTAGGGTATTGAATGAAGACAGATATAGAGCTGGGAGACAGTTGGCACAGAATAAAACAGTTTGAACTGTGACTTTAACTAGGAGCTAGTAAACTAACCTCCTGACATGCTCCTAAGTACTCAGCCGTCTGAAAGATGGGACTGCTCCTCTTCCCCACCCCCACCCTGTGCACATGCCAGTAAATTAAAACCCTGGACCGTTAGCCCAAGAGCTGGAGAAAGTCAAGCAACATAATCCAAAATGATTAAGAAATATTTTGCTTTCTTCCTATGGAAATGCCATTCTTTTTTTTTCCCCATGGAAATTTGTAGTCACAGATGAACTTCAGACTCACTGGTAATATTATTTTCCTTTTACAAGTAATTTTTGATGTGAACGGAGCAGAGCTTACTTTTTAAAACTAAAATCCTTGTAATTTTATAACTGGATTTATTTAAAATTATGTTAATAATACCTCTGATATTTGCACATTCAACTAAAAATTTAGAAAAAATTACATGTCTCTCTTTGTCCAACAAATGTAATTCCTAAGACATTTTAAAAGTTGAAATATCTTAATTTAATAGAGGAATTTTGTAAAATAAATAGCCAAACCATTTATGTTGAAGATTTTGGTTTTTAATATTCTTAAAAGGAGGCTTGTCTATATTTTATGCAGAATTGATATAGCAACATCTCTCAATTTAAAATGTATTAATGAGGGCTGGGTATATAGCTCAGTTGGTAGAGTGCTTGACTTGCATGCACAAGGCCCTGGGTTTAATCTCTAGCACTACAAAAAAAAAAAAAAAAACCTATTACTGATACATAAAAATATTCTATTTGTCAAGACTGCTATATCACCTTCAAACAGTTTTTGTACCACACTGTTTCAGCTGTGCATTATTAAGACTATTTGATAGAACTTTCTATTTTACTGCTTTTTTAAAAAAAAATCTTATTATTTTTTCTTCTACATCTTTAAGGTGTATAACATGGTGGTTTGATTTACATATAACACAGTGAAATGATTAGTGTGGTCAATCAAATTAACACATCCATGGCCGCACAAAGCTATCCTTAACCAAAAAGACAAAACCCTATCCCCAGAGCACAGAGCTGTGTATATGGCTCCTTCAAGGCAGAGTGCCTGAGTGACTTGCAGAAACCAATGTACTTACTGTAAACTCCAGACAAAGTCATTTCAATTAAGTACAGTCATCCCTCAGGGACCTTGGGTAGTTGGTTCCAGGACCCCTGTGGTTAACAAAATCCCTGAATGTTCATTTTTCTTATATAAAATGGAGTATTATTTGCATGTAATCTTATGCAATCCTCCCATATACTTTAAATACCTAATACAGTGTAAATGCTGTATAAACAGTAGTTATACTGTATTGTTTAGAGGATAATGTCAAAGAAAAAATCTGTACATGTTCAGTATAGATGCAATTTAAAAAATATATTTTCACTCCACAGTTGGTTCAATCTCAGATATAACACCCCCAAATACGGGGGGGGGGGGGCATTGTCCTCTGTATTTTTTAGGCATATCTTGGTGAAAGCTCACAGTGATAACCTGAACTAGTCCCTTTGATCTTTTAAAGCAGGGAGGCAAAAAGAATCAAATAGAGGGCAGAGGATTGTTTTTATTTTCAGATCATCAAAAATACTAAACTGTTGGTCAGGATGATGTATGAAGAAAGAAAAACAAATTCAAACTATGACTAACAAGGCCTGCTGTGCATGAGTCACCCACTGAATCAAGTGAGGTCTCTGGACACAGGAGGAAAAGCACTTAGGAGCCACGTCATAATGCAGGGGTGAGCCTCCCAATTTGCTGGTCTCCTCACCAAACTATTTCAACACCTGGATGGAATCCAGGAGAAGAGAGCTCAGGCAGCTTAAAAACTGCGCCTCTTTCCTACAAAGGATGTTTTCAGTGACCTTGAGGAGGTATTTAGCAGTGGCTTTCTTAGGTGTGAACATGAAAATAGTGGGAGTCTAAGCAGCATTTTGGAATTACTTATTTCTAAGTTGTCTCCAAGGCATTGCATGGCCCTGCTTCTTGAAGGAGAGAAACAGATTTGCAAAGGAGGAAAGCCGTGGCCCTACGAATTCCACGTAACACACAAACTGAAATGGGATTATTTTAAAAAACAAAACAAAATATGAAACAGCATAGAGCATGTCAGTTGAACATAGGGTTTGTACTCATTGTTTTGTTTTGTTTTGTTTTGTTTTGTTTTTGTTTTTTCTCCTTGCTGCTTTGTATTCAAATTCAGGGGAACTCCAAAATTGGACTTCAAATTGTTCAGTTCTTTCTAACTTGCATGCTCAGATCCATAAGACATTGAACTTCTGATAAATATGATAGTGATGAATTCAACTAGAATTTCCAACTTAGGGTGTATCTCAGAAAGATATTTTTCTTTCCACTTGAGGTTGCTTATCTGGGGAAAATGCCATTACACTTGATTTGACCTGGGAATTTTCCCCAGTTAAGGTAAACTGATACTCACATAAGCCAGTTTTCATCATAGGTATGGAGACTAGTGGTGAGACTGGTAGTGAGGGTAGAGAATAAAAAGAGAAAGAAGTGAATTGGACAAACTTTCCCTGCCTCATTGCTAGAGAAAGCTTTGGTGCCAAGGACAGGGGCCACCTGGAGCTAGGGAGAATTGCCAGTCTTTGAAAATCCTCTCTCCTGCAAAATAGTAAGATAATTGGCTCCAGATTCCTCTTTCTCAGCTTCATTTCCTACTATTAGAGGAATCTCTTCCAAGGTAACCAGGCTCAGATTCCCTCTGGCCCCATTTACACTCCTCCAAGCAAGGCTAAGGCATACCATGGGTTTTTCCTTAATTGTCATTTTACATGAATTTCCCTCAAATTGGCATCCTTTTCCCCTTCATAGAAGTAGTGAGAATTAGGGACTAATTATTGAAAAGATGGTAGGTACAGTACTCAAGAAAACAGTGAAGAAGTAACCATTACAAAAAGTGCCACCGCCTTAGCCATGACATATCTCAGACATTTATTTTATTCCTCGTTGGTTGATTGGTTGAGGTTGTTCTGTTAGTCAGCTTTCTATCACTGTGAGAAAACACCTGAGAAAAAATCAACTCAAAAGGAGGAAAGACTTATTTTAGCTCAGTGATTCAGAGGTTTCAGTCCATGGTTCCCTGGGCCCGTTGCTTTGGGCCTGTGGCACCACGGTACATCATGGCAGTAGAGGAGGGGGCTCGCCTCATGGCAACCAGGAAGCAGAGAGAGAAAGAGGGAAAGACCTGGGGGACCAATATTCCCATAAATGTTGTAATTTCCTCCCAGTAGTCCTCTTGCCCTGCCCTAATCTCCCAATAGTGACAGAGTAGTGAACAAACCTTTTACATAGGAGGCTTCAGGGGGTACTTGAGATCTAAATTTTAACAGTTACTGTTGCTGTTCTTATTTCTAATGGCTCCTCACTTGTCTCCCTTCCAGGACTGGGGAAGGACTAAGAAATATGATGATTAAAAGCACGGGCTTTGGTATCAGATCAACTAGGGTACGAATTCTAACTCTGCAACATGGTAGAATGTGCTGGACAGCTTTCTTTATCATATAGTTAGAGTTATGGTGACTATGGAATAAGTACTGTCAATTAACCTCTCAATTGTGTGCGAATATTGCACTGATATTCTACCTTTTCAAGGACATTTGATTTTCTGGTTTCAGAAGTCCAGCAATATGAATGCTGTGTCTTGGAGAGAGACTTGGCTTTGCAACCATTTTTTTAAATATTCATTTATCTTTCTGATATGCATTTATGGAGAACTGATCACATGTTATGAAAAGAATTCCAGAGATCTGTAATCCCTCATACTTGACTGTCCCTTTCTTCAGGAAATAGAGGAAGCATCTTGGAGGATCTGCTCAGGGCATCATCTTCCATACTTTACATTAAGTATCTGTTGCTATATTACAGACCACCCCAAAACTTAGTGACTTAACAACAACCATTTGTTAATCTGCCACAAGCCAGCCAGGGTTGCAGATTTGGGTCAAGATTGCCTGATCTTGACCAGTCTGGCTCCTATGATTAGCAGCTTGACTGTGTACTGGTTGGTCCAGAATAGACTTACCTGTGTGTTTAACGATGTTGTTGGCTCCTGTCTGAAGCAGTGGAGGTAAATGACCATGTGTGTTTTCTCTATCAGGCTAGCACTGGCTTGTTCACAGGGGGTCACAGGCTTCAAAGCAAAAGGAAAGCAGGCCACAGTATGCAAGAACTTTACAAGTCTCTGCTCAACCACCCTAAAACATTAGTAGCCAACTAACCCAGATTCAAAGTGTGGAAAGAGATACTACCTCTGAAGAGCTACAGTCACAGTGTAAGGTCCTGGGCTGAGGGCCGGAAAAATTTTTGGCTACTTTTGCAATCTACCACATGCCTTTTGATCATAATCCCAATGTTTTCCCCTTCTAGTTTACTAGTATGACATATTAGGAAATCCTTGACCTAGTTCTACTTTTTCTTTTCCCTGTACTCCATCAGGTTTCTTCTGGGTCCATTCAAGAGAGTGTGAAAGACCGAGTGATTGACTCGCGGCTGCAGCTGTTTATCACCAAGCCAGGTCTCTACACATGCATAGCTACCAATAGACACGGAGAGAAATTCAGTACAGCGAAGGCTGCTGCCACCATCAGTGTATCAGGTAAGATGGCCCTGCATGATCCCGTGGCTGCAGGAGAGGGGAGAGTGGGTGCCATTCCACCACATCTGGCATGGGGAAAAACCTTTATCTCCTACTCCAGTCCCCAGTGAGAATACTCCAGAGGTGACCTAGATATGGATTTTGGCTAATTTGTTGCCTCACAAACTAAATCCTCACATGATTGTCCAATTGTTGAGCAACAACTTGAGGAGCTCACTTCTTTCTGTCTCTTTCTTTTCTTTCCTCTCTCCCTTCCCCCCCTTCCTCCCTCCCTTCTCTTCTTCTTTACCTTCTTCTTTATTTTTTCTTTTTTTACAATTTCCTTTTCCTCCCCTTCCCATTTCTTTCTCTTTTTGAGTTATCCAAACTTCCCAAGGCTCTCCAAGAGTAAGTTGTCAGATTCTTACCATATGTGAGCCAATTTTGCATGGCTACTTCTTGGAGCATTTGTTCCTGTGAGTAAGACTCTTATGGTTGTTCCTTTCCTGTTTTATGCAACAGCAGGACATACAGGTATTTTCAAGGAAAAGAGCTGACACATGGATTTCTAGGATATTTGTGTTGTGTTATAAAGGTTTATTTTTAAAATTTAAATGTCCCAAAGGCTTCTGAGAACATTTATGGAATTCGTAGAGTTGGAAATAATCCCCGTATCAGGAAATGCCAGGCATACTATATTCATAGCAGCCTACTGTCCAGGGATCAGCAGAGAGGTGTTTGGCCCCACATGTAAGGCACTGGTAGAAACTTGCCCAGGGCCAGCTCCCCAGAGCCTGCTGTTTCTTATTACAGTGCCACTTCTTTGATCTTCCCTGATGAAGAACTTTCCAGTAATGTATGTGATTTTTTAGTACAAAGTAAACAGAGGCTTCAGAGAAATACATTGGGAGCGCTAGACAAAACTGGGCTTCTGGGGCATACCCATGAAAGAAAGACTACAAAACTAAGTGTCCCTGTACCACTTCCTGGAATATATCCACCTATAGTGTCATATCAGGGAAAATCATTTCTTCCAGAGAATAGCACAACTCCTAAAGTAAATTCAACTCAATTTAAAATGAAATTAAATTAAATGATTTCTATTTACACAGTATTTTGCTATTTTTATAGAGCACTTTTATATGCATTTATTAAATATCCTGGATGTAGACCCTTGTGTTGGGTAAAGTAAGGAATGGAAACAATTAAGAAATGCGTCTTGCTTTCCAGGAACTGTCAATCTAGAAGGGAAGTTAGCCAGCCACATTTAGATAGCTCAGACTATGCTGTATTGCAGAAACACAGACCAAGAACAACAGCAGAGGAAGAGTTGAAGGGAGTCCTTGGGAAAGAGGTATTATTTGAACAGAAGATGTGTGTACAAGATAAACAGGTTGAGATATGTTCACAAAGCAGCAAGTCAGTGGTCTAGAACATGATGGAGACTGCAGTCGGGTGAAAAGTGGGAAGAAAAGTTTGAAGTGTGGGCTCTAACCAGTTTAGGCCTGGGTAGGTTTAATGCACTTGTCCATCAACGGGAAGTCATTTAGTTATTTTAGAGGAAATAAGTGCTCTGGTCAGATATGTCCTTTAGCAAATTGACAGGAGGGAGGATGTCAAGTGGTTTGGAAGCATGGCAAGCAGCTAGAAAACTCTTCCAGGAGTCTAGAAAAGTCATGAAGACCTGAACAACAGCAGCAATGATTGGTACAGAGAGAAGAGGAGGAGGCCCAGGATCTGCTAGGAGAGAAATGCAACGTATAAGGGCTTGAGTCGGCCAGGGAGGTCCTCTGGTAACAGGGCAGGAGAATGAATTCTGAAGCATTTAAGATTGAGGAGATGTGTAGGACAAATAGTAATATATAAATAAAAGCAAAACATGAGGACATGAGAAGGCCCAGGAGGTACTGGAAATTTCTGATGCCTTTGAATTACCCGAATTATTCTAGTCACACTATCTTTGTTTTCTTTTATTATATGATCAATACCTATTAAGTGAATTAATATACCTATACAATTTAGCTATCTATATATCTATATAATGTATAGGTATGTATATATATGTGTGTGTGTACACATGCCATATATTCATTATATGAATACATAACATATTGACATATGAATACTCAAACTCGAGCAAATAAATGGATCCAATTTAGCTTAACCTACACTTCCACTGAAGATAAGAGAATTTTGTGTCACCAATCTTTCAAGTCTCATTTCCAGTGATTTTTTTCTCATTCATTTAAAGACAATCCCCTCCTAGAGTTCTTCTTTCCCTCTGTCCTTCTATCTCTTCCCCTAGATGGCAGGGGAAGAGAGGACAAGTATTTATTCCCCCCCAACCCCCACCTCCATGATCTCTAGTGAAGACAGCAGCTGGGGAACTTCTGCTTTCAGAATTTGGTAGGGACCCAGAGGACCTCCCTGGCCGACTCAGCTCCTTCTGGAGCAGCACAGCCCTCTGCTTCTCAGCTGAATCCTTCACCAAACCCCATCTAGAGATTGTTCTGCAACTACCTCAGAGAGGCCATCCTGTCTGTCCCCACCAAGGCCCTAAAGCAGGCCTATCTAATCCCATCTCAACTCTTTTTGTATCCTTAATGGGGCCTGAAGCAATTTCTGGATCCCTCTCAAGGTACACAAAACCAAAGAAAGATTCAGACTGACTTACCCGGTTCTGCTATTTACCCAACCACATCACGCTAGTGTAAACATTGTGTTTACACTAATGTTGCCATCTCACGTCAGGGTAAGGGATCCCTGTAAGGTATTTTGCTTCTAATATTCCAAATAAGAAGTTGCAAAACTTTCTCTTCTTTTGGCCTTTTTCTTCATTAATCAATGTACCTCCATTCTAAGATTTGGGCCCAGAAAAGGAATCTACAAAATGTGTATCCAAATTCTTCATCTCCCTTCTTTCCTCATTCCCATACATACCAAGCCTGAAGGGCCAGACAGGGATTCTTTATTTAATGTGGAAACCTTTATAGTCTACTCATCATAAATACAAAAATAATTGTGGAAATAGTGCTTTGACCAGTAAGGAGGGGAACCTAATAAAAATGGTTTTATCTCTCCACACAGGGTATATTCATCCCATGGGCATGATCTTTAAGATGCTGAAAAGATTATACAGCATGATCTTTACCATACTATATACATAGCCACATCATCTCGCCACCCCTGTCCCAGCTCAATTGAGAACCTATTCCAACTCCATTAGTAAATGGAATATACCAAAGAGAAATCTGTAATCCTAAAAACAGATTGGTATCTTCTGATGGTAGAAAGAACCTTTAGGTATGACACAGATAGCATAGGAAGGCAATATCCTGGGGTGAGGGGTGAGGGGTAGTGCCAATCAGAAATAGCAGCTCATGGAAAATAACAGTGGAATGTGCATGGAGGGAAAGGAGAGTGGGAGCAGTGTATGGATTAGCGTGTAGCAGTGGAAGGCTTGCAACTGCAATGCCTGGATGCAGATAAAAGAGCAGTCATCTCAGTCGGGAGAATGGTCATGTAGCCTGGAACCAGCAATGACTTGACCAGTCAGTGGACACCAGTGTGATATGGAGGTCAATTTCAGAGGGTAGGTAAAATTGGGACCTGGAAGTGAAACTTGAGAACACCCTGGATAAGGATATATTTACAGTAGTGGCTAAAGGGTCATCAGAGAACCTGAGTAGAGCATACAGCATAAAGGAAGTGTTAACCTATACCTGGGACCTGGGATCTTGCCCTTCTCTGAACTGCATGAGCCACTCTTAAATCAGTCCATATACAGAATCACAGTAAGGTCCAATATTAGGCATCAAATAAAGAAATGAGAATTTAGTCAAAAACTGGAAAAGAAAAAAGACTTAGAAGTCTAGAGAGGGTATGATAGACCAAAAATAGGTCGATGAGTTGGAAATTTGCTACATATCTAGTGTTATTACCTGCCCTGCTCATAAAAGCTCCAAGATTTTTCTCTTCATCTCCTCATCTGTTTTTCAGGTGGGATGTCACTGACTGTTGGAGGTTTTGACTCTCTTCTACTTTTCCCCAAAGCTTCCAGGCAGGTCTAAAGAGTGGATCTTGAGTGCATTGAGTAAGAGCTCTGAGACTTCTGCCATTTTCTCTTCCAGTCTTTGACCTGTTCTTGTCAGTTAGACCTGCTAGTCTCATGAGTTCCCTCTGGAATCACTGAGGAAGTGACCTCCCAACACTGAAGTGCTCCTGAGATCAGTATGTAGGGAAGTGAGGACAATCTAATTAAAAAAAAAGGATCATTTGGAGCCACTTTCTTCAGGAGCATTTCACATAAGCATGGTCTTAGGCTCCCCAGAGCTCCCTGTTCTTGATATAGCATCTACTTTCTCCCTATCTGCTAAGTCCCTCTTTCCTGTGGCCTCCCATGGGGCTGGCCAGAGGTCCAGTCAGACATGGTGCCTCCTCTTTATATTCTAGCAATGCTTCCTACCCCAGAATCTGCTGCTGTCTCTCATTTTAGCTGTCCCCATGCTCCCCTTGTGTTATGTAGTCAACAGCCCCCTCTGTCACAGGCCTGTGTTTCACTTGGAAGCTTTTACTCCATCTGTTTATTTACTCATCTCAGCAGGACAACTGGAAATGGAAAGAGCAAATGGTCTAGTGCTTAGAATTATGTCCAGAGATATTTCTAGGGTTTGAAGGACAACTCAAAACAGAGATTGGCCTTCATTTCCCCAAAGCCTCCCATGAGTCTGCTCAAGCCTCTGTGCCTGCAGAAATGTGATACATTTCCTTCTTCATCATTTATTCGCTATTAGTCATCAAAAGGCGTCACATAAGTTTTTGCATCTTTTGCCTGTCAACCAAGAAGTTGCATTTCCCCTCCAGTCACAACCCCAAAGACTCAAGTTACGATTGAAACTCACCAGGATGCTGGTATTGGGCAAGATGCCTTGTTTTTGTCATCAGAACCCTAGGCCCTGTGGTGGAGACCAGCCAAAGGGCCCATGATCCCTGTATTGAGCATGGTCCTGGAACAGCCAGAGGCCATAAAAATAGGCACAGGGATTCAGAAGAACATACATGTTTGTATTTCCCATTTTTTTAATATTCTTTTTTTTAAGAGAGAGTGAGAGAGAGAGAGAGAATTTTAATATTTATTTTTTAGTTTTTGCGGTGGACACAACATCTTTGTTTTGTATGTGGTGCTGAGGATCGAACCCTGGCCGCACGCATGCCAGGTGAGCGCGCTACTGCTTGAGCCACATCCCCAGCCCTGTATTTCCCATTTTTAACAGCACAAATATGTCCTTTATCAGACTATGAGGTCCAAAGTTTTGTCTGTGCTTTTCCAGTCTTAAGGAATAAGGAGGAGTCTCCCCGGTTACATTCTTCCTCCTCTGTTAGCTGTTCCCCCTTCTACCAATCTCTCCACTGCAATGCCCCTTCTTTGGGTTGACCCCAGGGTCCAGAACTTCTGGTCCCTATATTTGAATTTTACATAGCATCATCGGAAATATGATGCGATAGTTTGGGGTTCCCTCACTGTAAAATGGACCACTTCGTTTTATTTTCCATATTTCAAGAGTTGATGTTCGATACTATTATTAAAAAAATAGAACTTTGTACTCTACAACAAAATTGATAGAGGTGATTGAATGTACTGCCATGTTACATACTCTTCCTTATGTTTGATAGCCACTCTCCTATTTCCCTCCAGTGCTGGACATAATTTTTAGGCAGGTGGTGGCACAGAAGGGAGCACATGATCCCTTTTACCACTCAGCCAAAGGGCCCATGATCCCTGTAATGAACTTTCTCCCACTAAAGGCGAAGAGTCTTCTTATCAACAGAGCAGACACCATGCCCTGGAATTTCATGCTGACTTCATCTGGTTTTAAACTGATTAAAAGTGTTTTGTTTTTGTTTTTAATAAAGGGGAAAGAATAAATGAGTAACAGACAGTAGCCACACTAAATTGCTCCCAGATGTTCTGCAGTTAGGCATAAAAGGTAAGCATGCTTTTCCAATCAGGCAGCTTCTTGTTTTAGAACCCAGGCAAGTTTCAAAAGAAGGCCAACGTTTTACGGACTTTTCCAGATCATTTTCAAGATTCTGCAGACATTGGGTAACAGTGTGTCAGTCAGCTGTACATTGCTGTGACCAAAATACCTGACAAGAACAATTTTAAGGAGAGAAAATTTATTTTGGCTCATGATTCCAAAGATTTAGTCCATGGTCGGCCAACTTGACAGAACGTCAAGGCAGAAGGGCCTCATGGGGGGCCACTGCTCCATTTATGGTGGCCAGGCAGCAGAAAGAGCGAGGAGGAAGGGGCCTTAGAGAAAAAGATGCTCCCCGTGACCCACCTTCTCCAGCCATGCCCCACCTCCTATAGTTACCACCCGGTCAGTCCGTTCAAACTAGGATGGACTAATAAGATAACTATCAAAATCTAATTATTTTACCTCTAAATATCCCTGCATTGACACAGGAGTTTTGGTGGGGGGTAGGAGACACCTTATATCCAAACCATAACAGTGGCTATTGGAAATTTCTGAAGTTTCAAAACAAAAACTAGCCTTGAAATAAAATCATTTGTTTATAAATCACTATTTTCTTAGACCCCTTCCCTGTCCCCTAGCTACCTACCACCCAGGAAGAAAGAGTCTGTAAGAAACACATGGAAGTCCAATGAATGAGAGTACCTCCCGATTGTCTTACTAGTCTAGAAACCAGTCACCTTAAATTAACTTCATCTCTCGTTGCTTACTTGCCCTTGTTATAGAAGTCTATTAAAGCATCTTATCTCCTCCCTAGTACTATGGCTGGATTCTCTTTGGCACTGGTTCATCTCTAAGCTGTTGAATCTTCTTTTTGTGTTATGAAGTGAGGTCTCTCTCCGTACCTATCACCTTGGCTCACTGAGTTTCAATGGGTCTCTCTGCTCATCTGCTATTAGAATCTGTATTGACTCCTCCAAACTATATGCCATTTTCTCCAGAATTTCTTAATGTCCTCTTCCACCTAGTCTGTCACAGTGGGAGAGGTTTGGGGATTATAGGTGCCACTTTTCCCAGAATTCTGCATTGACATTGAAGCTCATATAGGTTCCAAACTCACATAGCTAATAAATGTTAGGGCCAGTATTAAAACCCAGACATGCAGGATACAAGGCCTTTAATGCCTTAATGGATTATTAAATCCTCTTGTTGCAAGCATCTGACTACTGACTCTCTCATGGGACACATGAGTCCTTCAGAGAGTCCTGCAGAGTCCTCCATGCCACACAGTACCTTATGTGGGAGAATTCACAGTCCCCAGCCCTTGATCTGAATCCCTTCTGGGCAGCCTGTGGTGTCTTACTACTGGGGTTCTTTTGTCTGATGGCCGTTCTCTTGGTAACCCAGCAACCTTCCATAGCATCCCATGGATTCACATCCAAGGTGAGGTCCCTGCTGTTTAAGTGATGGCCAGTGCCACCGCTGGACCCTCCCTCTGCTTTTAGGCCCTAATGCTTGTGGTTCTTTTCAGAAAGTAATGTTATTTAAAAAAATAAAAATAAAGACACTTTTCTTGGCTTTGTGTGCTAGTCTCTCAATTCTTAGACAGTTGAAAAGAACTGCATTAGACATTTTATAATCCCCTACACAAAAATCATTCAAGCATGAGGAAAATCTAGAGAAATAGCTCATCTCCTGGCCTCTGATTTTTACTGGAATGCTTTCCACCTTCATTTGAAGGCCAAGAACCAAAACTGTGTGCCTGTGTACAGAGCCTGCTTAATGGAACAAAGAGGGAGCTAGTAATGTTCCTCTGGACATTGCAAGGAAAAAAGTGTCGTGTGTGTGTGTGTGTGTGTGTGTGTGTGTGTGTGTGTGTGTGTGTTTGTTTATGTATGTGATTACATATTTTCTATAATCATTTACTTTAGAAATTGGGAGCATGAAAACAACTGGTTTAAAAATTTCAAATATAAGGGATCCATTCTGTGAATGGAAAATACCAGTATTTTCATGGAATGAGTGCCATACATTCAGAATAGGCTAATTCACCCCAAATCAGTTCACCTAATACCAGTTTACCTAAACCCACTTTACCTAATTTTTTACCCTTATCAGAATTAAAAATGTAAAATTTTTCCAGATAATATCGCCAAACAGTCCTGACTTGTTTTGTATTTTCAATACTATAGCACATATTATGTAAGTCATTGTGGTTGGTCATTGTGTTTTTTTCTCTTTTATTCAATTTAGAACACTTGCAGGGTTCTTTATTCAATTTGACAAAAATGACTACTTTTAAAACATTTTTGTAAGAAAACAACCTTGAATCATACATTCAAGGTTGCAAAAATTGTGTTGTCACCAATCCCTGTGATGTAAAAAAAGTAATCAGAAATACAAACTTGTTGTATTTCAAGGGAACTAACTTTTTTGAATTCTTAAAAATTCCAAAAGAATTGCACCCAATCCAAATGGATGTAACATCTTCCAAGGAAGCTAGACCTTGACATTCAGAGAAATTCTAATGCAGCAAATTGGTTTTAGACAAAGCACACGTTTCACGTTTTACTTTAATAATGGGAGTAGGGAACAAAGAGAAAATTGGACACAAAACACTTGGTAAAGCATATGAATCTTTAATTTCTCTAAAAGAAGCTGGAATAATTCAGAAAGGAAGGCCACTTTCATAGCCTCCCAGGGCCCTCATACTGGGAGAGGGTCTGAGTAGGATCATGTAGCTCACCCCAGGAGAGGCATGACCACCTCACAGCGCCCTGAACTTTACTCCCACGGGCATAACTGGCTACATAATTTATGGAGTTAACTGCAAAATGAAAATGTTAAAAAACAGTATTTCAAGAAGAGCATTAAAGTAGTCATAGGAGAGTATGGAACCCTGTGTAACTGACCACCCAGGCCACATACCCAGAAGGCTAACATGGGCACCTCCATTTGAAAAGAATACAATTCCCAGGACAGTATTTTCTTAATCTCCTTTCTTCAGATCTGCCTGTTAATGCAGGATCAAGCTTCCAATAAAAGCAGAAAACTTAACAGAGCCTTAGAGATTGAAACTCTTTCAAACCATAAGATGAAAATGTACTAACTTTCTTTTTCCCCTCTTTTTAAATGTGATTTCTTATGGGAACTTCCTTTCCTGTTAATAGAATGGAGGTAAGAAACTATTTTTATACTCATGTTTTGCTTGTTTGTGTTTTTTTAATGTTTATTACTTGATACACCATTAATTGTCTGCTATGTGTTGAGTGTTAGAAACTTTTTGAAAGTTTCTAATTTCTAAGGCTTTCAATACAAGATGATGGCAATGATGAAGATAAGGAGAGCAGAATCAAGAACTCCAGTCATTGCCTATCAAAATCTGTTCTAAACCTTGTCCAAAGTCATATAGCTTTGATGTATTTGTTTGCCCAAGGAATAAATAGATGCTGAATTACTAGGTGGGTTCTAAGAGACAGCACTGACTCTTACGAACTTCACAGTGAAGACAAGTATCTGCTGAAGGGATATATAGTGGAAGCGTGACCACAGAGATTTTTGACTGGTGATCTTTTAAGCATGTGATGTTATTCCTTCACATCCAGCTAAAGTTGTGTTTCTCTGCCTGTGGTTCTTGGGACTGCTGATGAGCCAGTCCTAGAAACAACTGGTCCTCTTGCTCATTTGAACAGTGAAACAGTTGCTGTGAGCTCTTTTCTAAATTTTTTTCTAAACAATAGGTTTAGGAGATTGAGGGACAAAATGGCCTAATTTACCTCCATGTCTTGGGTCTAAGATTTGATCACAGTGTGACATTTGAGGCATACAAGTTTCTTCAAAAAAGTAGATGGCTGGGTGGGATAGTACACACCTGTAATTCCAGTGACTCAAAAGACTAAGGCAGAAGAATCACAAATTCAAAGCCAGCCTCAGCAACGTAGTGAGACCCTGCCTCAAAATTATATCTATCTATCTATCTATCTATCTATCTACCTACCTATCTATCTATCTATCTATCTATCTATATATATAGATAGATAGGTAGGTAGGTAGGTAGATAGACAGATATAGAGAGATATAGATATAGATATATAGACTGGGACATAGCTCAGTGGTAGTGCACCCTAGGTTCAGTGTGCAATATTGCGGGGGAAAAAGAAAGAAAGAGGAAATAGCTAGAACACTGAAAGTGTGATTAGCAGTCAATAGATAAATACTACATAGCTATATAGATAGATAAATATTTTTAGATATATAATATATACTTGGGGTGGGGGAGTCCTATATATCCATATGCTTAAATTACGGAGCTCATCCAAGCATAGCAATGCTACCCAAAGCCAAGTCCTTAATGATCACAGGAACATCATACTTTATGTGGAAAACTGATAATAATTATACACTTTGTATATGTATAGGTTTTCCCAATGCACAAAGGTTTTCACAAGCTAATGGTCTTCAGGAAGAAAAAACAAAATATAAACCAAGATCTAGTTTTTATTTAAAATCCATTTCTTTTCCCCTTCTTGTTTGTTTTGCAGTACTGGTGATGGAACCCAGAGTATTCTACCACTGGGCTACAGCCCCAGCACTTTTTATTGTTTATTTTGAGACAGGGTCTTACTAAGTTGCTCAGGCTGGCCTGGGACTTGCAATTCTCCTATCTCAGTCTCCCCAGTCAGTGGGATTACAGGCATGTGCCACCACACTCGGCTTTTCCTATTTTGGTTCTTTATTTTGCACTACGTAGCCAATGCCCCCCCCCCCCCCAAAAGTGAGCATTCAATTCTATTAAGACACACTGAAGTCGTTTTCCAGCATCAGAAATCCAGAGAGATGGATTGATTATAAGATGATTATTAATACTCCTTACCTCTGAGGCTATTTTCATTAATATTTTCCTTTAGTATACTTTTTCTTTGTTCCAGTTTTTTTTCCCCAAAAGACATGTTTTGTTGTGTACTTAGAGGGAAAAATCAAGAATGTCTTTTATTTTAAAAAATATTCATAGAAATATAAAAAGTAACAGCACTTGGTAGTTAACACATGACACCATCAGAACCTGGATGGCTAATTAGGAGTTCCCAGACCCTTTGGGAAATATTCAACTTTTATATGATGAGGTCGTTTCCATTAAGTGAGTAGGGTTACACCAATGTTTATTCATTCTCCCTTTATACCAGGATATATGAATATGTGAGACGATTTTATAAACTAGTTTTAGCTATTTCTCATTATTATCTATTATTAAATTTATTAAAGCACAGCATGCTTGCTTCTCTGTAACTTTCTTAACATCACTATGGATTGGGGGCCCTACACAGGTAAGACATAAATTATTTCTCTGGTTGTTTCTGACCAGAGAAATTCACACAGGTTTGAATGGGAGTTTTATTTATTTATTTTATTCAAAGCCTTTATTTAAAAATATCCAGCAAATGAAATGATAAGGAAAAAAATAATCCTGACTAATTAAAGGAAGATGCTATGGTACAAAATATCATTTTAAAGTAAAAAATAGCTGTGTTTCTTAGACATTTGTTGTTTTATCTGAATGTGCTGTCTCATTCTAATGATTTTTTTTTTAAAGACTAGCCAATGCTGATTTGTAAAGCACCAATTTTTCAAATTCAAATAGGGTAGCTTAACAATTTTGAAGTTTCTCACAAATTTCAATGTGTTTAATTGTCTCACTTTAAATCTTTTATATAAAAGTAATGAAATGCTAAATTCTAAATGTTGTACAAATCTGAATGACAATAAAATGTAAGAGTTTTCTGTCATTGTTAGTAATAGAGATCTAATGGAAAGCATAAGAATATATTGAGACCATCACAGTGCTTACACATAGCAAGTGTTCAATAAATATCTGTCAATTGAATGTGAGTTGTTATAGTTATTACAGATACTATCATATTGCATGAAGTAGACAGGTGGATATGTAATAGCACCAGCAGTAATTTCCATTTTCCAATTATCCTTTTCAGCTGTTATAGAAAATAAGTCTTTAGTGTTATTTTTGTGCTACCACTATAGGATTTATGATTTTTTCCATATTGCCAATTAACACATAATGATCTGACCTCAGAATAATTACTTGTCTCATTTTACCAAGCAGAGCATTTGGAGCAAATTCCCCCAAGACATGGGATGAGGAACTATCAAAGCTAAAGATGCTACTTAGCTCCTCAGAAAGCCATATGCCATGCTTTCTTCTCCACGCATGGCTTTTTCTTTAGTGAAATTCTGGTGTGGGTGAGAGAATGTAAATATGCAAGGTGTGTCAGAGATGCAAGTGTTCTACAAAGATTGGCTACTTAACTCTCCTAACACATACATAAACAATGTTCTTAAAGCTGCAAGCTTTTTGGATCAGAGCAATTATTATGCTCCCTTTTGTTATCCAATGCTATCTTTTGTTAACCATCATGATGAATGTTTTTTCCAATGCATTTCTTTTTTTTTTTTTTTTAATTTAGCTGTTTTGTAAGAAGTGGGTGAGCTGACCTCACCCAAAGCAGTAGAATTCTATTTATAAAGTAAATAACAAAAATACCCAAATCTATTCAGTCCTTGACCGTTCCCAAAGCTTTCCATGCCCATGATCACATTTGGCCTTCATAATAGCCCTCTAGATTGGCTAGAGATGATATAATTGCAGCTGGAAATGAAGACAATATTCACATGGAACATTTCAAACAGTTTGCAAGTGCACTGCTCTCCTATTTCTGTGATGCAGATGTGAAATTGAAAACAACAACAACAACAACAACATACAATGAATGCCAAGAAATAACATGTGATGGGAATGTTGTTCATTTCTTCCTTCAGTAAACCACAGAAAGATTACAAAGGCTACTGCGCCCAGTACAGAGGGGAGGTGTGCGATGCAGTCCTGGCAAAAGATGCTCTAGTGTTTTTCAACACCTCCTATGCCGACCCCGAGGAGGCCCAGGAGCTACTGGTTCACACAGCCTGGAATGAACTGAAAGCCATGAGTCCACTCTGCCGGTCGGCTGCAGAGGCTCTGCTGTGCAGCCACGTTTTCCCAGAGTGCAGCCCTGGGGGAGTGCCTACTCCCACCCCCATTTGCAGGTAAAACTTCACAAATATGTAAATGAGAAACTTCCATGGTTGTGTCTGCAAACAGGAAGTTTTCAAAAGAAGTTGTCATCTGCCATAGAAAAGACAAAAGCTGGCTTTCAACCAAAAGAGGAGGTGATTAGCGGGATAAAATTCCTACCAAATGAATCACTGATGATGATGATCTATAATACAAAGACACTGAACTTCTAGAAAAATGTCATAAAAGATATAATATTCTATTACTCTTGCAGTGTTCACATTATTGTCCTATTTATAAGTAGTCCTGCTTCCTGCAAAATAAAAAGAGAAATCCTAAACTCACATGGGCTCCAATAGTAAGATTCATCAAAAAATGCTGGCTTTTGAATCAAATAGAACAAATTTCAAATATGGTTAGTTCTCATTTTTAGATGTATATGATCTTAGGCTAAACTTCAGTTTTCCTCATCTACACCATAGAGTTGAGGGGAGTAAAGGATGAATTGCACCCATAATATGTATTAGAAACCAGATAGAGTGTTATTCTTCCTGGACTTTCTTTAAAAAAAAAAAAAGCATGAAAACTACCAACATTGCACATTTCTGCTTCTATTTGGGGGTGGAAACTTAACTATTTAAATTAACATAATTTTAGGGCTCAGTCGTTCTTGACAATGCAAAGTCAATGTTTGTTGACACTGTCAGAGTAATATAATTTGTTTCTTTACCTAAGAAGATTGTATTGTGATCAGGCATGACACGAAAAATTTCTGAGAATAAGAAAGGGAAAGAGAAGGAAATAAAAACTAAAGAGAATGGGGGAAAGAGTGGTGAGAAGAAGCAAAAAATTGTTCTTACAGGAAATTAAGAAATATTTTTCAAATGCCCTTGTAGTTATTTGAAAAAAGAAAAAACAAAAACAAATGAATCTGTTGAATGCCTCTTTTTAAATTTACATTTCTGTTTCTTAAGCTTCTTTAGAGAGTTCTCAAAATTGTATGGTTGGAGTTCTGCTCAGTAATGAAGCCCTTTAACTAAAAAGTAGCACACATATAATACATAAGAAGTGTAACTAACAACAGTATGTGACAGTAGATTCTGTCAGCCTTTTCCGTAGCACATTTATGTAATCTGTGGTTGTCACTGTCACTGGGATAGTTACCATACTTACGCAGTGACACAGATGAATCAGCTCAACGCTATGGACAGTTGCTGAAGAGAAACAATAATTTGATTAGAAATGTGTTTCCTTTTTTTGTGATAGTCATTGTGGTTTTCTGATTATAAAACATATCATTCTATTGCATAAAGATCAGAATATTTATAAAGTCACAAAGAAGAAAATTAAAATCTTCTGTGTGCTTGATACTTTTAGGCCTTTTTAAAAAAGTTTCCAGTTTATAGTCTATACCCATTTTTCTACTAGTTTGGTCTCTCATATCTAATAAAATTGTAAGATTATAATGTAACTATTTATTTATGTTTGCAAATTATTTTTCTCATTGCAAAATGAGCCTCTGCTTTTGATTCAGTTGTTTTTTCTTTTAATTTTTAAATTATGGGCATTTTTATATGTATACAAGTAGAGATCATTGTTCAAAGATTGCCCATGTACCTGTCACTCAGCTTAAATCAACTCATACTCAATCTCAGTTCATTCCCACTCACCCAGCCCACTACAGCACCATCCCAGATTACTTATTTTGAAGTATATCATAGATATTTATTATTCCATCTATAAACATTTTGCTGTGTGTCTTAGAAAGAGGAACAACTATTTTATGTAGGTCATTTCTTGAGGCAAAATTTGTTAATTCATTTTTTTGGTAGTGAAATCAGTTAACTTTTCACGTGCCCTAATTTATTAGATACCTGTTTTATAAGTTTTTCTTATGATTTTAGTTTGGGAAAAGTAGACTCTTAAACTTACTCCATGGAGTGAGTCAGTTGTCCACTGCCACATTATCAGTTTTTCCATCCTTTCTCTTTTGATGTAAAATAATGCATTTATCATAACACCAATAAGCCATGCCTCGGTGCCCCCTCTTTACCATATCATGAATGCTGGACTGTTCTAGGTTGAAGCTTTCAAGCACTTCTTTCATAATGAGTTTTGTGCTTTACATCCATTTGACACAGTCATGCTATCCCAAGCTTTGCCATTGCATTGGATAAAAATCTCATCTAAAAATGAACCTTATTTTATGAAAATTCCAGTTTGGCTTACATTACACAGATTCAGACAAACATCAGAAAGTATAATGTTTTATTCATATGATATCGTTAGCAATGAATGGTTTTATCTTTTAAAAAATGTTTACTTGTAATGCAATTATTTTTATGTAGGAAATTTTGAAAGGTGTTGACAAAGTCAACAGATAAATTTCATTTAAAATTCAATTAGAATAACAAAAAGTTTATAAAATTCAATTTGAGAGAAGTGCTCTGTTTATTGAGTATTCCCACCCAGAAGCATGCTACATCATTCCTTTTAATAAGATTGTGCTTAGTCTATTAGTAAAGTTTGGTGATTTCCTTCACGTTGCTTTTTCTTATTAAGTTTATGGTTAGGTGTGGTTTATGGTTTCAGTTACTGTAACATGAGTACTAATTACAATATAATTGTGCCCCTGGACTAGAATGTCAACAAAACAGTGATACAGTTACCTCCCTCTTTCCTTATTGTGATAAAAACGTTATTAATTTCCTTAGAATTTTAGAGTTGAGCTATGTCATTTTCTGGAAGATTTCAATGAAATGTTTGAATGCCATATTCTTTTATTGAGATATTTAGCTGGTAGAAGTATAGTTTACATACAGCAAACTGAACCTCATTTAAACATCAAGTTCAGTCTTTTTTTTAAATTTTTTTTAATTTATTTTTTTTATTGTTGGTCGTTCAAAACATTACATAGTTCTTAATATATCATATTTCGCAGTTTGATTCAAGTGGGTTATGAACTCCCATTTTTACCCTGTATACAGATTGCTGTATCACATCAGTTACACTTCCATTGATTTACATATTGTCATTCTAGTGTCTGATGTATTCTGCTGTCTATCCTATTCTCTACTATCCCCCCTCCCCTCCCCTCCCCACCCCTCCCCTTTTCTCTCTCTACCCCCTCTACTGTAAATCATTTCTTCCACTTGTATTGTTCTTCTCTTACCCCTCATTTCCTCTTATATGTAATTTTGTAAAACCCTGAGGATCACCTTCCATTTCCATGCGATTTCCCTTCTCACTCCCTTTCCCTCCCACCTCTCATCCCTGTTTAATGTTAATCTTCTTCTCAAGCTCTTCGTCCCTACCCTGTCCTTGGTTACTCCCCTTATATCAAAGCAGTCATTTGGCATTTGTTTTTTAAGGATTGGCTAACTTCACTTAGCATAATCTGCTCTAATGCCATCCATTTCCCTCCAAATTCTATGATTTTGTCATTTTTTAATGCAGAGTAATACTCCATTGTGTATAAATGCCACATTTTTTATCCATTCATCTATTGAAGGGCATCTAGGTTGGTTCCACAATCTTGCTATCGTGAATTGTGCTGCTATGAACATCGATGTAGCAGTGTCCCTGTAGCATGCTCTTATTAGGTCTTTAGGGAATAGACCGAGAAGGGGAATAGCTGGGTCAAATGGTGGTTCCATTCCCAGCTTTCCAAGAAATCTCCATACTGCTTTCCAAATTGGCTGCACCAATTTGCAGTCCCACCAACAATGAACAAGTGTACTCTTTTCCCCGTATCCTCTCCAGCACTTGTTGTTGTTGGACTTCATAGTGGCTGCCAATCTTACTGGAGTGAGATGGTATCTTAGGGTGGTTTTGATTTGCATTTCTCTGACTGCTAGAGATGGTGAGCATTTTTTCAAGTACTTATTGATTGATTGTATGTCCTCCTCTGAGAAGTGTCTGTTCAGGTCCTTGGCCCATTTGTTGATTGGGTTATTTGTTATCTTATTGTCTAATTTTTTGAGTTCTTTGTATACTCTGGATATTAGGGCTCTATCTGAAGTGTGTGGAGTAAAGATTTGTTCCCAGGATGTAGGCTCCTTATTTACCTCTCTTATTGTTTCTTTTGCTGAGAAAAAACTTTTTAGTTTGAGCAAGTCCCATTTGTTGATTCTAGATATTAATTCTTGTGCTATGGGTGTCCTATTCAGGAATTTGGAGCCCGACCCCACAGTATGTAGATCATAGCCAACTTTTTCTTCTATCAGACGCCGTGTCTCTGATTTAATATCAAGCTCCTTGATCCATTTTGAGTTAACTTTTGTGCATGGCGAGAGAAAGGGATTCAGTTTCATTTTGATGCAAATGGATTTCCAGTTTTCCCAGCACCATTTGTTGAAGATGCTATCCTTCCTCCATTGCATGCTTTTAGCCCCTTTATCAAATATAAGATAGTTGTAGTTTTGTGGATTGGTTACTGTGTCCTCTATTCTGTACCATTGGTCCACCTGCCTGTTTTGGTACCAGTACCATGCTGTTTTTGTTACTATTGCTCTGTAGTATAGTTTGAAGTCTGGTATCGCTATACCGCCTGATTCACACTTCATGCTTAGCATTGTTTTTGCTATTCTGGGTCTTTTATTATTCCATATGAATTTTATGATTGTTTTATCTATTTCTACAAGAAATGCTGTTGGGATTTTGATTGGCATTGCATTGAACTTATAGAGAACTTTTGGTAATATCGCCATTTTGATGATGTTAGTTCAGCCTATCCATGAGCAGGGTATATTTTTCCATCTTCTAAGGTCTTCTTCTATATCTCTCTTTAGGGTTCTGTAGTTTTCATTGTATAAGTCTTTCACCTCTTTTGTTAGGTTGATTCCCAAGTATTTTATTTTTGGGGGGGATATTGTGAATGGAGTAGTTGTCCTCATTTCCGTTTCAGAGGATTTGTCGCTGATATACAGGAATGCATTTGATTTATGCGTGTTGATTTTATATCCTGCCACTTTGCTGAATTCATTTATTAGCTCTAATAGTTTTTTTGTAGACCCTTTTGGGTCTGCTAGGTATAGAATCATGTCATCTGCAAATAGTGATAATTTAAGTTCTTCTTTTCCTATTTTTATGCCTTTAATTTCTTTTGTCTGTCTAATTGCTCTGGCCAGTGTTTCGAGGACTATGTTGAACAGAAGTGGTGAGAGAGGGCATCCCTGTCTTGTACCAGATCTTAGAGGGAATGCCTTCAATTTTTCTCCATTCAGAACGATGCTGGCCTGTGGCTTATCATAGATTGATTTTACAATGTTGAGGTATGATCCTGTTATCCCTAATTTTTCTAGAGTTTTGAACATAAAGGGATGCTGTACTTTGTCGAATGCTTTTTCTGCATCTATCGAGATGATCATATGGTTCTTATTTTTAAGTCTATTGATGTGGTGAATAACATTTATTGATTTCCGTATATTGAACCAGCCTTGCATCCCAGGGATGAATCCTACTTGATCATGGTGTATAATTTTTTTGATATGTTTTTGAATCCGATTCGCCAGAATTTATTGAGGATTTTTGCATCTAGGTTCATTAGAGATATTGGTCTGTAGTTTTCTTTCTTTGAAGTGTCTCTGTCTGGTTTAGGCATCAGGGTGATGTTGGCCTCGTAGAATGTATTTGGAAGTTCTCCCTCTTTTTCTATTTCCTGAAATAGCTTGAAAAGTATTGGTGTTAGTTCCTCTTTAAAGGTTTTGTAAAACTCTGCTGTATACCCATCCGGTCCTGGGCTTTTCTTAGTTGGTAGTCTTTTGATGGTTTCTTCTATTTCCTCTATTGTTATTGGTCTGTTTAGGTTGTCTATATCCTCCTGACTCAATCTGGGCAGATCATATGACTTAAGAAATTTATCGATGCCTTCACTGTCTTCTATTTTATTGGAGTATAAGGATTCAAAGTAATTTCTGATTATCTTCTGTATTTCTGAAGTGTCTGTTGTGATATTGCCTTTTTCATCCCGTATGCTAGTAATGAGTTCTCTCTCTTCTTCTCTTCATTAGCATGGCTAAGGGTCTGTCGATTTTATTTATTTTTTCAAAGAACCAACTTTTAGTTTTGTCAATTTTTTCCATTGTTTCTTTTGTTTCAATTTCATTAATTTCAGCTCTGATTTTAATTATTTCTTGCCTTCTACTTCTTTTGCTGTTGTTTTGCTCTTCCTTTTCTAGGATTTTGAGATGAAGTATGAGATTATTTATTTGTTGGTTTTTTTCTTTTTTTAAGGAATGAACTCCAAGCAATGAATTTTCCTCTTAGAACTGCTTTCAATGTGTCCCATAGATTCCGATATGTTGTGTCTGTGTTTTCGTTTAACTCTAAGAAGTTTTTAATTTCCTCCTTGATGTCTTCTAAAACCCATTGATCATTCAGTAACCTATTGTTCATTCTCCAAGTGGTGCATGATTTTTCCTTCCTTCTTTTATCGTTGATTTTCAGTTTCATTCCATTATGATCAGATAAGATGCATGGTATTATCTCTACTCCTTTATATTGTCTAAGAGTTGCCCTGTGACATAATATATGATCTATTTTTGAGAAGGATCCATGTGGTGCTGAGAAAAAAGTGTAACTGCTTGATGTTGGGTGGTATATTCTATATATGTCAATTAAGTCTAGGTTATTAATTGTGTTATTGAGTTCTATAGTTTCCTTATTTAACTTTTGTTTGGAAGATCTGTCCAGTGGTGAGAGAGGTGTGTTGAAGTCTCCCATGATTATTGTATGGTGGTCTATTAGACTCTTGAACTTGGGAAGAGTTTGCTTGACGAACATAGCTGCACCATTGTTTGGGGCATATATATTTATGATTGTTATGTCTTGTTGGGTATGGTTCCCTTGAGCAGTATGTAGTGTCCCTCTTTATCCCTTTTGATTAACTTTGGCTTGAAATCTATTTTATTAGATATGAGTATGGACACTCCTGCTTGTTTCCACAGTCCATATGAGTGGTATGATTTTTCCCAAACTTTCACCTTCAGTCTATGTATATCTTTTCCTATCAAATGTGTCTCCTGTAGGCAGCATATTGTTGGGTCTTGTTTTGTGATCCATTCAACTAGCCTGTGTCTCTTAATTGGTGAGTTTAAGCCATTAACATTTAGGGTTATTATTGAGATATGGCTTGTTCTTCCAGTCATATTTGTTTATTAATGTTACTAAACCTGATTTGTTTTCCTCTTTGATTACTTTCCCCCCTTTACTGTCCTACCTCCCACTGTTGGTTTTCATTGTTATTTTCCATTTCCTCTTCCTGTAATGTTTTGCCAAGGATTTTTTGAAGAGATGGTTTTCTAGCTGCGAATTCTTTTAACTTTTGTTTATCGTGGAAGGTTTTAATTTCATCTTCCATCCTGAAGCTTAATTTCGCCGGATACACGATTCTTGGTTGGAACCCATTTTCTTTCAGTGTTTGAAATATGTTATTCCAGGATCTTCTAGCTTTCAGAGTCTGTGTTGAGAGATCAGCTGTTATCCTGATTGGTTTACCCCTAAATGTAATCTGCTTCCTTTCTCTTGTAGCTTTTAAAATTCTCTCCTTATTCTGTATGTTGGGCATCTTCATTATAATGTGTTTAGGTGTGGATCTCTTATGATTTTGCACATTTGGCGTCCTGTAGGCTTCTAGGATTTGGGATTCTGTCTCATTCTTCAAGTCTGGGAAGTTTTCTCGTATTATTTCATTGAATAGATTGTTTATTCCTTTAGTTTGGAGCTCTGGGCCTTCCTATATCCCAATGACTCTTAAGTTTGGTCTTTTAATGTTATCCCATATTTCTTGGATGTTCTGCTCATGGTTTCTTAGCAGTCTTGCTGAGCTGTCTATGTTCTTTTCAAGTTGAAATATTTTGTCTTCATTGTCTGATGTTCTATCTTCTAAGTGATCTACTCTGCTGGTAGTATTCTCAATTGAGTTTTTAAGTTGGTTTATTGCTTCCTGCATTTCTAGGATTTCTATTTGTTTGTTTTTTATTACCTCTATCTCCCTGTGTAATTGATCCTTTACTTCCTGGATTTGTTTATGTAGTTTCTTGTCAAAGTGATCTTTCATTGTCTGATTTTGCTGTCTCATGTCTTCCTTGAGACTCCAGATCATCTGAAGCATGTATATCCTGAACTCTCTATCTGACATTCCATCTATTGCAGCTATTACCTCTTCTAAAGTTGAGTTGACCTGCATTGCTTGTGGTCCTTTCTTTCCTTGTCTTTTCATACTGCTCGCGTTTCTTTCTGCTTGGTGAAACTGTTGTGTTTTTGAAATTTTCCCCCTATTTATTTATATTGCTCTTGTATAGTTGGAAAATCTCCCTTGCAGGGCGGGTAGTGGCTGTGCTCCTCCTCTACTTAGGGTGATCTGTCTACCACGCTGGTCTGCCCACCCTGCGGGCGCGGGTGGCAGCTCTGCTCTACCCGCACTCCAATTGTGGTGATGTAACTACCACGCCCTCCGGTCGTTGGTCCTGATCCGGATGTGGGCGGCGGCTCTGCTCGGCCCCTACTCCAATTGGTGTGACGTGTCTACCACGCTGGCAGGCCTCTAGGCCTGTTCCGCCGGTGGGTCGCAGGTCTGCCTACCTTGCGGGCTCGGGCGGCATTTCTGCTCAGCCCCCACTCCCAATGGGGGTACCTGACTGCCTCTCCAATGGGTTGCTGGGCCTTTTCCGGACACGGGCAGCGGCTCTGCTCCACCCCCACTCCAACCAGTGTGACGCGACTGCCTCGGTGCTACGTGTCCACCACGCTGGCAGGCTACCGGGCCTGTCCTGCCAGTGAGTCGCAGGTCTGCCTACCTTGCAGGCTCAGACGGCGGCTCTGCACAGCCCCTACTCCAAATGGGGTGACTTGGCTACCGCGCCGTTGGGTTGCTGGTCCTGTTCTAGGCGTAGGCGGCTACTCTCTTCGGCCCCAGCTGCAGTTGGGGTGTCATGATACCACGCCGGCAGGTCACTTGGCCTGCTCTGGGCGCAGGTGGCAGCTCCACTCTGCCCCCCTGGCCCCCACAGCACCCAGCAGGACCCGGACCGAGAAGCAGTCACCGCAGGTTCCCCAACCCTGGGCCAAAGCAGCTTCGGGAGCCAGAACCCGGTCTCTCCGATCCCAGCTCACGCTCCGCTGGGAGCAGGCTCCAAGGAGCGACCCCCGCGGGTTCCCCTGCCCCAGGCCAAAGCAGCTCCGGGAGCCAGAGCCCGGCCGCTCCAAGCTCTCCGAGCTTGGTGCACGCTCCGCTGGGAGCAGGCTCAAAGACGCAGTTCCCGCGGGCTCCCCAGCCCCGGGCCAAAACTGTTCCGGGAGTCAGAACCCAGCCGCCCCGAGCTCAGCGCACGCTCCACTTGGAGCTGGCCTCAACATGCAGTCTCCGCAGGTTCCCCAGCCCTGGGCCAAAGCAGCCCCGGGAACCAGAATCTGGCCACTCAGAGTCCGGCGCACGTCTTGCCAGGAGCGAGCCCCTAGGAGTATTCTCCACTGGTTCTCCAGCCCCGAGCCTGAGCGATCTGTCTGCGAGATGCAGGCAAATACCAGCCTGAAATCACCTGTTCCGTAGCTGAATGAGCTGAGATCAGTAGAAAACAGGGATGATTACATCAGTTCTCCAAGATGGCGGCTGCTGACCTCCTCCATGGTCCGACCGGTGTCGAGAACCGAACTGGACTGCTTCTCTCCTCTGTCTCAAAGCCGGAACTCAGCACTAAGCACGGCCATTGCACCACTGGCAGGAGCCCCCAGAAACCGCATTGCTGCACCCCCGCTCCGGCACCTCGCCGCTTCCCAGCGCGCGCCGCAGACTCCAGCTTGCGCGATGGAAATCCGTCCACTAGATTCTGGAGCACCTCAATTTCACTGGAAATTCCCAACAAGATAGCCTTCAGCTGTTTCACCTCGTCTTTCTCCCGCACAGTGACGCGGCGCACTGGGGTGATGCACTCCCTTCGCCGCCATCTTCCTTTTCCTCTAATAAATGCAATTTAAAATTACAAAAAATAAAATAAAATAAAAAACTTTTGCTTTGGGTCCTGTTTCTGCCCAGGACCAGAGATACTTAAGGTCCTAGTTCTGCCAAGCTTATGTTCCAAATATGGAGCCCCAAATCAAAGGTCCCCTTAGCATTGAAACAGAACAGCCCTCCCTAGATGGACTCCTAATTCTACCCTCCCCAGAAGTCCTCAAGTTCAGTCTTGACAAAGGTACACAAGTCTGTAGCCACTGGTCCAGGAAAGACAGAATGTTTTTACCCCCATAAAATGCACACATCCTCATTCTAATCAATGATCCCCAAAGGCATCTGCTGTTCTGATTTTTCTGACCATGGATTAGTTTTGCTTGTTCCTGAATTTTATATTCATGTACCATTTCGTATCTGGCTTCTTCTGCTCAGCAAAGTGTCACGTATTTGATATTCATACACGTTGCGGCATGTGGCAGTCGGTCGTTTGTTTTTATTGCTGATTTTACTTATTGGGGTGGTGGAGGTAGGAGCAGTTAGGTGAGCAAATAACTAGGGAAAAGCTCTTCCTGTCACTGCCTAAGAACTTTAAAGCAATTAATGTGAACAACTTCAGCATCAAAAGGAAAGTTATGATAGAAATGTCAGGCCACTCAAGATTACCCGCTCATTAATACGAGCCAGATACCAGCTTTTGGACAAGGAAATATTCAGAGTATATTCACGCAGTTCTTAGTCTGTTCCAATTTTTTGGCATTATATCTTCTAATGATTGAGAGGAATCAAGTCTTATCAATTATAAATCATGAATCCTTATCCACACACTGGGTATTTTTTCCTCTTTATTTAAGACATTCCTGTTAGTGTATAATAAAGCTACTATTTTTATTTTATGGTATCAACCATTTTACAGAATTCTATTAGATTTTTTTGGTTGATAGCATTGTGGTTTCTGTGCCAGAAATAATATGATCTATAGATAATGATAGACCTCTTTCTTAATTAGAATCTCCTTTCTTAACTAAAATTTAGGAAATTTTACCAGAATTAAAATTGAGGGCTGGGGATGTGGCTCAAGCGGTAGTGCGCTCACCTGGCATGCGCGGGGTGCTGGGTTCGATCCTCAGCACCACATAAAATAAAATAAAAATGTTGTGTCCACCGAAAACTGAAAAATAAATATTAAAAATCTCTCTCTCTTTAAAAAAATTGAATTTTGTTTCTTTATGTTAGCACAAAAAATATTTATTGAGAAAACATCTAACATTTATATCCTATATTGGTTTATATGCATGAGGCCACAGATGTTCTTTTTAAGATTTAAAGTAATTGATTTTTTTAAGGAAAAATTCCTTTCATTGGGATCTGAATTTTACTAGCATAGCAGAGTTAAATATCTCCTAAATCTGTAAGTCAATTGAGTGTACTATTGTTCCCCTAATTCTAATAGTTATTAGATAAGTATTTTTATTGGAAAATTATTTTTTCAAATTCTCATGTGAAAACATTTATTCACGTCAGAGTGAGAAAATACAAACTAAAATGTTTCACATTTTTGGATTGATTGATACTGGGGATTGAACCCAGGGGTGCTTTACCACTGAGCTATATCCCCAGCCCATTTTATTTTTTTGTTTTAAGATAGGGTTTTGCTAAGTTGTTGAGGTTTACCTCAAACTTGTAATCCTCCTGCATCAGCCTCCTAAGTAAGTCACTGGGATTTCACATGTGTGCCTCCAGACCTGGCTCATTTTTTACTTATGGATTTTTTTTCCTCTGATATATAATCAATAGTTATAAAAATTTTACATTTTAAAAAGACTATATTTTTAAGGATAAAATTAAAATATATTATTTGGGCTGAGGATGTGGCTCAAGCAGTAGTGCGCTCACCTGGCATGCATGCGGCCTGGGTTCAATCCTCAGCACCACATACCAACAAAGATGTTGTATCTGCCGAAAACTAAAAATAAATATTAAAAAGTCTCTCTCTCTCTCAAAAAAATTAAAATGTATTATGAAAATATTAGTATCACCTTTAATTAAAATATTCAGTCCTTTCTACTCTGATTTTTATCAGTTTGATCCAATAGTTCATTAATGACACATAAAAATTTTACACACTAATAATTTTCCTAAGGATGTTTTCTTGAGATTCTGATTTTCAGATATCCTCATTTTATGCTTTCTTGCTTGTTGGATCTTTTGTAAAAGTTCCATTTGTTTTTATTCTTTAGTGGTTCAAAGGTCTTCAGCCCTTTTGCATTGTACTTCTAATTTTCTTGTGAGATTTTTAGGAGCCTACTGTTGCTCATGATTTTCTAATTTAAAACAGTCATTTCATAATGAGTCCTTTTTCTCGTGAATGACAGGGAATTCCATCTACTCACAAACATTTATTGATCTCCTATTAGGCTCCAAAAGCTGGTCTAGGCATTTGGGATATATTAACAAACATAATAAATAATTTATACACAAACTTAGAAAAAATAATGAGGACTAGGGTGACGGAGATCCTGAGTGCAGAAAATAATGCAGAAAAGTTGCCATTTTAAAAACAGGATATTCAGGGTATACCTAATTAAGCTAGAATAATTGTACTGAATCCTCCATGCTTGTTCTTTGCAACTTTGTCTGGAATTGTAAACCAAATTAATGCTGTTTACTTATATTTTATTGGCATATGCTCAATTTGGGGAACATTATATTTTTAGCTTTTACATTTGATTTCATGATCATATATAAGAATATCCTTGGGGAAGATCTCTATCTGTCTAAATACAAGAAGATGTGCTTGTGCAAGCCAGGAGCGAGATTCAGGCATAAAAGGTAGCAAGTTAAGCAGCACTCTCCAGGGTTTTTTTTTTTTTTTTCTTCATTCTCCCTTCTCTTGCAAACATACCCCAATTTCTAAATCTCATTTTTATGCTCATGATCTCCCTTGTTCATCCTACAGACAATTCATTCATCCATATTGGCAAGTTGGGCAAGCAGGAGAATAGGCATGAGTGTTAAAAAGACATTATTGGGCATCTGAATATATGTATACACACACACACACACACACACACACACACACACACACACAACTCCGACCTCTCAGGTATTGAAAGAAGGATGCTTGCTATGTTCCTTAGTTATCTTTTATTTCCTCTTATTAATCCCAAATATCTTAATTTGGCATTAACCAAGTTTCTCTTATATAGCTTTGTCATATTACCCTTAAGCTAATATTAATTCCCCAAATCCAAATATTCCAACTAATCTTTCTTCAGTTTTTTCACTCGTTTCCTGTCTTATACATGAACATAACAGCTTTATATTCAAATAGACACTACTCTGGCTTTCTCAGATGGAAGCACATGCAGCCAGGGGACAGGACAATGCTTCTCGGGAAGAGGGCTGGGTCAGGAACCACATTCCCTCCTATAAACTCCGTGGAGGTGGTGCAGCTCTGTTTTAGAAAACAAAACATGCAGATGTGCAGATGGTGTGCCTCAAACTCTGCCCAGTGTCGCTGAGAATATAGAAAAATTTCCCAGGCTAGAAACTGATTGAAAATGATTCATGGCTTTTAGTATGCATGATGTTTTAAACTCTGTGTAGCTTGTTTTTTTACCTTTATGGTTATTTTAATATGAAGTTGAGAGAAGACATATTGGGGATTCCTAATCTCATAATGCCTATTAAACTGAACAGCTCTTTTCCCCAGTAGCATTAATTACCCTGAGAAAACAAAACAAGATAGTATTTAATCTCACAGAATAATATACCATATCTCATGCGGCCTCACATTATTTAAAGTAAAAGAGTCCTTTCAAAAATGCTTTTGCAAGCACAGGCGATGAATTATGATGATGTTTTGAAAAATACAGAATAAGTCCACCACAGATTTGGCTTTAACATGCCATGATTCATCAAGTTTTGTTCTCCATACAATATTTTAGAGAGTACTGCTTGGCAGTAAAGGAGCTCTTCTGTGCAAAAGAATGGCTGATGATGGAAGAAAAGACCCACAGAGGACTCTACAGATCCGGGATGCATCTGCTCTCCGTGCCAGACTGCAGCAAGCTTCCCAGCATGCACTGGGATCCCAAGGCCTGTACCAGACTGCCATATTTAGGTAACAGAGTCTCCCCCACCCCAAGACTATGGAAATTAAAATAAATGTACTGTTTTGAATAAACTAAGGTGTGAACTGAAAGCTCCTAATATTTCTAGGCTTTTTAGGCATTTCTAATTGTTTTTTTTTTTTTTGAGTTTTGCCTTCCTTACATACCTAATAAGTGGAATCCTAATGCTATTCTAATTGCACAGGTTAGCATAGTTTCATTCCATTTGTTCTAAAACAAATTAAAGGTCACTGCTGCTTGAGGTCTTTATTTTATAGGGCAGCTTATGAGAATTTGTAACGTTTTTCTGGAATGTGCAGAAAAATGGCTAAGAAACATATTTTGTCAAAAGAGTGGAATAAAGGAATAAAGTCCTCTTTCTTAGCCAATGAAGCAGATTTTTAGGCATGCAAAAATAAGCCATATGTTTGAAAACGCTGATCTCACAAAACAAAACTGAATTGCTGCATGTTGCTTTAATGAACTTCGTTTGTAAGGAACTATGTTGTTATCCCTAACAGCTGGTTTAATTTTCAAAGATGTAATTTTCACATTTGAATGCAAATAATGTTTTCCAGTTATATATTAAAAAACTGAAAGTGAACTTGCATTTCTTAGCACTCTCTCACAGAATACATGAGATATCTGGATGCTCACTTAAAACAAATTTTTATCCTTTCCCTTCAGATTATAAAAAAGAAAACCTAACAAGTAAGTAATTTTATTTGTGCCCTTGAAACCTTATTTGTATGTAATTGGATTCATGCATGCGGATTTACACTCATTCTTCATGATTTTTAGAACAGAATGTAAAGCACCCTCAAAGACTTTGCACCATATTAACCCAGGATACAACATGAGAAGATCTTAGTTTATAGCTTCTAATTACACTATGGAAGTCATCATATTTAGTGAAGGACACAAATGACAGACATCTCCCCCTTCAAGGTCTTTAGCTTGTTTTATGCCTTATATATCTATAAGATAAACCAAGTTTAAAATGTCATCTTCTGATTTTGCATTCATTATTTTTTATCTAACCATTTATGTGTGACTACATCTATTTCTTTGAGCTGATTTGTAACTGACAAGTCCTTCTTTTGGAAGATGAGCATTTTGTATTTTTTTGCCAAAAGTTTATTATTTGTGTGAAAATTCCATGTTCATTATAGAAAAATTTCTGTATAGACACAAGAAAAAAATTGTAGAGAAAATATCTAGGATTCACTTTTCCCCCAATTTTTTTCTTGATTCTAAAATTAGTTATACTAATCAGATGGAGACTATCTTAAATATGTACTGGAATCTCATGTTCTTTTCATTTTACCTGTAGAATCAGGTGAGTTTCTGCTGATCTTAGTAAGGGATGCTCAGTGTGGTCCTCCATCCCATGTACACACTGAGCACCCAGAGAGGTTTAAAACAGTGCTATTGCCTGGGTCTCATACTTATTTTGATGAAGTTGATCTGAGATACAATTTGTAGAATTTTTAAGTGTTTTTTTTGTAGTTAACACATAACATTATAGGTATTTATGAGGCACTGTGTGATGTTTCAATATGTGGAAACATTATGTGATGTTTGAATCATAGTAAGCATATCTGTCTCCTTAAACATTTGTCATCTGTTTGTGGTGAAAAAATTCAAAATCCTTTTTCTAAAAAATATAGTAGTATACTACATATATACCATCATTATCTGTTACCCTCCTATGCAACAAGAATAAAGTTAAGTGCTTTTGAAGATAGCTAATTGCCCATATAAAGTTTATAAAGGTAAATTGAATGGTCTTAAAAGGGTTGTCACAAAATCCCTTGGAAAGGACCCAGGAAGGCTGATGGGAAAGGGTGCCCTTGAAACTAACTTCTTTTGAATGATGCTTTGACCTACCGGAAAGCAGAAATCCTCAGAATGAAACTAGAAGGTTTTCACATTAATTACCTTTCTTGGTTGGACTGCTCAAAAGCTGAGATCACACTCTCGTCCATGGTGCACAGCTCAGATCTGATGCCTCCTGCTCTTGGCTGAGTGCCAGGGCTTGAGGTTTACCAGATTACTTAAAGCACTAAGTGTTCACGTAGTAAAAGAAAAAAATACTACTGCTCCCAAATGAATCACTAAGTTATTAAACAAGAGCAGTTTTGGAAAATGCTTGAAAACCTAAGATTCGGGAAGCCAGTCTAATTGTTATTCCTGGACCGGAGGAAGGAAAATTAAACATTTCGATTCTTTGTCATATAACCAGCCCAAGCTCACATTGGTTGGACCCTTCGTTGATAACTGTGTTCTTTGTTATCCTTCGTTTGTTCATGTGCTCATTCGTTCACATATTTATTTAGGGTTTACTGTACGAAAAGTGCTAACCTTTAATCCTAAATTAGTAACATCACACACACACACACACACACACACACACACACACACACAAATCTATGTTTCTGCCTTTTACACTGATAATGAAGAAATTTTGAGCAGCACAAACTAGCTACAAGAGTAATTTCCTAGTCTTTATAAAACATAGTTTTATGAAATCTTTGATCAATGTAAGAAAATGAGCTCCAAATATCATAAATTGATGATTTCACCAGAACATGTGGTATGAAAAGTCTGTTCTACCTGAGTTACATGAAATTATTCTAAAGAAATTGACTTCAGCTCTTCTGGCAGGTTGGTTACTATGTAGAGAAGGTGTTCTTATTAGGAAACGGTGATGCATATTCTAGGGAGAATGCCAAACCCTCAAATAGTTTTTGAAATTTCTTGATTTCTGAGCCAACTCCAAAGGCTCTCACCAGGTTCACCTGATGGAAGAATTTTTAAAATCATTTGTTAATCTTTGCAATTTCTTCTTGCTTAAACTCAGGAACTGAAATTACAGTAGTTTCTATTTTTTATCATTTCTTTTGTTGATGTGAAATATGTTTAGGAGTATGTAAAGCTTTTGTGCTATTTACATTTCTTTGTCTGCTGGGCACACGATTCTTCTCTTCTGGGGTATTTCACATATTTTACTACAGGAACATTCAGCAGTGTATCCGTCTTCTCCTGTTTCAATGTTTCTGTGGGACAAAATGTGTAACCTGGCTAATTCCTATAATGATGATGAGATTTTCTTTTCAATCCTTTCTTCCCCTCTTTACTGTCTCCATATATACACATGGAGAATGAATAACTAGGTGCCCAAATCTTGGCAAAATGATTAGTGTATTATATATATATTCTCTCTCACACTACTCCCAACAGCCCTATGAAGTTAAGCCTTGTGAATACCCTCTATTTTACATACTAGTCAATCTAACAAAGCAAGATTAAACAACTTGTCAGAGTTGACCAACATTGTATGTGGTTGGGCCAGGATCAGAACCCGATTCTTGCTCTATATTCAGAACCTAGTTCCTTAAACGTTAAACCTAATATTTCTCTGTCCTCACTGTGTTTTATTTCCAAGACCTCATGTATAATAAAACTTACCAGATTATAGGATTCATACTTGTATATATACTAATACACAAAAAATTCTGTAGTTCACAATTTTAAGTCATCCAGAAAATTTAACAATTTGACTTTTTGCCAACATTTAGATAGATATATGCATTATGTTTAAAATTCATTTTTCCATAATGATCAGCTACTATTGTCCACAAATGAAATTGTAAACTTTGTGCATGTACGTGTGTGTGTGTGTTGTGTGTAATTCATGAGCTGCTTAATTATCTGAAATGTTAATTGGATAAATTTTGTCAATATATTTAGTTCACAGAAACTTTGAGTTAGAAGTGACTTTAACCATTATTTAATTTAAATTCTGGGCCCCTATAACTTCCAACAACTTACCTTTGTTCTCCTTTGATCCGTCTTCTATAGGACAGCCATTATAACTATTTGGGGATAGGTATCCTATCTCCTTGTAGTGTTCTCTCTTCACTTTATATACATTCAATTTTCAGCTTTTTCTTTTGCAACCTGACTTCTAAAACACACACCTCCATGTTTACCCTTTGCTGGCTAAACAAAAGATTGAGAGATGTTTAGAATTGAACAGCAAATACAGAATATGATCTGATCAAAATTACAACACAACCTTTATTTTCTATAATGAAGGCCCTGTTCTTCCATTAGTACAGAATACACTAGTGTTGGCTTTGAATTAATTGCATGAACTTTATAAACCCTCTATACACACATGGGTTTATTGGCTTATTGATTTCTGGCTTAAAATTTCCACTACACCAATCTAATGCATAATTCATTTCATCAGATAATTTTGCATTTATAATGAATTTTGCTTTAAATATTTGGCTGCTGTGTTCTATGAGGCATAGCGATTCATGACTTTCTCTCATATTAAGCCTTTTATCAATATTGTCACTCTTGTATTATTTGAGTGCTTTTAACTTTAAATATCTGGCATTGGTGTTGGTAATCTTTCTCTTTTTCATGTACCTAGAATCTCTGTCTCTTAGAGTTCTTTTCTTAAAAACAACATATACCTGGGTTTACTCAAATCTGAAGTCATTTTCTTTTAATAGGAGAATTTAGCCCATTCGCATTCTGTGTAACAAGTAATGTAGTTAATTTTATCCTTACTGTATTTAGCATTTCTCTGAATTTTACTTTTTCTCATTTCTTCCTTTTCCTTATTTATTTATTGTTGGTTATTTCCCACCACCCCCACTGGTCAGTGAATGCCAGACCTCAGCTCTTTCTAGACATTTCCATGTTCTGTTTATTTCTCATTTCTGTCCCCCCATGGGACTTTAGAATCTCCAATAAGACACTTAGAATATTTTTCTGTTTTTCTTTCCTTCCTCCAATGCTATTAGGTTTCATCTTGCAGAGTAGCTCTCTCTGTTGATTCTTGTGTAGACAATGAGAAAAAATTCCCAGTTATTTCAACATGATCCATTTGGATTGACATATATTGTTTTATCACTACTTTTTATTCTTCATCTTAAAGTCTCTTTTTGAGTCAATTATTATTTAGTTAGGAGTGCCCTCAAGTATTTCCTCAGAAGAGATCTTCTGTGAGTGCCTGAGACTTTGTATATCATGCAGTAGTTTTCTTTTACCTGGAGAAATCAAGGTTAGCAGCTGGATGTGGTAATCCTCAGTGCTATGTCTTTTTTTCTTAGTAGTATATAAATGTAATTTCATTCTTTTCAGCTTCTGGCTTTGGAAATGAATCTGGTTATTTTTTTTAAGTGTGACTAAGTTCTAGTTCAATGTGAGTCTGGTTATTTTTTCCTATGTGTTCTTTCCGCCTAAGATAGAAATTTTTAGATTTGTTTCTTTAACCATGGTATTTGCATCCTACATGATGGTGTGCTGCTCTTTCCAATTTCACACTTAGCATTTCATATTAGTGGATTGAAAGCAGTCTTAATGGGAATATTTGTATCATGAAAGTCTCAGTAGCAGCTGAAGGGTCTTTATAACGCAAAAAGATGAGCATGCTACTCCCATGCTTGAAACCCTCCAATGAGTTTTTTCCATTTGCTTCAGGGCACACTCCAAATGACTTGGATTGGCATGCAAGACTTTTTATGATCTAAACCTGATACCTGCAGCCTTACCTGTAGATACTAGATACTCCCCAGCTTCAATAATGAAACCATATTTGCACTTTTAGGAAAGCTTTGCAACAGCTTTGTTCAAATACTGATACACGCTTTTTTTTTTCTTTTCTTTTTAGAATACCATTCTCCAACCCTGACTCCACTCCACTCTCCTCACCCACCTCACCCCCATGTATAAATTTGTTTTAGTTTGTTCAGGATGCTATAAAACACACCCTATAGTGGGTGGCTTATAAACAACAAATTTATTTCTCACTGGAGATCCAAAATCAAGGCACCAGCAGATTTGGTGTCAGATGAAAGCCATGAAAAGAGCTGTCACAGACATGGTTGTTGACACAGACTTCCTCATGGACACAGCTGCCTTCCCATTGCAACCTCACATGGCAGAAGGGGCAAGGGAGGTCTCTCAACCCCCTCTTTCATAAAGGCATTAATCCCTTTCACAAGGTTTCTCATTTCTTACAACTTAAAGCTCATGTGGGAGTCACAAACACTCACACAATAGCAACGTTTTCAACTCTCTTCATAGTTAACTGACATGACTTTAGAAAACCTATCCGGTATGCCTAAACCTGAATTGGTACTGTCTCTATATGCTTACAAGCTTCCTGCCCTTACTACTCTTGTAACAACTCTTACATTTTATTGTAACTATCTGTTTACTAGTTTCTTTCCCATGACAAGGCTTGTCATGATCACCACAGCGTTCTTGATGCCTAACAATCAATATTGATTTAATGAATGTATTTATGTATGGATGGATGACTGAATAAACTCCCCCTCATGTTCACAGGAAAAGGATAAAGAAATAAAATTGATCAGAAAAAAAGAAAGGTAAAATGGAGACAGAATGGAAATATAAAGCAATAATTTAGATCCAAAGAGATAATTGATGTAGCTCTAGGGAAGATCAGAGCAAATAGATCAGAAGCAATAATCAAGGAATAAACAAATAGAACTATTCTGAAAAGAAGATACATTTAAATCCTTGCAGCAAGATTATTGTTCAAACTCTTTAACTTCTTGCATTTAAAATTAAATCTTAATGAGTCTTCATGGATTTTTCTTTAAGCATGCCATTAAATTCTATTTTCTGAAATTTTTTAGAAAAAAAAATGTCCTTATACTTAACTAGTGACTTTACTGATTTTACAGATTTCATTATGCCGCCTCACGTGTTTGATACGATACAAACTGTAAAATCCAGGTACAAAAATAGTCATTTCTCCCTGTCTTTTAATAACTGCTTCTACTTTACTGTTAGCATGAAGCAGAGCTCACTCACTTAAGGAACTTCCCTACTTGGATGAAGAAGCCTAGGGAGGCTTTAGTCTGAAGAGCACTGGCCCGGCTTTCAAGCCAGTCTGAGTGGACCCAGGACGTCTGGGTCCACCCCTGCTGTGGTGTTGAAGAGGAATGCTGTCATCCCTCCCATACAGATGTTTTAGTGCTCTGCTGATATTTCTCTAGCTCCAGGTGCCTGCTTGAGTCACAGCAGGGACCAAGTTGGACCTCCATGGGCTCCAAAGCCACTTGCTTAGCTATTGGTGGTCAGGGCACAATCCCTGTGTCCACTCCTGAAACTAAGCACCCCTTGTAACCTCTGCTGTTACAAGTGTGCTATTTCAAATGGCATGAAGGCTTTCCTTTGCTTAGCTAGTAGTGGCCAGGGCGTAACTATCGTGTCCATTCCAGACCAAGAAGTCAGATACAGGAGCGTCTGGTAACCACCACTTCTACAAATGTCCTTTATGGAATGGCTTTAGGCCTCTGCTGGGATAAATTTTTCTTTTGACTTTGTAATGTGATATTACTATGTTCCCTTATATCATTTCATGGTTCTTTAACAATATTGCAGCCAATTTCTAATATTTCATTTAGGACCCTCTAAGTCTGTTGTATGACCTACATATGCATTTTTCCTTGTGATAACATTGCCAGGTTGTGATATTAGTATCGCAACTTCCTGGAAGAATCCAAAAGATTTTTCTCTTACTGGAACATATCATAAAATATGGAAGTTTTCTCTGTTTCAAGACTAAATTATATTCATAATTCTACAGTGACTTTTAAAACTAATTTCTGGATTATGGTTATATTCACCTTTGCTTATTCTTCAAATTTGGTAACTAACATATACCTAACATTTTCCTTAAGATTTTAAAAAAAGTAATTGCATAATTATGTATTATTGCATTTTTATTGATCTTTGAATCTGTTGTCATAACTCCTTTATCTTTCCTAATTTTGTTTGTGCCTTATTCTTTTTTTTTAAATTAAAATTCCTCGGATTAGTTTTTTATTAAACTATTACTCTATTTTCAACTCTATCATTTTTGTTTCCTTCTAATTTATTAATTTCTGCTTGCATATGGCTATTATTTTATCTCTTATTTTCTTTGTTTTCTGTAGTTATTGTTTCTTGTCCCCAGTCTTGAACTAAATGTACATTTATTCTCTTTCTTCCTTTATATCTAATGTAAGAAGATAACACTATGAGTTTATCAGTAAGCATAGCTTTGGTCAAGTCTCATACCCTCAAAGTTTTTTTCTGAAGCTGGGGTGTGACTCAGTGGTAGAGCATGTGCCTAGCATGTGTGAGGCCCTGAGCTGAATCTCCAGCCCAGAAAAAAAAATCTAACCTATAACTCTGGCTACTCTTACCTTTTTTAATCTAAAAAGTTATAGGATTTAAAATCCTATTAGATTTTACTTAATCTATATTAACTGCATTTGGTCAGGAGTATATCTGCATAATTTTGGCTTTTGAAATTTGAAACACCTTTATAGCCTTGCTTAAGATTATGTGTCTCAGTATTCCATAAACACTGAAAGGTTTATTCTCTCTTTTAGGGTACAAAGTTCATTCCTAGCTATTAAAACATTCTTGTTAGTTATGTTGTTAAAGTATTCTGTGTCTGTGTTCTTGTCTTAATCTATGAATAGGAGTCAGAATATAATTAACCAAGTTGTTTTAGTACATATGCAACAGCCTTTGCACACTACAGAATGGCACAAGTATGGCATCTTTTGGTCTTCAGCAGTAATGTGTATATTAATTGTTGTTAAATTGCAATGGCCTTTAACATTGGAGTTTGGCAGGAATTCAAGTTTTAGAAGAACTAACTTCTGCTCATTTGCATATTAATGTTTTCATTTTTTTAGTCTCCTTTCATTATTTCTATTGTCTGTAAACTGATAGTACATGTGTATAAAAGCTCACTCTAGACAATTGACTACAGTATAATTATAAGAAAATATTGTATTTAACTATTTTCACAACTATTGTCAATCATAAACAATACAATACAGTACAAAGAGCACTAGCCCAGAATCCACATTTCTCTTGGGAGAAAAAAAAATTTCCCTTTTGAGTTTCATCTTTAAAGTCATATGATTCTATGTGCACAATTGGATTTTATAGATATGTAACCAGGGAGAATCCAATACAAAAGCACATTCTGAACATTAAATTTAATTTACTGTTTTTTTCAATATAAAAACTGCTTCTTAAAGGTTTGAGAATGAATGAAAAGAATTACCGTTTACTTCCAGCATTCCCACCAATGACGTCCTCAAAGCCGAGTGTGGACATTCCCAATTTGCCTTCTTCCTCATCTTCTTCCTTCTCTGTCTCACCTACGTACTCCATGACTGTAATAATCTCCATCATGTCCAGTTTTGCAGTATTTGTGCTTCTTACAATAACTACTCTTTATTGCTGCCGAAGAAGAAAAGAATGGAAAAATAAGAAAAGGTGAGATCCTAGTTGAAGCTAATCACACAGAATAATATTTTAAAACCTACATATTTAATATTGGAATTGGGGATAGAAAGAATAATATATACAATACCTCCAGCCTCTAAGAGAACCCATAGCCCTGCTTTGAAATTAAGCCTGTCTTATCATGATTTTTGAAAATGTTGATAATTTCTAGGTGTAGTGGCACAAACCTATAATCCTAACAACTTGGGAGGCTGAGGCAGGAGGATAGCAAGTTTGAGGTCAGCCTCAGCAATTAGCAAGGCCCTAAGCAACTTAGTGAGACCCCATCTCAAAATTTTTAAAATATATAAATAAAAAGGGCTAGGGATGTGGCTCAGTGGTTAAGCATCTTTGGGTTCAATCCCTGGTACCAAAATAAACAAACAAATGTCAGTGACTTTTTTTGCCTACAATCACATGTCCTAAAGTTACTTCACAACAGATAGAACTTAATACTCTGGAAGAAAATGGATATTTCTGCTCCCCATATCCTCTCCCCATCCCATTGCCCCTGCCAATTTGGATAGTAACAAAATTCTTGAGAAAAATGTGCCTTTTGACTCTAGACGAAACAAAATATTTTATTGCTTTCAAACTGAAGATCCTGGGGCTGCCTTAGTACAATTGGTTTTATTTTTTTTTTTTCCAAATGCCACAACTTTCAGGATGATCTATGTTTGAGTGCAAAGGTTTTACCTGCCCCTGAACTCAGTATTTGGCTTGCCTGTCTTACCTACAGAGAAGCAGCAGCAGTAACCCTCACCACACTGCCTTCTGAGCTCCTCCTAGACAGGCTGCATCCTAACCCCATGTACCAGAGGATGCCACTCCTTCTGAATCCCAAATTGCTCAGCCTGGAGTATCCAAGGAATAACATTGAATATGTGAGAGATATTGGAGAGGGAGCATTTGGAAGGGTCTTTCAAGCAAGGTAAAGTTACCCATGGAAAAAAATTTTCCATTGAAATATGTCATGTCTGAAAGTTACCTGACCATTATATGAGGGGTGTGTGTGTGTGTGTGTGTGTGTGTACACACACACATATATATATATATATTTAAAATCAGTTAATTATTTACATCATTAACTTTATTCATATTACATGCTATACTTTAAATCTTGATAGTTTCTCCTTTTTGTCTTGAAAATAGGCATGAACATGAAAAGAAAATATTTTATTGCATTTCAAAGAAGTAACTTATAGGAAATATAAATGTCTCTTGTTCCAATCCCAAGAAATTACTAATAGTTCAATCTCATTTTCTTTCTAGAAAAAAAAAAATTGTCTTTCATTTTGAACCAAAATTTCTTCCATTGCTTTTAGGAAAGTATTCTCAAATTTAATTCTCTTCAATTTCCTATTGTTATTTTCTCCATTTGATGTTTACTTTGAATTGGCATTTCAATTTAAGAATTCAGAGTTTAACACACATAGATGTCAATGGAGTCACAAAACAGAAAAGGGAAAAAAATCCCACAAAAATGGAGAAAACCATGAGCTTATAAAGGAGTATTATTAGGGCCAGCACTAGCCCATTTATTGCTTTTGTGTGAAATGGAATAAAACACTGTCTCTGCACAGAAAGACCAGCCTCAGCAACTTAGCAAAGCCCAAAGCAACTTAGCAAAATTCTGTCTCAAAATTTAAAAAATAAATAAGTAAAAAGGACTGGGGTGTGGCTGGGGTGGTGGCTCAGTGGTAGGGTGCTTGCCTATCATGTGTGAGGCACTGGGTTTGATTCTCAGCACCACATATAAATAAATAAAGGTCCATCAACAACTAATAAAATATTTTTTTAAAAAAGGGCTGGGGATATGGCTCATGGTTAAGCACCCCTGGGTTTAATCCTGATACCCCTGCCAAAAAAAAAAAAAATACGACTTTTTTACATAAAGATACATCTTGACCTATATTCGTAGCAGCCGTGGTGTCAAGATTACATGAGTGGTGAAAATCTCACACAAATACTTGTTGGGAACCAAAAATAAGCAAGCCACACATTATATGAGGGATAGAAAGATGAGTAAGTCATGATCCCTACCTTCAAGGAATTTAGATTCTGGCCAGAGATTAAGGCATTAGAGCACAATGATAGTTCATTAGGTCTTTGCACTTTAGAATTCCAGTAATTGATAAATAATGCATTTCTCAACCTTAATCTATGCTGAAAACAGTCCCAGTGAGTTTTATTAATTGGAGACAAGGAGTTTGAAGTACAACTGATTCTGTGGCTCTGGGAAAGACGAGGTAATGTGGGGATGTCTAGGGCCATAAGGTGGGTACACATAATCTTCCTGTTCCTTGGTTTCTTTATCAATAAATTTACCTCTCAGGGCTCCTGGCTTACTTCCCTACGAACCTTTCACTATGGTGGCAGTAAAGATGCTCAAAGAAGAAGCCTCAGCAGATATGCAGGCGGACTTTCAGCGGGAGGCCGCTCTCATGGCAGAATTCGACAACCCCAACATTGTGAAGCTCTTAGGTATGAAAATATATGAAGAAATTTATTTCATCAGAAAACAGGATTTCCAAGTGTTTCTTCTCTTACATTTCACTTATTTATGCTTTTCCCTTTACTTCCCGATGTCTGTGTTCCTTCCCAAGGTCAACCTCTTCACGTAGGTCCCAACATTTTTTCTGCTTCAACCCTGGAGGATGTTCCATGCTTTCTGAATTCATTATGTTTAATTTCATCAAATCAAATTTCCTCCATCTTTGCTGCCACCTTACTATTTCTAAAAAATGTTTTAAATGTCCCTACATAATCTTTCATTGACAATGCTTCTCCACCACAGAATTTATTAATATCAAAATAGTCTCTATATTTTACGTTTTGTTTTGTTTCTTCTTTTTCTTCTCTAACAAGAGTGCCACAAGAACAGTAATTTAAATTCTTTTTACTCATTGTAGTGTTCCTATTTATTTTTGGATTCATAAATGCAACAAACCCTTAACAAATATTTGGTTTGTATAATCACAGAGCAGTGAACAAAACTTGCAAAATATTCCTGCTCTCACAGAGCTTATATTCATTTGAGAAAGACAGATAATAAAAATAAACACATAAAAATATGGTATGGTGAAATATTATAGCCAAAGACTTTTTATAAATCAAGGTAGAGGAGAACTCTTTGGACTGACTGTAAGGTAAACTATTTGAATACTTGGGTAAAAATGTGGCATTTATATAAAGACCTAGTGGAGGTAAGGGAGTAGCAATGTGGATAGCATGGGAAAGAGAGTCCCTAGAAGAATGATAAGATTTGCAAAATTCCCCATGACAAGAGTGTGTCTCCTGTGCTTGGAAAATAGCAAGGAGAAGCTTGAAGCAGAATGAGCAAGAGAGAGTTATCAAGGACAAGACCTAAGAGGGGAAGTCATGGGAACAGTCGGAAGATTCTGTTAGACCTTATTAAAAACTGGCTTTTACTCTAAATAAAATGGAAAGTAAATGAAGAGTTTGAGCCAAGAAGTGACAAGATGTGACATGACTGGCATTTGTCCAGAACTTCTCCGGCTGCTTTATTGAACATAGTCTGAAAGGAGGCAATAAAAGCAAGGAGACAGTAAACAGGTATTTCAGTAACAGAAAGAAAAGCTGGGTGGTGTGCCCCCAGGGAGTGGAAGAGAGGAGCCTGAGAAGTGATGGGGTTCTTTGTGTAATTCAGGGGGGCCCCAAATAACATTCTGACAGACCAAATGGGAGCTGTGCAACAAAGGAAAGACTCAAGGAGAGTGGGTGTCAGCTTCGCAGCTGAGAGAATCAAGGGGCCACTGACTGAGCTGGGTAAGACCAGGAGGAGCAGGTGTCTCCACTGGAAAGAGAGTGAGAATTCATTTTAAGAGATGCTTCCCACTTTTTGCAGGTTTCCTTAGTAGAAAGCGGAAGTTCTTTTCAAAACTTTTTTTTTTTTTGAGATGCTCACGCAACATCCAGATAAAACTAAGCAGGCAGGTGGATGTGGAGGTCTCAAGTTCAGAAAAGATGTCTTGGTTGAAGGTATAAATCAGAAATCATGAGGGCATATAAGTATTTAAAGTCACCTAAGGAGTGGGAAAAGAAGTCAGCAAAAGAAAAGAGGTCCAAGGACTCAGCCCTGTGGCACTGCAACATTTAGAGTGGGGAAAATGATAAGAACAGTAAAACAGACTGAAAAGGAGCAACCAATAGAAAAGGGACCAGGGGGAGGGAGGAGGAGAAGGAAAGGGGAAATACTGGGGAGTGACAGTGGCCAAATTATATTGTTATATTGTGTGCATGTACAAAATATGTAACAACAAACTCCACCATTATGTGCAACTATTACCTACCAAAAAAAATGTGGAGGTGGGGGGAGGTGTGTTCTAGGCTCCATAGGAAGGATTTCAAAAAGTTGAAAGTGAGCAGGTTACATGCAGTGAGAGAAGGACTGTAAAATGATGCTGGGGGCAACATGGAGTTTCCTCCCCCTTCGTCCTGTTCAAGGGCTCTTCTTTCCCCGACCTACTGCCTGCCACCTGCAACTCCAAGATTCAATATGCCCAAAGATTCTGTCCTTGCCTGTCTCACTCTACACAATTCCTCCAAACCACTCTTCGTGGGCAGATAACTTCAGGTATCAATTGTCTATTTTTTGCTCCATGTTTATGGCCACTTCAAATCCAGCTTTTACAAAACCATGACTAAGAGTGCATTTTAAATTAGATGGTTTATCTCTGAGTCTCAGTCAAACATGGTGACCTGGGACGATCAGGAATTGCTGATGATTAGTGAGGAGAGCTGAGTTCCTCTTACCACATGGTCCCGAGAGGCCAACATCTATCAGGCATAGAAAATAGGGTTCTAGATTTTGAAAGAGGTACTGACAAAAGATGAATACAGTTTGCTCCTTGAATTTTGTGTAACTGAATAGCCTTTGGAAATAATCTGCAATGAACACCAAAGCAAGATATTTTCTTGTTGCAGAATAGTGTTTTACTGTTCCTTAAAAATGTCGACTCTGCATTTATATATAAGTAGTTACAATTTTACAACATCTAGAATTCTTGGGGTTGATTCAAAGACAAACTGTGTGCAATTTGCAAATTTGTGATTACTGTGGTGGCATGTTTAAACATCACTACTAAGAGTTTTCCCTCATTTTTATTGCCCAACAAGAACTCAGACTTATATTACCATTTGCTAAATGCCATATTCAAATTCCACATCAACAGCCTATAAACACAGGGTCTGCTTTTACTTAAGTGTACATAAGCAGTAATCATTCATGCATGTGGTTCCACCAGTCTCACAGTTTCTTGGAAGTTAATACCACCTAAATGAGATGACAATGGTAAAAGGAGAATTGGAAAAATCTATAACATTTACCTTCAATGAAAGAAAATTGCTTTGTTTCACACATGTAGACTATCAGGCACTCATTGAACATGTGTGTGTTTTAAAAATTGATTTGGTTTTATTGAAATCCTAGTAAATAATGGTTTTGTAGTCGTAAATTGGAGATGGGTATAAATGCAAGGCTACACTGAATTTTTCAAAAGTAGGAGGCATTAGAAATTATAGACTCTTACCCAATATTCTAACAGTTGAGGAAATAGCACGATGACACAAGATGATTTGTTGAAGATGTCATATTGTATTGAAAGACATGGATTGGAATAGGCATGATGTTTTCTTACACCCATTCACCTCTCCATCTTTAAATCCATTCACCCAACAGCTTATATTGAAAGGCCACAGGGAGCCAGGCCTGAAGTTACAAGAGTGAAAACAGTTCTTCTCTTAAGAATTTGTTTCTACTTTGAAGTCCCAACTAAGAATGGGGTTGGAGTTATCACAATATATAAAACATTTTGAGCTTTTAAATATATACATTTTTTCACATGCATAATTATAAATTACATGTAATATACATGAATATATAATTGTTTATAACCACCATAAAGTAGAAATTTTCTATATAATATTTTCTGCATGAAGAAGTAAAACATTTCATTAAATAACCTCAGTTCCAGAAGATTTCTTTTTCTCAGAAAAATCATGCTGTCATTATTTTTTCCCCAAATATGAATTCTTTTAAAATCAATTCAACTGGCGTTAACAGTGGTAACACCAGTTGATGAGGTAGGTAAATCCCTGTTGACTAAAGATGATCTTATAGAAGAAATTTTCAATTAGATCCAGTTGAACATTGCTTTAATTTTCTCAAATATGCTGATTGCTATAGCCCCTGGAATTAAAAAATAACTCCAAAATAAATAAATAAAGATAAAATTATTTCTTATGTCTCTTTTTAAAAAAAAAAATCTCCTAATTTTGGCCTGAAAAAATAATAAATCTAACAATCTATTTTTATGGTGATGTGAAATTATGCCCATCTGATCTAATATTCCAAGTTCTCTGGCTTCCTTCTCAAATATAGCAGTCCTAAAATCTGCAAATGTCCTCCTGGCATTAACTCTAAAACTCTATTTATGCCTAAATTTCAAAATATTTTACTATAGCTTTCTAAATACTTAGTCGAGGATATCTTGGATCGTTTTTGTTATTCTTTCCAAACTTGATACATCTTCCTCATTATAATTCTTCAGAGAAGTAAACAGAAGCCCAGCAATTACGTCACATACTGAGAGCAAACATCCACTCATGAACTCACTCGCCAAACATGGAGCACCTGGTTAGCCAGACACGTGGGGGGACGTGGGGAATCTAAAGAGGAATAAGACATAGTCTCTCCTTGCCAAGTGCTAAAATATTGAGGAAAAATCCCAAATGAACAAATCTTGAAAAAATGGGAAGGTAGGTACTATGTTGAAAGATATTAGAAGCAAAATCTGAGACTAGAGGTCAGGAGCTGAGGCCCCCCTAAGAAGGATAACAAAGAAGTTGAATCTTCAAAGGTAAACAGGAGATGTTTAAACAAAGGAGGAGGGCCAAGGTTTGATTATAATGCTGTCAACAAAGAAAAAAAAATAGGGCCCCATATTTTCCCATCTGGTCATTTGCTTTTGGAATGCTTTTTCCACTGTGTGATTCTGGAAACCCAGCTAACTGAGTGTGCTACTTGGTTGCAGGTGTTTGTGCTATTGGGAAGCCTATGTGCCTGCTCTTTGAATACATGGCCTACGGTGACCTCAACGAGTTCCTCCGCAGCATGTCCCCTCACACTGTCTGCAGCCTCAGTCACAGTGACCTGTCCACCAGGGCTCAGGTCTCCAGTCCAGGACCCCCACCCCTCTCCTGTGCTGAGCAGCTTTGCATTGCCCGGCAGGTAGCAGCCGGCATGGCTTACCTCTCCGAGCGCAAGTTTGTCCACCGGGATTTAGCCACCAGGAACTGCCTGGTAGGTGAGAACATGGTGGTGAAAATCGCAGATTTTGGCCTCTCCAGGAACATCTACTCAGCAGACTACTACAAAGCTAATGAGAATGATGCTATCCCTATCCGTTGGATGCCACCAGAGTCCATTTTCTACAACCGCTATACCACAGAGTCAGATGTGTGGGCCTATGGTGTGGTCCTCTGGGAGATCTTCTCCTATGGCCTGCAGCCCTACTATGGGATGGCCCACGAGGAGGTCATTTACTATGTGCGGGATGGCCACATCCTCTCCTGCCCTGAGAACTGCCCCCTGGAGCTGTACAATCTCATGCGTCTGTGTTGGAGCAAGCTGCCTGCAGACAGGCCCAGTTTCCCCAGCATCCACCGAATTCTGGAACGCATGTGTGAGAGGGCAGAGGGAACAGTGGGAGTGTAAGGTTGAAGGTTCTCAGATGAAATGCTGCAGTCTCTGTCAGACTCAGTGAGCCAGAGGAATGCTACAGCAGAGGCCCACCAGGCCCAGAGGGGAAAGAGTAACAGTAGACATCCCTTGCCTCTTGTTTCCCAGAGGGGCAGGGGGAATGACAGCACAGAACCCCTAGGTGGACAGAACCATTGGAATTGATGATTGGAAACACAGGCTAGGAAATGTGTCAGATAACAGGAGAGAACTCCTCTTCCTCATGGGAAAAGTTTGTATCACACATTGTACAGGAAAGAGTATCATCGAATTCAGTTCCTGAGTTAGCTGGCAGCAGAGGAAGACTCTATTGTATTAAATTTTATAGGAAGTGGGATTCAGAGCTTCATTTTTGATAGAGTTGATTCCTGTCCATTGTAATAGTAGTGTATCACATGATACATCAGGTCAAGTTCAGAAATTGAAAAAGCAGGAGAAACCATTTTTTTTTTTAACCACCAAAAGACAGGCTCTAGGTTTTGGTTGAATTTCTTTTTTTGCACTTAATGGATAGTTTTATATTTGTCTGTATTCTAGAGTTGTGCTTTATTTTATTGTCAGAGAGTTTCTAAGGAATAAAATGACAAACCAGCAAGACTCTATTCTTACTGTTATTCTTAGTTCCTTCTTCTATCTTGGCTCCTCTAGTGCTAAGACTTTCCTTAGTGTGCATTTATCATGAATATAATCTGCTTATTTTATTTCTACATTTTTTTCTGAAAAAAAATGGCAATTTATCACTCTTCTTTTTTCTTTGAAAATTTAATTACTTTGCTTTAACCTTTATCTTCTTCCTCTTTCTGGGCCTCTCTGTACTTTTTTGGTTATTTATCTGCTTTTTTTCTCCTTTATTTCATATATACAATAAGCACCTAGAAGAAATAATAATATTAAAAACACATATTTTATATATACTGGTACATACACATCTTTTTAAAATTATCTCTTTCTATTTGTGCCTTTGAAGTCACACATTTCAAATTTTGTTGCCACTATTAAATTTCTCAAACCATGATGTATGATATGGGGTGTTACAATATGTTCTTGTGGCTCAAAAAAAAATTCAAAACTGATGTTTTTGTGCATTCTTCTTGTAGAAACCAATTCAATTGTTCATAGCATAAACATAGTGTTACTTCCTATGTTTATGCACAGTGTATTCACCTATCTTGCTATATGTTATTTTGTTTTTTTAACAAAAGCTTCTTGAACTTAGATTTCTGATGCTTCTCAGTGGAGCCCCACATAATATATATTTATCTAAGTTCAACACAAAATGTAAGAGTTTATTCCTGAGACAGCATGAACACCAGTTCTCCTAAAATAAGCAAATAGGAAACAGAAAAGAGCCGTCTGCTCCATACCTCCTTGCTTTATTTCAAACTAATTGGTAGTTTGGGAAAGGAAGAAATGATCTGAATTCATATATATATATATTAGTTGTAGTTGGACACAATGCCTTATTTTATTTATTTTTATGTGGTGCTGGGGATTGAACCCAGGGCCTCACGAATGCTTGGCAAGCGCTCTACCACTGAGCCACAACTCCAGCCCTAATCTGAATTCTTGAAATCGAATTTTCCAAGTGACTACTGGAAAACTTTACCTGAATGTCCCCCAAATCTGCCAAATGCATCGATTCGACTCTTGGTGGGAAAAAACCTCCTTATTCATAGTCTCTCCAGACAGCCAAGACAAAAAGATGGAAATTACCCTAGACTTTGCCCTCTCTTTTAATCCTGGTATCCTATTGGTTTTACTTCCTAAATCCCTCCTCTGTACACCCTCTTACTATCAACCCAACAGCCCACTACTCAAGCTGTATCACTGCCCAGCTGTCAAGGATCTGATCTCCCTGTCATTTGAGCTAATTCCCTGGATTATAACAATGGCAGGGAGGAACTTACTCACAATTCTGATTCATCAACAGGAGAGTTCAGATTTAGTATTGAGACTAAGTCTTTAGACCAAATCTTTAAAGTCAAAGTTGAAAATCCAAAATTTATATTGTCATCCAAAGGGCTGGATAAAGACTCAAGTTGCAGTTTGAGTCCAAACAAGATCAAGAAGCCACCACATAGAAACGTTGAGAGGGCCACCAAGCACATCTGGAAATTCAGTGGAGATATCCATGGTGTATTTTAAATTGTTCACATATGGGTCGTGTATACTTGGCAAATTTCAAAGTTGTCTTTGTGTTTGCTTGGATGCTAAAGGTTTATTGTAGTGACAGGGAAGTCAGGCCACTAGAAAAAGTTAAATTCCAGAAAAGCAGGGCAAGGCAGTCATTCAGAGCAGCTACCACAGAGCTTGGCTCCAGATATCCCACTGTCTTTCAGAACCAGGTTTCCACAGCCCCAGGCCTGTCTTCTGCCACTGTGAGCTGTTCTCTGCTCCCTCCTCCCTTCCTGACTCCCTGCTCTTTCTTGCCTGTCTCTTCCTCTTGGCTTCTACAGCCTCATGGATTCTCTATCTTTGGGGTTTTCAAGATTCCAAGGCAAAAGAATCATAGAAATATAGGTAAGTACAGTACGTGAGCAAGCAAGCAAATATTATAAAAGTCACTCAATTTTATTAAATATTTAAAGCAACTGAAAACTGATAGTTAGATCTCCCATTTACCCCAATATAGTAATAGTACTAATAAAAATTATCATAGCAGCTAGTGTATATTGAGTATACTCTAAGGCCTTCAAATACACTAATTTAAACCTCATAACATCCCTGTGATGTAGGCACTATCTTTAGACCCATTTTTTTTAGATGAAGAAAGGGGCACAGAGACAGTTTGTAACCGGAACAGAACAATATAGCCCAGTGTATCATCCAAAAAGGACAAGTGCTCACCCACCACTTGGCTATGCTTCCATAGGTTTGAGAGGAAACTGAAAGAATTCCCCACGCAAAGACACTTCGCCGGGAGAATTCCAATTTTATTGCAAAAGGCTGTGTGCTTATATAGAACTAAAGGGGAGATGGCAGGGCTTAGATAAATGGCAGGCCACCCGTCTATTGGCAAGTTCTTCCAGATATCAGCTCCCGCGCCCAGGAATTAGTTCTCATTGGGGCTAAGGTTCCCCGCCAGCGAGATTTGAAATTGGCGCCGGCGGGAGAATTCACAAGGGCGGGAACTTTTCGGGCCACTGCAGAAAAGAAGAAGGTAGGAAGAAGAAGTCCTTAGGTGCCATGTTGGGGTTTTTTCTCTGGGGTACGGCTGCCGTTTATACTTTTCCCAACAGAAACAGCTGAACTTAGGTGACTATAGGGGTGACTTGTAATCTCAGGTTGTTCCAAAATCCATGCTCTATCTTTCATGTTATTCCATTCCCTATCCAAGTCTTTTTAATGACCAGCCCCCCAAAAAGTATTTCAGCATTGCAAATTTAAATTAATCAAGACGTCCAATAGATGAAATAGTCATGTTTTTTTTTTTTTTCTGAATTCTTATTGCATTTTCAAGTTAAGATCCTTGGTCTATGTCCATAGTGCTCATACTAATGTTCTGTATGGCAGGAATGTGGGGTACTACTTACCAGTGCTGCTTTCTTTTTTAAATAAAGATTTTTCCAATGGTAGAATCATCATATAAATTAAAAAAGGGAGATGAGAGAAAGGCATAGAGCTACTGTTACCAAATGCCAGGACAGACATCAGTAAGGCATCAACAAGTGTTTTAAGATGGTCTAGTATCATGCCGGGCACAGAGGCACACACCTGTAATCCCAGAGGTAGGAGGATTGCAATTTCAAAGATAGCCTCAGCAAAGGGGAGGCGCTAAGCAACTCAGTGAGACCCTGTCTCTAAATAAAATACAAAATAGGGCTGGAGATGTGGCTTAGTGGTCGAGTGCCCCTGAGTTCAATCCTCAGTACCGCCACCTCCTTCCGCAAATGATCCAATATCAAATGTGGCAAGAGTATAAGTCATTTGGTACATGACACCAAAAATACATCCTCCAGTATTAAAATGGAACAGAAAAAGAACAATTTCATTTCACTTTCCAGTGTATTATGAACCTGTCCCATAACATTAAATATTATTCCAAAAATCCCAGTTAATCTTTGAGTACTAGTCCATGTTGAGGCTAGACCATAATTTAATCAATATATTTTGAACACACAATATTTTTTCAGTTTTCACTATTATGAAAAATATTGTAATGCTCATCCATATTTATGCATGTCCGTAACTATATCTCTATAGAAATTCTGAGAAAGGAAATGTCCGGGCCACGTAGCGTACACTATATTATATTTTCATTATGCCTTGTTATGCTCTCTAGAAATATTGTTTTCATCTCTAATTATACAAAAAGGTCAGAGCCCTAAACATTGGCTGCCATAGAGAATTAATATTCTCTTTTTTACAAGTCTTTTGTCTATTTGGGCATAAATAAAGAGGATCTCATTTTAATTTTAGCTTTCAAATTACTAGCGGGGGTTTCCTTATTCCCAGGTCATTTATAGTATTTATTCTGGTAATTACCAACAACCCACTTTTTTGAACTCATTTTCTAATTCAAATGTAAAACTACTTTTATAAAAAAGCATATTACCCTTTTGGTATACTGTACAGAAGAGAGAAAATATATACATTTTTACCTTAAATAATATTTGCTTTTATCTTGTAAAAGCAATAATTATTTATCTTTAAAAAATATTAGATAATATTAGAATAAGAATATATTATGCACAATAATAATAAACCATAATAAAAATGAAAAAACACCATCTGATGGTTATTAACATTAGCATCATGATAAATAGTCTTATAGACTTTTTAAGGTAGGTAGATAGGTAGGTAGGTAACTAAATAGATAATTTTAAACAAAAACAAATCTTACTGTTATATTGTTTCAAGCTTTGTATTTATCACTTAATGTATCTTAAACATACTCTATATCCACAAATGTTATGCACAATATTATTTTTAGTGATTTAATGTTATTCTACTTTATAGATTTATCATAATTTATGTAACTATTATTTATATTTTTGCATATTTGGTAATTTCTATTTTTCACTTATAAATGTAACATTTCAATAATTAATCTTGTTGCTAAATTTTGTGACCATTTTCTTAAGTGATTTATTAAAATACAACTTCTAGAAATGAAATTTCTAGATTAATGGGTATATATACTTTTAAAGGTTTTTAATAATTTGGAAATTACTTTCCTTATTTTATCAATGTATACATCTTCTATCCAGATAAAAGGGCCCAATTCTTTCAACCTCACCAATGTCAAGAATATTAGCATTTTAATCATTGTCAATGCAATAGCTTAAATTTTTTTATTTAGTAACTTACTTTTCTTTAAATACTGATGATGTTGAACACGTTTAAATGTTTTGAGGACAAGTGATTTGTCATTTGTCTTCTGTATTTTTCTATTCAGTATATCTTTTTCTTGTTGCTTTGTAAAAGCACTTCATATACTAAGGAGTTAAATTTTGCTCTACATGTTTAAACCATATCTATCATGTTAAAATGTATAAACTGGATATCCGTTTGTCTTTTACTCTGTTTTTATTAACCAGGAAAGAATGCTGAATTTTCAGTCTATTTAGATGATAATGGTTTCTTCCCTAACTGATAAGTTAACATGCGCAATTGTATGAGTTGATTTCCTGAAATTGAGATATCCTTGTATTCCCGCAATACACTATCTTTGCGTGTGTCACATCAATCTTATATTTAACTACCAAATCTGACTTATTAACACTTATTTGTGCCAATATTTGCAAGTTCATAAAATTAAAAGTTTATCATTTTCTTCTCCATTAGCCTTACTTTAGCATTATGATAGTTTTCATAAACTTGGGAGTTTCCATGTAGTTGTGGTTGGTGCTATAGTTTGGGTATAATTTCATTATGTCCCTCAAAGCGTTGGAAGCTTGGTCCCCAGTGTGGCAGTGTTGAGAAGTAGCAGAACCTTTAAGAAGTGTGGTCCAGAGGGAGGTATTAGGGTCTTTGGGGGTATCACCCTCGGAAAACAATAGGGATCATCTTTTGGAGTGAGTTACTTCTCTTACAATGAGGGTGTTATAAAGCAAGATCACCTCCCATCCATTTCGCCCCTTCTGCAAAGTCAATTCCCTTTTTGTTTCTGTAACATATTATGATACAACCAGGGAGCCATAGCCAAAGTACTCAGCCTCAGGTATTTGATTATGGCAAAAGAAATAGACTATAGCATCTCCAAACAGGCAGCCCAAAGCCATTCTTTGACTTGCCCTTTCAACTCCATATCTAAAAGTAGTTGCCACCATCTTGGGACACCTCCAATGCCAACTCAGGTTACCCCTACTGCTGCCACCACTATCTTCAGTTGGGGCAGCTTCTATCTTGAGACACTGGCCAGTGGCTGGAAGCCTAAATCAAGGTACTTACAGGTTTGACGCTACCCACCACCAACTCTGGACATGGTGACTTCTAATTAGGGACAACAGCCAGGAGCTGGAAGACCCTTACCAAGGTTTCTACAGGCTTGGGTACACCAGAGATATCCCTGCTAGGTGTACTAACAGCCATCACTTTGTTGCAGAAGCAGGGGAGAGCCTTGCGCCAGGCCAACATTATTCTAAATGGAGAAAAATTGGAGGCATTCCCTCTAAGAACAAGACAGGGATGCCCTCTTTCACCACTCCTATTCAACACAGTCCTAGAAACTCTAGCCAGAGCAATTAGATAAATGAAAGAAATTAAAGGGATATTAATAGGAAAAGAAGAACTCAAACTATCACTATTGCCAATGACATGATTCTATACTTAGAGAATCCAAAAAACTCCACCAGAAAACTTGCAGAATTAATAAATGAATTTAACAAAGTAGCAGGATATAAAATTAACACCCATAAATCAAATGCATTTCTATATATCAGTGATGACCCCTCAGAAAGAGAAATTAGGAAAACTACCCCATTCACAATATCCTCAAAAAAAAAAAACATAAAATAACTTGGGAATCAACCTAACCAAAGAGGTGAAAGACCTATACAATGAAAACTACAGAACACTAAAGAAAGACATCAAAGAAGATCTTAGAAGATGGAAAAATTTCCCATGTTTTTGCATAGGAAGAAATAATATTGTCAAAATGGCCGTACAACCAAAAGCATTATACAGACTTAATGCAATTCCAATTAAAATCCCAGCAACATTTTTTATAGAAATAGCAAAAACAATCATGAAATTCATTTGGAAAAAACAAGAGACCCAGAATAGCCAAAGCAATCCTTAGCAAGAAAAGTAAAGCAGGAGGCATCACAATACCAGACCTTAAACTAAACTACAGAGCTCTAGTAACAAAAGAGTATGGTATTGGCACCAAAATATACATGTAGACCAATGGTACAGAATAGAAGACACAGAGACAGACCCACATAAAGACAGTTATCTCATACTAGACAAAGGTGCCAAAAAAAAAATACATTAGCTAAAAGATAGTCTCTTCAACAAATGGTACTAAGAAAACTGGAAGTCTATGTGCAGCAAAATGAGATTAAACCACTATCCCTCACCATGCACAAAGCTCACTCAAAGTGGATTGAGGACCTAAGAATTAGACCAGAGACCCTGCACCTAATAGAACAAAAAGTAGGCCAAAATCTTCATCATGTCGGATTTAAGAGTCTTAAGAAGACTCTTAAAATGCAAGTAAAATCAAGAATCAATAAATGGGATGGATTCAAACTAAAAAGCTTCTTCTCAGTAATGGAAACAATCAATAATATGAAGAGAGTGCCCACAGAGTGGGAGAACATCTTTACTACACGCACATCAGGTAGAGCACTAATCTCCATAAAGAACACACACACATACACACACACACACACACACACACACACACACACACACTAGCCCAATGAATAAGTGGGCTAAGGAACTGAACAGACAATTCTCAGAAGAAGATATACAATTGATGAACAAAATATGAAAAAATGTTCAACGTCTCTAGTAATTAGAAAAATGCAAATCAAAACTACTGTAAGATTTCATCTCACTCCAGTCAGAATGGCAATTATCAAGAATACAAGCAATAATAAGTGTTGGCAAGGATGTGGAGAAAAAGGTACACTCATACATCATTGGTGGCACTGCAAATTGGTGCCACCACTATGGAAAGCAGTATGGAGATTCCTTAGAGAAACTGGAATGGAACCACCATTTGACCCAGCTATCCCACTCCTCAGCATATACACAAAGAATTTAAAATCAGCATACTATAGTTATACAGCCACATCAATGTTCATAGCAGCTCAATTCACAGTAGTTAAACTGTGGAACCAACCTCGATGCCCTTCAACAGATGAATGGATAAAGAACTGTGGTGCGTATTACATAATGGAATATTACTCAGCATTAAAAGAGAATTAAAAATGATATTTTTCAAGTAAATGGATGGAGTTGGAGAATATCATGCTAAGCAAAGTAAACCAATCCCCAAAAAAACCAAAGGCTGAATGTTCTCTCTGATAAGTGGATGCTGATCCATAAGGGGGTGGGCATGGGGAGAATGGAGGAACTTTGATGGGGCAAATGGGAGGGAGAGAAGAGGAGGCAGCATGGAGGTAGGAAAGATGGTGGAATGAGATGAACATCATTACCCTAGGTGCATATATGACTGCACATGTGGTGCAACTCTACATGGTATGCAACCAGAAAATGAAAAGTTGTGCTCCATTTGTGTACAATGAATTGAAATGCATTCTGCTATCATGTATAACTAATTGTAACAAATTTTAAAAATAATAAAACATTGATGGAGACAAAAAAGAAAGAAAGAATACATATAAATAATAAATGCCAGTGAGGATGTTGGGAGAAATATATACTCATATATTGTTGGTGGGACTGAAAATTAGTACAACCACTTTGCAAAGCAGTATGAAGATTCTTCAAAAGACTAGGAATAGACCCATCATTTGACCCATTTATCCCATTCCTTGGAATTTATCCAAAAGAACTAAAATCAGGATACTATAGTGATACATGCATACCAATGTTGATAGAAGCACAATTCACAATAGCCAAATTATGGAAACAGCCTAGGTGTTCCTCCATAAATGAATGGATAAAGAAAATATGTGTACACAACAGAATATTACTCAGGAATAAAGAAGAACAAAATTGTTTCATTTGCTGCTAAATAGATGGATCTGGAGAACATCATACAAAGTAAAACAAGCCAGACATAGAAAGTCAAGGGTCTGATGTTTTCTCTCATATGCAGAAACTAGAGAGAAATAAGGAATTTTTAAAAATAAACTGGATCTTATAAAGACAGAAAGGAGGACAGTGTAAGAGAGGAAGAGGATTAATGGGGAGGGAGGAGGAATGGGAATAAAAAGAAACTGCAGGATGAAATTGACCAGATTATTATATGTGCATATATGAATATATTACAATGAATTCCACTCCACTATTATATATAACTCTAATGCACCAAATAAACACTAAATTAATAGTAGGAATATCAACATAATAGAGGAAGGGGATTGGTGAGAGGAAAGAATGAAGGGAAGTGGGTAGAACTAGGATTGAAATGGAGCGAATCATGTTATATGCATGTATGAATATGTCAAAAAGGAACCTCACGATTATGTAAAAGTACAATGCAGTAATAAAGACATACATTTAAAAATAGATTAATACAGTTAGTTTATTTTAAAATAATTGTATTTTGTTTATAAAATTAATACATACACAGGTTTTTAAAAAAGACTCCTAAGAAGGGTACAAATTAAACAAGAGATCCTCTCTTCCCATGCATCTCTAGCCCATGCCTATGTACTGACCACTTTGCCCACTTCTAGTTTTAGTTAGGGTGGTGATTACTGCTGCAATTAACAAATGTGCTTGCATCTCTCTTTGTGAATTGATCAATTCAAAAAGGTATAAAATATCTCCTTTCATAAAAGACGGGCAGTTTGGAGCACTTTTACTCAAACCCCTCTCCACTTCCTGAGATGTCAGTTAACTTCTCTGTATCAATTTCATTGTTTATCATGACTCTCACAAATCTACTGAAACAAGGCTTACTCATTGATTGTGGGTTCTGTAAGATAAATTTAGAGTTTCCATGTTTCCCTTCACCACTTCTCCCTCTAATCCCAATGTCGGTCATCTATGTAGCTATTTGTCTGCTGACAGGATCTGTGACATTTGCATTTTGTTCTTTAACCAAATCAAGATTTGGATGCTTTGACTATAGGTTAATTCTAAACATGAAAAAAAAATCAAAACAAGATGTCTACAATGATATGATCATGTAAATACCTTGAACAATGGTATTCCACCAAGGATCCTTCTCAGGCAGATATTCCAAGTTATTCAGAAATCAGTTCATGGTACTCAAGCTATCAGAGAAGCCCCCTGGTCCACCTGTTCTGTATGCAGTCTTCTAGCTGACCATCCTGATTGACAACCCCTGCTGTCTGTATCTGCCGGCTCAGAGTCTTTATACATGTGAAATCACTTCCCACCTCCATGGACCCCTGGCTTATGTGCACTGCAGGCAGCAGTTCACTATTTCCTGCATCCTGCATTATCAATGTATAAGAACATTGAGATATTTTCTGCTTTCAAAATACTTGTCAAGCTGATGGTGCTTAGATTGCTTTCAGAGTGTACATAGATGGACTCTTATTCATGTATGTTCACTGTTGTCTCAATGAAATACTTAGTTTCAGCTCACCATCTTGATCCAGAAGCTTCTCTGGAATTACCTATTCACTCACAGTTAATCTCTAGTCTTCATTTGTCTTTAATCTTCTTGTCTGGATCCTTCTTTTTGTCCTCTTTCCCTCAGATTCTTAATGTTGGAACATCCCACTTTCCTTGGGCAACATCTCTCTTCTATCTATACTCACCCTTAGTGGTCTCATCTGGTATAAATCACCTATATGCTGAAATTTTTATCTTTATCTCAAATCTCTCTCCCCAATATCCTACTCACATGTTTAACTCCTTATTGTGAGTGAGAGCTTTAAATTTTCTCTCCAGTTTGAGTGCCCATTGCAATAACTGGGTACTGCTGGTTTAGGTACTTATTCTCAAGAGGGTAGATCGTGCCTCTTTTAACAGCTTCCAATAACTTCATCTGTTTTATTACAGTTGAAAGAAATCCCTCCCCTCCTGCAAATTGGCTGCATTTACCTACTCATGATTTCCAGCCCTGATATGGATATTTCCTTTTTAACATGGTCTGTGTGTCACTTTTTTGAGCACTTGGGAGAACACAATACTATGCTCATTCCACCATTTTAATGGAAGTGTTCTTTATCAAGGTGAAGATTTGCCTTGTCCATATAGATTTAAATCTTTATATCAAGAACATTTCATGTTGCCATTCTTTTACTTGTTTTAGATCTAAATAGCCTGGTCATCAAGATACATGCACTTACAGACCTTTTACTTTGGTATAGATCACCACAGAAACAAGCACACATACACGGCTTTTGGTACTGAATCATGACATACAAAAACTACCCCAATAGGAATGACCCATAGGTGTGAGAATCTAATTTAAAAAGACTTTACCGATGCATTTCTTATCATTATCAACAAAGATTCATGTGCCTTGCCTTTTAAACGATCATGTCCTCTGAATATGGGGTAAAACAAGGGTGAAAGAAAAAAATCAAATGACTTCTAAACTTTTGTAATTCTTCCTTACTGGGTCTCTCTCCATTAAAAAACAAAACAAAACAAAACAAAAAAACTTCTGAGAGTTTCAGCCAGGATAGTTTTTCTTATAAACATTATCATCATACCTGTAATTACACAACTGGCCTTCATTACCCTTCTTCAAACTATAGCCTCTGGAAAGCATGCACCATATTTAGAATTTTGTCCATAGGAAAAGAAACCACCTGCACCAAGGTTATGTCATAGAGATGGCAACCACAAAAAACACCGAACTTAGATACACACTATCATTTTATGGGTGTGCTCCTGCCTATTTAGAGCTGTGATTAAAATTAGAAGTGTGGGCAACGACACTGCTTTCCAATTTTTTTTTAAAGCAACATTGACCATATGGGGGTTAGTATAACACTCCTGTTTCAAGTGATGCTTTACCCAAGCATGGACCAAGCATGATATAAAGTCAACTCTACTGTTGCTATCTTAGTTTTTAAATTATGGCAGGTATTATATTTAAGGAGCTTAAGAAAGTTCATTGAGTGTCATGTAATCATTTTTATCTTCACTCATTTAAGTCATGTTCTGACTCAGAGATCACCTTCACGGGAGATTCATCATTCTGTCCCACATCACTCTGCTCAGGTTAGTTTTTATTGGTACCAGGGATTGAACTCAGGGGTGCTTAACCACAGAGCCACACCCTCAGCCCTTTTTTGTATTTTATTTAGAGACAGTGTCTCTCTGAGTTGCTTAGGGCCTCACTAAGTTGCTGAGGCTGTCTTTGAACTTGTGATCCTCATGCCTCAGTCTCCTGAGCTACTGGGATTACAGGTATGTGTCACCGCGCCCAGCCTTCGGGTTGCTTTGAAAAAGAAACCACCCTAATGTAAGTCTGTTCCCTAAACTTCACTCAGAAGTGAGAATCAATGAGGAATAAAATAACTGAATGCAAGAGAAAGACTTGCAGAGGAGTGATTCTGAAAGAGTCAAGAACACAAATTAATTCCATGTCTAACAAGGAAAGGAAAGATAGGAAATGCCTGAGGAGAAATCATATTTAAGACAATTTTTAATAATAAGCCTCTGATATTTTAGGGAAAACTACTTTATCAAACACAGTTCTAATCATGAAATCAGCTTTGCAAAGCAATATGAAAATATAGTTTTTAATTTTATATGCTTGAGATAATTTTGGAAGAAAGGAGGCATCCAATCATACAATCTTAGAGAAATTTGGAGAAAATTTAGAGTTTCTTATTAAAAATCTCTTTTCTTTAATACAGTAAATGTGAATTTACCTAGAATATGCTGAGATTAACCATTAATAGATAACTCATTATATTCACAATATAACTAACAAAATGACTCGGAGACGACATAGCTTAGCTTTAAAGGAAAAACCATTGATCCTTTGACATGAGTTTCTGACACCTAGATTCTAGATTCTGCCCTTTCAAAATCTCTACTTAGATCTTTTTCCAAAATTGCCTTGTATTATTTGCTAACCTGATAGTTTTACATTATCATTAAATTTGAAGCTTTAAAAATATTTTGAATATAAATATGTGCAACATTATTTGAATACCTATATAATAAATCAATGTACAGATGTAGCATATGTGTTATCTAGATAAGCAGTGGATAAAGTCGGACCTAGGACTGACTCAGATCCCAGCAGTGATTTAATCCTTCTCTGCCTCAGTGATTAATTGATTAATGAGAGAATAATAATAACACGTAGCTGATAGGTTGTTGTTATGTCAAAAATGCTTAGGAAAGTGCCTGATACTCAGTAAATATTACCAATATGCTAATAATGATTGTGTCTAATTTTTTGCTATTATATAACAAGCTGCTATGAGCCATATTATAGCTAAACTACTACCATATGTTTTTTCCTAGGGTCCCATAATAAAATTAATTGGGTCAGACTCAACAAACATTTTTAGGGATTTTTAACATATGTTCCAAAATTACCCTGTGGAAATTTTGTAAGAATTTATACAACCAACAGCAATGTGTGGAAATGCCCATTTCTCACACTCCAGCTAACTACCATCAAATTTAACAGTTAACCAGGTTGATAAGAAACTTTATCTCCCTACATTAATATTATATTTTGAAAATGTTTTTATTGATTTTTTTTTAAATTTTGTGAATTCTCAAGTATGTCCTACTGTTTCTCGTTCATCAACTGTCCTTCATTTTTTCAAGTCTAGGGGTTTTTTGTTGTTGTTGTTTATTTGTTTTGTTTTGTTTTTGGTACCAGGGATTGAATGAACCCAGGGGCAATTAACCACAGAGGCACATCCTCAGGCCTTTTTTCATTTTTACTTTTTATTTTTATTTTGAGACAGGGCCTCACTAAGTTGCTGTGGCTGGCCACAAACGTGGGATCCTCCTGCCTCAACCTCCAGAGTCAGAGATTACAGGTGTTTGCCACCATGCCCAGTTCTGGGTTGTTGTTTTGTTTTTATTTCTGTCAGAATGCATGTTCTGGGTCTTCCTTTCAACCTCATTATCTTTACTCTCACTGTACTATTTTTATATCATTTTCTTTTGAGAGAGAGTAAATTTCTTAATCTAATTTTCTAATTCATCGTGTATGTCTCATTTAAAAGATTCCAACTGTTTTCTACTGCTTCTACTGCACTCTTTTAAATTTTATTTATTTTTAATAGGAAATATATTCATTTGGGTCAACTGATTTCTCCTTCCAGGGAGATGGACTAGACACACTCTTCCTTCCTCCTTCTACTAAATAACAACTAAACCCCCTGAACATCACATACAAAACAAGCAGGAGCTGACCATGAGAGGTGAAGAGAAGGTAGATCATCCAGGGAAAAGACTCCAGGAATAGCATGCTGGGGAGCCCCAGGGTTTTCTAATTACCTTAAATACCTCAGATCTGGAGACAAGAGCTGGCAATACAGAAACTCCAACAGGCACAAGACCAGAAAAGCCCCCACCAAAGCCTGCTATCTTTAGCCAGAGGATTTACAAAAAAGGCAGCCTGGCAAGACAAAAAAAAAAAAAAAAAAAAACCTTTTAGACAAATATTTCTTTTCTTAGCCAAACACCACAGGAAAACGCCTCACCTCCACCCATGGCAGCAAAGCCCAAGTGGGAATCCTGGACTTCTCCCTGGCCACACTACAATGAGGGCTCCAACTGCCCACAGCAGAGGTGCCAGAAAAGTGTTCCCCAGGAGTGAGACTTCCAGCCCCTCTGGGCTCAGAACGTGTGGCCAGGAAGTATTGATGGTGATTGTTTTATAAACAGAGGAGGCAAACGCGGTGTCAAGAGACATTGCTATACTTTACTGGAACTGGTACATGTCAACACTAGTAGACTGTAATAAGTTAAATAAGCTTCTTGTCACATGTAAGGATGACTTCCATACCTATAAGGTAATAAACAGAGCTGCCACTAACAAAGCCCTACAAAGAGATGTTCCTAAGTGCGATATATGATCAAAATAGAATTTTAAAAAATAGTTAACCCACAGACAGGTAGAAAAAGAAAACAGAGAAACAAAGCACCAAGAGAAACAGATGTGAGCCCTAACATAGTAATAATATCATTAAGTGTAATCATGGCAGCATTTTAAATGTTTAGGTAGGTTTTTGAAGTGCCTGCATTTGCCCCAGCACCTGGGGTCTCAATGGAAAAACATTTCTGTAAGGTGGAAAATAGACGGAGTCATGCTGACCAACAGCAGAGCCCAGGAAATAAAAAAAATGATACAGTAAATGTAGAAACCAGTCTTTTGTGCTAAACCTTTGGGAGGGAGGCTAAACAGAGGTCATTTCTTTAGATCTCTAACCAAAATGCTATCACCTGGCAAGAGTGTTACCCAGGTCTTATAGATGGTGATCTTTCTGTTGCCAGTGTTTAATAAATGCTTTGACCATCATTCCCAAGAACCAATCTTCTTTCCACTCGTTCCTTCCTTGAAACCATTCATTAACTTTGGTTCATCCATTTGACCAGTCTACTGATTATCAAGAAATGCTAGGTAATATCATGGAAGCTGGGAAATACCAGCAAAAAGACACAAAGAGACTCTTACTTGATAGAGTGCCAAATCTAGTTAAGAACTAACAAAAATACAAACAAGATCATTTCAAATAGCAATGTGTACTATCAAGGCAAAGATACAACACAAATTAGTGTGTGTCTTTCTGGTAATCACACTGCTACAGCATGCCAACCACCATGGTGGATATTCCACTTACCCCAAGTGCTGGGTGCCTTGTTGTCCCTGGTAATGATCTGACTCTCAGAATCCCATCTGTTACGGTTAAGAGATGAGGTGTCCCCAAAAGCTCACGTGTAATCATATCATTACTATGCAAGAAATTTCAGTGGCAAAATGATTGAGAGCCTTAATCTTTTCAGTATCTTAATCCACTGATAGGGATTATTTGGGTGGTCCCTGTAAGCAGGTAGGGTGTGGCTGGAAGAGGTGGGTCCCTGGGGATGTGCCTTTAGGTTTATATTTTGTCCCTGGTGAGTGGAGCTCTCTCTGCTTCTCTGTGGCCTTGTCCTGAGCTGCTTTCCTCCACCACTCTCTTCCACCATGACGTTCTGCCTTACCTGAGTCCAGAGCAATGGAGTTGGCCATCTATAACAGAAACCACTGAAACCATGAGCCCAAATTTACCTTTCCTCCTCTAAAATCATTGTTGTCTGGTCTTTTGATCACAGCAGTGAGAAGAGTTACTAAAACACCATCCTTAGAGTATGATTCCTAGGGCACTCTTTCAGGTCAGGTTCACTGGAAGCCACAGCTGAGACAGGGATTCTTGTGCAAGTAATTTATTGAGACTGTGCTCTCAGGGGAAATGCATTAGGGGTAAGGGAAGCTTCATGAGCAATGAAGGAGCTGGGCAAAGCAGTGCTTTCAGCTGACAGGTGGCCTCAATTCACTTCACAGGGAGCTGTGAGGTATAAATTGCTCCACGGAAGTTACCCTGCCCTCAGGCAAAGGAGACTGAACTGTTTTACTCCTGCTTAGGCCAGCACTTGAGTATTGATGGGGTCTCAGACATCTCCTATCTCCATAGCTCCTATTGTTCAAGAGCAATCCTCTAGAGAAGGGTGTGGTAACCAAAATCTGTAACAGTTTAGGGATGGGGCTCAAGACCTGCAAAAGAGGCTCAGGCATGGCCACAAAGCATCTGGTATACCACTGTTCGCATTTCTCCTTGGCTTTTGCCATCTCTGAAGTATCCCAAATGTTCATAAGAGACAAGGAAGAAGATGGAGGAGGAGGATGGAAGAAAAAAATCTTCTAATCCCTTTAATATTTATAAACTATAGTACATCCCTAATTTTTCTCAATGTTGCAACCTGGATTCTCAAAATTTAAGAAGAAATTGAAACTTTTCTGTAACTCTGATGAATAATATTTCTAGAGGTTATGCCTCAAAGTGTTAGAAATGAGAAAGGGGAAGTGTGTTCCAGTCAGAATTTAGTAAACCACAGTTCTCGTTGTCAGGATTTCACATCTCTGCACACACTTGGGAACGTTCTCAAAGCAGATTTGACAATATTTCAAAAAATACCACAAAAGGATTTGCTCAGCAAGGAAACTTCCAAGCTTGGCACTAAACAATGTACTCTATCAACTGGCAGCAGTGAGTCTCACTTCTATGAAGAATCCACAGCAGACACCAGCACAGCCTTAAGCCAGGGTGAGGGGGGCCTAACTTGGGCATTGGGATTAAGAGGGCTTTACCCAGGTCTTTCTTCAGCCAGGGCCTTCCTCATGGGGTGAGAGGCCCTAGATGACAAGAGGACATGTCCACCTAGAAGCAGTATCCTTCTTTGAAGCCACGTTACAGATGACAGGAAACTCAGAATTTCAGCTCTGGCAAGGGCCATTTTCTGAGTACCTCCACCCAGAGCAGACTGTGTCTCTGTTGTGCATACCAAGGCTTGGGGTGACCGAGGGATAGCTATTGTGAGAAGAATGGCCACAATTGTGTGTATGAGACCCTTCATGTGTTGGGCAGAGCTAGGAATGGGAAAAGAAATTGAGAAGAGCCATGGTCCAGAACCCAGCTCTCATGACATCGCCATATTCCAGCAGAGGACTGTAGAATCCTAGAGTGCTTACGTGTGTGTGTGTGTGTGTGTGTGTGTGTGTGTGTGTACATATACACACATATATCTACATATGTTTTAAATATATAAATTCACTTAACTTCCACAACAACTTTATGGGATATTTTCTTACAAGGAAGTTAAATAACTTGCACTGGGTCATACAGTAAGTGATGGGCATTCAGGATTTTATCCCATACGATCTGGTTCTAAAATCTGCACTCCTAACCATTTCACCATTCAAATACAACTCTGCATCCTTTTGTGAATTTCTACCTTGGATAAAGCTGACACGCATCAGGATGTTCTGTGGGATTTGTTTTTTTTAAAAAATCAGTGTTTTATTCCACCAGAAGACTTCCTGAGCTGATAAACAAGTTAGTAAAGTAGCCGATTACAAAATCAACATACAAAAACCAATAATAAATCTGCACAGAAAAAAAAAAATCAGGAAAATAATCCCATTCAAAATAGCCTCAAAAAAATCCTAGAAATAAATCTAACTAATGAGGTGAAACATTTCTTTACAATCAAAACTATAAAATATTGAAGAATAAACTGAAGAAGAAATAAGAAGATGGAAAGACCGCCCGTGTTCATAGATAGAATTAATATTGTTAAAGTGGCCACATTACCAAAAGCAATGTACAGATTCAGTGCAATCCCCTTCAAAATACCAATAACATTTTCCATAGAATTAGAAAAAAAAGCAGCCCTAAAATTCATTTGGAAAAATAAAAGACCCAAATTATCCAAAAAGCGTCCAAGTCAAAAAAACAATGCTGGGGGTATCACAATACCTGAATTACCTGACTTCAAAATTATACTAAAGAGCATTATTAACAAAAACTACTTGATAGATGCATAAAACAGACACATAGACCATAGGTTCATAATAGACAAAGACAAACCCATAGGGATACAGTCAGCTGATCCTTGACAGAGGCCAAAAACATACATTGTAGAAAATACTTCTTAACACATGGTGCTGGGAAAACTGAATATCTGCATGTAGAAGAATGAGACAAGATCCTTATCTCTCACCCTGCACAAAAGTCAAGTCAAGATGGATCAAAGACCTAGGAATTAGACCAGAACTATGCAACTCCTAGAAGAAAACGCAGGGTCAACGCTCCAGCATGTAGGCACAGGAAATGACTTTCTCAAAAGGATCCCTAAAGCTTAGGAAATGATTCCAAGAGTTAATAAATGGGATGGCATCAAATTTAAAAGCTTCTATACAGCAAAGGAAACAATTAAGAATGTGAAGGGAGAACACACAGAATGGGAGAAAAATTTTTCTGACTACTCTTCTGGCAGAGGATTAATATCCATAAAATATAATGAATTCAAAAAAACCTTAACATAAAAAAACCCCAAATAACCTGGGCTGGTGTTTTGGCAGACTGGCAGAGTGCTCGCCTCCCACATGTCAGGCACTGGATTCCATCCTCAGCACCACATATAAAAAATAAAGATTTTTAAAAAAAATACCAGATCTTTATTTAAAAAAATAATCCAACTAATCAATGGTCAAATGAACTAAACAGACACCTTTCAAAAGAAGAAATACTGTTGAGGGCCACAGCCGAGTCGGGATGACGCATGGCATTTTTGCCAGAAGTGGTGGTTGAGAGGTGACGCCAGCAGGTTCTCGAGGAGTTCCCGTTGAGTTCCAGTTAAGCTCTCACAGGGATTCCTGGAGAGTTCCCATTGGTTGGGGAAGTGCCGGAAGAGGGATATTTCCGGTTGCTGGTTCCTGGACCAGCCATGTGGCTTTCAGGGGAATTCCCCGGGAGCGTGTGTGGAGTGTGCTGGTGGAGTTCAGAAATAAAGTTTGTTCCTGTTTCAGTGGCTCGTGATTTGTGCCCAGCCAGACTGCGGCAAAATACAAATGTCCAGCAAATAAATGAAAAACTGTTCAATATCTTTAGCAGTTAGGGAAATGCAAATCAAAACTACACTAAGATTTCATCTCACTTCAGCCAGAATGGCAGCCAACAAGAATACAATCAATAATAAATGCTAGAGAGGATATGGAGAAAAAAAGAACACTTTTTACACTGCTGGTGGGAGTGTAAATTAATACAACCACTATCAGCATGGAGGTTCCTCCAATAACTAGGCATGGAACCATCATATAACCCACCTATCCCATTCGTCAGTATTCCTCCTAAATAACTAAAGTTAGCATGGTATACTGATACATTCATACCCATGTTTATAGCGGCAGAATTTACAATAGTCAAAATATGGAACCAGCCTAGGCAACCATCAAGAAATGGATGAATAAAGAAAATATGGTATATATACATAATGGAGTTTTATTCAGCCATAAAGAATGAAATTATGTCATTATGTTAAGTTATTTAACATAAAGTTAAATTATGTTAAGTTAAATTATGAACATTATGTTAAGTGAACTAAGCCAAACTCAGAAAACCAACGGTCGTATGTTTTTTCTCATATGTGGAAGCCAGGGAGGAAACAGGAAAAACAAGATACAGGCAAGGGGGTTGTAGGAATCTCATGAAATCTGAAGAGATATGAGTAGAGGAAAGAGCCTGGGGGAAGGAGAAAGGAAGGGAAAGGGGAAATGTTAGGGAATGATGTTGGCCAAATTATGTTATTATAGTGTACACATGTGTGAATGTGTATCAGTGAATCCCAATGAATGTACAAGTCAGGTATTACAGAGCAGCTTGCTGCAAGAACACATAGTGGAGAGAATTTAACCCAGGCCATGAAACTGAGGGGGTAGGAGTTTCCTGAAGGAGATTACACCTGAAACAAGCATAGATTGAAGATAAGCAAGCAAATGAGATGAGCAGGATAATCCACTCAAGCCTCTCATAGGAGAATAAAGAAGACTGAGTGTGAACCAGGGCCTTTTACCCACAAGTGTGTCAACTATAGAACACTCAGGACAGGAGTGAGGGGAAGGCAAAGGGCTGAGAGGCTAACTTTATTCTGTAGCAATGAGGAACCTACATCACTCTTCTAAAACATTTAGATTTTTTGAATATTCAGAGAGAGAATTATAGACCTAGTAATGCATAACCTCACTTCGTGGGCAAGAAAAATGATTCTCAGACAGGACAAAAAAAGCTTGGCAAAATTATGATCTTTTGACTCATTTTCATTATTATCCTTTTGGGAGCCTTCTAACTCCTATCAAAGCGGGCAATACAAAGTCTCTGGGGTCTGACACAGAGCACAATATTTGGGAAGTACATTCTAAGGTTTTGATCTCCACTGGCCATCATTGAGATGCCCATTGTTTGAGTCTATGGAATGTACTGAAGTGTGGGACCTCAGCTTTGTCTATGCCACCCCTGAGCTTTGAAATCATCGTAGAGTCAGTCTAGAACAACCAGTGCTCAGAACCATCAATCACCCTAGGGCCGGGGGCTCTGCCATCTCAACAGGGCACCTAGAGAGTGGGTTTCCATCCCTGCTGGAACCCAGAGACCCGTCTCCTTCTCTCCCTGGAAAATCTCTATTCTCTGCTGCTTGCTTACCCCACACCTCTAAAAAGGGCACTTTACTTTCTCTACCTTTCCTTCTGAACAGTCAACATCATCTCTCAACTGTTTCAGACTTTCTCAAGTGCCAAGAAAAAAAAAAAAAGCTTGTGCTTGGGCAGCTCAGGCCTTAGGTGCTGCAACAACTTCTGGGGCAAAGAAAACACAGGACTTAAATCTGGGAACCGTTTCCAGAGAGAAAAGTACGTCCAATATCTCTAAGTTTTTCAGCAGCCAAGGGAAGCCCAATATAACATCTCATAAAATGATCAATAAGATGTTTACATGATGATGCATTTTGAGTCATTTTAAGTAACATGTTAAAAACAGTCCTTGTTTCTGTGTTCTTGGGATGAATTCAAATAGTTGAAACAGGATATATCACTTGAGTGGCCCTGCTTAGTGAAGCAAGTATAGGATGGGATCATTAATTCATGGCAGAAGGACACAGGAGAACCTTTTTGTCACTTGATAGAGTCACAGAATACTTTTGATATATGCTAAAGGTGGAATGAGTAATTTTCAGGAAGCCAATGGCTTTCTGGAAGAAACACAGCTTTTTATGCTTAGATGCAAAGCTAGGAGACTTTTTCAGAATGCATTGTGATGGTCTAGCCAAGTTCTGCCAGAAAAAGTAATCAAGCCCCACAACCCCCACTCCCCCCAAAAAAATCTCATAAGAAAGTTAAGGATGGTTCCAGAGCTCTATGAAGGGTATGAAATTTGGGAGGAGAGGCTGATTCTGTAGTGAGAAGCAATGGGACCATTGTCTCATGAAGAGGTTTGCTAGTCCAAATTCCTGCAAAAGCACAGCCAAGGGTCTGGTCTAGTAAGGATAGGACTGTGATGGTGACTAGTCATCCCCTGGGCTGCACAGGACACCACTGTTGGGAACGACGGCAGCAGCTGAGCTGATGGAGCGGTTCCTCTGTCTTTTCTGGAAGGCTGAAGCAGAGCTAGTCCCTTTTGGCTGGGGTTCTGGGACAATCGAGGAGAGAGAGCTCAAGTGGAAGATTATGTGGGAGTTTGACTTAGTAATTGGAGAATGTGAACATATTTGTTTCCCAAGCTGGAGAAATAGGTCATTAAATACAGGGACCATCAGAGTTACAGATTTATTCACAGAGTAAATACCACTCATTTATTGCTTCCTCCAGTGTCCCTACCTGCTATGGGGAAAGGAAACCTAACTACAGTTTTAGTAGATGCTCGGTTCACTAACATTATTTAAATAATCCCTAATCATCTTACATGGAATTCTTTGGCTCTCAGATCCTCAAATGGATTGACCCTCTCTCTGTCCTTCTTCAGGATGGAATCTGAGCCAGTGGGAAGGGAACCTGGCCTTAAGAAAGCAGAGAAAGGATATCCAGGATTACATACCCTGCTCCTGGTTCCTTGCTGGTCCCTACAGCAGAAAGCTTGTCTGTGGGTCTCCTGGGTCATGACACTGAGGCATAGGCACTGGCTACACACTAGTGTTTACAACCAGAAGTTATGGTCCAAGCCACTGGGATCCATCTCTACTTCCTACCTAACACAGACAAAAAAGTAAAGTATTTCAACTGAAATAAAATCGTTTAATTGAAAAAACACAAATATCAAGAGACATTTAGGACTCAAGAGGGTCCATTGCAGTGTTACAATCCAACATGTGTATGAAAGCCTAACAGATCTAACACGCCTTCTTCTGGTAGAGACCAGTTAACTGAAATTAACAGAGTCCAAAACAACCCTACTTGTTGTATGTTTAAGTTTTAGGAATTATAATTATACACCTTTCATGATTTCATGGTCAAATGCAATTCCAGACAGAGATAAGTTGTCCAGTGTTCTAGGGGGAGAAAAAAAAAGATCATGCTATTATAAATGTGTCGAGAGCCACTTACAGTGACATTGTATATACAATGTCAAGAATGGCTTTTCATTTTTCCAAGTCAAGAAAGAGGGAGAAGCATCCCACAAAAACTTCAAGGCAAAGGGATGAAAGAATTTCTCACCCTCCCTAAATCTTAAACTCCCAGATGGGGCAATTGAACTAGAGCTTTGTGTGGTTGGACAGTCCTTGGCTGTGGACCAGCAGTGCAGGGTGGGAAAATTGCCTGAAGCACTTGTGAGCCTGGAATGTCTTGGGCAGAATCATTGGCTTGAGAACAGTTTATCTCCAGGAAATTTCTCTACTGGGAGCAGGTGGAGGGGTAGGGTGAGGGCAGAAGGATCTACTTCACTTGAGATTATTTTTAAGTAGAGAAATATCAAAAGAAACCTCATTCATATCTAAATATGCTTTTCCCAGAGAGATTACAGAAGATTCTATAGGCTCAAAGATAGTGTCCACTTAAAATTGGGTCAAACCTATAATTGCCATGGGCAATTTACTTCTGGAAAGTTGACACTAAAAGGCAAAAAATAGTATACTCGATGAAATTAAATCTTGAAAAACGACATTCTTTTTTGGTACAAAGTAAAAAGTGAGTAATAAGATGTTCTAACTGACATAAAATGGATAGTGTTAAATATAAGTTAATATTTATATATTATAAATACATTATAATATAATCCTTAACTTAATGATTTCAAGTTTGGTAATCTTAATTTGGGATGGGTTTATTGTGGGGATTTAAATCTTACACAAGCTTCCAATTCGAGATGAAAGAGGAAACATGTGTTTGTCTCATCACTTGGGTCCTGGGTAATCACAGATATGGATTATTTCTTTATTGATTTTATTTTTAAAAATACATGACAGCAGAATGCATTACAATTCTTATTACACATATAGAGCATAATTTTTCATATCTCTGTTTGTATATAAAGTATATTCACACTAATTCATGTCTTCCTATATGTACTTTGGATAATCATGTCCATCACATTCCACCATCATTTCTAACCTCCTATACCCTCTCTTCCCCTTCCACCCCTCTGTCCTATCTAGAGTTCATCTATTCCTCCCATGCTCCTCCTCCCTACCCCACTATGAGTCAGTCACCTTATATCAGAGAAAACATTTGGCGTTTTCTTTTTCAGAATTGGCTACCTTCACTTAGCATTATCTTCTCCAACTCCATCCATTTACCTGCAAATGCCATGATTTTATTCTCTTTTATTGCTGAGTAATATTCCATTGTGTATATATGCCACATTTTTAATCCATTAATCTATTGAAGGGCATCTAGGTTGGTTCCACAGTTTAGCTATTGTGAATTGTGCTGCTATAAACATTGATGTGGCTGTGTCCCTGTAGTATGCTCTTTTTAAGTCTTCTGAGTATAGACCAAGGAGAGGAATAGCTGGGTCAAATGGTAGACCCATTCCCAGTTTTCCAAGGAATCTCCATACTGCTTTCCATATTGGCTGGACCAATTTGCAGTCTCACCAGCAATGTATGATTGTGCCTTTCCCCCCCACAACCTCACCAACACTTATTGTTGTTTGTATTCATAATAGCTGCCATAAACCAGAGACTCTGCATCTAATAGAAGAAAAAGTAGGCCCTAATCTTCATCATGTGGGATTAGGCCCCAACTTCCTTAATAAGACTCCTATAGTACAAGAATTAAAACCAAGAACAATAAATGGGATGGACTCAAACTAAAAAGTTTCTTCTCAGCAAAAGAAACAATCTGTGAGTTGAATAAAGAGCCTACATCTTGGGGGCAAATTCTTACCCCTCACACATCAGATAGAACAGTAATCTCTATGGTATATAAAGAGTTTAAAAAGCTAAGCACCAAAACAAACAAATAACTCAATCAATAAATGGGCCAAGGACCTGAACAGACACTTCTCAGAAAGGGATATACAATCAATCAACAAATTTATGAGAAAATGTTCATTATCTCTAGCAATTAGAGAAATGTAAATCAAAACTACTCTGAGATATCATCTCACTCCAGTCAGAATGGCAGCTATTATGAAGACAAACATCACCAGGATTCTCGTCTGATTAGCACCCTCAATATTTAACTCCCCGAAATAGAAACTATTTTCTAAAATATCAAATAATGTATCTGGATGGATCCCTGATCTGCCTGTGCAGACACTGGTACCTCAGGGTAAAACAATCCTCATTTTGCTAATTGCCAGCTTGCTCATCACTTTTGCTGTTTAAATTAAAACTTGCCAAGTAAATTGAGGCTGCAATAGGCTCTCCTATTCAAGGGAAGACCTAGTGGAGGAAAGACCTAGAGACAAACCTCAGAGATGCAACTTCCATTGACCAACTCAGACCTTCACAAAAGCAACAGAGACCCAGACACCAACAAAGATCTGAAACAAACGCTGGCACCCATGAGACGGGCCAAAATGAGCAAATTACAAAAAATAACCATGACCCCTAAGAAAGAGCAATTTCTATAGAACTGAGGTCTATGGGAAAAATATTCTAGTAGAGAAGATGCGAAGATACTGCATCCAAAAGTGTAATAAGATCAGGAGAAGAGGAAGTACTTGTGGACGAAAATGGAGTAAATTATATTCCCTTCATGTATGATTATGCCAAAACAAAACCTACTTTATGTATAACTATGATGCAGTCATAAAAACAACTTAAAGAAAAGAACAGGCTACTATAGAAAAGGAAGAAAAAAAAGGTTTTTAAAATGTAAATATTTTACCTAACAGCGAAAATCAGTTGACTATGAATATCTGGTTGATCCACTGCATTAATGACCCCTTTTCTTCGCCTCTCACTTTACCCAAGTTCTTCATTATTGAACTTCACTGCATTTTCCCTCTTTGTCTCTGGTCTGTCCATGTGACTTCCTTTATCCAATGATGCTAGCAAATGTGACACAGACAGAGCCTGGGAAAACGTGTTCCTTTTACCTGGGTCCTTGCTGTAGAAACCCTGAGCCAGGATTCTGGGTATAGGTGTGAGATACAAGATGCAGAGTCCCAGGAGCACCTGACAACTCTGACACATACTCAAGTTCCTCAGACATCCAAACTGCCATTCAAGTCTCTGGTAAGTGTTCCTCCTCTGGGAGGACTCCCTGCCCCCTCTACCTAATGAAGCCCTCCTTGGCTGATCTCTATCCTGCCTTCATGATCCTCATCACCACTGAATTTATCTTGCTTACATGGTTGTGTTCATGCTATTGTTTTTTCTCTATGCTAGAATGAAATGGACCTTGCCATCTTATTCACCAGTATTTCTCTAGCATCTATAATGCTTTGCACTTAGCAGGTAATCAGCATTGGTTAAATAAACAAATTAAATTGAGTGAATGGGCTGGTGGGAGGAATAACTAGAAAGAAGATTGGTATTAAGAATGATGGTCAAAATGTTTACTAATTGATATGGCAGACACGGCAGAGTAGAAAGGTTTCCATCCGTGGGAGGACTCAGGGACGCCATCTTGCCTCTGATAACACTTCAGCAGATCCAAGAAGAGGCCAAGGATCTCTGAAGTATTTCAACATGCTAACAACGGGTTTGCTCCTCAGTACCTGCCATCTGAACACCACTCTGCTGGGTAGGACAGCTATGTCATGTGCAGCAGTAACGAGGTTCCAAAACTGGACAAACTCATCAAATGACTTTTTGAGTGCTCCATGGCATCTTCTTGGAGCCCCTGAATTGTGCATTAATGTTGTTGGATACATATCACTGTATCTGAGGCTATGTAAAAAGAGATTGATCAGCACGAGTATCAAGCTCTGGGACCTCTTTCTCTGCTCTGTGGGACTGAAGTCATTTAAGGAAAGGAATGAGATCACTTACACCGCCTGAAGATGGAGGGACGCTCAGCCTCCCACTTCTGAAGTCAGAGGGGCACTGCTGCTTGGCTGCCCCCTCTCATTTCCCAATGTCCCCCTCCTATGCCAAGATAATCTTTCCCAGACACGGGCATTCAGGAGAAATAGAAGTCTCCAGAAATGGGGACTGGAGAGGGGGAAGAGGGGGAGGAGGGAAACCACCCAGAAAAGGACCTGGCAGCACTTAGTCCAATGATTCAACGTGTGGACAGAGCCAGCAGCTGACACACTGCAGGAGATTAGGAGAGAGTGCACCCGGTCGTTCACTAAAGCAGAACGAAAATTAAAAGGTTCAGAATGCTGGCTGAAAGACTAAGACAATTAATTTTCTATACAAAGTATCTGCTACCCACAATTGTCAAGTTCACTAATCAACAAAGTAACCAACACTATGAAACTTCACTGGCTTGATTAAACCAAGGAGGATGCCCGTTCATCAGAGCCAATTCTGAAAGAGGAGGATGGTTTATTTCTCTAAATGTGATTTAAGCGAATAAACAAGAGTAACTATTAAAATCTATTGGAACCGCACTATCAAGAATGAAGGAGAAACATTGTTTAATGACTTCAGATTGTTACATCCACTTACTTTTATTAGACTTAAAACCAGACTATGATCACTGTATTAAGTATTCTGTGTTGCTTATTAGAAAATCCTTTCCCCCTCCATGCTAATATTTAAAACATCAGCCCATACAATATGACAGTGAGACCATAAATAGATTGGATGTTAATTAATGAAGTTTACCATTTTTAGAAAGATAGCAGCAATTGTCCCAGAAAGGCCACAAGTGTACATTCTTAATCCATCCTCTGCTGCCAAGAAAATGTTAAATATTAATAAATAGAAAGCAACCATAGAAAAGGCTTTCTGATTAATGGGAACAAGTCTTCCAGGAAACACCCTACTTACAAGATACTCTTCTTCCTGCCTGAAGCCAGAGAAATTCTAAAACCTCTCCTACCACAGCTCCAATAATCTTTTTAGATAGCATTTTTTCCCAGAACCATTAACATTATAGAGCAAACAGTTTGCAGCCTCCCTACATTTCACAAACAGCAAAAAAGTAACCCCCAAAGTGATAAAATGGGAAAAGTTGATGAAATCATATAATCACAGCAAGGAAAAAATATCTTAAAGACTAAATTTGGTCTGCTAACAAACCAGGAAATTCCATGAAATCTTTTGTGTTGTCTAAAATTTAGGTAATTATTCTGGTTATTCCATGAGATATGTTGTTCAGAAAAGACCTGCCTGGTAGTGATGACTCCAGGTTCAAGTTCTAACCAATAACCTACTAATGACTACAGGTAACTAACAATGGCACCACACCAAAGATGCACATGTAGAGAAAAGGGGGTGGGCGGGAGGCTGGGATGACTAAGCCTATTAAACTCAAGTGCCACACTTTATTCCTTGGTTTGGGTTGACTCAGTGTTTTCTAAAATCCCAAGCTGAGTCACTTCAGTTATAAGCCAAGGAAACTGAAATGAGAGACCCGGCTGCTCTGTGTCTTTACTATCTTAGGGCAGAGGCTGGCAGTCCCAGATCAGAATGAGCAAGTCCTGGTCTTCTTTCAAGTAGAACCTATAGGAAAACCAGTACAAAATCTCTACTCTCACACTTACCCTAAGTACAGAGGGGCATCGGGAATTTATACTGCAAATAAATATGTAATAGGGAAAAAAGGTTCTAAGAGTTACTTGTCTCTGTATTGAAGTGTGTTTTTTAGATAGTTAAGTGATAAAATGCTAGGTATAGTTTATTGCCAAGCCAGTAGAGCCAAGCCAAAAACCAAGACCAGACATCTGGAAGATGATAGGAAAAATGGTCAAGTATAAATGCTGAGCAAAAGTGGAGAGCATACTGAAGCTAAAAATTAGAAGTTGAGATTACCAAGTGGCCATATAGGGAGCCTAAACACAAGGGTTAATAAGGAAGATGTGAGCTCAAGGACATAGAATTTGGAGGCATGTATGCTAGGTACAACATATGTCTAAGGACCTAATTCCATGGCAAAAACTAGCAAGAATAATAGGCAAGTATGGAGAAGAGAAACAGATGCACAGAGAGATGTGAACTTAAGAACCTACCTCTTGACATCTCAGATCTTGGTTCTATTACTGTCATAAAACCCACCTGCCATTCTGCCCGTAGATTGCCTATGATGCATCTGTATTCTTATGGTCAGGCTCCCAGCCCCCTTTCTTCAAGTCAACTCAAGTTCCTTCCTGTTACTTGAATTTTCACTAACATGGCATATTTCACATTATGAAGATCTTGAAGCACATTGCCAAGTTGTTCTCCAGAAAGTTCATGGATTCATTCGTCCAACAATAGGTGCCTGTTTCTCTCCATCTTTCTAACTCTGAATGTTTCCATTCCTTCAAATCTTCACAAATTCCCTGTTATATTCCAATGGCAGAAATAGCTTTTGCACAGTATTGGCTTTGCCACGGAAATCTAGTAGCAATGGATACCAGCAAGAGATCTGAACTCAGAGAACAGGGACCCCTATTGATATAAATTTGGGTTATCTTCCATTGGGAAAATGATGAGATAATTTGTGCCTAAATATGGAAGTAGTAGGATCATGCTAAGCAAGGGAATATTTGTATGAATGGACAGAGGTTGGGTAAGTGTCCCTGCACCACAAAGAGGCCCAATCCATAATGTTTCCCCTTCTCATTATCCCACTAATGTCCAAAGCTGCTCCATCAGCTTGGCCACACTATATTAAATACAACTTCACACAATGACCTGAGGTATAGGAATTATAAAGGAGAAAACTATCATTTTACAGATGAAGCTGTACTCTGATAGCCTAATGAGTAACTTAAAGTTATGAAACAGGAACAAATTAATATATTGTAGATACCACAGGTTAAAACATACACTATATATAGATTCCATCACTCTCAAAGTCACAAAAAATTCATAAAATATCTAGAAACTGGAATGAAAATAAATGTGCAAAATATGTTTAAAGAGCAACAGCAAAAACTACATTCTATTTATGAAAATAAAGACCAATTAAATGGAGAGATATGTTTTGAGACAGGACTTTTAATGCTATAAGATGTAAGTTATCTCCCAAATTCAATTAAAACTCAATGAAGATATATTTAGAACTTGGCAAAAGAGTTCATCTGAAAAAGAAGCCATAAAATTCACAAAATGTTTAATTAATATGTTGGATAAGAAGGCACTTATCCAAACACATATTAAAAATAAAGCTCCAGTACTCATAAAAGCATAGTATAGTATTGGCAGTAGAATAAATAAGAAAGAATCCATTTTAAAAAGCCACTTGAATACATGTAAGCATTTGGCATAGGATGAAGGTTACATTTCAAATCAGCAGGAAGAAAAGAGATTAGTTAGTGAATTATATTTGGGAAAAATAAAGTTAGAACTGGTATGTATCTGTCACATTCGGTTACAAAAACCCAGCCTCTTCATTAGCTAGTATAAGCAGAAAGGAATTCGTCACATGGTACTAAGTGGCTTACAGAATCATTAAGAGGACTGGGCGTGGGGGGAGACTGTAGTACTTTCAGGAACAACTCCCACAGCCATATGGCAATTCTGGGCTAGGAGAGTTGATGCCAAATTGTTAAATTGCTTCTCCAGGCGCCAGGTCTGAAACCAAGCTGACTGCCGGTTTCTGCATCGGTGCAATGGATACTATTTCACTTTCTCTCCACAATTCCCTGTAAAGCCAAGTCCCACACAAGTATATTCAATCAACAAACCCTAAATCACTTCAGAAACGCTAGTTGCACAGATGTGTGGGTCTGTAGGTCTTAACTTTCCAGGATGTGCAGTGCCAGGAAGGTATAAAGGAGAGGGAATAGGTGGTGGGCGACCAGTTCACACAGCCAAAATAACCCGCAGACAATTTATATGTAAAGAGCTCAGTGGTAAAGGGGAACAAAATATAGCTAAGTCTTTTTTAAGCATTTAAACTGATTTTTAACATGCTAAGTATCAATATGCTATATATTACAGTGTGGTATATAATGACATAAATTGGAAACATCCTAAAATTATCAGTGTGAAGTAAATTAATATTGGCATATCATATGGACTCTCATGTACCTACTAAAAAGATTAGAGGATATTTAATGATAAGAAAAGATGTTCACAATGGATATTGAATTTTAAAATGAGGTAATACAGTGTGAAATGGATAATCCCATTTTGTGAATTATTCATGTAAACTATTTTATATGCAGTGTATTAACATATATATTACACTAATATGCTATTTAATTTCTAATATATAACAAAAACACATACACACATAGACGTTGCTGGGGAGAAAAAGAACATAAGGGTTAGAAGGAGAAAGGCTGTCTTGGAACTAGGGAGTGTGAGTTCATTCAATTTCTGTATTTTTTACTTGCTTGCAATTTTAAAAGCATGTATTTAATAACAGTATCTTCTCTGTTATCAAAGGTTATTTTAAAAGAGAATTAAAAAGCAATGAGCCAATATAATTTAGAGCAAAAGACTTTTTTAAAATCCCAAATATAATATTAGCAAATGTATTTATAAGAAAAGTTAATATTTACTGGGAGCTTATTATTTGAGACACCATTCCTAGTGTTTTAAATATATTAATGTATATATTCTTTACACCAAGGGAACTGAGACACAAAAAAGTTAAGTACCTCCTGGTAACCACGGAACTAGAGTGTGAAGTGGGTAAGGCAACACTGTTTCAGAACTCGAATTCTCAATCACAACATTAAATATTATTAGTGATAACAATGTTGGCTAACTTATTGAGTACATGTCTATGTACAATTCATCTGTTTATTTAAATTGTACAATTCAATGGCTTTTAGGGTATTTGCAGAATTGGGTGTTAATTGCCACATTCAATTTTGGAAAATTCTCATTACCCCAGAAAGAAATTCCACCTTGCTATCACCCCTCTCCCATCCCTCAAGGCATCCTACAAATGCTTCCATTGTATAATTGATTATACAGCCCTGTTCAATAGCAGTTAATATCCCCCACTATACCAATGAGGAAACCAAGGTAGAGAGAGGTCAAAAACATGCCCAACCTTACAAAACTAGTCAGTAGTAGACCTGGGACTTCAATTCAGGCTCTCTGCCTCGGAAGACATTCTCTCAACTACTCTGCCATGCCACCACTGCGTTGTATTACAAATTGAAAACTCATGAACAAGTAAGAATTATTCCAGGAATGTAAGGATGATTCAATTTGAAGTCATAGCAATGCTATTATCATATCAATAATTATAATTTTAAAAATCATATGATAAAAATATTTGATAATATTCAGTATCTATTTCTAGGAGGAAAAAAAAAAAACATGGATGAGAAAACTCCTCTTAGTAAACAAGAAGGATCTTACCCAACCATCTCAAAAATCTATAACACTTAATAGTGACATAACAAAGACATGCATAAGTAATAAAGAATAAAACATATCTCTTGTCATTACTCTAATTTACGTTTTGACCAATGCAAAAAATAATGAGGTTTCTCTTGAAAAGGAAAATGAAAAATAATTATTTCTACATAAGAGTTGTGAAAAAAAGTCAACTTATCATTTTTGGTAACATAAAATTTCAGTATTCCAAGAAACTGAAGTTTCCTGAAAAAAAAAGCAAGAAGATAAATGTGTGTCGGTAGGAATGGGAGTGGGCAGTTAGAGCTCAAATCTGTCTTTCAGGCTGAATAAATAGACCCCATAAACTGGAAATCATTAAATCCTGCTTCACCTCCCAAGAATGCATACCAGTTAAAATTCCTTACATTCCTTTCCTTGCCTATTTTGCCTGGAAAAATACTTGAAACCACAATGTTGGACCAATAGTTTATTTTTGTGTGTCACTGTTTTAACTGGGAAGAAAAGGAGGGGATTTTTCATGGATCTTTAAGTTATGGTGATTTGACATTTTACTAGTGGGATTTATCACCCACATGGAAAAAAGAAAAACTTTTGCAAAAGAGTAGTGGAAAAGCTAAGAGCCAATATTATACATTCCCTTTCTCCTTGACCTACTATTCAAAACCTCCAGTTGTATGGAGTTAAAAAAAAAAAAAAGGAAGGAAGAAAGAATTCCAGTATCCTTTGAAGCCTGCATGGCTTCCAGGAAATTACAGAATGACATTGTCATAGAGCATCTCGAAGACTGCTGGAACCCCCAGGGACCCAAGCTAAAGGAAATCCTCAACTTTGCATAACCAGGAGACCAAATGTGTCTGCTCAACTAGGGGCTATCAATGTATCTAAGAACTTTAATTTAAACCTACGAGATAAATTTTTATAAATCATCTATCTATGCATCTTTACTTTCCTCCCTTCAACAAAATCTTTGGTGGCTGAGACGTTGGCATATTAATTTATCTTTAGAAATAGGCCAGCGTCTGAGGCATGCAAGCTGACTTGGAGTTAGAACTCCTAGTCTAAAACCCAAATTAATCATTTAAATATTTAACTCATTATTCACTAAAGTTGGCCTCATCGATGTCACTAATAACCTTCTGATTCTGAAGTTCAACTGCCTCTTTTTTTTTTTAATATTTATTTTTTAATTCTCGGCGGACACAACATCTTTGTTTGTATGTGGTGCTGAGGATTGAACCCGGGCCGCACACATGCCAGGCGAGCGCGCTACCTCTTGAGCCACATCCCCAGCCCCCTCAACTGCCTCTTTTATTAAGATCTCATTTAAGAACTCTGGCTTTGGACCCTACCAAACACCTTTCCTCCTTGGGGTCTCATGACACCACCATTCTGGTTTTCCTTCTACCTGTCAGCTGATTCTTATCATAATTCTTCAGGTCACCTCTTGCATCAAGGATCTGTCTTCAGAACTCATTTATTTGTGTTTAAGTCATTTCTCCTGTGTAGATTCATCCAGATCCACAGATTCAAGTCCCAGACATTGATCCTGAGACTGAGAAGTATAGACTAGACATCTCTACCTGAATATACCATGGAGACTCAAACTCAACACACCCCAACCTGAACTAAACATCCACTTCCACGGTTCCCCATATTGTCCAAGTCAGAAAATTAGTTATTTGGGTAAAGTTGATGCTACTGGTCTATAGATGATACTTTGAGTGGCAAGTTTGAGAGGCATGGATTCTTTTCATAACCTCAACTAGATCATCAAGTCTTGTGGATTCTACCTTGTTTATATCACTTTGCTGCTCATAATCCCCACTTCCATTGCCCTCATTCAAGATTGTATAATCTCTCCTTCAATCGCCTCTCTTCTCTATCCATCCCTGACACCTTTATTGACCACACATTAGAGGCAAATCTGAGATTTTTAAATGGTTTTTCATGTCTCTAACGTTAATTAAGCTCCTACGTACACAGGCCATTTGTTATGGTTTGGATGTGAGGATTGAGTTACAAGAACCTTAACCCAATCAGTGAATTAATCACCTGATGAAATTGGTAACTGAAGGCAAGTGAGGTGTGGCCACGGGAGGTGGGGCATTGGGGGTGTGGTTATGGGGTATATATTTTATATCTGGAGCATGGAGTTTCTCTTTCAGTCTCTCTGCTTCCTGACCATCCTTGAGCTGCTTCCCTCTGCCATCTTCTTCTGCCATGATGTTCTGCCTCAACTCAAGCCCCGAGGAATGGAGCCTACCATCCATGGACTGAGACCTCTGAAACCATGAGCCTCCAAATAAACTTTTCCTCCCTGAAATATTTTCTGGTCAGATCTTTTAGTTATAACAACAAAAATAACAACAACAACAACAACAACAAAGCTGACTAAATCACCATTCATCATCTGGTCTGATCCTACCTGGGCACTCCCATCTTAAATCGCCATCTCACAATCTTTGTATCTCAATTATTACTTTTATTTTCCCAAAAATGTGCTGTTGCATGTAGCCTGGCCTTCCTACTCCCTGTTCCCTGTTGGAGTGCCATTCTAAACTCCATTGCTTCCTGCTTTCTCATCCTCCTGGGACCGGTTTATTTGTGCCACTTATATCCCCAGTGTGACAGATTGCATGAGTGGCCCCAATTATTCTCTGCATTTACATATTTGTCTTGGCTTCATCGTGATCAAAGTACACTTCCATATTCCTTAATCTGAGGCAGAATGATGTCAGTTCCAAGACCCTTTTAACAAACTTCTAAGATCACTAGGAGCAGAGGGTGTCTGTTCCTACCCAGAAGAAGAAAGAGAAACACCTGGAACAGAACTTCTGCCATAAGCTGACCTGAGTCCAGCTTCAACCTGTAGACACTCAGACAGTTGAGGGAAATATTGATTTATACATAAAACTGAGATTTTAGTTGCTTGTTATTTGGTATATTGTAGCAACAGACTGACTAATATATCTGGTATGATTTATTTGACCCTTCTTTGTTGTCCAATAGCACCCTTGAGTGCTTTTGTCCAGATCTCCAAGACAAATTTATTAGAAGACAAAATCAGCACCTTGACCTGTTGCTGTTACTGTTTAGCACATCACAAACTTTAGGCAGAGGACGGAACTTTGCATTGCATTCAGTCCTAAATGAACTAACTCCAATCTTGTTTAGTCAAGGAGCCCAGCTCTCTACAAATCTGGAATACCTTGAAAAACTTTGCAAGTAAAAATACTTTCATTTTCTCAATGCTTTTCTCTGTGTTTTCTGTTGCCACGAGGAAAAGTTTGGAAATTAGACTTCATCAAGGGTTGGATATTCCAGAAGTCTTTGTCTGGCAAGGTTGATAGCAGGCCAGGGATTTGTCAGTAAGAAAAGAAATCTGAAAGACCCTGTCCTGGGAAGATGCTAAGTTTAAAAGACTGGCTCACAGTCCAAACATATTTGCCAAACCCAGAAGAATGGGCAAGTAGAGAATCTCAGCATATATCTAGAGAAAAGCTACTTGGATACCAATTCTCACACTCATGGAAAGGTATTGCTATAATTGTTTAGAGAGTCATGCAACCTCAGGCATAGATGGGAGACTTCCATGTTGGGACAGACAACCTTTATTGTAAAACTTTTTACATGGTTATGCAGAAATTTTGTGTATTTTTCTTTTGTGTTATGTATACACATTGAGTCTTGTGATAGTTGTTTGGATACATTACAAACGATTATTAGATCATGATTTAGCTGTCTGGGACATACTTCTGGTACGATGCTTTGTGGGGGGGGGGACAAAGCAAAATTATTTATACACTATTATATATAATGTATTCCTAGAAAATAGACTTATTAGAAAATACATATCCAGAATAGTTGTTAGGTTAGTAAAATTAACAGTTTTTTAAATTTTAATTTTTTCAAAATATTTCATGTAAAAAATATATTATGAGGAAAAGAATTAGTGTATCACATAAAATAATATGTACATACAATGGCTAGAAAAAGAAAGTTTTCTCATTGAGAATGGAACCAGAACTCAACAGGGGGGATCCTCACTAGATCCTGTAAGCATCCTCCTCCAAGGGGTCCACTGCTCATTCCGGGTAATCACAGCCCCCTTTCCAATCTGGGTGTGAGAAAAATGAATCACTCTGTAGCTCTGGATTTCTAGACTCCACCCAGACTATAGTCTTTCTGATTCATGACAATTAAGAAAATTGCTATTTACTTCAACGATATGTACCTTATATATTCCTGACTGGCTTTCTTGATTAAATAGGATTAAATCACAAATATGCATGATGTTACGCAGTACACATGCTAGTAGAAACAAAGGCCTAGAATTAGAAATAGTCTGTTTGTAATAGCAATGAAATTAGTATGGGATTACTTCAGTATGGGATTTCCCCTAGGGATACCCAAGGGGCAGGAGTGCTATTTAGCAAAGACCCTGTTTGGAGACTGATGAAATGGAATATAGAACTTTACAAATCAACAGGACAGGCTGTCATCCTACACCACTTCTGAAACTTTCAGGCTAGAGACAATTGAGTAGTGTTTTTAAAAAAAAAATTTAAGAAAAATAATATTACCCAGGAACTATAAACTCAGTAAAACAAATAATGCTAGAGGAAAGATGTTTTCACACATACAGATCATTACAAAGTCTGCTTTCTGGGGGAAATAAATCATTTATGAAAGCCAAAAGAAAAATGATTCAGCCTAAAGAGGAAAAGAAAGGAAGTGGGAGACTAAAAAGCTACCAAGCAACATAACCAGCAAAGCAGGGTTATCTGAGGACTCATTGGCAGATTATTAGCAAAGACCCTTCAAAGAGAAACTATAATACAAAAAACAGGGATCTGAAAATAAATATGCAAATTTTAAAAATATGAATAATTTTGGAGAAAATAATAGGAAAGAAGTAAGTCTGTGAGCAAATTTCTGAACTTGGAAAAGGGAAACGCATGTATATTCTCATTACTGACAGAGATTAAAATGTTGTTGAAAAACAATTTTTTTAACTGTACAACTTCAAAGCAACTACAAAAATAATTTCAAGATGGCAAATTAGAACAAAGAAAAATAAGGATGTTCAAAAGCATAATAAGGAGAAAGAACCAACCAACCCTGTTATGCAAAGCCTCATGGAATGAATAACAAAGCAAAAACAAGATTTTTTTTGCTGTTTATAAGATATATTCCCCAAAGAAAATGATGTAAAATTGAAAATGAATGAAGAAGATAAAAACAATCTTGGAAATGCTAACATTTAGGGATGTCAGAATTTAAATGAATGAACAACAGCAACAACAAAAAAATCTATTGACTACGGAAATCTTCAATGTAGGAAAAGCAATATATATAGGAAAGACAAATAAATGACTTCCAAATAAACAGAAATACCAATAACTCACTAAAATTAATAAAACCTAGGGAAAAAAAAGAATACATTTGAAAAAATTCTCAATTTCACCAATAAGCAAAGAAATAAAAAATTTAAAATGGGGGGGGGGAGTAGAATATAAGGCAATATGCACATCAAGATCCATTTCTTTTGCCATATAAAAATTTAGGAGATTCAAACTTCTGAATCTCCTAAAAATAAAAAAAGAAGAAACCTTCAAACCTACAACAGGATTTATTTCCAATACTATATCTGTTGCCCGTAGATAACCTTTTTGCCTTGAGAGCCTCAAACAAACCAGATATTTTTCATGAGTGCTTCTTGAAAGAAAATTGTACTCTTTGAAATCATTCATTTGAAAATTATTTAACTTAGATTTAAACCCTATTATTTTTGTAGCATACACATTTGGAAATATTTCTCAGAATTGATCAGACTTACCAAGATCCCATTTTTGCATGAAGCAGTTGAAATTTATGTTTACATCTTGGAGATGCAACAAATGTAACTTTATTTCTTTACTGAAGTCAACCTTTTTATGAAGTCTTATGTTCATTGTTTATTCAGTGGCAGAAAAAAATAGTTAATTTCACTCGTGGCTAACTTCAAAAATTATTTTAAAACTTAGTTTATTGAAGGCTACCATACCACTTACTCTCTCATATGTTGTATAAATTAATGTGGTGAGCCATTCGGTTATTTGTTTCTATTCTTATTTTGAGACAGAGTCTTGCTAAGTTGCTGAGGCTGACCTCAAACTTGAGATTCTCCTGCCTCAGCCTTCAGATTGGCTGGGATAAGAGGTGTTCACCATCGTGCCTAGCGAGGGTATTTCTTTTTTTTTATTGGTTGTTCAAAACATTACAAAGCTCATGACATATCATCTTCCATACATTTGATTCAAGTGGGTTATGAACTCCCCTTTTTTACCCCAAATACAAGTTGCAGAATCACATTGGTTACACATCCACATTTTTGCATAATACCATATTAATGACTGTTGTATTCTGCTACCTTTCCTATCCCCTACTATCCCCCCTCCCCTTCCCTCTCATTTTCCCTCTCTATCCCATCTGCTGTTGTTTAATTCTCTCCCTTGTTATTTTTTCCCCTTTCACAAACTCTTATATGTAATTTTGTGTAACAATGAGGGTCTCCTTCCATTTCCACACATTTTCCCTTCTCTCTCCCTTTCTCACACCCCACTCGTCTCTGTTTAATGTTAATCTTTTTTTTTAAATTTTTTTAAAATTTTTTTTACTGGTTGTTCACAACATTACAAAGCTCTTGACATATCATATTTCATACATTAGATTGACGTGGGTTATGAACCCCCAATTTTACCCCAAATGCAGATTGCAGAATCATGTCAGTTACACATCCAAAATTTTACATAATGCCCTATTAGTAATTGTTGTATTCTGCTGCCTTTCCTATCCCCTACTATCCCCCCTCCCCTCCCCTCCCCTCCCAACTTCTCTCTCTACCCCATCTACTGTAATTCATTTTTCTCCTTGTTTATTTTCCCATTCCCCTCACAACCTCTTATATGTAATTTTGTATAGCAATGAGGATATCCCTTCATTTCCATGCAATTTCCCTTTTCTCTCCCTTTCCCTCCCATCTCATGTCTCTGTTTAATGTTACTCTTTTCTTCCTACTATTCCTCCCTGCTCTGTTCATAGTTGCTCTCATTATATCAAAGAGGACATTTGGTATTTGTTTTTTAGGGATTGGCTAGCTTCACTAAGCATAATCTGCTCTAGTGCCATCCATTTCCCTGCAAATTCTATGATTTTGTCATTTTTTATTGCTGCATAGTACTCCATTGTGTATAGATGCCACATTTTTTTTATCCATTCATCTATTGAAGGGCATCTGGGTTGGTTCCATAGTCTAGCTATTGTGAATTGTGCTGCTATGAACATCGATGTGGCAGTATCCCTGTAGCATGCTCTTTTCAGGTCTTCAGGGAATAGTCCGAGAAGGGCAATAGCAGGGACAAATGGTGGTTCCATTCCCATCTTTCCCAGGAATCTCCAAACTGCTTTCCAAATTGGCCGCACCAATTTGCAGTCCCACCAGCAATGTACAAGTGTACCCTTTTCTCCACATCCTCGCCAGCACTTGTTGTTGTTTGACTTCATAATGGCTGCCAATCTTACTGGAGTGAGATGGTATCTTAGGGTGGTTTTGATTTGCATTTCTCTGACTGCTAGAGATGGTGAGCATTTTTTCATGTACTTGTTGATTAATTGTATGTCCTCCTCTGAGAAGTGTCTGTTCAGGTCCTTGGCCCATTTGTTGATTGGGTTATTTGTTATCTTATTGTCTAATTTTTTGAGTTCTTTGTATACTCTGGATATTAGGGCTCTATCTGAAGTGTGACGTGTAAAAATTTGTTCCCAGGATGTAGGCTCCCTATTTACCTCTCTTATTGTTTCTCTTGCTGAGAAAAAACTTTTAAGTTTAATTAAGTCCCATTTGTTTATTCTTGTATATAACTCTTGTGCTATGGGTGTCCTATTAAGGAATTTGGAGCCCGACCCCACAATCTGTAGATCGGAGCCAACTCTTTCTTCTATCAGACGCAGAGTCTCTGATTTGATATCAAGCTCCTTGATCCATTTTAAGTTAAATTTTGTGCATGGCGAGAGAAAGGGATTCAGTTTCATTTTGTTGCATATGGATTTCCAGTTTTCCCAACACCATTTGTTGAAGATGCTATCCTTCCTCCATTGCATGCTTTTAGCCCCTTTATCAAATATAAGATAGTTGTAACTTTGTGGATTAGTCTCTGTGTCCTCTATTCTATACCATTGGTCCACCCGCCTGTTTTGGTACCAGTACCATGCTGTTTTTGTCACTATTGCTCTGTAATATAGTTTGAAATCTGGTATCGCTATACCGCCTGATTCACACTTCCTGCTTAGAATTGCTTTTGCTATTCTGGGTCGTTTATTTTTCCATATGAATTTCATGATTGCTATATCTATTTCTACAAGAAATGCCGTTGGGATTTTGATTGGCATTGCATTAAACCTATAGAGAACTTTTGGTAATATCGCCATTTTGATGATGTTAGTTCTGCCTATCCATGAACAAGGTATATTTTTCCATCTTCTAAGATCTTCTTCTACTTCTCTCTTTAGGGTTCTGTTGTTTTCATTGTATAAATCTTTCACCTCTTTTGTTAGGTTGATTCCCAAGTATTTTATTTTTTTTGAGGATATTGTGAATTTTTTTCCTCATTTCCATTTCAGAAGTTTTGTCGCTGATATACAGAAATGCCTTTGATTTATGCGTGTTGATTTTATATCCTGCCACTTTGCTGAATTCATTTATTAGTTCTAGTAGTTTCTTTGTAGACCTTTTGGGTCTTCTACGTATAGAATCATGTCATCTGCAAATAGTGATAATTTAAGTTCTTCTTTTCCAATTTTTATGCCTTTAATTTCTGTCGTCTGTCTAATTGCTCTGGCCAGTGTTTCGAGAACTATATTGAATAGAAGTGGAGATAGAGGGCATCCCTGTCTTGTTCTGGATTTTAGAGGGAATGCCTTCAACTTTTGTCCATTCAGAATGATGCTAGCCTGAGGCTTAGCATAGATAGCTTTTACAATGTCAAGGTAAGTTCCTGTTATCCCTAATTTTTCTAATGTTTTGAACATAAAGGGATGCTGTACTTTGTCAAATGCTTTCTCTGCATCTATCGAGATGATCATATGATTCTTATCTTTAAGTCTATTGATGTGGTGAATAACATGTATTGATTTCCGTATGTTGAACCATCCTTGCATCCCAGGGATGAATCCTACTTGATCATGGTGCACAATTTTTTTGATGTGTTTTTGTATTCGATTTGCCTGAATTTTATTGAGGATTTTTGCATCTAGGTTCATTAGAGATATTGGTCTGTAGTTTTCTTTCTTTGAGGTGTCTTTGTCTGGTTTCGGAATCAGGGTGATGTTGGCCTCATAGAATGAATTTGGAAGAGCTCCCTCTTTTTCTATTTCCTGAAATAACTTGGAAAGTATTGGTATTAACTCTTCTTTAAAGGTTTTGTAAAACTCCGCTGTATACCCATCCGGTCCTGGGCTTTTCTTGGTTGGTAGTCTTTTGATGGCTTCTTCAATTTCATCCATTGATATTGGTCTGTTCAAATTGTGTGTATCCTCCTGACTCAGTCTGGGCAAATCATATGACTTAAGAAATTTATCGATGTTTTCACTATCTTCTATTTTATTGGAATATAGGTTTTCAAAATAATTTCTAATTGTCTTCTGTATTTCTGTAGCATCTATTGTGATATTGCCTTTTTCATCCCGTATGTTAGTAATTCGAGTTCTCTGTCTTCTTTTCTTTGTTAGCATGGCTAAAGGTCTGTCGATCTTATTTATTTTTTCGAAGAACCAACTTTTAGTTTTGTTAATTTTTTCAATAGTTTCTTTTGTTTCAATTTCATTGATTTCCGCTCTGATTTTAATTATTTCTTGCCTTCTGCTACATTTGCTGTTGTTTTGCTCTTCCTTTTCTACGGCTTTGAGATGAAGTGTGAGCTCATTTATTTGTTGGTTTTTTCTTTTTTTGAGGAATGACCACCAGGTGATGAATTTTCCTCTTAAAACTGCTTTCATTGTGTCCCATAGATTCTGATATGTTGTGTCTGTATTTTCATTTATCTCTAAGAATTTTTTGATTTCCTCCTTTATGTCTTCTGTAACCCATTGATCATTCAGTAACATATTGTTCATTTTCCATGTGATGTAGTATTTTTCCTTCCTTCTTTTATCATTGATTTCCAGTTTCATTCCATTATGATCAGATAAAATGCATGGTATTATTTCCACCCCTTTATATTTACTGAGGGTTGCCCTATGGCATAATATATGGTCTATTTTTGAGAAGGATCCATGTGCTGCTGAGAAAAAAGTATATCCATTTGATGATGGTTGATATATTCTATATATGTCAGTTAAGTCTAGGTTATTGATTGTGGTATTGAGTTCTATAGTTTCTTTATTCAACTTCTGTTTGGAGGATCTGTCCAATGGTGAGAGAGGTGTGTTGAAGTCACCCATAATTATTGTGTTGTGGTCTATTTGATTCTTGAACTTGAGGAGAATTTGTTTTATGAATGTCGTAGCACCATTATTTGGTGCATAAATATTGATAATTGTTATGTCTTGTTGGTGAATGGTTCCTTTTAACAGTATATAATGACCTTCTTTATCCCTTTTGATCAACTTAGTCTTGAAGTCGATTTTATTCGATATGAGGATGGCCACCCCTGCTTGCTTACGAGGACCGTGTGCGTGGTATATTTTTTCCCATCCTTTCACCTTCAGCCTGTGTATGTCTTTTCCAATCAGATGTGTCTCCTGGAGGCAGCATATTGTTGGATTTGTTTTTTTAATCCAAGATACCAGCCTCTGTCGCTTTATTGGAGAGTTTAAGCCATTAACATTCAGAGTTACTATTGATATATGGTTTGTACTTCCATCCATGTTTGATTATTTATCCTTTTTAAAAAAAAAAATTTAGTTTGTTTCTCCATGATTATCTTTCCCCTTGCCCTCTGTCTTTACCGAGGCACTTCCCACTGATGGTTTTGGTTATTGTTTTTCATTTCTTCCTCGTGTAGTGTTTTGCTCAAAATGCTTTGCAATGCTGCTTTTCTGGCTGCAAATTCTTTTAACTTTTGTTCATCATGAAAGATTTTTATTTCGTTGTCATACCTGAAGCTTAATTTTGCTGGATACAGAATTCTTGGTTGGCATCCATTGTCTTTCAGTGTTTGAAATACATTGTTCCATGACCTTCTTGCTTTCAGTGTCTGTGAAGAAAAATCCGTTGTTAACCTTATTGGTTTACCCCTGAATGTAATCTGTCTCCTTTCTCTTGTAGCTTTTAATATTTTCTGTTTGTTCTGTATATTGGATATCTTCATAACAATGTGTCTTGGCGTTGGTCTACTGTGATTTTGTGTGCTCGGTGTCCTGTATGCATCTTCAATTTGTATATCTGTTTCCTTTTTTATTTCTGGAAAGTTTTCTGTAATTATTCCATTCAGCAGGTTACTCATTCCCTTGGTTTGAATCTCTGTGCCTTCTTCTATCCCGATGACTCGTAAGTTTGTTTTTTTTATGTTATCCCATAACTCTTGGATGTTTTTCTCGTGATTTTTTACCAGCCTTTCTGAGTTGCCTAGACTCTTTTCAAGATGATATATTTTGTCTTCATTATCTGACATTCTGGCTTCTACTTGCTCCACTCTGTTAGTGATACTCTCAATTGAGTTTTTAATTTGGTTTATCGTTTCCTTCATTTCTAGAATTATTGTTTGATTATTTTTTATAATCTCTATCTCCTGATAAAGATGCTTAACTTCTTCTTTTATCTGTTTATGCAATTCATTCTCAATGTGTTCTTTTGCTGCTTGAATTTGCTGTTGTGCCACAGTCTTGGCTGGGCACGGAATCACGAGCCACCACACAGCTTTGTAGATTCAAACAGCAACTCTTTATTCCCGAACTCACACCGGCCTCCACACACGTTCTGGGGCAATCCCAGTTCTGCTGCCACCCAATTCACCTACTCCACGAGGCTTTTTTCCCAAAAATGCTCTCTGAATCTCACGAGAACTCAACGGGAGCTCAGGTAGCAGGAACGCCCTATTTCCAGCAGCAATAATCCTCAACATCGAACTTCCCTAAAACCCAAGGTCTTAAACTGGGAACGCCCTAAACCCAAGGACCGGGATACTATACTTCCTCAAACTGCAGGATACACCCTAATCCTGGATCCACCCTCGTCCTTGAGTAGGGTCATCTTTCTCAAACACACATGCAAGGTCACAGCAAATTTCCAAGGCAAGTCCATTTAACATGGGGTACGCTGGCAAGGAAATATCGATGCGTCATATCTACTTGGCAGTGGCCCTCATCATCCTTGTATCCTCTTTAAGGTTCCATTCCATCTGTCTAAGGTGTTCCTTGAGTTCTTTATATGACCATTTTTCTGATGACTCTAGGTCCTTCTGAATATTTAGGCTGTCCTGCATTGTTTGTACTCCTTTTCTTCCTTGCTATTTGAAGCTGCTCATGTTACTTCTTGTTCTGTTTGACTGCTGAGTTACTGTTTACTCCTATAAATTTATTTGATGCTGTAGCCACAGGTTTCAATGAAGTTATCTCCTCCGCCGCCTTAATGTTAATCTTTCCCTCATGCTCTTCTTCCCTCTTCTGATCTTAGTTGCTCTCTTTATATCAAAGAAGACATTTGGCATTTTTTTTAAGGATTGGCTAGCTTCACTTAACATTATCTGCTCTAATGCCATCCATTTCCCTGCAAAATCCACGGTTTTGTCATTTTTTAGTACTGCGTAATACTCCATTGTATATAAATGCCACAGTTTTTTAATCCATTCATCTATTGAAGGGATCTAGGTTGATTCCAAAGTCTAGCTATTGTGAATTGTGCTGCTATGATCATTGATGTGGCAGTATCCCTATAGTATGCTCTTTTAAGGTCCTCAGGGAATAGACCAAGAAGGGCGATAGCTGGGTCAAATGGTGGATCCATTCCCAGCTTTCCTAGGAATCTCCATACTGCTTTCCATATTGGCCGCACCAATTTGCAGTCCCACCAACAATGTACAAGTGTACCCTTTTCCCCACATCCTCACCAGCACTTGTTGTTGTTTGACTTCATAATGGCTGCCAATCTTACTGGAGTGAGATGGTATCTTAGGGTGGTTTTGATTTGCATTTCTCTGACTGCTAGAGATGGTGAGCATTTTTTCATATACTTATTGATTGATTGTATGTCCTCCTCTGAGAAGTGTCTGTTCAGGTCCTTGGCCCATTTGTTGATTGGGTTGTTTGTCATCTTATTGTTTAATTTTTTGAGTTCTTTGTATACTCTGGATATTAGGGCTCTATCTGAAGTGTGACGTGTAAAAATTTGTTCCCAGCATGTAGGTTCCCTGTTTACCTCTCTTATTGTTTCTCTTGCTGAGAAAAAACTTTTTAGTTTAAGTAAGTCCCATTTGTTTATTCTTGTATATAACTCTTGTGCTATGGGTGTCCTATTAAGGAATTTGGAGCCCGACCCCACTATATGTAGATTGGAGGCAACTTTTTCTTCTATCAGACGCAGAGTCTCTGATTTGATATCAAGCTCCTTGATCCATTTTGAGTTAAATTTTGTGCATGGCAAGAGAAAGGGGTTCAGCTTCATTTTGTTGCATATGGATTTCCAGTTTTCCCAGCACCATTTGTTGAAGATGCTATCCTTTCTCCATTGCATGCTTTTAGCGCCTTTATCAAATATAAGAAAGTTGTAATTTTGTGGATTGGTCTCTGTGTCCTCTATTCTGTACCATTGGTCCACCTGCCTGTTTTGGTACCAGTACCATGCTGTTTTGGTTACTATTGCTCTGTAGTATAGTTTGAAGTCTGGTATCGCTATACCCCCTGATTCACACTTCCTGCTTAGAATTGCTTTTGCTATTCTGGGTCTTTTGTTTTTCCATATGAATTTCATGATAGCTTTATCTATTTCTACAAGAAATGCCGTTGGGATTTTGATTGGCATTGTGCTGAACCTGTAGAGAACGTTGGGTAATATTGCCATTTTGATGATGTTGCTTCTGCCTATTGATGAACAGGGTACATTTTTCCATCTTCTAAGATCTTCTTCTATCTCTCTCTTTAGGGTTCTGTAGTTTTCATTGTATAAATCTTTCACCTCTTTTGTTAGGTTGATTCCCAAGTATTTTATTTTTTTTGAGGATATTGTGAATGGGGTGGTTTTCCTCATTTCCATTTCAGAAGTTTTGTTGCTGATATACAGGAATGCCTTTGATTTATGCGTGTTGATTTTATATCCTGCCACTTTGCTGAATTCATTTATTAGTTCTAGTAGTTTCTTTGTAGACCCTTTTGGGTCTTCTAGGTATAGGATCATATCGTCCGCAAAAAGTGATATTTTAAGTTCTTCTTTTCCTATTTTTATGCCTTTAATTTCTTTTGTCTGTCTAATTGCTCTGGCTAGTATTTCAAGGACTAAATTAAATAGAAGTGGTGAGAGAGGGCATCCATGTCTTGTTCCAGATTTTAGCGGGAATGCCTTCAGTTTTTCTCCATTTAGAATTATGCTAGCCTGAGGCTTAGCATATAGAGCTTTTACAATGTTGAGGTAAGTTCCTGTTATCCCCAGTTTTTCTAGTGTTTTGAACATAAAAGGATGCTGTACTTTGTCAAATGCTTTTTCTGCATCTATCAAGATGATCATATGGTTCTTATCTTTAAGTCTATTGATGTGGTGAATAACATGTATTGATTTCCGTATATTGAACCAACCTTGCATCCCAGGGATGAATCCTACTTGATCATGGTGCACAATTTTTTTGATATGCTTTTGTATTCGATTCACCAGGATTTTATTGAGGATTTTTGCATCTATGTTCATTAGAGATATTGGTCTGTAGTTTTCTTTCTTTGAAGTGTCTTTGTCTGGTTTTGGGATCAGGGTGATGTTGGCCTCATAGAATGAATTTGGAAGAGATCCTTCTTTTTCTATTTCTTGAAATAGCTTGAAAAGTATTGGTATTAATTCTTCTTTGAAGGTTTTGTAAAACTGCACTCTATACCCATCCAGTCCTGGGCTTTTTTTGGTTGGTTGTCTTTTAATGGCTTCTTCTATTTCTTCCTTTGTTATTGGTCTGTTTAAATTGTGTGTGTCTTCCTGACTCAATCTGGGCAGCTCATATGACTTAAGAAATTTATCGATGTCTTCACTGTCTTCTATTTTATTAGAATATAGGGTTTCAAAATACTTTCTAATTATCTTCTGTATTTCTGTAGTGTCTCTTGTGATATTGCCTTTTTCATCCCGTATGTTAGTAATTCGAGTTCTCTGTCTTCTTTTCTTCGTTAGCATGGCTAAAGGTCTGTCGATCTTATTTATTCTTTCAAAGAACCAACTTTTAGTTTTATCAATTTTTTCAATGGTTTTTTTTTTGTGTGTGTTGATTTCATTGATTTCCGCTCTGATTTTAATTATTTCTTGTCTTCTGCTATATTTGCTGTAGTTTTGCTCTTCCTTTTCTACGGTTTTGAGATGTAGTGTGAGTTCATTTATTTGTTGGTTTTTTCTTTTTTTGAGGAATGAACTCCAGGAAATGAATTTCCCTCTTAGAACTGCTTTCATTGTGTCCCATAGATTCCAGTATGTTGTGTCTGAATTGTCGTTTATCTCTAAGAATTTTTTTGATTTTCTCCTTTATGTCTTCTGTAACCCATTGATCATTCAGTACCATATTCTTTGTTTTCCATGTGATGCTGGACTTTTCCTTCCTTCTTTTATCATTGATTTCCAGTTTCATTCCATTATGATCAGATATGGTGCATAGTATTATCTCCACACCTTTATATTTACTAAGAGTTGCCCTATGGCATAGTATGTGATCTATCTTTGAGTAAGATCCATGTGCTGCTGAGAAGAACGTGTATCCACTTGATGATGGTTGATATATTATATATATATGTCGGTTAAGTCTAGGTTATTGATTGTGTCATTGAGTTCTACAGTTTCTTTATTCAGCTTTTGTCTGGAGGATCTGTCTAATGGTGAGAGTGGTGTGTTGAAGTCACCCATAATTATTTTGTTGTGGTCAATTTGACTCTTGAACTTGAGGAGAGTTTGTTTTATGAATGTCGCAGCACCATTATTTGGTGCATATAAATTGATAATTGTTATGTCTTGTTGGTGGATAGTTCCTTTTAACAGGATATAGTGTCCTTCTTTATCCCTTTTGATTAACTTAGGTTTGAAGTTGATTTTATTCGATATGAGTATGGCCACTCCTGCTTGCTTCTGAGGGCCATGTGAGTGGTATGATTTTTCCCAACCTTTCACCTTCAGCCTGTGTATGTCTTTTCCTATCATATGAGTCTCCTGAAGGCAGCATATTGTTGGGTTTGTTTTTTTGATCCAGGTTACTAGCCTGTGTCTCTTGATTGGTGAGTTTAGTCCATTAACATTTAAGGTTACAATTGAAATATGATTTGTACTTCCAGTCATGTTTATTTATTTATTTATTTTAGTTTGGCTAGTTTTTACTTTTTGGTTTTTTTCCTCCCCCTTTACTGAGATACCTCCCGCTGTTGGTTTTGGGCACTATTTTTCCATCCTTCTTCTTGTAGAATTTTTCCCAAAATGCTTTACAGTGCTGGTTTTCTGGCTGCGAATTCTTTTAGCTTTTGTTTATTGTGAAAGATTTTAATTTCATTGTCAAATCTGAAGCTTAATTTTGCTGGATACAGTATTCTTGGTTGGAGACCATTATTTTTCAGCGTTTGAAATACATTGTTACAGGATCTTCTCACTTTCAAAGTCTGTGATGAAAAATCAGCCGTTAACCTAATTGGTTTACCCCTGAATGTAATCTGCCTCTTTTCCCTCGTAGCTTTTAATATTCTCTCCTTGTTCTGTATGTTGGCTATCTTCATAATTATATGTCTTGGAGTTGGTCTATTACAGTTTTGGATGTTTGGGGTCCTGTAGGCTTCCAGGATTTGGCAATCCATTCCATCTTTCATCTCTGGGAAGTTTTCTAGGATTATTTCATTTAATAAGTTGTGCATTCCTTTGGTTTGAACCTCTGTGCCTTCTTCTATCCCAATGACTCTCAAGTTTGGTTTTTTGATGAGATCCCATAACTCTTGGATAGATTGCTCGTGAGATTTAAGCATCTTTTCAGTGTTGACTATACTCTTTTCAAGTTGATAAACTTTGTCTTCATTATCTGATGTTCTGACTCCTACTTGATCTAGTCTATTTGTAATATTCTCGTTAGCGTTTTTAATCTGGTTTATGGTTTCTTGCATTTGTAAAATTACTGTTTGTTTTTTTTTAAGATCTCTATCTCCTGGTAAAGCTCGTTCTTTGCAGTTTGAATTTGTTTGTTTAGTTCGGTTTCAAAATATACTTTCAATTCTTGGATTTGCTGTCTCATGTCTTCTCTAAAATTCCGTTCCATCTGAGTTAGGTATGCCTTGATTTCTTTCCCTGTCCATGTTTCTGATGCTTCTAGGTCCTCCTGTAGATTTAAGTTGTCCTGCATTATCTGTAATCCTTTTTTCCCTTGTTTTTTTCATATTGTTCACGTTACTTTCCAGCTCTGTTTGACTGCTTTGTAACTGCTTTCTCCTATACATTTGTTTTGGCTTTGTTTATCTCTGTTGTCTCTCCTTTGTGGTGGGAGATTATGCCTATAGATGTTGGGCTTTATTGTACTTTAGAGCTGATTCATTCAATTTATAAAGGGCTTCTGGATTTTGTATGCATATAGTGGTTTGGTTTTTGTTCTTAGGACTTTAGGTTAGGTGGTATGCAGGTATAAGGGTTAGTATGTCCTGGCTACTTTAGAAGATTGCTCTACTGAAGGGGGATACTAACCGTCGATTGGATCAGGGTGTTGGTAGAAGCTAGGTATTTAGGAGCACTATAGATGGCCTCGAAACATTCACCTATTTGCATTTAGACAGTTACACGAAATGTAGGACATAATGCTTGGGATGAAAGTTGGGGGGAAGGGGAAGGAAGGTGCTCTTGAAAAGAAAGAAGGAGAGGGAGATAGATAGCATAGAGGAGAATGGAAAGAACAATAAAACTTGGAAGGGGAGAGAGAGAGGAAAAAGGGAGAGAAAAAAAATAAAATGAAATAAGAAATAAAATTAGGTCTTGGAGATCCATTTTCTTCTCTTCCCGTAGGCAAAGCTGTGCCCTCCGGACTGAGTTTTGCCCTCAATGTGTCAACAGCAATCCCTGTAAGGCGGCTCCTGGGAGTCTCTCAATCCTTTTGGTCCAGAGCCATTTCACTTCTACGGCCCCTCCTCCCCTTCCTCCTGCCAGCCAGCCAGGTCCTGCTCACCGGAGGCAGTTCCCCAAGGATTTGGTTACAGTTTCAGCCCCACCGAGTGCTCTATTTCCCTAACGACTGAGCACTCTCTCTGTCATTCATCTAAGCCCCAGTGCTGTGGAGCTGTGGTCTGGGAGTCAATAATTTATTTTTTCCGGACCCCTTTGGTGGGCACACCTTCAGAATCTGGCGGCTAAGACCATTGGTGTCGCCGCTGGTGGTAATAGGAGTTGGGGGTTGAGGATCCCCTCTGCTTCCCTCAGCCCCTACAATCACGACCACTCCGCTGGCGGTAGGAGGAGTTGGGGGTCTGGAGTGTCCTCTGTTTCCCTCCGCCCCTACCGTCACGCCCTCTCAGTTGGCGGTTGGGGGAGTTGGGGGTGGGGAGTCTTCTCTGCTTCCCTCTGCCCCTACAATCACGCCCACGTCTCTGGCAGTAGGGGGAGTTGGGGGTCAAGAGTCCTTTGGCCCTTACGGTCATGCCCACGGAGAGATTTTGAAGTTTCCCGGTTGTTTGTATCTGGTGTGGGTGGGAGTCACACACCTGCTAAAGTAGATTCCGCTGGGAAGGAATCTCTTGGCCAAACTTTGGTGACTTCCCCTCTCTGCTATGGCGGGCCCCTGGCTCCTTGCTGGAGTGTCCGAAGGGAGGGGTGGAACTGGCTTGTCTCTGGTCTGACACAATCTCTGGTTTTAGTTCCCAGTTCGCTATTTCATAAAGGCTTGGTTAGATTCCCTTCATGTCATCTGGGGGGGGTAGGAGCCGTTTGCCAGGTGGGCGGGGCCGTTAGCAGAGCCGGGAGGGCACGGGCCATCTGCCGGGCCAGGCGGGACACCTCTCGCTGCCCCAGGCTGCCGGGGCCGCTTGTAGAGCCGGGCAGCTGCGGCCGTGTGGCTAAGCGCTGGGTGGGCAGGGTGGCCGTTCGCATAGTGGGCGGGGCCGCCAGAAGAGCCGGGAAGGTGGGGGCAGTCTGCCGGCGGGCGGGGGCCCTTCTCGCCGAGCTGGGCCGCCGGGGGCTGCTCGTAGAGCTGGGCAGCTGCGGCCGCGTGGCTAAGAGCTGGGCAGGCGGGGTGGCTGTTTGCAGAGCGAGAGCGGGCCCCCAGGAGAGCCGGGATGGCGGGGGCCGTCTGCCGGGTCGGGCGGGGACACTTCTCGCCGCGCCGCTCCCGGCTGCCGGCCGCTTGCAGAAGTGGCCGGTGGCCGTGGGATTGGACCTCTGCGCCTGTGTGGCCGGCCAAGATTCACTTGTCTGGGACAAACTGTCACTTCTAATAAACTTACTAATTCCCGGCAGGTCTCCTTTTAACGGGATTTTGCTAGACGTTCCTCTGTAGGTAGAATGTAGCTGTTTTAATGGGTCTTTCTGATCTCGTTAATGTGGAGATATTGAAATTGCTGCTTCCTCCCCGGCCGCCATGTTGGATTCCCCCGAGGGTATTTCTTAATGCTTATTATTATTTCAAACTAAAATCTGCTCAACCAATTTTTCCACATAATTCTGCCTGGGTAAATTAAACCAAATAAAATCAAATGTAAGAGGAGGAATTATCATCATTTGCAGACACTAAGATTCTCAATCTGCAAGACCTGTGCTTAGTGGACATTTGCTATTCTTACCGCCCAATATCCTTTTCCTCTTCTTGAAAGTACCCCAGTTACCATTTGAACAACTACCCTCTTTCCTCTGGATATTGGCTGTAATTGATCCACAGTTTGCTCTGCACTGTCCTCATATAACTCAGGTATGGAAGGAATGTGATCCAAGACAGGTCTTACTGGAATCTAAACCTTTAGCACACAGTCAGAGACCAAAAATTGTAGAATCTATTCATTTCAGCAAAGATATTCTCACCAGATTGTTTCCACTAGAAGAGAATTCTTGTAATTCCTGTTTTTTAGCTCAGTTGCTATTTATTTTCAATATTATTTTCTTAATATTATAATTAATTTTATAAACTCTAAATATCCTTTCAATGAGCTACTTTTTGTTAGCCAAGATAAGATTTTACCAGTGCAACAAAATACCCTAACGGATGCCCCAAGATCCTAGATTTTAAAAGTTTGTTAAGGGAAATAAGAATGTTTAATGTGATAGCTAATTTCAAATAAATACATAAAAATTAATATTTTTCTATATGGCAACAATAATCAGTTAAAGAAATAATAGGAAAAACATTCTATTAAAATTATCATCAAAATATGAAAGACATAGATATAAGTACTAACAAAATGGTTTGGAACATGAAAAAAAATAAACCCTAAAATGATACTGGAAAAACTACAGGTTTTGCATATGGAAAGAAATCTTTGATGTCAGATCTTTTCAAATTATTCTGTATAAATTCCAGCAATAACTCTTTTCTAACTATAAACATGAGCATTTCTCAAGGTTTGTTCGTGGCTTCTCCCTTCTCCTCAGTCCGCCTGCTTTTCCTGAGAAATCTCAGTCAGGCTCTTTTTCCAGAGCCACCATTTTGCCAGTGAACATCAATTTCTCCTCTTTGACACCTTTCTTTTAAGCAATGGCAATTTTCCTACACATGCTTTCCTTTTGGATGTCCCAGAGGTAGCTCTTACCTAACATCTGTAAATGAACTTATATTCTCCCTGCCCTCAACCATCACTACCCATGTAGGTACTAAAGCCAAGAGCAGAAGAATTCCCCTCATCATTTCATTTTCCCTTATAATCCACATCCCATGAATCACCAAATCTTGGTTGGTTTTACCTCTGAGTGTTGCTAAAATACGCCCACTTCCTCCCACCCCTATCACCAGCATACTCCTTCAAGCCTGCTCCATTAGAGGCCCCCTATTGTTCTCCTTCCATCCATCCATGCCCCTGTCTACGTTATTATCCAATTAGCAAGCTTTAAAGTTGCATATCTCATCACTTCTCTCCCAGTCTTGAAACCCTTCAGTGGTTCATTCCTTAGAACAAAGACAAAAAATTCCTTAGCATGAATTATAGGGCCCATCCTGGTGCAGTTCCTGACAATTATCCTAACTCCACCCCATTTTTTCATGCTCCATATATATATAATCTCTCAGGTCCTTAATTATAGGCTTTAAAAATTTTGCACATGACATTCTATCATCTTTCCCATAATCCCCCCTTCACCTAGATAACTTCTACACAGCCTTCATCTGGGAGCTTTCAAGTTGCCCTGTTTATGACACAGCCTCATGTCTGAAAATTTCACCTTATTTGTAATAATTACCCTTCCAGTGGCTCTCTGCCTTCCTAGACCACAGGTTTTGTTCAGGCGAGGTACAGATCTTGTTTACCATTCTTTTTCAAAAAGGTGGAATGTGCTGAGCACAATATATACTTTAACTGCTTCACTAGGAGACACAGAAATGTTTAAAAGTATTTTAGAAAAGGAAAGGTATAGTACTATTTTTGAGATGTAACAAATAAGCAGAGATTTATGATACAATGAATGTATAAATAGACATGTTCCCAGCTATGAGTAACAGACACCTGAAAAAGACATTAGGGATTTTGCTTTTTTTTAAAAATTTTATGTTATGAGGAAACTTCATATAGGAAATCCACACACTCAGACAGAGGGAGAAAAAGAGAGAATCTTTTACCAAAACAACTTTTTCAGGCCCAAGGAGAGATTTTCTGCAATCCCAAGTACCCCTGGTTTTTGTCTACCTTATTCTTCCGCAAAAATCTGGGCCAAGACCTATGAACTGCTCATATTGTACAGTGAATAATCAAAGAGACTCCTCCCAGAACTGCTGCAAGAAACAAACAAACAAAATTAACAAAAGGCCTATGAAGAGCACATGACCGAATAATATTGCCATGAAGAAGAAGATATATACCACCATGGATTCCAAGAAATGGATGGCCCACATAGTTTTTATGTATATTTAGAACTTACGGCATGAAGACTTAAAGAACTGTTATGATCGGAATATGACATGTCCTGTGAAAGCTCCTGGATTAATGCAGGGATGTTTGGAGGTGAAATGATTGGAGAGCTGTAACCTAATCAGTTCATTTTGGTTTGAATGGATTGGGAGGTATGTAGGGCAGGTGGAGCATAACTGGAATAGGCGGGTCACCGAGGGCTTACGCTAGAAGGCTGATCTTCCCCTGGCCTCTTGCCCCATTTCTCTTTATGCTACCTGATCCTACCACGAGCTGAACAGCTTGTCTCCACTGGGCCCTTCCATTATGATGTGCTGCTTCATCTTAGGCTCAGAGCAATGAAGTCGGCAGTCTATAGACTAACACCTCTGAAACCCTGAGCCCCAAATAAACTTTTCTTCCTCTAAATTGTTCTTATTGGGTGTTTTGGTCACAGCAATGAAAAAAAACAATTAAAATACGAAATAATACAACAAGATGATGAAAAATGAATAGGCAGTGCTCAGGAAAGAGTAGGAAGTAAAAATCGAAATGAAGGTCATATTGACAACAGAATAAAGGAGAAAAGATACATATAAAGGCAAAGCACACACACACAAAGAGGACACATATGCACACACTTTTTCTGAAGAACGATTTTTAGGTTCCCAGCATAACTGAGAGTGAAGTAGCGGTCTCCCCCCAACACACAGCCTCTCACACTGTCAATATCCTGCATCAGAGTGGTACTTTTGTTACCATTAGTGAAGCAACATTGACACATCATCATCACTCAAAGTCCTTAATTTACATTTGGGTTCACTATTGATGTTGTTCATTCTATAGGTTTAAATTATTTAAACATGTGTCTACCATTATAGGATCACACAAAATAGTTTCCATTACCCTAAAATCCTTTGTGCTCAGCCAATTTGTCCTTCCCTCTGCTCTAACGCCTGGAAACCACTGATATTGTTTTACTGTCTCCATAGTTTTCTTTTCCAGAATGTCCGTTAGTTGGAATTTTACAGTATGCAGGCTTTTCTGTTTGGCTCATGTGTTAGTCAGCTTTTGGTTGCTGTGACCAAAATACCCAACAAGTTAGAGAATGAAATGTTTATTTTGGCTCATGGTTTCAGAGTTTCTGTCCTTGGTTGGCTGACTCCATTGCTCTGGACCTGAGTAAGGCACAACATCGTAGCGCAAGGGCCTGGTAGAGGAAAGCTGCCCAGCTCATGGTAGCCAGGAAGCAGAGACAGAGTAAGATGCCAGAGACAGAATATAAATCCCAAAGGCATGACCCCAGTAACCTGCTTCCTCTAACCACATCCTACTTGCTTATGGTTGCCACAGAGTTAGTTCATTCAAATTGTTAATCCATTAAATGAATTAAAACACAGATGAGTTATAACTCTCATTATCTAATCATTTTACTTATTTTTTTATTGATTGTTCAAAACATTACAGAGCTCATGATATATCATCTTTCATACATTAGACTCAATTGGGTTTTGAACTCCCATTTTTACCCCAAATACAGATTGCAGAATCACAACTGTTACATACTCACATTATTACATAATGGCATATTAGTGACTGTTGTATTCTGCTACCTTTCCTATCCCCTACTATCCCCCCTCCTCTCCCCTCCCCTCCCATCTTCCCTCTCTACCTCCTCTGCTGTTGTTCAATTCTCTCCCCTTTTTTTCCCCCTTCCCCCTTGCCCCTCATAACCTCTTATAATTTTGTGTATCATTGAAGGTCTCCTACCATTTCCATATGCTTTCCCTTCTCTCTCCCTTTCTCTCCCCACATTCGTCTTTGTTTACTGTTAGTCTTTTCCTCATGCTCTTCCTTCCTGTTCTGTTCTTAGTTGCTCTCTTTATATCAAAGAAGACATTTGGCATTTGTTTTTTAGGGTTTGGCTAGCTTCACTTAGCATAATCTGCTCTAATGCCATCCATTTCCCTGCAAATTCTATGATTTTGTCATTTCTTAGTGCTGCATAATACTCCATTGTGTATAGATGCCACATTTTTTAAATCCATTCATCTATTGAAGGGTATCTAGGTTGGTTACACAGTCTAGCTATTGTGAATTGTGCCGCTATAATCATTGATGTGGCCGTATCCCTATAGTGCGCTCTTTTAAGGTCCTCAGGGAATAGTCCGAGAAGGGCGATAGCTGGGTCAAATGGTGGATCCATTCCCAGCTTTCCCAGGAATCTCCATACTGCTTTCCAAATTGGCCTCACCATTTTGCAGTCCCACCAGCAGTGTACAAGTGTACCCTTTTCTCCACATCCCTGCCAACACTTATTGTTGTTTGACTTCATAATGGCTGCCAATCTTACTGGAGTGAGATGGTATCTTAGGGTGGTTTTGATTTGCATTTCTCTGATTGCTAGAGATGGTGAGCATTTTTTCATGTACTTGTTGATTGATTGTATGTCCTCCTCTGAGAAGTGTCTGTTCAGGTCCTTGGCCCATTTGTTGATTGCCAATCAAAATCCCAATGGCATTTCTTGTAGAAATAGATAAAGCAATCATGAAATTCATATGGAAAAACAAAAGACCCAGAATAGCAAAAGCAATTCTAAGAAGGAAATGTGAATCTGGAGGTATAACGATACCAGAGTTCAAACTGTACTACAAAGCAATAGTAACAAAATCAGCATGGTACTGGTACCAAAACAGGCAGGTGGACCAATGGTACAGAATAGAGGACACAGAGACTAATCCACAAAGTTACAACTATCTTATATTTGATAAAGGGGCTAAAAACATGCAATGGAGGAAGGATAGCATCTTCAACAAATGGTGCTGGGAAAACTGGAAATCCATATGCAACAAAATGAAATTGAATCCCTTTCTCTCGCCATCCACAAAAGTTAACTCAAAATGGATCAAGGAGCTAGATATCAAATCAGAGACGCTGCGTCTGATAGAAGAAAAAGTTGGCTCCGATCTACATATAGTGGGGTCGGGCTCCAAATTTCTTAATAGGACCCCCATAGGCCAAGAGTTAATAACAAGAATAAACAGATGGGACTTACTTAAACTAAAAAGTTTTTTCTCAGCAAGGGAAACAATAAAAGAGGTAAATAGAGAGCCTACATCCTGGGAACAAATTTTTACCCCTCACACCTCAGATAGAGTCCTAATATCCAGAATGTACAAAGAACTCAAAAAATTAATCATTTTACTTATAAACATTCTTGTATTAACCCAAAAAATTGGGGGGCACACCTCATATTGAAGTTATAATAGCTTCTTTCACTTAGTAACGTACATTTCAGGTTTCTCCTTTGCTTTCATGGATTAATAATTGATTTATTTTGAGTGCTGAATAATATTCCAAGGTTTGGGTATGCCATAGTTCATTTATACATTCACCTACTGAAGAATATGTCAGGTGCTTTCTAGTTTGGGCAACTATGAATGAAACTGCTATAAACATTCAGGCCAGGGTTTTTATATGGACATAAATTCTCAACTCACCCAGGTAAATACCAAGCATTTTTATTGCTGGATCATGTGGTAAGAGTTATATTTAGTTTTAGAAGGAACCACCAAACTGTCTTCCAAAGTGACTACAATACTTCATATTCCCACCAACAATCAATGAGAGTTCCTGTTGCTCCACATTCTCACCAGCATTTGATGGTGTCCATTTTGGATTTTTGCCATTCCCCATTGTAGTTCATTCAAATGACTTCTTAGTTCCAGGACTTATCAGTTTCTTTAGAATTTCTACACAAACTGTCCTGTCATCTATAAGCAAATATAGCTTTCTCTCCTCCTTTTCAATTTGTGTACCTTTTATATCGTTTCTTGTCATATTGTATCACCTAGAACTTCTAGGATCTTGTTGATGAATGATTGATTGATTGATCCTGGTTGATTCAATGTCTTTAATAGCTATAGGCCTTGATTGATTCATTGTCTTTAATAGCTATAGGCTTACTTAGATGGTCTATTTCATCTTGTATTTTTGGCAAACCATGTCTTTCAACAAATTAGTCCATTTAATCTAGGTTCTCAAATCTGTGGACAAAGAGCTGTTTGTAGTATTTCTTCATTATCCTTTCACTGTCCCTGGGACCTGTAGTGATGTCCCATTTTTCTTTTCTTAGTAGTTTGTGTCCCCTTCTTTTCCTTAACTGGCTCAAAGCTTGTCAATTTTACTGATCTTTGCAAAGAATCAGAATTTGGATTCATTGACCCCACTCCCAACCACCTATGGATTTCCTATTTTCAATTTAATTTATTTCTGCTCTAATTTCCATTATTTTGGATATAATTTGATCTTTTATTTTTTTTTTAATTTCCTAAGGTGAAAGCTCAGATTGTTGATTGTAAATCTTTCTTTTATAGATCTTTATTTAGATCATTAACTGTTATAAATTTCCTTCTTAAATACTGTTCTCACTGCCTCCCACAAATTTTGATAGGTTGTATTTTCATTTAGTTCAAATTTTAAATTTCTTTTGAAACTTCTTCTTTGAATCATGCATTACTTAGGAGAGTACTGTTAAAAATCTTTTGGGATTTTTTTCAGCAAAACTCTTAATTATAGAGCCATAAAGACTGGTAGTGTCCAATATTAATAAAGATATTGGTTAAAAGAGTTTTATGCACTGTGAGACTATAAATGGGCATGGTAGTTTTGGAGTACACTTTGGTATTCTGTCCCAAAAGTAGAAATTTTAATGTACATTTTTTATGATCCAAAAAAGCAAAAATTAGAAAGAACCCTAATGCTCATAAAAATGCAATACTATCAGGAGAAACTAAGTTGCAGTAAAAACAAAAAACAAAACAAAACACAAAAACCTCACAAAATCCCACTGGAAAGACAGAAAATGCTTATTACCTGATCATGACAATCATTAGGCTATTCAAACATTCATGAAGTGAGAGGTGACCAGGAATTTATTCTACACACTCAAGGTCCCAGGCTGATGAATACTTCTTATGATTCTGCCACTTCTTGACTTCGCAGGTCAAGTTGGGAAGGGAAGATCTAGAAAATAGCATGGGGGCTTTTTACATGATCAACTTGGAAATGATACATGCTATACACACTCATAGTCCACAGGCCATGACTAGTGATATGGACCTGCCTAAGAGAATCGTAGTTTTCCAGTAGTCCAGGAAGGAGGTGCAAACAAAATATTGGTGAGCTTGAATAATCTCCAGTTCAACTGTACAGTAAGGTAGATGCATATTCACTAACCTTGGACATATCTCTAAAATATATTATCAAATGAAAATATCAAATACAATGTATATAGATAACCCTGTTTGATTAAAAAGAAACATTCTCACATGTTTCTGGATAATGTGTTTAGATATTAAGTTTACTTTTTATTTTTCCTTGTTTTATTCCATTCCTTTCTTCTACTTCAAACAGATCAAAGGCTCTGTGTTTCCCATCGTGGGGAAGAATACAGCAAGATGGAGCAGAAAAAGAGACTCCAGAATTTAGAGCTCTGTCCAGAGAGATATTCTGGCTTCATGTCTCACATAGCCACTTCCCTACTGCACAACTGTCTTTGACAGCTCAATAGTCTCTTCTGTAAACTGACTGTTCACCCTTTGTTCCTTATCTCAGTATATCACATCCCCCATGCATCTGGTGGTCACATCTTGGTAAAAGTGACAGTCCCCTGACACCTCTTGAATCTATCCATCCTCTTTTCCAACCTCCACTGCCACCTTCACCTTTCCTATCAGTGTGACAGTCTCTGACCTTGTCTTTTGCCATCAGTCTTCCTTCTGTTCTTTATTCAGAAGTATAAACCAGACTGTTTAATTTGAATACTTTGACTTGTTCATCACAATTCTATGACTCCTCGAGTCATCGTGCCTGCCTTTCAAGCCTGATTCTCAGTCTATACTTGCCCTTCTTGCTTTCTTTCAAAGCTTTTACACTTCTTGCCTGAAATTCCTATGTGCCTATGCTAGAAACGAGCCCATTTTTCTAATGGGTTGTTCAAAGTACACTGACTACCAGACTGGCTGCACATTTCAAAAGCACCTCTGTGTAATGCAGACTCAAGATAAGAGGCTTTGAGGGAAGAGTTCCCATCCGAACCCAGAGCCTTGCTAAATCACCTTTTGAAGTTCATCCTTCTTCTTGTCTTCCTCATCCCTTTTGTTTTCCTGTAATGATATCTGTCATGATGTTGTTTCCTTTAGAACTCTAAATATGATTTGTAATTTTATTCTTGAATTATTTTCTTCCTTATTCCTACTAAATCTAAAGCTTCATTGAAGATCTTGCTTGTCATATTTACAGTACTGTCATATGGACTTAATATAGAGAGGGCTCTTGAAAAATTTAGGTATGAATAAGTTAAAGAGGAGAGTAACTATTACACCTAATTAAGATCTTATGGTTCTCAATCAAAGATCATTTAGTAAGTGGAACCATATTTCTAGTTTTGTTCTAGTCACTAGGGTTCTAAAATGCAGATGGAAAACACAACATTACCTTGCATTTGAAGAATCTAGACTCTGTCTTGGGACATAGGCATGTCTGCAATAACATGAGCATTATACAGGGCAGCTCATGCCCCCATTCATGACATCATTTTGTCTTGTATTATTTTTACTGCATTAATTTATTTGAAAAATGTATATAATACATTTATCTCTCATCAAGAAATTCATAATCTGGGAAGCCAATACAGATAAACACATATAATGAGTTATGGATTACAGTGTAATGAAAATAGAATTAGGCATCAAATAATGCTATAGACAATAGATATTATACCCCCAGTTTTTCCTCTGAGATTGTTTCCTTGTGTGCAACAGTCATTTTTCTTATATGTATCGGCTCAGCACCCTGAAATCATTGTCATAGAGAAGTCTGAAGTTTTGGTATGAAAAAGTGGTTAAAATGCAATTGATGAAATGGGGAACAGACTAAGATTAGTGGATGTGTGGGTCAGGATAGTAAGGGAGGTGGTGCGGCTATGGAGTGCAACAGGAGAGATCAATGTTAATATGGGTATGTTATATTATTGTCTAGATATTACCCTTTGGGGAAACTAGGTAAAGAGCACAGGAGATCTCTCTATATTATTTCTTACAATTCCATGTGAATCTACAATTACCTTAAGAGAGAAACTTTGATAATGATAGTAATATTATAAACAATTGAATAATAGAAGCTCATGAGTCTATGTTAATATAAATAATAAACAAATAAATGGGAGAAGACAAAGCTTCTTCTCACAAAGGAATGCTTACTAATCAATTTGGAATAGAATTGGAAATTTATCACTTGAAAATCATTAGAATAATGATTGATGCATCCAAGAAATATAAACAGATGTGAAAACTAGACAGTAAAATTTGGACAGGATATTTCCATAGTCCGAAGTACTTCTCTACAAAGTGCTATTACAAGGGAAAAAAGAGTTATCTTCACAATGGAGAAACCTGACAGACAGTACTTTAATGAAATAATTCAAGTTCACATCACCAGTTCCTAAAGAGATCAACATGAGCTGCTTGACAGGATACAGTGAGAACTGTAGCAGCACAAGTCTTACTATATATATTTATATACTATAAATACTCTGAACCTAATAGTAAGGAAATGTCAGAAAAACCCAAACTGAGGGGCATTCTACAACATGACCTGTGATGTTTAAGTGACAAGGCCGTAAGGGTTGAGAGAAGTGTGAGGAACTGCTCAAAGACTGAAGACAGGAGAGAGAAGACAACTAGATAAGAATCCAGTTCAGATCTGGAGTCTTCGCTTTAAAGCACAGCTGTACATAAATTGGTGAAACACTAATGTGGTCAGTCTGTAGATGAAACGGCATGTTCTGTGTCAGCGTTAATTTCCTGATATTGATGGTTGCATCGAGGTTCTGAACCAAAATGTCCTTATCTGAAGAAAGAACATAGTATTTAAAGGTGTTGGAGTATCATGCTGTGGTGAAGGCGATCCCCCACTCACTGTCTGACAGGGTCACAGTGAGAATAAGTGCTGGCAAACCTGCACTGGTTGGTGGGAAACCGAAACCATGAGACCCTTTTTTATGTAATTGGGATTTTTCATTTTCATGCTTATGTTTCTGACAGGAGGCATGAGTATGTTAAATGCCAAACAAATTAAATTTCAGATGGCTAGAACATACCAGGTAGTTCATGCCTTGAAGGCTGTTCTACTACCCCTCAGCATATCAAGGACAAAGTAGAAGGCTGTTCTTCTATCTCAGTACATTGAGGACAAATCTGATAATGGACAACAATTATCCTCTGAAAGGTCATGAGAATTTTAGGCACCACATTGATTATGTCAACTAGAACCCAAGCTCATATTTCCGGCCTCTTAGGAAAACCTAATCATTATGCTTATTTTACAAAGCCCACCATATGTAGCCTCATTCTTTATTGAGGAAAGTTATATTATACACTTAGGAAAGTTAAAACATATAAAGATATATTCTTCTCTTTTTATAAACCCCTTTTTACTTTACATAGGGATTTATGATGAGCATAATTAATATTGGCGGAAAGTGGACTGATGTTTAGGACTTACTTTCTATTGAGAAAGATTATAAAGATATGAGAACTAGTGCACCTTGACTGAGAAACAAAGAAACTCTTTGAGAAAGCAGCTCAACCAGTTTTATGAGAATAAATTTAGGAATTAATTAAAGTAGCTTTATAAGATATATTTTTAGAATAATGTTAGAAATATTATCCTATTTAGAATTTTGGTTTAGAAATTCTTAAGTTTTTAGTATGGGTTTTTGTTTTCAGAATGATTTATAAACTTTAGGATATTTTAAGTATAAGATTTAAGGGGACTTTTTTAGATGGGAATTTTAGATTAGAAATAAAGGTGTACTTTAAACTTAAAGGTTAATGATAGGTTAGGAGACTTAGAGTCTGGTTACGTAGTTTGGCATTAGTTAATAAGAAAATAGCATATCTTGGGGAAAAAAGTAAATCTTGGGAAAATCTGAAAAAAAATGTAAATTAGTGATGCATTTTATTAATGATTCTGTACTTTTAATAATTAAATAACTAAAGGTCATATCCTGGAAAAATGTAAATTAATGTTACATTTTTTTGTACTCCTAAATTATGGTTAAGGAAATGTCATGTCTTGGCAAAAGTTTTAAATTGTATAATCAATGACGTATTCTGAATTTCTAATGATGAAAAAAATTGTAATAAAAGATGATCCAGAGAAAGCTGCATTAGAGCTCTCTCTCTGGAGATTGCTCCAACGGAACGACTCCTGTCTCATCTTTTTGCGGATGCCACTCATCCTTCAGGACTCCCTGGACCCCGCTAGGGCAGGACCCCAGCAATGCTGTCTACCTACAGTTGAACAATTCTGTACCCTTTCAGAATTTCACGGTTACAAATTCTGTCAATCTGGCAAGCTTTTCTGTAAGTTTGAGATCGTTTCAAAATAAAGATTATTTTTAGTTATAAAAATAATTCAACTGAGAATTGTCTGTCATAGATGGCTGGATTAAGAGATCTTGTACCAAATTGGTCATTAGTCTTGCAATGGAGTTTCAAAGTCATGTGGACAGAATGATTGAAAATGGAATCCTCGAAATCAAGGGTTGGTAAACTTTTTCTTTAAAGGGCCAAATAGGAGACATTTTAGATTTTGAGGGCCATAAAGTCCTAATCACAACTCAACTCTACCAGTATAGTATAAATGCAGCCATAGACAATAAACTAACCTGAGCCTTTATTCTAATAAAACTTTATGAACACCGAAATTTAAAGTTCACATAATATTTGTTGTCACAAAACATTTTCCCACTTAAAAGCAAAAATCTGTCCTTAGCTCAAGGGTCATATAAAAATAGGTGAATAGGGCTGATGGGCCTTATAATGTGAATTATTTTAGTATTTAAATGGTTTTACATGTTCTATCATTAAACAGCATAATAAAAAATAATCTGTGAATATGAGCCTTAAAACTTTAGAGAATTTGCTAGATAGCTAGAAGGTGAATGGGGTCTGATCAGGTAGATTCATGACACATCTGGCTCCTAATGTCACACATTTCTTCCAGCAAGTGGTGCCTAATTTCAGCCCAGTCACAAGCTGCCTCAACTTAACCCACAGCTAAACCCGTATGAGAGTTCCAGTGAAGTTCACTTGGTGTTCAAAAAATAAGTGATTTGTTTCAAAAGGGTTTTCCATAAAAATGGTCTGCTTACCTCAGTATAGTGAAGGGACATGATTGATACATTTCTGCACACTCCGGAGTTAAAGGGAGGGTCTAGACACAATATTACAAAGTTATAATATTTCAGAAATTTGAGAGTCAATTGGAATATATTAGAAGGAAGGTGAATAATAGAACCCAAAGCAATAGTTAATTGGGAAAGAAAAAAGATGGATAATTCATTAATTATGTAACAGACGTTAGGTAAGATTTACAGTCTAGAAAATCATGATTTCACTAATTAAAAGGAAAAAAAGGGAATATGTGAGGGGTGACTAATTGGTAAAGAAGAGTTCAAAGACATTTGATTTCTAACAATTTTCCACCTACCCAAATTTAAAGATTGAAAATTCTCTTCCAAATAACTCACTGGGACATTATAAATATTTATCTTTTTTTCCAACACCTTAATGATACACTGAGTGATAATATTATAATAGACATATCATTGGAAGAGATATCACTTTTGACATTAGTCATTGAATCCTTGAGCAGAAAGTCCACTGACTTTATAAACTCCGAGTGATAGAAGTGAAAGGTTTTTATTTTATAAAGTTGTCAAAGTTTCTATAAAATCAGAGTTTTGTTTTGTTTTTTGACTCCCTCAGTTATCCTGCTGATGTAAAGTACAGTACTAACACATTGTCTTTCCTTTCATGGAACAGAAATCCCAATCTCTGAGGCACTGGAAAGACTATTACTCAGATTGAAAAAAGCAGTTCTGATCAAAGGATGTGGTTTTGCCTCTCGAGTAGAAATGAGCAGATAACATCCTTGTCCTTCTGTTACTGAAAGCAATTTAAGAGATTTCCTGAGAAATGGGAAGTGCCACTCAAAGATCTGAGAAATGTGACTGATGAAAATGAGCAATGAGTGCAAACTATTAACAATGATGTGTTGGTCAACTAAATTCAGGGACAGACCAGAGGAAGTACTGAATTTTATTGTTTAATAAATTTTAACCCTTTGGAAAAATTTCTCATTTGACATCAAGTCATATTTATGCAGACATTTGAATAAAGTTTATCTACCCATGGGGGGGGGAAGAAAGCAGTTCTGGTGGGGGAGGGGGAATGGGCTGGCTTCACCACAGAGTCCTTTATCCCTGGCAGCTGGGACATAAAGGAGCTCACAGAGGGAAGATACTGTGCTATGCAGGCGAGAAAACTCAAAAAAGACAAGCAACACAGATTAGAGCCACACGTGACCAAACACAGATTGAGAATGATTTATTAGAGTCCAATTAGTATGCTTTTAATCTCAAATAGTCCATATTTCCTCCATAAAAATAGGCACATCAGTAAAAGTCCAAGTTCACTTCTTTCACTTCTTCCAGTATAAGATGTTCTGTACTTTTGGTAAAGTATGTGCAACCAACACCTTTCTGCTGACTGGTTCCCCACATTCTTTTCACTGTGGGCACTTTTCAAGTCTATCCTCTCAAGTGCTGACCACGCACAAACCGACTCCCTCCTTCCAAGACAGTCAGTCTTCTTCGGGAGTTCTTTCTCTTAGACGTCCTCCTGACTTCCCCATACCTGCTTCAAGATCATGTTACTTCCTCATCACTTGTTACAACAAACTGATGCCATCACTTCTTGACCTTGAGAATGTATTAAACGGGTGTCACCTAAGATGGCAGCAGGTGAATCCTGGAGAATACACAGTGGCCAAGTCACATATGGACACACTCAATCCCTTTGCTATATAGACAGAAGGGCCCCAAGCTACATAACACACCAATCCTTTATTCACTCAGCACATTTTATTTCTTTGCATTTTCTTTAATTCTACATTACATTTGTGGCCACCAAAAGAGGAAAAAAAAATGGTTCCTTAGCAAACTTTGGAATTGATAGGTAGGGTGTCTTGGTTATTGTAACACTTGAATGTTCCTAATCCATCTTGTGATATGAATAAAAGTCATCTCAACTAAAGTAACCACTGCATTTCTTTTGTAAGAAGATAATTTAACTGGCTTTCCTCACAATTGCTACCATGTGCTACAAAAGCAGGAAACCCCTTTTTATAAAAGGTAAAAGCATAAGAAGATACTTCACATTTTTTTAAAAAAATCCTTCATGGGAATAGGTCCCAAGTAAATAATCAATTATATGGACAAAGTTTTATGTACACATTTTTTTTGCAACTTTATAATAGTGAAAATTAGAAATAACGTAAATAGTCAACAATATGGGATTGGTTAAATGAACCGAGTTGCATCCATTAAATGGAATATTATGTAGTCACTAAAATATTTTTGTTAAAAATTTTAATGCCATAGTAAAATCTGACAATTCTGCAGTTTAAAAAGCTAGTTTTAAATGTTTACAGTACAATCCCAATTACATAAAAAAGTATACAATATACACATAGGCATACGTGGGAGAACTGTTAAAGAATGTTACTTCTGGATTGTGATATTATTGGTAATCATTTTTTTCCTTTTTTACACATTTATGCAATTTTCAAGTTTTCTACAACAATTATGTATTATTTTATAACCCAGAAAAAATGGGCTATTAAAAATTTCCTCTGATGTACTGGCAATAAGAATGTACTTGTATATTTTAAATATGCAGAAAAAAATCATTGTGCTTTGTCTTCTATGACTTTAGAGTACATATTCTTTTGGCAATAAACTGATATTCCCTGTTTTATACTTGTCACAACACTTTAATAAAAACGTAATATTGTGATTAGAACATTGTTTCTTTCATAGTCTAAACAAATACTGGTTTTGACAACTAGGTTCTTCTATTTCCTAGAAGATTTAAAATTAGTATTCTTTTGTCTTTTTAAGTAAAGCATACTGCATACATACATTACATGCATGCTTTCTAAATAAAAAATGATAATTCTAATTTACAATTTTCATACATAGGAAAAAAATGAAATTATGGTAGTTTAATAGTCTATAGTCTTATCCATCACAAACATGCTGATAGACATAAATGTGTTTATTAAATGAAATGCATCTTGAAAAATAAAAAAGGAAAGGCTGTATGTAAATGAAGTTGTAGATTCAATTTGTCAGAATTTATTCTGACTTGCACCAAACCACACAGAATCTTTTCAAGTCTAGTTAGTGTCGTCTGAATGGACACTCCAGAGTCCATTTCTCAATTCCATTGCAGGAACTCTACTTTCTACCTTCAAAAGGAATGGGGTCAGGATGAGGGTTGTCACATAAACTAATTTTCAATATACATCAAGTCTCCTGGGGTCTAGGAACAAATACTGCCATTGGTTAGTGTTTAAGTACCAGAGTCTCTTTCCCTCCTCTCTCACTCCCCACCCTGCCTGGCAATCGGGTGTGGGGAGGCCGTTCATCTCTCCATAGAGGACAGCTGGCTTTGCATCTTAGTTTCCTTTCTAAACCACTGAGTGGTCATTGCTGTGAACTCCAGCCAAGATGGTGTGGTTGAGGGAGGAAGCCGAGCGGTCTGAGCCTTCCGTGGGGCCATTGGTGTTCTCGTTGCGCTGACAACAGAGGATCTGTCTGAAGGTGGCACTCATCTCCTTGTCCCGGTAGGAGTAGATAATGGGGTTCATGGCAGAGTTGAATTCGGCAAGGAGGAGGAAAAATTTCTCATAAGCCAGAACGTCGCACTGTGGACAACACACATCTAGCAGTAACAAGACCAATCCCGGAGTCCAGCAGATGATGAAGGCACCTATGAGGACAGGGTGAGAGACCAGAGGATTAAAAAAAGAGAATAAAAAATTATGAAATGATTTCAGTTCAATATGAAAATACTGAGCTTGGAAGTCACTAATCATCAAAAAAATAATGATAAAATAATTGACTTAGTAACATTTCATTAATTCATATCCTGCTAAAATTGAGTATGGAGACAATGATGGTGATTATTTTTAGTAAAACACAAGTTTGATAAGCAACTGAGATATTCAGGATCTACCATCTCTTATAAAGACATGGTTCTTAATAGCAATGGAGCATTTTCAGGCAAAAGATATGACAAATGTCCTTTAATGTGTAGCTAAGGCACACTTTCTGATTTCAGTTTGCCTGGGCTCAAGTGCTTGCTTAGCTGTTTAATGAACTGGGTAAACTTAGGTGAATTACTTTTTCACCCCACTTTTTTCATCTGAAAAATAGAGATGATTATATTTTACCACACGAGATTTGTTGTAAGAATTAAATGAATGTTAAGAAAATAATTGCCTATATAAATTTACAGTGACAATAATAATATTGTTATTACCTGCTCAGTTAAATGGTCCTGGTTGAAAATAATAATTTTCAAGCACAGAATGTACATTTTATTTTTATTCAGCAATCATTTATAGATTGCTTGATATATGCTTTCCAAATAACAACTCACTTAATCTTTACAACTGCCATATAACATTTTGACTAATAAACACCTTTGTACTGAAGAAGAAACTGAGGCCTAAAAAGTTTAAATACCTTGCTCAAGGCTATAGGATGGAAAGTGGCAGACAGGAGACAAATTCCAGCCTTTCTGCTCCTAGAGGATGTCCATGTTCTAGAAAATACTACCTTATTTTTCCATTTCTTGAAAATAATAGAATTAAATATTTTAAACCAAATTCTATGTTTCAATTGATCAACTTTGTTCTCTTTCTTTCCCCAATTATTCTTAATTAAGATTTTACTATAATCCTAAAGGGAATGGAGATGTAGAGTATATTTTTAATTCCATTTTTAGTTCCATTTTGTTTCTGAAGTCACTAATCATTTGAATCACAAGGAAAATGGAAGCTGAGAAATATCATTAAAATCTACCATCAGGTTACCTCAGGATCTCCAGGGGATCCTTGATTGAAACGACGTGAGCTAATGTGACTAGTGGATACCATCGTGTCCCATTACACCTCACCTAATAGGCTCCATATGGACAATCAGGCTGCCTAATGAGCAGATGGGGAACACCATGACCCAAAAGTGCAATGGAATCTTTAGACTTCAGTGGTGCTGGCCTTGGTGGATGCAGGCATACTTGGGCTGAAGTCTTGGATTTGGACTAGCCTCAAGTTATGAATATCCCAAAATGTAAACAAATGAGATTTAGTCTCTAAACAGCCCAGTTTTGAATGTGAGCTTTCTCTTTTGAACCTTTTCAGCAGGGAACTGAAAATGAAGCAAGGAGAAAAGTACCCCCACAAAGCTCTTTGTTCTGCAACACAAATGTGTATTGGTTTTAAACTGCTGTTCACTTTGAAGACGGTCCAAGGTGCTTCATTTTCTAATAAATACGATACCTTAGACTTTCCTTAGAAAAAATAATATTCCAAATATCAGGAGATAATAGCCAAAGAGCTCTTGAACTTCAATAAAAATGTTAATCAAGCATTCATTCCAAGTCCTTGAATTTCCTTTATTGAAAATCACTCAGAAAGCTAAACATAAAGGAAAAAATCAAAGGAATGCCTCTTGGGTTTCAGAAATAATGCATTATTCATTGAGAAGCCAGGAAGGGAATTTTTCTCAGGGTGGAAAATGCCAACATGGAAAATGCATGGTCCCATTATTCATTTAGTTCGAAACGAAAAACACACACAGGCCCCTCATGAATGGCAGAGCATTCTTTCACGTTTCCTTTCTCCTTACTTTTATCAAAGCTCTAATTGAGCTCAAATCCAGAGCTTGATTAAATACTAGCAATGCACAGATATATTTTAAATAGAATGATCTTTTTCTCCTTCCATAAAGAAGAGAATATTCCTAATTCTCATATATTTGCTTGAGCTGCATGAATTCATTAAAAAGTGAGAGAATGCAAATACAGTCATTTGTTGTTTCTGATTTCTTTCAGTGTTAAACCTCAAGAAGAACAGGATCTTTCCAAAGAGACCCATGGTCTTAGAAATTAGCCTATTAGGCTTGGATCCTTGCTAGATGGGATGCAGGAAGTGGAAATACCACAGTCCGACAGGAGTGAATGTGCGTGGACACTTCATTGAGGAACTCAGAAGCTTCTCCCTTCTCCCTCACTGAAAGGAACTGTTTTTAGTATTATTATTAGGCCCAACCACACTGTGTTTGAATCTTTAAGACTTAATCAAATAATTTCAGTGACTTATAGTACAGGCCTCAGAAATCAATATCAAAAACCAATCATGCAAAATTTGCCCCTCTTCTTCCTTCCCTTCTCTTTTATAGATGTGTCAAGGATCAAACTGACCAAAAGATGAAGACATATTAAACAAGGGGAGTAGGGGGCCTGAAATATTCCAAGGTGATTAGGCTCTTAAGCCACAGTGAACAAATATTCTGAAATAAATTTTGTTCATATTATGGATTTCCCTTTGAGCTTCTAAAAACAAAAATAGATCACACCCAAGCCCCTTTAATAAGAAGTAGCCAACCATCACTAAATCAGGTTACAGGACTTGAGATATCAACACACAGTCTGTAGAGTCAAGTATACACCTGTAAAACATGTCGATGAATTTAGAAAAAAAAATCCTCCATTTCAGCTCTGTAAAGGGGTGAAGTAATAGCTCCTGGCTTACCCAACAGGATATGGGGAGGATCAAACTGAGGTCCAATTTGCAAAAGCCCTCCTTGATTGCACATGTACCTGGCCACCATTACCTATTGCCACCATAAAGGCACAGGTTCAAGTGTAACACAGCTCAAGGACAGAACTTTAAAGCATGATTGAACCAGCAAGACCTGGCATTTCCAAAAAGCTCTGAGACTACACCATCCTGATTATGAGGGGACTTGCACTTGGGTGTGAGGAGGAAAACCAGAAGGAAAAGAGAGAGGGAGCAAAGGAAGCATCAGAGTCCCAGTGATCTGAGCAGTTCAAGAGTCAACACCTACCAAAATGAGGAATAAAATAACATGTACACAGTAGGAACAATGCTTTTGGCAGTTTGTATTTCCAGCACATTTCTGAGGGAGGAATTCCTACAGGCCAAGGCACAAAACCAAGGAATAGTATGCCACAGTATGAGAATAAGAGGAAGTACAAATAGTTTATGGTCATTTATTGTAATGTCGGAAGCAGAAGTGACAGAAGATAAGATATCCAAGGTCATGAAGGCCTTTTGTATCTGGCTGACAGATGAAATGTTTCCAGTCCAGCGTTGGTTCTTACTCCTAGAGGCATATAACAATAGCAGACAGTGCTTATAACAGTGCGCACCCACCCCTGCCCTGGAGGATTGTAACCTTGGTGGCCTCACCATTCAGATTTTCATTCAAGATACAACATTAGTGGCAGAGTGGAAGAAGAAAATGATCAAGATAAGGTTAAAAAAATTAGATATTTCCAAATGCTAGAAGGGAAATAATGAGAGCCTGAATGAGGGCAGCAACATGAGGAAACATGGGTATAGAAGACTAGGAAAGTTTTTAGTGAGTGCAGGATGACTTCTAGATTTTCAACTGGGGAGAAGGAGGTATGGTGGTACCTTTTGCTGAGGAAGGAAACACAAGAGAAAGCATTGACTGGTGTTTTGTTAGGGGAGGTAAGGAGAGAGTTGATGTGTGTTTTTGCAAGACGGACATCTTGATGACATCATGATGGGCTCAGGGCAGTCTGAGTGCTGGGAAACTTGTCTCTCAGAGTGCAGAACATTCCACCTGATTTGCCAGTTTTACAAGGAGCCTAGGGAGGAGGCTATTCAAAACATGCTCATGGGTTGCTCTTCCTTGAACAAGCTTCATTTCATTCTTACACATCTGTCAAAGCAATCTGGGAGGGCTGGGTGCTCACAAAAATGGAGGGAGAGGTGCTGGAATTTAGCCTCAAAAGACAGGGAGGAAAGGGGCTGTTCTGGAACAACAGGTCACAGCTGCGGACCAAGATCATATTACCACACCTTCACTCAGATCTACTAGCCCATCAGCTGAATAATGCTTACCATCTGGTTTCACAATTAAGTCTTTTTTTCCTACAATGACTTTTTCCTAACAAGTTGAACTTTGCTTCTTTGCTTACATATGGAATGCAAAAACCAAAGTTAAAGAGGAAAAATGGCCTTGCCAGAGAAGACCTTCAGGGAGAAGCCCAGAATTTTTTTTCCAAGTTTTTTGATAAGAAAATTTAAAAAGAAAATAGAAAGCATTTTCAGTGTGACTGGCAAAATTGTGTTTTTATAAAAAATTCAGACATCCCACAGATCCAAAAGAAGTCAAGGTAGATCAATTTTATACCAGCACTATGCCAATGTTAGCCTCTTCTTGGGTCCTTTCTCTCTGTTTCTTAAATGAGGATTTCAGAAGCAATCTACTTCAGAAGCTTATAGTGGGGATAAAGTGAGAAAATAAATGTTTCAATACAAAAACTGGTTTTTCTGGTGCCACTAAATTGTGTATTCCCTCAGGGTGGGCAGATTGGTGTCCCAAAATCCAATCAAATTTCAGTTCAGCTCTGTAGCTAAGTTGTTATTTGTGCTATGAAGGTACATGATAAGATAGGAAATCCTTCTACATTATGTATCTTAACCCAAGCTATGTTAGTCCACAGACCATAGATACAGAGCTTACTTCTTGGCTTAGCAGCTAAAGGGTCATTAAAATGAGACTGCATGTAATGGCTTTTGGAGATCAAAGCTTTTTCTGAAAGAACACCCTATATAATCATAAAATCTTTTTTATTGACCATTGAAAAGACAGAATTTGTTTGACTGAGATATAGTCATAGTATGCTGTTTCTTTCTTGAGACCAATTTTACTCCATCTCACTCAGTGCCCAGAACTTCCATTTCTTCCTAGCGATGATGGTGACAGCTGCAGACATGGGAAGTTCCACAACTCATTCACTGTGTGATGTGCTCTAGTGTTTCCAGGACTTGCCCCTGAGAGCAACATTCATCTTTCAGAGAAGGGCATTAACACACACCCAACTCTATAGCAGACTAGAATACTCACATTCTCTTCTCAACATTCCTGGGTGTCAGTTTGTGTCCTATCATACTGTCTTGCTCAACACAACAATTCCTTTGCTATACACAAAAGAATGTCAAAGCTGCCTTTCTCAGATACTGCCTACTCTCCTTAACATCAAGCAGTGAGTATCTCATGCGCCTATTCTCTATACTCTACCACAGACTCTCAATCTCCTACAATGGTGCACAGGAAAGTGCACATTGAGGTGACCTATGTGCTAATGCCATGTCTTACAGAAGAAAATTCTGTGTTGAACAGCCACAGAAACTACTTCTCTCCTGCAACTACCCAAGTCAAGTGAGCGATACCTTTTATCTGCCTGTTGCAACAGACTCCTAACCAATTCCTCTTCCTACAGAATGATCTTTTAAAAGCATAATTCCCTTTCCTACTTAAAATCCTCCCAAATCTTCCCATTTAAAATCTTTATGCTGGTCTATAATGCCTTATACATGACTGGCTCCTGCCAGTCTCTTGGATCCCATCTCTTTCCATTCAAAGGTGGCGCCTATGACTTTGATGAGGAGTTCATGGAGGTCAGAGTGGATATATAGCAGACCTGATAGGCAGGCCTACTACTTGTCAAGTCTCAGAATGCTGGCAAGGGTAGTACAAGAGTGGCTGCCCTGGGCTGAGCCACTGCCAACCTGTATCCCCCTGTGGATCAGAGCCTAGAGCATTGAGGATGATTGGATGAGCATTGATTCCAACATCAGTCTGGTTCATTATACTGTCACATCTGCCCAGGTCTAGATGACAACATGCTATGACCTATATCACATCTGGCTGGCTGTCCTTCTGTTGATATTCCTCACTGTCTACAAAGCCTTTGTCATGGAGTCCACCTCTGCTCGCTGGGCAGCTGGACAGCATTGCTGGATAGAGCATGGTAACAGGACAGCACCTTGGCCCTTTATATCACTGTCATCAATGTATACTTACGCTTGGTGTCCAAGGCATGGACATCATTTTCCCTGCCTCTCTCCAGGTGTTGGTAAACAGGATTTGGAGGTGGGAGGATTCATTCATTTACCAGGTTCTGGCCACATAGTCTAAGCTCATTTGTGTCCCAGGAGTTCTGTGTTTACGGTTCCTTCTGCTGGGAAGATGCTTCTGTAGCTATCTGCATCTACCTGTCACTGAATGTCACTTCTCCCAAAGGCTCCCCTTGGCTGTCCTAGCTAAGGTAGCAGCACACCATCACCACCACCAGTACAATTTCTTATTTTACTGCCTTCATATTTCTTATCTGTACTTCAAATTATCTTGTTTATTGGTTTACATGCAAGAAGAACATAACTTCATGGAAGAAGGAACATCCATATCTGTGTCTCTGACATCTAGAACAGTGCCTGGTCTAGACACTCAATATATCTTCTGCTGAATGAATTAGCAAGTCCCAGCCAACTGACTAATAGACATATCCAAAACAAGTAAGACTGATAAATGGACACAGCACTACACTGTGATTGGAAAATAAACTTAATCTACAGTGTACAGGTCTTTGAATGAATGCTACAGGGCATTCAAAGGGGCACCACGGGCAGACTTCTTTTTTACATGTGCTTTGTTAGTAAGGCATAAATGAACCTACTGTGATTAATATTGACAGATGTCAAATTGTCTAGTACTCAGTACTAGAACGCTAGGATGAGTCAGAACCTAGGAAAACATCGCCCAGTTGTGTTTCTGCTATAAGAATGGCTCAACAGAATGATGCTTCTCCCAAGAAACATGTCTCTAAACCAGACTCTCATGTTCCTAGATAGTTTGTACCACCAGACCCTAGATTCTATAGTAGCTGCCTGGAAAAATCCCTAATTCACACAACTCACCTTTGTGTTAATCCCTCAAGATTCCAAGTTCCATGCAGGTGCCTGGCCATGCTTAAGCCTCACATCCATACTGTAGCTATCAGAGGGTGGGGAGAGAATACATCCTCCAGCACATAAGATCTTACAATTTCTTAAAATACAAGTTCAGTTCTAATTATTCATCAGCATAATCGGTGTCAACCTGCAACATTAACTTTGAATATTCACAGGTTTATCCCAAGTCACGAGCACATTTTTGGCAGGAACTTAAAATTGGTGAGTTATTTTTATGTATTTATGTCTCAAATTTGTAATACTGTTTACTTAGCTCAAGAGAACACTTCTAATTTATGAAAGCATGACAGGGATAATTCTAATAATATCTAATTTTTACTCCTAGCACTGTACATTAGTCCCTTTACTTGTAGTGACAGATGTGTGAAGCTAATACTTTCTTTGCATTGTGATGTCTATTTTTTTCTCTTATAGATGGTTTGGAAAATACAGAAAAAATATGAGGAAATTTTAAAAGTCACTTATAATTATTTTTATCTAGAGATGCTTTAGTATATGATCTTTAATTTTTCATATGTTGCTTCTTTGAATTCTAACAATTGTGCCTTCTTTTCTGGTTGCATATAAAAATAATATAGAAAAGTTGAAGAATTAAATCCATACTCTCAACATAATTCTAATAATAACATTTGTATGTACTACATACAAATTTAAGAAACATATTCTTTTTCTCCATTTACAGAATTGTAATCATACTACTTATACAGTTTTATATAATAATCTTACCATAAATATTACATGAGACAATTTTTATATTATTAAATAGTATTTGCAAACACCAATTTTCCTGGCTGCATATAATTGCAATAATCTTTCTGAAAATTCTGAAGTCTAAGTATAAAGAGAAAATCCTACAAGCTTCAGGGAGTAGAGCAGGGCAGATAATAAAGTACCTACATAGGAATAAGAATCACAATGGAGTCATACTTCTTGTCTCTGACATTGAATTCCAAAACAGGGGAAAGATCTCTGCAACATTTTGAAGATCAAGCACTTTGAGCCTATAATGGTAAACCTTACACATGGCCAACTTGTTTCCAAGTATAAGGTTTTCTTATGGCGGCAGAGACACATGGTGTTTCAGTTTGGATTTGGAATGTCCCCCAAAGGCCCATGTGGTAAAGATTTGGTCCCTAGCCTGTGGCATATTGGGAGGTGGTGGGACCTTTAAGAGGGGGAAGCCTAGTGGGAGGTAATTAGGTCACTGGAGATATGTTCCCATAAGAATTGTGGCACCCTGCCCCTTCTCTTTCCTGTTGCTTGCCAGCTGCCATGAGTAAGCATCTTGCTCTACCACACACTCCCTACCATGATATGCCACCATAGGCCCAAAGACAATGGGGTCAAGTGACCATAGATTGAAACCTCCAAAACCAGGAGCAAAATAAACATTTCCTTCCTTCAAGTTTATTTATCCCAGGTATTTGTTGCAGTAACAGAAAGCTAACACACATGAGAAAAGTGCAAATACATGTCAAGAAGCAATTTCTGGACATTTCTGAAAAAAAAAAAAAGGCAGAATGGAGAGATTGGGGATAGAGTATTGGTTATATCTCTAATGTTTTTTTTTTAAGAGCAAATAAAAGCAAACAAAGCAAAACGTTAGCATGTGTTTGATTTTAATGTTTTGTAATTAGATATTATATTGCTATGAATGATTTTTTTTGAATATTTCATATTCAGCTACTGACAAACTTAGAAAATGTAATATGAAGTTAGAATCCATAATTCTTCTTTGTTTATAAAATAAGAGAACAGTACAAGAGTAAGAAGCATGTTAAAAGTCTGGTCTTGTTTGGGGACCACTGTAGATATTGATTACACCTTGAATTTTTAAAAGTATGCTTTCACTAGTATGACACTAGTAAAAATAGATATTTGATGTATAAGTCAAACCACTACAGAAAAAGAGAAAGAAGGAAAGAAGAACAAAATAGGAAAATTTACCAAAAGGCAGTAAAGGAAAAAGATACAAACAAAAGCAAAATAGCATGCATGCACATACACATAAAACAGGATGTCAAGAAGAGGCCCAAACTTGTCCCTGGGTATCATAAATGTGATGCCTTTCATTCCCTTATTAAAACACAGAGATTCTCAGGTTAGAGTAAAACTATTTGACTTTTGAACAGCTTTTTGTTTTCCCTTGAACTTCTAGTTGATTTTTCCTCTCCATTTTTGTCTTTCTGTTATATATCAAAAGGAGCACAAGGTTTGTTTCAGCAAAAGGGTGTCAAATATGTACTTTCAAATTATGAAATTTCTCCATTAAGGTATTTCTTTAAGTTCTCTGATCACCAATAAAATCAATTGATTTATAAGCCTGCTGCTCAGTTTATTTGGGAATTGTTTCTCTTTGCCTACCTAGGTGGAATTTTGTTTCTGGAAAACTATATCTTTCTCTTTTGGGGGAGAAGCTTTTCCCCTCATGTTCCAGAGTATATACATGAACATCCTTTCCAAAAAGTTTACATAAGCTCAAATTCATCTTTTCTCAGAACACTGTCTTCCAGCACCTGGTATTGCAGAGACAAAATAGACATCTTAGGTTCCTTTGTGTAAAGGCCCTGCATGATACAGTCCTCACTTCCCAATCTTCTTAAACTCTCTTCCTGCTTTCTAGATACATAGATTTTCGGTTCCTTTCAGTTTGTCACAATTCTTCCATTATAAGCCATTGTGGTATTTTTCTCTCTTCCGGGATGTTACTTCCCTGCCCCTAATCTAATTCCTACTCATACTTCACCTGTTGGTACTTCTGGGATGTCTTCCCCAATAAGTCAAAAACCACCTCCTTACATGCCCTCAGACTATATAACCCCCTGTAACATTAGTTATCATGGCAGACATTTATTTTTATTTATGATGTGATTATTTCTCTCTCATCAGACTTTTTGCTCATCTCTGTGTCTATACTGCCTAAGAAAATTTGTAGAATAGAGAAAGTTTTCTGTAATTATTTGTTGAACAAATTTTTTAAAAGGGAAAGAAAAAAATCACACATCTGGCCAGCTAACTACCTAGGTCATTAATACATTTTTTCTCCCCCACTCATACCTGAAACCCTGATATTTTTTTTCCTTTAATTTTGGGAGATGACCAATGTCACCAGGATATATCTATTTTGATGTATTGTCTTTGTTCAAAATTCTTGCTTGGCCCTTAATGGACAATTTTAACTAATGTTCCATGATTTTCTTTAAATTATGAAACTATTCTCTATTTCTTTGAGCACTTTTCTTTCCTTTATTTCTTTTAATTTCCTTTAAGACTTCTTACATGGATATTGTATATTTTAGAATGTGTGTTGAAAATTTGATTCTTAAAGTCTCTTGATTTTTCATTTGGATATTCAATGCTTTGGTTTTAACTTGGTATTCTGGGAGAGATTCTCTGGGCCTCTTTTACAGATTGAATGTTTGGTCTTTAACCATTTGGTCTTTGATCCATTTTACTACTGGATAGTGCTTTTTGTCAATATATTAGTGATGGGTAAAGGCAGACAATCAGATTTTCTGATTTTAAGGAACACTTTCTTATTCTCTAAGTGATGGTATAACATAGTAATGCATCCTAATTTAGTTAGTTTAACAACATCCTGAATCTGTGAAGTCATTAGTTAGAACTTATTTGAATTTATTTTGTGGTTCCTAAACTATGGTTCTTTCCCTTGTAAAATGTTGTTCTATCTTCAAATGTACATGGAGGCCTCCATGTTTCAGGGAATGGCTATATATTTTTCAGAAAATTTTCCTGAATAGGAAAATCTCCTTAATTTGGAAAGACAACATAACAAATTGCCACCAAAAGCCAGTTTTTCCTATATCTAAAACATTCAGTTAGGCAAATGTCCTGTGTTAGATAAGACTTTCAGAGGTTATGATTGCCTATAAATACAGAAACCAGTGTCACAAAAATGCCCATATAATAAGCAGCAGCATGACCATATAATTAGCTCCAATAGGCACCAAATTACACATCCTTTCAAGCACATACATACCACTTCCAGTGGTAGCTAAGACTCTCAGTAGTAGAATGTGACCTCTGAGGTCTCTGTAAACATACAAAACAGGAAATGCCTTAATTTGCTTTCAATAAAACCAATATGTACAGCGGTCCAACCCACGTTAAGATGGGTCATTGACTCTCCTCTTTCTCCCTGTACATGTCCTCTGATTTCTACTTAGCTGTCTTGGGGTAAAATAGTTGAGGTTAAGACTGACTCACTAGAACATTATAATCCACCAAAAATAAAAAAGTAATGCTACTCCAAGGCCTGCCAAAGGATTTTCTTGTAAGCCCTTCCTACTTTCAAATAACAGATATATTTACACCTTGTAAAACCATATATATAATATTGTGTACTTACAGAATATACATATATGTATATATATAACCAAACATAAATACACTGTATACATGACATACATAAATGTACACATAACATGAATGCATACATGCACATTAGGAATAGTCCCTCATTTTTGTAGTTTAAAAAACATGATGAGATTTTTCTTTCACATGCAGTAGGTATGAGACCCAATTCAAAAAGAGGATGCTATGTATATTCTTTACATACAAAAGAATTCACCATTCTCAAAATAGTTAAATCTGTTTTGACCCCCAAATTTAGTGAAAGACCACTATTTTTAAGAAAGCAAATTCCCCTCTGCCCTCCTTTTAAAAATAATGCATATTACATCTTACAGAAAATCAATTTTGTCAACTCCAGACCAACAATGTCTTACTTAGAAAATGATACTAAACTTATTGCATGACTGTGGTCCAGCTGTTACCAAGGTGATTTGGATAATATTTATCCCTTTAAAGGATAAATGAAATTCCCCCAGAAGCTTTCCCTAGCAAAAGTTCAACATTAACAGGAAGTTTATAATTGGTTTTGTAACATATTTAATTTTTCAGCTGTAAATTAAGACTCTTCCAAAATGACATAATTCTAAATAAGTACTGAAATCTAACTGAAAATGTTCATTGAATATAGAGGATGACAACATCCTGTGGATTTTATTCTTCATAATTCATTGGCATGGATTAACAAGATATGTATTACTCAGAAGACAAACTTTAAGGATAGAGAAATGTAATGGAAATTTCATTTGCACTTCATTTTCTTACTGTCAAAATGAAAAAAGTTTTAATCCAAAAACAAATTCAGAAAATTCTGTGAAATATTTTTGCAACCTAAAAATATTTATTATATATATATATTCCTAATTTTCAAAAGACAAGAAAAGAAGAATGGCAGAAACTGTAAATGTGATCATTGTTTTTGAAATCAGTTATGTCTCCTATGGTTGCCAAATGTCCTGAACTGATCTTCACAAAAGTACAGATTCTTGGCGGGCAGGAGGGAGGTGCAGTCTGTTCTGCTATAATATGATAGCTGTCTGCCTACAATAACTGCAATTATCAAAAATGTTTCATTTAACAGTTTTTAAAAAGAGAATCTTAAAAACAAAGGTTATAAAAATAATTATTTAATTGATAAGTGAATGTTTATGCTAGAGAATTTCAGACCCGCAATCAAACATTTTTTAACTACAACTTCAGTGATTTTTAACTACAACTGTGGATTAAAAATTGGTGGGTCAAAACTAACAAAACCACATTTAAATATATAAATAAATTCTCAGTAGTCCATAAATCCTAAGCAAAATTCAACTAATTTGTCTAAAGCCATCAAAATATACAGCAACAATTTTACTTCTGTGAATTTATCCTATAGATGTATTCACACACAATACTATGTGCATGTGCAGAATTCTCTGAAGTATTTTTTATTCAAAAAATTGGAAATAACAGACAACCACAAAGAAACGAAATAAATTACACAGCACCCATAAAGTAGAATCATACCCAACTTCAAAAGTTGAGATATTTTGTTTTTTCTGATACCAAATGATCTCCAAGATATATAATTAGGTAAAAAAATTGATATATTTGCAAAAAGTATAGTTAAGCTACCAATTATGCTTTGACAAGAGCAACAATAACAAAAGAGTATTCACACAAGATGTCCTTTTATAAGCTCCAATTGAGGCTATTAGTCAATTCATTTTAGGAATGTTTTAAACAAGAAATCATAAAAATGATACATGAAACATGTCATTTGACTTAACAAATAAATTCGTATTCATATGCCAATCCTTTGATGGAGAGCCAAGGCTTTTATTTGAACCTGGGTCTCTTGCCTGAAGTTCCATGTCATCTTCTAAGTAAAAGCCCCAGCAATTAAGCATCACATACCACTTCCAATTTGTGTTCTTCAATATGGAGTCTGTCAGCACTTAAAATTTTTGTAAAACAATTTGAGTGCAAAAGTCTTGTAGAATTTTTATGGTTTCTCCAAACTTTAACAGTTGTTTTCTCCAGTTATTTTAAAGCAACTTCGTTGGTAACTTGAATATTAATAAAACATTCATAGAAATATGTTTTCTGTTTTGAACTCACTTGTGCTAAACAATAAAACACTTAACTGGTTATATAATTATGATAGCCTGCTATAAACAATTTTAGGAGCAACTGATTCTTGGTAATTGTCAGGAGCTGAATTATTGGCCTTCAGGCTATACTGTGCTAAATTTTCATATTTTTTGATTCATCCAAATATATGAGAGTCTACTATATGTCATGTTTTATTCTAGGTACTAGGGATACAGCTATGAATCAAAGAGAAAGAACTCTCTGCTTTCATGAGTTTATGTTCTGTGAGAAATGAGAAAGACGACTAACAAAATAAATAAGCATAATGCCTTTTAGAGGGAAATAGTGTGTAGAGACTATAAGAGAGCCGGTGTAAACATAAAGAGAATGGTTGGAGGTGCTGGAAGGAATTCACACAAGATAATGGTGGCTTTGAACATGGGGAGGTGAAATCACTGATGTACTCTGACAGTAGAGCTAATTCGACTTGCTAATTGGACATTGGGGAGAAGAAGAGTCAAGAGTACCTGAAAATGACTGGGAAATGCATTTAGTGGCAAGGTCACGGATGATAGTTCAGTGGAGTTTTGAGAATAGAAGCCTGATGGGAGCAGGTTCAAGAGAAAATGGAAAAGAAAGGGGATGCTGCACATAAAGATAAATCTGAAGTAGTTTTATTATGAAGGGAAGAGAAAAGCAGCTGGGCATGAATCACTGTGTTTTACAAAGCTATGCCTAATACGTCAAGTTGGTGAAGAGAAAGTATAAATAAGTGAACACTCAGTGTATGAATACACACATGCCCTGTTGAGAGCCACAGCCGAGTTGGGATGGTGCCTAGCATTTTGCCAGTGCAATGCCTTCCTGCACCCACATGTCCTCATACATGTAGAGAATATGTTTGAAATGCTACATCATAAATTGGTTACTGCCATGGCTGAGGATTGAACTGAGAGCAATGATTTGAAATATACTTTGATTTGCATCTTTAACCACTTTAAAATTGACTGAAATATTGTAATCAAGGTCACAAGTGCCAACATTAAATTTAACAGGCCCCTATCTGAGCTGTTCAAAATTCAAAGCAATTTTAGGCTTGTTTGCTGCACAAATAGCATACTTTAATAAAGAAATAATCAACTGCAATTCTAGTAATAAAAATTACACACTCTAATTAAGTGTTCAAGACCATAAAACTGACGTTTGAAGAAACAGAGAAATTTATTTTAATTATGATCAAAGAAATCAATAACTTTTTAACAGAAGTTAGGAAGGAGAAATAACCATATATGATGAAGGAATTTACTCGAATTGATGGAAGTTACATGAAATTATTTTCCAACACATTTTAAAATATCACTAAAATTGATGCTTTTATAAGGAAATAAAAACTATAAAATTGAAATAGTAGCTTGAAAATCTGAATATAGCCTTAGAACAAAAACTAGGATTTAAATTTAAATTTAAACAAATTTCCTCACTGCCTCAAAACTCAGATGGATGTATGGATGAATTTTAGCAAAACATTAAGGAACATATGCCATGTATATGGAATTTTCATTGTTCCCAAGCATTAGCATTTTCTTAAAGTTTCTAATACAGTCTAAGAAACTAAATCTATAACAAAATGGACAAAACAAAACCCCCTCCACAAAATTACAGATTAATTTTTCTATAAATTTTGGAAGCAGGATTAGCTTAAGGAATGGAAAATTTGTTTGTTGTGTGTGGTTGTGAATTACAGGATATATGTAGCACACTGCCATTACCCCACTAAAAGCTAGCAGACACCCACTCCTAGCTTTTACCCTAAAAATCCCACTGTGGACAACAAAAACATGTCTTCAGGTTACCAAATGCTCCTGGAAGGCAGAGAGGGAAGCCCACTCCTTCTTGGGAACCATTCTATAGACTGGTCAAACTCATGAAAAAAACTTATCTATATCTATCTGAATCCAATTGTATATTAACAGAATGCTAGGATACAACCAGTGGTTTAATACCAGAAAATCTGTTCATGTAATTCACTATATCCCTAAGTCAAAAGGAATAAATTATTAAGACCAATAATTTTAGTTTTATATGGTAAAACTCATCATTTACTCACATAAAAGGAAGAAAGAAACACCACTAACAACAAATCAAAATTAATTAGAAGTACAACATTTAGTAATCTGAAAATGTGTGGAAACTAAATTTATTAGAATAAAAAATGAGAAATGAGAAATCTCTTAGTGAACAGAATATTAGAAGTATTTTATTATCATCAGGAATAAGAAAAAAAAGAACATCAGCTTTTACTAATACTCTAGTCAATAAATTAAGCCAAAAAATAGAGATGAAATATGGAAAAAATATTTTTAGATTTTCTACTTGTTACTTGAAAGGCTAAAAATACCTGGTAGCCATCCAATAAATTATTGGGAAATTATTTTAATTCAGTAAGGCAGGTATATATATATGAAATATAAAACTAAACAACTTTCTTAAAAATTAAGGTTCCATATATAGGATGATAATAATCTAGCAAAAATACATTATTCTTTCATAAAGAAAATTAGATTGTTTTAAGGAATAACCAAATAAAGAGAGTTAGGTGACATATTCTTAGATGAGAAGACTCAATATTTTAAAGAAAAAAACTATTTCACCATAAATTTGTATATTAAATGTGTGAGTGGGAAAGAGATTTGCCTTACATTAGAATATATCATCAAACCACAGTTTTAAATTAGTTTGGTATTAACAGAAGTATAAACAAAGAGATCAGTTGAATACCCTGGAGCCTAGAAATGGATCCCCACATTTAACAAAATCTAATCTCAAATGTTTTTAAAGTGGAGAAAAGAAGTGTTGTTCTATAAATTATCTTGGAATAATTTCTCTTTGGTGGAGACAGGGAAAGCAAATTTAGATTTCTATTATAAATCAATAAAAAGTAAAGGATCTGAATAAACATTTCTCAAAGGAAAATATATGAATGACCCTTTTGCTTTAAAATTAAAAAAATTATTTGTTCTAATTAGTTATACATGACAGTAGAATACATTTTGACACATCATACATAAATCGAGTATAACTTCTCATTCTTACAGTTGTACATGAATGAATAACTCTTTACGCTCACAAAAGGATGCTCAATTTCTTTAGTTCTCAGGGAAATGCAAATTAAAACCACAATGAGATATCATTACACACCCACTAGAACGGCTAAAATTAGAGTGAATCCAACAAGCAATGGTTAGGATGCAGTGCATCTGGGACGCTAACCACTGCTGGTGAGAACACAACGTGATAAGAGTCCTTATACTTCAGAAAACACTTTGAACATTTCTTAAAAAGTTAAACATTCTTAAACCACAAAACTCAGTCAATCCAGTCCTAAATATTTATCCAAGAGAAAAGAAAGTTATAAATAATAGGTAAAACAGAATCCCCTCCAAAAGTATAGAGTAATTCTTTTCAAAGGGAGCAGTACTGGCTTTAGGGATAGACAATGGTGCTTGTGGTTGTTCTATGAATGGACGTGTTCACACAGGAACATGCCTGAATGTTCACTGTAGTTTTATTGAAACAACCCAGAAGTTAATAAACAGATGTACAGATTAGTAGTAATTCTAGAAAATAAAATATTATTTGGCAATAAACAAAAACTATTGATATGCAAAAATATGGTTGATCTTGACATAATTATGCTGCATTAAAAATGCTATAGTATGTATGTATGGGTCCATTTATATAAGATTTTAGAAACTGTGAACTAATCAAAAGTGACAACAAGTAGATCACTGGTTGCCTTGGTCAGGAATTCCGGTGATGGAAATCACCCAGGCACTGCAGGTTGTCTTCCTTTGGTCATTATTTATTTATTTATTTTTTAATGAGCTCTTATGCTTCAGGGTCTGCCCCACCCTAAGTCTTAATTTTAGACTATCTGATTTGTAAAAGAACTTGAGGTAAGAGCAAGTTAATAATCAGTTTAAAAAGTCTTTTATTTTACTGCACCTCAGGCAGAGGGGAACAATTTCTAAAGAGGAGTGGGCTACCACAGCCTTTTAGGCCACTCCAGCATTCTACCTAGGTCGATTTCCTTCATTTGCCATTAGATGCCAGACATTAAAAAAGCATTTGCTTTCAGTTTAGACTGGAGGGAGAAATGGACTTTCTACTTTAACCCAGGTATATAATGTCAGTGAAGAAATTCAAGTCTAATTTGTAATTAATCTTTTTACCATAAACAATATTGATCTCTGCTGATACTTTGTAGGGCCCTAACTGTTTTTCAAAAACATCACTGATACTTTACTTTTAATCAATTTTTGTTTTTCAGATACCCACTATTTCTTCAAGTCTCTTGAAGCCTTTCGATTTTTTAATTCTGCTAAGTTTAGAGGTGTGATTATATGTCAAATGCATTTTTACATTATATCCTTTATAATGACTAGTTAAATTTATTAGGGATATTTAAAAGGCATCTCAGAATGTGAAATTTAATTTCTTACTCTGCTTACTCAGTTACAACTTATTTTGCACTTAGGTACTTGATTTTTTTTTTAATTCCTCATCATGTTCCATGATAATAATCTGGAAAGTAACCTTACTTAAGTAGGTAAGAAAAACAAAGAATTAACAAAAATTGTAAATTAAGATGGGACCCAGAGTGGGTAAATCAAAAACTTCTTGAGTTAAGTATTGCATGAACCTATAACAAATACATAATATATTTAAATATGGCTTAAATTTAAGGGGAAGAGAATTCAATAGTTTGTATTTGAATAGAACCTGCATTTCCAACAGCGCCCAGCTGATGCTCATGTTCCTGGTCCATTTAAAACACTTCTGGTAGAAGACTAGCATGAGCCAATGGAACTTCCTGCAATATAATAGAGCTGCTCTATGTCACCACTGCCAACTAGGCCGAAGTAGCTAGCAAACCCTTGAAATACAATGACTGCAACTGAGAATCTGATATTTTAAATTTCCTTAACTTAAAAATTTTAAAATTTAAAGATGTTTAGCAGGACTCCTGGCCTCTGCCCACTACTAGGTGCTAATAGTACCCATAGTCATGAAAATCAAAAATGTCTCCAAACATTGCCAAATGTTCTCCTGGGGTCAAAACCAGTGATGTAGACAATGCTTTTATATAAAAAGTGATATGAGATGAACATCTTAAAAATAATATGAGTATCTGCATTAATTTTCTATTGCTTCCATAACATGCAGAACAAGACAAGTTTATTGTCTTATAGTTCTAGAAGCCAGAAGTTCAACATGTATCTCACTGGGTTAAAACCAATGTATTGGCAGAATTGGGTTTCTTTTTGGAGGTAATGGGGAAGAATATTTTTTCTTGACTTCTCCAGTTTCCAGAAACTATCACATTCCATGGCTGATAAACCCTTTCTCTGCCTCTAAAGCCAACAAGCCAGCATCCTCTGCCTATCTAAGATCCTTAATTATCTCTGCAATGTCCCTTCTGCCTTCTAAGGCAATGTTTTCTCAGGTCCTAGGGACAAGGATGCAGGTATCTTTTGTGTGTCATTTTTCTCACTACTACAATATTAAGGTAAAAATTTGAAGCAATAAATAATTTTCCACCTAAAATAATTCAAGATGTAGTTTTCCTCCTCAAAGTCCTAGAGAGATGTGACTTTATTCTATGCTACAAATACTTCCCTACCTGAGAACAATTTATAGCAATTTCCATTCACACATAAATTTGACTAAGAATCAAGTTTTTCTATTTTTAAATGTCAGTGTTCTCAGGCATTGCTCCTAGTATAAAAATGACATTTTAGGACCCAACAAATGAGAAAATATCATTCATTTGTGAATCTTTAGATGTTTCTAAGGATTCAAGAATTCCACCTATATTATTTTTAAACTACTTTTTAAACATTTTCTTTAATTTTTCTATTTTCCTTAAAAGTAAAGAGTGTAGTTTGTTATCTAGATTCTTACATTTAGAATTTATCCAAATTTCCCTGTATTTTTTAGATTTTTGCTCATATATGCTCAGGGCTGGGTGTCTTAAGTAACAGGAATTTACTGACAAAGTTAGCTGAATCAATTATAGTCCCCCCAATTTTTAACCAAATTCTTTCTTTAAAGAATCTGCTTCTATAAACTGCTCTTTACACTAAAAGCCTATATATTCTCAAGCATTTCTTAAAGAGATGAAGGATAATGATGAAATAAATCCAGATGGCATTTATACTTTGGGTTTCTTTTCCTTTTAGAGTCTGAAGTGTAAGATTCAACTAACTGTCCTCAAAAGCCCATTCTCCCAAGCTTGGGAAGTTAAGCTGTAGGGATGACAAGAGGCGATTGGGAGGAAGGTAGAAGAGGAAGTGGTGGCCCAAGGATGGCGGACCTGCTGACTCACCTTCCCACAGCAGCAAGAGTGGCAAACCCAAACCATGGCATTCATTTAACTCTTCTTCCTCAGTCCTAAAGACACAAGGATTTCCCCTGGTTGAAGCCCATGGTGGCAGCAAAATGGTAGAGAGGGAGAAGAGAGAAGGGGGTTGGGGGAGGGAGGGGGAAGGGAAGGAGGGAGAGAGAGAGAAAAGAGTATGTTTCAATTTTGTCCATAGAAAACTATGAGGGGTAGAAACACAGGGCCTAGGAATCCTTTCTGCTGAAACAAAGCCACTAACTAAATGCATCTGCTTCTATTATGGACACTTAAAGGTTCCCAAACCCTAAAATAAGTTCCTGAGTAAGACTTCCACTCTCCCTTCTCATCTCAGCTAAATATAAATACAAATCCCAGAAAAAAAAAAAAAAAAACACAAGGGCAACCAAAGAGAACTCTGATAGGTTAAAAGAGGAAGGTGAACTGGAACCTCTAGACTAGAGGAATACCACAATGATAGAGCGTAACCACAGAAGACAACCCAGGACCAGTGTTTCCAGATCCTCAACCTAGCAACAGCAGGCAGCCCAGGTACATGCAGCACAAACAGGAGTCCCACTGCTAGCCAGTAGGACTAGCAAGAGGAATGGATCATGAGCTCTGCTGACAGTAAGTGGCCAGGGAAAGCATTCTCCCTACTTAGAGGGCCTAAGAATTTTCTCCCAATGAGACATAGCAGGTGGCTGAAAGCCCCAGCAAAGGGATCCTGCCACAGATAAAGGTTCTGGGAAGTGCTATCCTTGAGGGTGGGGGCCAGCTCAACAAATGCCTGTCTCTTAATAACCTATTTTGTCTTCCCCCTTCCCTCACCAGAGGTGTCAGGAAGCACTTCCCAGGGAATCTGTTCACCCCTACCCCAGGTAGCATCAACAGGGAACAATAGGAGCCCTAGCAGCCCCAGATAAATCTAGCAGATCAAAACACAACCCTAAAAGCTCTGAATATCTATTTCAGGTTCTGTATATTATATGACTAAATGTACAACCAAAATTTGTCCAGAACCAGAAGAGTCTCTCTGACTCTAACTAGGGCCACAGGTTATCACTTTCTGGACTTCAACTTTGTCATCTCTGAAGTAGGAATGGTTGGAGAGGTGGGTGTAAATGATAACCTGGGCCATTTCCAGTGCTAGTTCTATAATTATGGATCTCCAGTTTTGCCATCCGTCTTTGAGATTCAGATATCTCTAAAAGTACACTGCAAACTATTTTTAAAAGTCCACAATATAAAATATAAAGAGGATGTTGTATAGCACAATCAAAGCTTTCATGGATTCCAAAGTAGGAAAAAAAGAGAAAGAAGAGGAAGACACTTCAAATGTATTATAGACCCACTGGAGCATGGGCCATTTATGCCTAGAGGGATTATTCATTTTTTTCTATCACTGGTAGGAAAGGGAAGTACCTAAGACAGAGTCAAATATTGCTGCTATTCACTTAGCATCACCTTAGATCAACCTACATCAAATCTCTGCAACTAAAGGAATGACATGAAAATTGACAAATATAATCAATTAACTATGGTATGCCAACTCAAGACACTTTCTCTCTTCCCTCCACTTACCATGTCACCCTAAGTCAAGTCTGCCTAGAGTATCCAAAAACATTTTACCTTTGCAAATTAGTAGGTCATATATAGATGGTACGGCACATAGGACAAAAAGATGCACTAGAAATGAAAATGCACCTTCATAAGTAAGCCAATCCCCAAAAACCAAAGGCCAAATGTTTTCTCTGATAAGTGGATGCTGATCCATAATGTGGGAGCGGGGGGAGGGGAAGAATGAAGGAACTTTGGATTGGGCAAAGGGGAGGGAGAAAAAGGGAGAGGCACGGGGATAAGAAAGATGATAAAATAAGACTGGACATTATAACCTTAGATACATGTATGATTGCACAAATGAAATCTCAAATGGGATAGCCACCTTCCTTCCCCAAATTAACACATTGGGTACAATCAGAGAAATGAAAAGTTGTGTTCCATTTGTATACAATGAATTGAAATGCAAACTGCTGTCATGTATGACTAATTAGAACAAATAAAAAAATATATCTTCATAAATAATATGAGCACCTTCACTTTACCAAAAAGGTAAAAAGTCACCCATGCTATTATTAGTAATGTATAGGGATTAAAATGACTCTATGTATCTCCTTTGATCTCTGAGTTCTTTGGCAAGAAGGAACCATTTCTCCTAATCAGAAGCAGATGAAATCACTTAGGAATGCAGTCTCAAACAATGGTTAAAAGCTTGAATTTGATGTCAGGTGCACCTGAGTGAAAACCCTCCAGTTTGTGTGCTTGCTGGCTGAGTTTGCTGGCTTAATGTCCTGGGCCTCAGTTTCTTCATTTGTAAAAAGGATATGGCAATACCTACTTTTCAGGATTGCCATAGAACCAAATAAAAGTTATAGACCTCAAGTACTTGGTATCTGATAAGCATTCTGCAGTAGCTATCATAATCCTGGAGCATGCTTTTCATCAGAAACTTTGTTGTCAGAAATAGTGATAGTTGTGCATTCAAGAAGTCAGATTAGTGAGGGTTGTGGCATGAAATTTCCTCAAGTTCTAAAGACAAGATAGATGCTTTTGAAGCCAAAATTGTCCTGTGCTTATGTTTGGGACTCTAGGATCAATCCTAGGACTACCAGGCTGATCCGTTCTCTGCCTTCTGTCTTGGAAGAACATCAGCCCTCCCATCCTCACTATAATGTGCTCCTTCAATCAGCATTAAGAGTCTACTTCTCTATTTGTATACTGTAACTGAGATATGGCAATTTTCTTTAAAAAGCTTACTGCAATCTATGTGTTTTTCCTTTAAAGAAAACTTCTGATTAAAGACATATAGTCATTAAGAATCATTAATCATAATTTTAACCTGTGCCAGAAATGCAAGTTTATCATTTCCTTTTTTAACATCAACAAACATGGCCACCTCAAAAATTATCTAATACAAGTACACATTCCAATCATTCTGTGGCAGAGTTTTTCATATTTAAATATTTTTCTTGGGCTTAACTTTCACATTCAGGAAAATAAAGTGCTTTGACAGCAACAAAACTACTGGAATTGACAACTAGTTATCAAAGTATTTTTAAAACAATTTTCTTCTGGCCCTCTTCTAGGACAAAGTAAAAATGCATTTCTATATAAAATAGATGAATATATTCAGCAAATAGAACAAGTGACACATATATAATATGAATATATGAATTATATCTTATATATAAGACCAAAGTTTCTATAGTGGTAACTTAAGGGTCAACTGAAGGATAAAGAACATTCTTAAAACTTATGACATAAAGAAATACGTCATTGAGGCAAATTGAATTCAGATATTTTAATTTTATACTTTGAAAAATTCTAAAATTAGGAATTAAATAATTTCTATGAATGCTTATGTATTTTCTAGTATTACAGTGTACTTACCTATCCATAAAAATTAATGTTTTAGAAACACTAACAATTATGTTGATCAAATCATTTTAACAAAGAGGAAAAAAGGATAGAACCCTATCTGAAAAGGAATTAAATCTTACTAAGAACATGATGGCAATGTCATGAACTAACATACTGTTCCATGATTACTGAACCATCAAGGAAGGGGTAGACAGGCAACAGGACTAACAGATGTGTAGACAGCAACCCATTAGTGATTCACTAGGGACTTGGCCAGTCCTGAGCCACTGGTAGCTCTAATCCTCTGGGCCCTGCAGAATAACATCTCCGGTAGATATAGAAGGAAGACAAAGGACTAAGATATAGGACTAAGATATAGATAAAGACAAAGATATAGAATGGGGCAAATGATCACCTCAGTCAAAACTAACAGGTTATCTGTAACAGGACAGACTGACCCCAGATTTCACCAAGATACATTAGAGATCAGGGTTCAGTAAAGCACCACCTGGAAGAGTCCACAGAAAATGTCTTCATCGACTAATTCCATATTTTCTCCTGCCATTTGTGTGTCCAAAGATAAGAGCTCAGATAAAGGATTCATTATTTTCCCTGCATGATAGAATTCTAGATGATTATTATACTTCTTTAACTTTCAAAAGTTTCCAATTTATCTATTCTGATATTACCTTTACAATGGAAGAAAATAAATATTCTCAATACAGAAAATAAAGCAGAACAAGAAGAAATACAGAAAGTGAAAGGAAAGCTTACTATTCAAAGAATATTTTATATTTTGATTTAAATCAGTTTATTACGAACCAAAAAAATTATTTTTAACACACACACACACACACACACACACACACACACGAATAGTAACCTAAAAGAATAGGTTAAGAATCACTAATAATAGTTTATTATTCATGTGTGTTTTAAAAATAAGTCCTTTTTGGTTTGAAATAAACTGATACAAATCAAAATCTAAAATATTCTTTGAATAGCAAGCCATCTTTTCACTCTTAGTAATTCTTTTTGTTTTGCTTTAAAATAAAACGTATTTTAGCAACTGCATTGAATAGCATGAATAGTCTCTGAGAGAGGGATTCATTGGGTAGTGGGGTTAACTAGAAACAGTGAAGAATGCCTTTTCCTCTGTGGACCAAAATCTCCCTTACAACCTTGGATTCCTAAGGTTGCTGGGAAGCCCATAGCCTGGCAAGAACCATTCTGGAGGAACTTGCAGGTGTGCCCAGAATCTCTTCAGACAGGTGGTGTGCCCACATACAGCAAAAGTTCAAGGCAATTTTTACTTTCTATTTCTGAAGGGACAAGAGAACTACTGACCACACACCATGTGGTAACAACTTGTGTGTTCCTGACACCTTCCTGTACCTTCCTTATATCCTTATGACCTTCTGTTGAGATTGGAATTAAACAAGGGCTAGGTTTGGCTTTGTTTGAAGGAACATCCATAAAGCAGAAAGGCTAGGGAGACTATGTCCATCTAAAGAAGACCTAACAGGTAGAACCCCTGATTGATGGAGGATGGGGAGAGATTGATGAAAAGTCTGTGGAGGGGAGAAGGAAAGCCCAAGAGCAATGTAGCAACAAAGGCATAAATCACTGCTCTCAAATACTCAATAACAGAAAATGGAAAGAAAAACACAACTTCTTTCCAAATATTCCCTACTCTTGACCACCCAGTATGCCAGGTCTCTTTGCTATGACCCTTTTCCATCACAAAGGTGTCTAGAACTTCAATCATAGAGCACTGGAGCTTGGGAATTTGAACATTGCTAGGATTCTCCAACCCTCAAAGGCAATTCTTACTTCTTTACGCAAGTCGATATCTGTTCCTGAACCCAGAAATAGAACATAAAACTCTGAAAAACTCTTATCTTTTAAAGACGTTTTAAAAAAGATTTACTAAGAGCAAAGACTTTTTTTTTGCTAACTATGGAGTTCTCATTTTATTTTCTTTTTTGAAAAGGAGAAAAGGGAAACTTGAACAAGCTTCTCTTCTTACAATAAAACCCATCTTTAGACATTCATCATTCAGAAAACACTGAAATTTTATTAATGGAGCTAGAGTTTGGATAGTCAGGCTTTTGTCAACTATAGAAGCTAGCTTAATCTGAATTTGAATCGACTATTAAAAATACTCATAAGTCTCTTACTGAAGACAATATCTCAATACCATTTTTTTCTTTCTATTCTTCCAACTATGGGCATTGAGAAGGGCTCTTTCTTCTTCATTCTCTAGATAAGAAAGGTCCCTTCAAGTTCACAGGGTGCTAATCTTGCCTGCCTCTCTTGGAATTATTCTAGTTGGTGAATGGGCTAACCTCAGCTGGACTGAGCAACTGGTCAATCAGGAAAAGGAAAGATGTTCAGCCTCAGAAAATTCTGGTACAGGAAGGAGGCTGACGGACATGAGTAAGGAGTCCATGGCAGACATTCATCATTTACTCTTCAGCACAGCATAAAAGTAGGCTCATCTGTGCTGTTTCCTAGATGAGAAACCAAAAAAGGAAATCAATCCACTTGTCAAGCTACTATTCAAACTGAAGTCTGTGTTCAAATCTAGATCATCCCATTATATACTTTGACCTAGAAATTAATCTGACATATAATAGGTGCCCTCTACCTATGTATGTGTATATTCATCTTTATAGTGACCTATGCATTAACTATCTATCTATCTATCTATTTTTATGAAACTGAAGTGTTGAACTCTTTGACTCTGAAGGTACCAGGACCACAATGCATGGAAAAAAACGACATTTAGAGCAGCTGACAGATTAAGTACGGGTTTTGTTCCCCTACCTTAATCTTGCACTGCCTAGGTGACCTAGTTGAATTTCAACCCCACTCTAATCTTATTTATCTTTGAAGACCATTTGCCTACAGGCTGAAAGTTACTCTTCAGGTGAGGTAGTTGAAACTGGCTGGCTCTAAGATGGCTGCCAGAGAGAACACCACCCTCTGACTTCATTATAATCTCATCTACATGATAAATGACACACACCCTAGTGAGATGACAGCTGATAGGAAAAAAACATAATTGAGGAAAAAAGGGCATTCAAATTCCCCCCAAATTTCCTCCCATTCCCAGAAAATATTCTTCTCCTTTATTAGTTGATCCCTCCCCATTTCTTTTACCCTGTATCTATAACCTACTGACCCTCAGTGGGTTGATTTGTGAGTTTATCTCCCACTTCTCATATTTTTGGCTAAGAATAAAAGTCCGCTTCTCTGATCAATCAGTTCTCACTCTTGTGATTGGTTCCACAATTCCAAGTGAAAAAAGTTTGGGATCAAAAATTGGTAAGTTCCCAAAGATAGTATTTATAACTTTCACACCTGCCCTGGAACCAAATCAGAAAGGTTTCATTTCTAAGAGAAATAAAAATCAGCACCAGCCTGTTGTTGCACACACATATATATTTGATTCTAAAAGTCTCTTGGGTCAAAATATTGATGAAAGATATTATGTATATATTAATCTCTATTTTAATAAATATATTAATTTTTAGCTTTAGCTATTACAAAACTGTTATAATCATTATAGACCAGCAGATAAGCATATAATATGCCCAAGGAACAATAAGCCCATTTTGAATGGAACAAAGTAAGAGAAATAGAATTATGGGAAATAAGACTGAAGGATAGGCTGCAATGATTTGAAAGGATGAGAATATCAGCTCTCCCTAGACAGTAGAGATTCACTTACATTTCTACATAGGAAAAGGGAAGTAACTATTTTGCAGGATGCAGAAGGATGAGATAATGAAAGTGGAGAGAATGGCTAAGAAGTTTAACTGGATACAGGCTTGTTCCTCCACAATAAGGCTGAGTGTTATTAGATTATATTAAGTCACCTCCAAGGTTGAGAAGTCCCATGCTCTTGATTCCTTTCCAATAAGGATGCCAGGGCTTCAAAAGTCATCTCTTCCCAGGAGAAAGCAAGCTCCATACCTGAGAACCAACAATCTCCCAGGCCTTGCTTGATTCTGACTATGTTCCCCAGTACCTGCTTATATAGCTGCCTCCCTAAGTTTTAACTATTTGGCACTGTGGACACAAATATCTTTAATAAATGTATTATACAAACTTTTAGGTCAGTCCTAGTTACGAGAATGACTCATGGTTTCTTTCTTTCCCAGAGTGGCAGTCTTATCAAGAGAGGCAGAACACTGATCCATGGAAGATGCCTAGTTAAGCATGCACAGAGAAGACCTCTCTAATTCCTTTCTTCATTAACATCTCAGAGGTGGGGGGGAAACCTTATTTTATTTTGCTTTCTGAGATGGTACTTCTGGGTTTCACTTCTCCTTAAAAACCCCCCAATGTTTTAGTTCTCAAGCTAATTCCATTCTCAAAAGTGGAATCTATCCTTAGTTCTATCCTTGGTTTGCACAGGAACTTGAGGGAAACAGATCCCACAAGTTGAAAATTCAAAGCAAAAAGACAGAATTTAGCAATCAGAAGGATGATAAGGGTCCCTTTGTTCAAGCTAAATTGGCTTCCAATATAGGGCCATTTGTTTAAGATGTGGACATTATTCTCAAGAACTTTCAACTGTTTTAAAACTCCTTGTAAAATTCTACTATTAACCTGTATTTATGGCTTTGTTGTTCATCTTTATCTTCTTTCCTTTTAAAAACATTAGTATGTATTGCTACTTTGTGATTATGACAGTAATAAGTATCCATTGTAGAACATTTGAAAAATAAAATATACAATAAAAAGTTATTCATAATTCCAGTTTTGGAATTCAATCTGGGTATCTTATATGTATATACATATACATACATACATATGTATATGCACACATATATACATTCACACACATCTTTGTACATTTTTCTTAAATTCCTAGAAGCACAAAGATATAAAAGAATATGAATACTTTAAAGTCTTTAGATGTATATTTTAGCTTAATTTTCCACATTTATTCTTGCTAATAATGAAACCATAACTGATTTTTCTAAGAGAAATTGAACAAGTTTGCTTTCTTTTACCACTACCTGGTTATTTCTCTCAATATAATAATTTAATAAGTTATCAATTTTAAAATCATGTTAACATAAATAACCAAAATTAAGCAGAGGGGTCAGTATAGAGTAATAGAACCCTGTGATCAAATGTTAGATTTTTAAATTTAAAGAATAAAGAGAACTGTGTTGAGTGTGATGCAAATTTTATAGCACTATTATAGATTACCATATGTGTGTGTAAGTATATAAGCACACAGCCAGCATCTACTGAGGCCTTGCCATATACCTCACTCATGCTGTGCTAAGATCAATGAAATACTCTTCATGCAGTCCTTACAAGAATCTGATGAGACAGGTCCTATTTACATTTTACAAATGAAAAAAAAAAAATTGAAGCCACTTTTCAGTTCTTGTTTCACTGTTTCTGTATAGTGTAAAACACTGACACAGAATGTGACTTACTTTTATAACCAGGAATGAGTGAATAATGAATAAATTCCACATGTAGGCTTTGTGATTCAGAGCCATGAGGCAGGAATCAACCATCCCTTGCTCTACAGGACACTGATTACTATAATGTGGTGACATGTGCCTAGCCTTCCCATTCAGGTGATGTGGTACAGAGTCTTAATGAGATAGACATCTTTTTAAGCTCAAGTTTTCTCTGGACAATATTAATCACCCACCCACTCCAAGAAACTCCACTGACTTCAAACATTTTATGTATAATTAGAAATAATTTCTAAAAGTGTGTCCAGATGTTATCAATAAAGATAATCTGGGAGAACAATTTTGAAGAAATAATTATAATATAGTACACATGGCAAAATGTAGAATTCATTCTTCCATATGAGCTAAAATAAAGTTTTTTTTTTAAGGTTGTTGGGGAAGTTATGGCAGAAAAACTAGTGCTGGGTGTGTTCATTTTCAATACTATGAAAACTTTATAGTTAAAAAATAAGTTTTTAAATTATAATTTAAGATATGCCAAAAACTTCAAAATTTTCTTAAAACTCTCGGGGACAGGGCAATACATTTAAAAAAGACTAAGAAACCCTATGCTAAACTTGACTCTTGATTAAGCCAGCCAATACACAGCATTATAAAATCAAATGGTTAAGCAGTATCTTTTAAATATCACTGAAATGCTTTTACCAAACTGTACTTTGGTTACAGGCCACCAGCCTTCGTGGAAGAGTAAGAAATGACCTTATAGGACATGGCATCACATACTCTGTAAACAATGTTGAATTGCTCAGTACTTCCGACCTTGGCCATGTGTCCATCACAGATGGATACCCACTAAAGAAATGTCTCTTTGGATTCCCTAATTCCCAGGGTTATTTCTCCTGTTTTTTCTTTATAGCCACCAAGTCATGAATCTAATGGTCTATATCTGCATTAACTGCTAGAAAGTGTGTCTTTACTTCACTCTGTTACTTTCTAATGTTTATTTTTCCCCTTCTCTCCTTTTTCTTCCTTAGTTTTAATGCAACTTTGCCCTTTGAACTGCATGCAACTTTTAAACTGTCTTGGATCCCTGTTATACAAGGTTAAGCATAAATAAACACAGACATATATTCTACGCATGTCTGTAAGACTGTTTATATAATACTGCTATTTGGATATTTTAAAAAATCATCCTACATGAATGGGACCAGCATCTCTCCTACAGACCAAAAAGAAATCATTTCTATTTTAACACTGAGCTCCAGTCTAGTATCTGTCACCCACAGGCCATTCTGCAGACACTCAGATTACAACCTAACTCCACAGAGTTGCTGGCTTATCTGCAGAGTCACAATTACATCATGATTATGTGTTTCCATGCCACTGTGCTCAGGAAGTTCGTGGTCTGGTGGGTATATGACTTCCAACCATCCTTGAGGTGAGCAGACAAAAGGAATTGTCAGGTTACAGATGGGGCATTTCAAAACACACAAATGGGGAATGGAGGAAATACAAGTGAATGAATGGACCAAATGATAGGAGAATCAGGAAAGAGTAGAGTCTCAGTAGCCAAAAGAAGAGAAAATGTCAAGGAAAAGTGTGAAATGATACATTCTTAAAGGGAAAACACATATTTCTGGTACATTTTTTAAAAAAAACAAACATATTTTAAAATATTAAACTCCATCCTTCACTCTTCAACCTAATAACATTAATTCTGTTTAAATGACATTTTTTAAAAGCTAAGTTTTCTTCCATCTGTACTCAAAACACATGGTATATCTATGATGGAAATGAGTCCCACCCCTCTGACATGCCCTCTTGCCCTGGGTGTGAACAGAACCTGTGACTTGCTTTATGTTGTTGCTCTTTGCAGTGCTAAGACCAAGCCCACAGCCTCACATTCTTGTAACTTGCTTCTAACAGATAGAATATGACAATGGTTATTGGCTGTTACTCCCTTTATTAGTTTCTGTGAAATGACAAACATGAAAGGGTTTTGCAGATTCAAATAAATTGACTTTAAGTTGATCAAAAGGGAAACTATTCTGGGTCAATTGGACATAGTTTAGCTAGCAATTTTTAAAAAGATGAAAGTCAGAAACTAAAAACACAGACATTTTCTCTCTGTCTCTCTCACTTTCTCCACTGCTGAAGAAGCAAGCTGCCATGAATCCTAAAACCACAGGGAAATGAATTCTGCTAACAACTTAAGAAACCTGGGAAGCAGATCCTTTCCTTGTAGAGCCTACAGATGAGAAAGCAGACCAGCCAATATGTCAATTTCAGCCTGCGAGACCCTAACCACAACCCAGCAAAGACAGGCCTGAACTTCCAAATCTATAGAAACAATGAGATAATAAATTAGTGTTTCTAAAACCACTAAGTTTGGGGCAATTTGTTATGCAGGATAATAAAAAACAATACAGCATCTAAAGAGAAAGAGGGCCAACTTGCATGGGAATTGCCTTATAATATTAACTAGGCAAGAAAGAAATGCAATGGGAACTTCAGGTTCCTTTCTTAACTCCCCACATCATGCTTAGCCACAGGAGATATTCCAGATACTGGAACTAAAGCTGTTGTCACCATGTCCAAGATGCCTCCCTGGAGAGCCACCACAGTGTCTCCATGGGGCTTTCCATGCTGGCTCGCCCCAAGAAACCTACCTCAAATAAGCCAGGAAATGTTTCACCAGGCCAGCCTGTAACTTGTGTGATTTTCTAGTCAGCCATTAGAAAATCAAGCAACATCTTTGGATTGTTATAGTGGCTCAGCCCTGTAACAATCTAAAGTCAGTGTTTCAGTAACTCAAGTCAGTACCTTTAACTTTAAAGTTACAAGACTATCTGTTCTCTCTCCACCTGCTATTTGGGTGTGAAAATCACCAAATAAGCATAGGACCAGCAAACTTCCTACAGACCTGATGGGAGGAGGTTATGTTTCATTCCCATTTTAACAAGAAGATCAAAACACAGCCAGGCTATTTAGCTGAGACTCAATACATAATAGCATGTTCTCTGTGCTCTGCACAAAAATTATACCCTGATGATGTATTTCCATGCCACTGTGCCCAGAAAGCGGTCAGGCAGCAACAGTGCTAGCATGGGTGAAAGGGTTAGGATGAGAACACTTGGAAAAAAGGAAAATGGGGGGAAAGAAAAGTTTACTTTTCTTTTTCAGAAGAAATCAAATTTTAATTTTTTTGTATTATTATTTTTTGAGTTATGACTGGAATGCTTTTGATATGTTATTTGATCAGGCCCAATAAGCATTACTTTAAAATATTATATCTAACAACAAAGCATTGGCTTTTTTGATTGCTGTGGTTCCTATACACTAGTTAAAACCTATGAATACTTCAAGGTACTAGATATAGCAGAAAATAGCAAATTTTCCTTAGAAGAAATCAGAAAATAACAAAATTTTCTTTTTTCTCTCTCTCTTCCTTTATTCCTTCCTTTTCCATTTTTAACCCTTGAAATATTTAAGGCAGCAAAACAACAAGTAAGCAACCCTGGCACTAAAATTACATACCCCAAGTTAGGGTATAGGGTGCAGCAAATATGAATTACCTTGGGCAATTGAGAGTCTCTCTGAGCCTCAGTTTTATCACCTCTAAAATGGGTACAACAATATTTGCACTACCATAATTTCTTTAAAAATCATAAGAGATTATATATCTGTTAAGATGCTTAAGTATATGTAAAACAAATGTTACACAAATATATTTTAATTTAAATATTTATACTTTCCTTCATAAACTAGCAAAGAGAAATACTAAATTTTTAAATGAACATTTGTTACTTTATACCTAACAAAAATTAAAATATCAGGCTGGGAATATAGCTCAGTTGGTAGAGTGCTTGCCTCACATGCACAAGGCCCGGGTTCAATTCCCAGCATCACACACAAAAAAAAAAAAAAAGTAAGAGAAATTAAAATATTTACAAAAAATTTCAAAGTTACCATCAGAAAAAATAACATTAATAGTTATTAAAAATAACAGTTAACATTTGTCAAGTATTTAGTGCCTGTCAGGCACAATGTTAAGGGTTCACCTATTTTCTCATTTGATTCTCACATAAAGTAAGACTTTCTATTATCTCCACTGAACAGATTAGGAAGCTGAAGTTTCAGATAGTGAAGCATGAAGTGGTAAGCCAAGGGCACAAAATCAAACAGACTAAGCCAGAGCCCTCAATCAATCACTCAACTGTTTCAAATACATATTCTGGGTTGACACTCTAAGGACAGAAGCAATGATATGGGTCAGTGCACACAGGTGATCTTTGTTACTATACAATGTCCTGGGTAAGCTAGGAGGCCTTGTGTGGAGGATGTGTCTACCCACACTGCAGAAAACCACCAGACACACATTTAGTGATGATCCATATCAGGGGTGCCATTGAGGTAGCATACATTGGACATGCTGCTCCTTGGGTCATGAACTGAAGATGTCCCATAGGATTTAGAGCTAGAGCCAGTTACCAAATTACATCAGAGCCTGCAGGATGCAGCCTGGACCTCTATGCATCTGCAAAGGTCCAAAAGCACCTAAAGAGACTGCTGCTACTTGATGATAAATGGCTGCGGGCAAAAGGGAAGGAAACCAGATTGCTAGAACCAAGAAATAAATAAAAAGGAGAACTATGAACAACAGACAACCAGACAAAAGAAAACGAAATTGGGGTAAAGCCAGAAACCAGGAATATAGTAGGGCCCTGGTTCTCAAACAGTATCCCAGCGCATATTGGGGTGCCACAGTGAATTTAGAAGAGCACTGACAGATATTTTGAGAGAAACAGTGGCGCTTGACATCTGTCATATACCTTCTGAACTACTAACTTGAGGTAGTTCACAGTTCCAACATTAGATGGCATTACATTCCTTTCAATGACGTTATGCCTTTGCAATATGTCAGATGTGATTTTTTAAATGACGTACTGTATCAAACTTGATGTGGAACAGGAAATGGGAAACAGTGAGTGGTGTCCCACCTGACTTCAAATTTTGAGAAGTTGTGCAGTGGCCAAAAGGCACACACATCTTAGCAACTGTTACAAATGAGATAAACATTATATTTTCTTCCAATTTATGTCATTTGGTTTTAAAAAATGGCTCCTAATTTATTAGTACCGATATAATTACTAAACTGATTTAACCATTTAACTTATCTAATTACTAAACTGATTTAACAATTTAACTTATCAAATGAAACTAGGCAATATATTTTTTAGACAAGGGGCACAGTGAAAAATTATTGAGATAATAAGAACACTGAACTGAGAAGTTGTGGGAACATTGATTAGGGATTAAAGTTGCCTAGAGAAGGAAAGATGAAAGTAGCTTGCATATCTGGTTTCAGAGTCTCTCGGGATCCTCTGACATGGCAGTATCACCCAGTCCAGGGGAGATCTGCCCCACTGAGTCCCAAGGCTGGATTCCACCCTTCTGGGCTGCCCCTTCTCAGAACATAATGAAGATCCGCCATGAGGATTAATCCAGAGACTTTAGGATTCAGCCCAGCAATATGATCCCTTGATGAAAGCACCAAGCTATGCTTTATGTATTTCATAATAGTATCTAAGTACTTATATGCGCAGCATCTCATCTCATACTTTTACTTAACTTTTGAGGCTTGGCTATTTCTGTCCTGCCTCTCATTTTACACACAAGGAAACTGAAGCTTGGAGCAATTGAATATGTTGCCCCAATTGACTCCAGTGGTATGCAGCAGCATCAGAATCAGAATCCAGGAAGCAACACTGTTAACCACCATGCTCTACTCAGCTGTCAGTCCTTCAGGTTTCTAAGAATAAATATGGACCTTTTCATGGAACAAAGTACTTCAAAGTGGTGCATATATTTAAATGCTATGAAATGCATTCCCATTTTTATATTTTATTAGTTTCTGAATTCCTGAAGGGTGGCCATCTCTCTCTTCAGGTTTGCTAATGTTTATTCCCATGAATAATAATAATGTAAATGGTTATAACACAGCACCATTAAGGAAGAAAAGCTACCTGATATTGGCATGAATGTAGCCAAACACTCTCAGTCTCCTGTGATAAGAGAGTAAATTAGCACAAACTTTCAGAAGACCATTAAAAAATAAAAAATCAAATTCAATGAATAAATATTTACAATAAGTAAAGATTCATACGTCTATCATCTATCGTCTATCTCAATATTATTTATAATAGCAAAAAATGAGAGAGAAAACTTAAAATATTATATAATTGCTGAGTATTTATATATGGATGTACTAACTATTTGTAGAAAATCATGTTTTTAAAGGTTATTTAATGGCATAAGAAAATGCTATGCAGACTTTTTAAAGAATCATACTATACAATTGTATGTATTATATGGTTGTAATTATTAGCACAAGCAACTAGAAAAAATAGTGTATTCATTTTAAAATTCTAGCTTACCTGTGAAAGGTAAAATTCTAAATATTTTTTTTCTTAATTTTCCTTTCCCAATGAATATGGATTACTTTGATGATAAAAAGTAGTGAATAGTATTAAAACAGAATTCAGTACTGCAGTTCAATGTTATAGGACACCTCATTCTCCAAACTTCACCTGTACATAAACACCTAAGTAAAAAAAACTCATGTATATAAAGCTACCCTGATGCATGCATATACACATGTATAGATATAATAGACCATCTATCTGAAGATAGTCTGACCTCTGGAAGATAAGATTGTTTCCTGCATTTAAAATGTTTGAGCAAATGCTGAAAAGCTATTTATCATTGCTACTGTATAGACAATTCAAGCCTGGCTTTGGAAGAGCGTGTGAATACTATATCTTGATAGTTTCATTCCAAAACACAAAATTGCTTGGATTCTACATTCAGTGGCCTATTGAATGACTAAAGGATGAACGGATGGATGGATGGATGGATGGATGAACGGACTAATAGACTGAATCTCCCACATATGAAACCTCTGTTTCACAGAGAGTGGGAAAATGTCACTCATCATTATATAGGACTGTAAAAGAAACTAGGTGGGTCCACAGAATGATCCTGAGAAAACACTCCCAACCACTAATTACAGCAGGTCACAAGTGACAATTTCAAGACAGAGGGAAGGCAAGAGGTGATAAAACTCTCAACATGTGGCAGGCAGTATGCTAGGCACCGTGAGGGGCGCTGAATTTTTACAATGACCTCCCCATTTGGGTAAAGTGTTCTTTCCAATTATAGATAGGGAAGAGAAACCCAGGAAGATTGCATATGTTGCCTAAGGTCACACAGCTAATGTATAAGCACAATTGGGATTTTTAACCCAAGTACAAACGAGCCCAAATCCTTTTGATTATGCAGTGCTGACTCAAGAAGAAAAGAGAAGAAGATGGTCCATTCTTCATATAGTGTAGGAACAAGGAAATGATTGATCTATCCTTTTTCTGCAAAGGTCTACATGTAACACACACAATTGTCATTAGATTAATGCAAAAATAAATATTTGCTCCATGTCCTCTCTTGGAGTTTCTCTTTAGAATAACATAAAATCAGATACCTACATGAAGTGTTCTTAGTCAAGTATACTTTCTGAAGGTGTCTTTATAACAAGTCAGATGCATTTCCAGGCATTTATAGGTAGCAATTTTTCTAGTGTGATATAACTCAAATATTTTGAGAAAATATCAATTTTAGTATGAAAATGTCAACTTACTTTGATAGCAAACTCTACTCAAGCTAAGAATTTTATCTGACTTGTTTTAGGTGTCCTCCTTACCTCTCCCTCCCTCTAGCTTTCTCTCTAATCTGCTCTTCTGCAAAGTGGATTGTGTAAACACATGAGTGGAGTGATCATGTGTCCATACTCACTGTTTAAATGGTCCCAAAACTGTATTATGCTCAGTGGAAAAGGTGAAAAGTCAAACTTAAAATTGAGCAAGGACAAACTGAATGTCATGTAATTTAAAAGAAAGCCAGAGACTCAGTACTGTCATGCTAGAGGCTTGTATTACTGAGGCATGGCAGCCTGGATGCCAACACAAAGATTCAGCTACAGCAGCTCTGGGCTGAAGCCCAAAATTCAGCCAGTTTAACAAGCATCCCTGATAAGTCAGTTGCTGGTGATCCTTGGACCACACCTGGTAAAGGCCTTTAGGGTGCAAATAAGGAATTTTATCCTAAAGGTTAAGTGGGCTGTCCAAAGTCACAACCACCAAAAGTAGCAAATCTGGAGTTAGACTATAGTTAGTGGCTTTTCATACTACATTTCCTACTTAGCATTCCAAACTTTTCTTTCTTTCTTTTTTAATTTAGGCCACTTCACTATATGCAGTCGCTATAAAAGCATTCATAACAACCATGTTGCACTTTCTGTAAAAAAAGAAAGAGCTTTTATGTTCATTATCACATAAGATTTTATAAAAATAATTTGTATATTTCGAAGATGGAAGTACTGAAACTCAGAGATCTTAAGATTCTTGTTTATAATTAAACTCTATTTGGGACACAGGTAAGATTTACTGAGCTCTGATTATTAGTAAGAACTTAAATGATAACTATAATCATCAAAAAAAATTTTAAAAAAACTCTTCAAACTAAAAATATTGACCCAGGAAAAGTCAATAATGATAGGAAAAATTAAAGATGAAATTGAAAGCAGCCAAATTGTACAGAAAAAGGTTTATTATATATTAAAGTTTTAAAAGAAGAACTAAATTTTTTATAAATTTAGCATGAAAGCAAATGAGAGAGAGTAAAAATAAACATTCACAGTGGCAGATGCTTTAGTTGTCACAATTCATGCTTCAAGATCTGATAAAAAATTGTCTTCTTTGTATTGTTTACATAAAAGTATTTGATACATAAGAATATTTCAGTTAAATAAGAAAAATATAACAAACTAAAAATATTTTAACTGCACTATATATTAAGTTATTGAAAGGATTAAAGTAAAATTAATATTTTCAACAAGTCAATAAGTCAGTCAATGTTACTCTAATTCTGATTCAAATGTTTATAAAGATAGTATAAAAATGCCCCAAAGTCTAATCAAAACAATCTATCAAAATATCCCATGATTTCAATAAGCTACCTAGTATTGAAGATACAAACAAATATTGAACTTAAAACAATAAATCATTTGTTAGGTAACATACTATAGACAGATCAATACTTTTAAATTAGATTGTACTTTCTGTTCCTATTTCTAACTTTAATGTTAGGGTTTAAATTTATGAAAGCCCAGAAATGCAAATCAAAAGTACTCTAAGATATCATCTCACTCCAGTCAGAATGGCAGCTATTATGAACACAAACAACAATAAGTGTTGGAGAGGTTGTGGGTGAAAAAGGTACACTCATACATTGCTGGTGGGACTGCAAATTGGTCCAGCCAATATGGAAATCTGGGAATGGAACCTCCATTTGACTCAGCTACCCCTCTCCTCTGATTATACCCAAAGGATTTAAAAACAGCATACTACAGGGAAACAGCCACATCAATGTTTATAGCAGCACAATTCACAATAGCTAAACTATGGAGCCAACCTAGATGCCCTTCAATGGATGAATGGATTAAAAAAATGTGGTATATATACACAATGGAATTTTACTCAGCAATAAAAGAGAATGAAATCATGGCATTTGCAGGTAAATGGATGGTTTTGGAGAAGATAATTCTAAGTTAGCCAATGGACATCATTATCCAAAGTACATGTATGAAGACATGAATTGGGTATCAACCTACTTTATATACAGAGATATGAAAAATTGTGGTATATATGTGTAATAAGAATTGTAATGCAAAAAAAAAAATAGCATTACCTTAGATTAGGTAGAGGGAAGTGAAAGGAGGGGAAGGCAGGAGATGGGAGGATAATAAAAATAGTAGAATGAAACAGACATTATTACTTTATGTATGTATGTGACTGTATGACCAATGTGATTCTACAATATGTATACTCAGAAAAATGAGAAATTATATTCCATCTATGTATGATATATCAAAGTATATAAGTACATTCTACTGTCATATATAACTAATTAAAACAAATATAAAATTTTAAAAAATTGTAATGCATTCCACTGTTGTGTATTTTAAAAAAATAAAATCAATACAATGAAAAAAAAAATCTATGAAAGCTTTAGTGACAGACTTCTTGTTGAAATGATAATTAGATTATAAATAAAAATGATAATTAGAACTAATTAGATTGTACTAAAATATTAGGAAATTTCATTAAAGACATTATTATCTCATGTATTATAGTTAGACTTATTAAACAAATTTTGTTTACAGTATTTTCCTCTAAACTGCTGTCATGTATTAGTTGTAAACACTCTATATGCATTGTGCCTCAGAAATTGTTTTTAATTAAAACATCTTCACTTTTCCTCCAAAACACAAGAATTTGCCAAATTAAATAAAGCTAGTGTTCTAATCTCTACAAAAAGTTTATTTGACCATTTTATGATCACACACACACTTCTTAAAGGATGTCTAAATACGGCTGCTTCTGCTTTCGTTGACAAACTCACTGATTCCAGCTCCTAGATTTATAGCTTGGCTTTTCCTCTGGAACTGGACCAATACACAAAAGAACCCACGTGCTCAGCAAGGTTACAGAGCAAATCCCTTCAGTGTAAAAGGGTAAATTGCTTGCTGGCTTCAGCAAAAGCTTCTGGACTTTTTCATGGGTCTCTTCTGTAGGTCCTTTAAGGCTAGACTCCTACGGGCTATCTTCTCTCTCCCAAGAGAGAGGAAAATAACTCCAGCGAATGGATTCACGCCTGCCACATAAAGAGAAGCTTTCTGAAGTGCAGAAATGCCCATTGAGAATGAACTCATGGAAAGCCCTACTTAAAATGCAGTGTTCTCTGTGTAAACAAAAGTCTGCCTGGCAGGATAAATAGGTGAAGCCATGAATTTCCAGTCTCCCAAGGCCAGATTAAATCCCACTCTTCAAAAAAGACCCTGTTATTGCTGTGTCACCCCATTAGAAGTTCATATTTGCTTTGGATCATCACAATAAGTCCTCTATTGTGTGAGGAGACCTGCCAGAGTTCAGGTAGAACCATGACCACATTCTGTCTAGACACTATCAGCCTCTCTAACAGGAATAAAAGGTAGCTTCTCTGGGGTGGAGGCCTTTACGGTTTAGACCTCAAATAAGAGGGAAGAAAGGTACAAACAAGAACAAAATAATTTACTTATATGAAAAAACAAATCACACTAAAATGCTTTTTCAAAGCATGAAAAAGAATATGTAATAAAAGCATTCAGTTTTGACCTAGAGGAACACAACATTATCCATTTCATAGGCAAGCATAATTTCTGAGAAACAAATATAAGATTCTATAAGTTGTGTAGTACCTTTTATTTATTTCCAGACAACTCACAATAAAAATTAAAGATAGTGAGTGAAATTCCTAAGCACTATATATGCAGGATAATATGGAATCTTGAAAGACAAGGAAGATAGTGTATGTTGATTGCCATCCAAAATGCTTTTTCTCTCAATCTATACTCCATGTGTACATGAATACATGCATGCATGCTAGGGTTGCCAAATAAAACACAGGATGCCCAGCTAAATTTGAATTTCATATAAACAACCAATACTGTCTTTTAGTACAGTCATATGCCACATAACAATGTTTCAGTTGACAATAAATTGCATATACAATCATGGCCCCATAAGATGTGCCTTGTGATGCCATAGCTGTCTCAGTTTGTGTAATTCTGTTTGTACAATGATGAAACTGCTGAATGACACATTCCTTAGAATGGATCCCTCTTGTTAAGTAATATACAACCATATAATATGGCTTAGGTGGTAATTTTTATGTGCTGAGTTTGGCAACTCGGGTATATGTGTTTGAGTATCCTCTATTTGTTCTTATTTAGTCCATCTATATCTGGGAATTAAGATCCTTAGAAGCCCAAAGAATATAAACCCCTGAAAATAGAATTGTACATTTCTAAATGTAACAATAACAATTTACAGGCATTCTGAAATCTCCCACTGCTATAGACCAATATAGACTATAAAACACCATAGAAAATTATATTTCCATCATGCTTCAAATACAGGTGTCAACTTCTCCTGGAAATAATCAAGTCCCTCAGAGATTTTCTTATTTTCCAAGGACATTGATTTGCACATACAGAAATTTCATCCCATCCCTTATAGGTGAGTAATCACTGAAAATCTATTTATTTCATAACTAATTTGATGATGTTAATCTACTATCTTTGGTCAATTAAAAAATGGATATTATGCCAGTGCAAAATATAGGCAAAAAAACTATAAGCAAATATTATGTGACAGTTATGAAAGATTATTAAAAATTCCCACTGCCAGGAATTTACACTTTGATTTGCATGCCTAACAAAGGTTACTATCATACATAAGTGATATGATAATTGCAATACAGGGAAGTGATTGAAAATTTCACTCTCTGTGTAAAGAATAATTTCTTGGCTTGGGTTCACTTGGCACACCCCTACATACCATCTAAGGTATTAATTCCCATGCCATTTTCACCTTCAACTCTTTTCCAGACATTGCCTAAATAATACAGCATTCCACCCACCCACACCTTGCATATTTTATGTTATATTGTGCCTATGTTCCATGTTGTATTATGTTGACTTATGTTATATATTTTCATCCACTAAGAAGAGATATTCTTGAGAACAGGGCCCATATTTTCACTGACCTCTGTATCCCTACTTCTTAACAAGGACCTAGCAGATATTTAGTATGTGCTTGTTAAGAAACTATCATACAAAGTTCATACCAGAACTTAATCATGATAGGATGAGGAACTGCTTTATTATAACCATCTCATAACAAATAGTCTTTGAACAAAACTATAAAACAACACTGGATTTCAGGTAATACCAGTAAATTTCTATTGTAATTAGACAACCTGAAAAACTGCCAATCCAGAAAAAGAAGCATATTTCTTTTAGTCATTCAATAAACATAGAAAGTTTGCCAAGTGTGGGGCTCTGTGCTAGGCGCTAAGAAGATAAAGCCTTGCCATCATGACATGTCCACAGTGAGGTTCATGAGGCAGTAGAGGAAGATTAGAAGCAGCTTACATTCCTTTTCTTCTTAGGTTAATGGTAATGAAATTTAGCCTAACAGATTCATAGGTGGTCACACTATGAAGCTAGACCAGGTGGAGGACAGCAGTAAGGTCTCATGATTCTACCCATGGGATATTTTTTTTCATATATTCCAGACATGAGAAAAGAAAAGAGAACAGTACCCTAAATAATTTGTGGGTTACTAGCTGTACCTTAAGTATTGCAGATATATCTGAAGGAGCTAATGACTTTCTAATAGATATTGATAAAATGGCCTGATCTGTTCCAAAATTCATTTTAGTAGTCCACACCATTTAATCATCTGCAGAGAGTTAAGTCAAAACTGCCAATTCCTGTGATGCTAATAAGACTTTTCAGACATAGGGCTGGGGCTCAACAAATATAGGCAACACTGAGATACAGACACATCTATGGAAAAGCAATGGCCACTCAGAATAAAATTTATAACCTGCTATTGAAGCCAGCTGCTAAGACTCAATAGTATTTTTGTACTATGTCAGAGAAATGAAGCAGCACCATTTGTACACAAAATAAACTATTTTGAACCATTATGTTGCATATAATAGTGCATTTGGAGTGTGGATAGGTGTGGATGTGTGTCAGAGAGAAAGAGGGAAAGTTGTTCATGAAGGCAGACCTAACAGTAGTGATATTCCTTGTTTGTGTTTAGGAAGTGTTCTCTGCAAGTCAGACCCTGAACTATGTGCTTTATATCCATAGTTTGTCTAATGCTCATAACCACTTGAGGAGAAGAGTCCTGCCAGCCTTATTTTATTAATTCTAAAACTGAGGCTCAGAGAATAATTTTCCTCAGGATTATGGAGTTAGTAAGTCAGGGGGCCAAGATTTGAACTGGCCTATCTTACTCCAAATCTAAGTTCTCAATCTCTTGGCAATAGTGATTCTCAGCAGTCACCACAGTTAAGGAATCTTTCTTTTATTCCCTTAGTGACAAAGACAAATAACTGTAATATTCAGAGCTTCTGCTAAACAAGGTCTTAATCATTCTCCATTAACCTAAAATGAGAAAGAACTTCATGTCCTGGCTCCTCTGGGGCCTCACCTCACAAGGAACTCTGTTAGGTTCATGTGGTTTTGTGGTTTTTATTTCTGTTTAGAAGTTTCTTCTGAGTTAAATATTTGAATGGAGATGGGCAACAAAAGGGTATAAAGAGCTGGTGTCTGAAAGCTGTTTTCTTTTTTGACCTGAGCCTGGGGATTGAGGTCTGGGCAATATCCTGGGACTTCTGCAGGGTGAGTCTCCTGGCCACCACCCACAGGGCCAAGCCAGCCTACTGGCTGGCCAAACAATCAAGGCTCTCATGAATATTCCCACAGGTTCTTCCTCAAAGAGTCCTTCACAGGATGGCACTGAGACCTGAGGAGACTTGGATGGCTTTAATTCCTTGTCAGAGCAACAGGATGTGTAGCTTGGTCACCTGTGGCCAGAGAATAAAAAAAACTCTGCGTCAACTCCTGTCCCCTAGTAACAAGGCCAATTGGGAAGGAAGCCTTCCCTTCCTGCCACTTGGCTCTCCACAAGAAAGTACCCCCGAAATTCACTTCTTTGAGACATCCCTCAATAAATATAGCACTCTCTACCATGGGATTAGTGCATCTAGAAGCAAATTATTAAAGAAGGTGATGCACCATTTATGCAAAGAGCAACCACAGACTTTTGTTTTTGCCCCAAGTCCATTTCTAAGTTTTCCACTAGAAAGCTCTGTACGGTTGGCCCATGGAGTTACTGACTTTAACTTTATTTATAGAATAATAAATAGGACCCCAGATAATCTTGGCAATCAAATTGGTCAACTTAATCCCACATATAAAGGTACACAGAGAAAGTAACTTGCAGTGAATCACCCAGATAGTTAATGCCACAGTAATAATCCCAGAGGCATCCTGCCTCAACGAATGTGAGAAAACACACACACACACACACACACACACACACACACACACACACATATACACACACCCCACAAAATAAAGCCTGCACTTAATTTTAAAAACTTGAGTAAAAAACAGTAATACGCTGAAGTTAGTAAGGAAGGCAATGATGCTAGTAAGTGTAAAAGCTATCTAATCTGCAAGCAATTAAGTTTCAGATGTCTTTTTGTCAATGCTCCATTATAGCTACTACCAGCTATAAAGAGGCCAAATTCAAGAAGACCCTTTCTTTAGTAGCCAGTTCACTCTATAGTGTTATGCCAAATCCTGTGTATAAATACATGGTGATGCTCACAAGACAGAAAGGGATGGAAAGTGAGACTGGGATGAACAAGATGGAGACACTGTTGCAGCAAAACACAGTGCCTTCTTGGAAGTCAGGAAACCTGCATCCTGACTAGGGTCATACGCTAACTCACACCCACATTTCTTAAGTTGGGAGATTCAGTTTCTTCATCTGTATGATGAAGGAGGTAGACAGAATGAAATTCTAAATCACTTGCCTTATAAAAAGTTCTTCTTTATCACTTTTACAAAGTTGAAGAAGCCCGGTGTTGAGCTCTGTGTTTGAAAAACCAAACATATCAGAAAGAATATACACAAACAACTAAACAGAAAGCAAAGCCTAGAAGGAGGGTTTCTCAGAACAGTCTTGGTTTATGTCTGTTTTACCAGCATCCCAAACAGTTAGTGTCTATTTTCACTATCAAAAGTGTCTCAGTTTGATGATTCATCACATAACCTCTCCACCTGTAAAGAATTTGGTTTTGGTTCATCTTGAGGAATCTTCATCAGCTCTGTCACCTACAGGCTGAAGCCTATATTATTTAGTGTGCTATGAAGACTTCTAGTCAAAACCCCATCCAGCATACCCTGACTTAACACTTGACTTCTTTCAATTCCTCAGAGGTAAAAATCATTGCTCATGCTGTTGCCTACCTTCTCCTCCAACCCCACACTATAAAATGACAAGCTCCTCCACATCCCATCAAGAATATGTAATACTGCCTCTGTAAGCACACGAACCCAACTCCTTTGCAATACTTTCTTAGTCTCCTCTACTACAACAGAAGCTTTGCAAAGAATTTTACTTATCCATCTTTTTACCCCTTAGCACATAATTAGCTCCCAACATCATATTTGTTGAAATAAACTGGAAATAGAAGTACCAAAGAGTCAAAATCCTGTGGCTGAAGGTCATGGTCTACACCATTCCAGTTCTGTCACTTACAAACAGAATGATCTTGGACAAATTACTTACCCTCTCTTAACCTGGGAGTTTCAATATAGAAGGGGAAAAATGCAACTTTCCTTGGTGCAAGATACAAACAACACATGAAGAACCAGGCTGAGTACTGACTGGCACAGGGTACCAGGTAATAAAGGGTAATTTAGCTTCAGAGGTGGTCAGTTCCAGCCCAAACAGATCAGACCAGAAAACAAGTGTCTCCCTCTTCTTCTACAAAGAGAGAAGCCCCACCTGCATTTATTTTACTTTGTGTACCTGCTGTGGCTTAAAAGCAAAATCCTCTTCACTCTATTTTCTCTTGCCAAATTCTAGTTTTCCTCTTTTCTAATGTTCCCCAATAGAAGTATCACCATAAAGAAAAGAGTCAGAAAGGAAAGGACTTAAAACTCAAGACAGCCTGTGGTCAAATAAGGAAGAACAGCTTGACTGCCACAGTTTCAACTGTGGAACAGACTCAAAAGGAATTCTTGGTAAAATGTCAAGTAGGGAAAGAAGTCAAGCCTGGGGAGGGGCGCCATGACCTCACACTGGATGATGAACCTCAAGTGAACTACACCTTTCCAGAACACTCCCCCAGTGAGAAGCTGTCAGTTACTGGTGCTACAACACAGGACAATAGAAAAAGGCAAATGAAATGAGAGCCCTGAGCGTCATCAGCGGTGAAAGAAGAGAAAGTAATGTTCCTTAAAGCTTTCTCAGCTTGTGGAAACAGCATGCAGGGCCAGGCAGTATTGATGGAAACTAATGGGATCACCATGTTTCAACATAATGGCATACTGCTGTTCAAACTTTATTACAAAATGCAGCATGCAATGGTTGTTTTTATTCTAGAGAACCAAGATAGCATGGAAGTGAAAACACATAGGTTCTGGACCCCAAGTGCCTGAATTTGAATCCCATTTCCTAAACCTACTAGCAGTGTGGCCTTGGGCAAGTTACCTAGCCTCTCTGTACCTCAATTTTTACCACCTGGAAAATAAGGATGACAAATCAACAATGGTACCTACACTCCATAGGGGTTTTATTTACAATTACTAATTTGTAATGTAGAATTGTACTGGGCACATGATAATGCTACTTAACTACTTGACAAAATTATTAAGATTCAGTATTCATTCAAAAGCAACTTATCCTCATGCTTACCAACTGGTATTATAAGTATAAATCTCAAAGATGCTTTTATTTTTAAGTTGACTCCTAGGAATTCAGTTGTTGCCCAACAAACCCTTCTCTTGATCATGAATACTGAACAGGTCTTAAAGGTCATTCTGACATAGTAATAGTGGAACCTGAAGGCTTTCCGCATGGTTAATCAAACCATAATCAATCCCAGAATAAATGAAAGTGAAACAAATGTATTGTTTACTGAGCATGCACTGTAGCCATTCTCCAAGCTGCTGAGTTTTGAATAGAAGGCACAGGTAATAAAGGTCTAGTCAGGTCTGGCTCCCGTACAGTTGAATAAAGTGGCATTTACCAAAGTGGATTCACTATGGCTCTCTCTGGTCTTCAGTTCTGAAGACTCAGAAACTTGATTCTAACACCACATCCATTCATTCAACAATTATGTACTGATCACCTATTTATGCCAGCAATGTGAGAACACAGACAACAAAGCATTACAATCCCTGTCAGCCTTGACAAAGCTGACAATCCAGCAGAAAAGATATTAGACATTAGAAACCTCAAGCCAAAGTGGTGGTGGTGTGTGGGTGTGGGGGGGGACAAGCAAGATTGTAAATAGACAAGTTTATACTGAGCTGAGCTTTGCGTAGAACAGAACTCTTGTATCTACAAGCCCGTCTTCACCATATAACAATGGGGACGGACACAACCCAAGCAAGGAGTACTACACTAAGTGAATGGAATGGCCTTAGGCATCACCTTAACAAACAGCCAGCTGCTTAGGATTGGGGAATCCCTATTCTAAGCTTTCCAACCACTCCCATCCACATCCTGCCCATTCTCTCATTCTCACTGTTTTTCTCAGTTTATTGAATTGCTGCTTCCTATATTACAATCACATTCCCACCTTGCCCTATCAAATTTCTTCACCTCACGTGGAGTTTTCCACTAAAACTTCTTCTTTTTCACAGCTGTAGAAATAATGTTCTTAATTCCAGAAGAGGTTAACTGCATTCTAGTGTCTATTACAAAGTTTTTTTTTTGTTTTTTTTTTACTTTTTTTTTTTATTGATTATTTATCGCATTACATAGTTCATGATATATCATCTTTCATACATTAGACTCAAATTGTGCTTTGAACTCCCATTTTCACCCCAAATACAGATTGCAGAATCACATCTGTTACATATTCGCATTTTTACATAATGCCATATTAGTGACTGTTGTATTCTGCTACCTTTCCTATCCCCTACTATCCCCCCTCCCCTCCCCTCCCCTCCCATCTTCCCTCTCTACCTCCCCTGCTGTTGTTCCCATAGCCCAAGAGTTAACAACAAGAATAAACAAATGGGACTTAATTAAACTAAAAAGTTTTTTCTCAGCAAGAGAAACAATAAAAGAGGTAAATAGAGAGCCTACATCCTGGGAACAAATCTTTACCCCCCACACCTCCGATAGAGCCCTAATATCCAGAATGTACAAAGAACTCAAAAAATTAAACAATAAGATAACAAATAACCCAATTAACAAATGGGCCAAGGACCTCAACAGACACTTCTCAGAGGAGGACATACAATCAATCAACAAGTACATGAAAAAATGCTCACCATCTCTAGCAATCAGAGAAATGCAAATCAAAACCACCCTAAGATACCATCTCACTCCAGTAAGATTGGCAGCCATTATGAAGTCAAACAACAACAAGTGTTGGCGGGGATGTGGGGAAAAGGGTACACTTGTACACTGCTGGTGGGACTGCAAAATGGTGAGGCCAATTTGGAAAGCAGTATGGAGATTCCTGGGAAAGCTGGGAATGGAACCACCATTTGACCCAGCTATCGCACTTCTCGGACTATTCCCTGAGGACCTTAAAAGAGCGCACTATAGGGATACGGCTGCATCAATGATTATAGCGGCACAATTCACAATAGCTAGACTGTGGAACCAACCTAGATGCCCTTCAATTGATGAATGGATAAAAAAAATGTGGCATCTATACACAATGGAGTATTATGCAGCACTAAGAAATGACAAAATCATAGAATTTGCGGGGAAATGGATGGCATTAGAGCAGATTATGCTAAGCGAAGCTAGCCAAGCCCTAAAAAACAGATGCCAAATGTCTGCTTTGATATAAAGAGAAAAACTAAGAACAGAACAGGAAGAAAGAGCATGAGAAAAAGACTACAGTAAACAAAGACGAATGGGGGGAGAGAAACGGAGAGAGAAGGGAAAGCATATGGAAATGGTAGGAGACCTTCAAGGATACATAAAATTATAAGAGGTTATGAGGGGCAAGGGGGAGGGAAAAAAAAAAGGGAGAGAATATTACAAAGTTTAATATCTCAGAGGCAATATTATTTCTGCCATTTTCAGGATTGGGTTTGTGCAGTGGTGGCAGGTGTAGAAAGTGTGATTAGGGCAGAAGTACACTGAAAGTACAGTGCACTACAGTGCACTCAAAATAATTATCTCAACTTGCAAAACAACCCAATGAGGCACAAAAGTTAAGTTTACATGAATCATTAATTATATTGCAAAACAAACTATGCCAGACATTACTCAAAGGTCAAAATTAAAACAAGAACTTGGCAGGTTCATAGTCCAAATTCAGCAGTCATTTACCACTGGTGGTTCTATAAACTAGAAGCAGCAATTGATGTCATAAAAAGCACATGCATATGAAAAGTGTCCATCAAACATTTAGACCATTAGCAAGTAAACATTAGAGTTAATACAGAAGTAAAATGTCTCATGTTACTTAACTTCATACAAAAATAATATCTGTGGTAACTAAGGTGTTTTTCATTTGTATCATGGAAAATAAGCTCTGTGGCACAGGGATGCTCAAAATCTTATTGATAATTAAATATACAGGGAAACTGGACAGAATAAGACAATCTGACATCTGAGATGTTATGATCCCCAGTGGACAGACTGCCTAAGTATCCCAGTTGGTTAGACACGGCTTTGGTTATACCAACAATTCCAAGGCCTAGTTCTCATTCTTAAAGGTCTACAAAAGGTCCTAATCAATACAGCAGCCAGAGATGATCTCTGTAATGTATTTTCCCTAACCAAAACAGAATGTGTCAACGCACAAACCAAATTGCTGATTCACTTAATGATAATTAGGGCTTTATCTCCCAGAATTTCAGAAGAACCACATAATCCCCAGTTACATTTCCTTGGTTAAAATCCCAGGTTACATTCCCTGCTTTCTAAAGAGCAAAAGGGATTATAGAAACTCACTGAATTTCTGTAGGGAAAAAAATGAATTAAAAGGTGCTTGTTTCACAGTCATAGAGATCAAACCCAGGGCCTCCTGCATACGAGGCCAGTGTTCTACCACTGAGATATATACATCCCCAACCCCTTCAAGTTTTTAAAAAATATTTTAAAAATATGATCAAACATTAATCTGAATATAGTCCACAGAGAATATATAATTTAATTTAAACAAATTCTCATTAAGTTAACTTTCAAAATGGGCACTCAAAGCTGCAAAAGAAATGTTTTGTGTCTGTCCTTTAGGTGGGAATAATAACATAGGCCAGCCAGAGCCTAGAACTTACTAGATATTCTTCAATTCTTTTCTGAGAAGGTAAGTGTATGAAAACATACATCCCTGATAATCACCATGATTTTTTCATCTAGGAAAACTAATACTTTAAATTTAAAGGCAAAAAGTTATTTGAGTCTACAAAAAGAATAAAATATTGGCTTTCAAACAAGATATATGAATTAACATCCATTACTACAAAGAGATAAATTTTAAAAACATAAAATGTTCATGAGGGTGACTGTCACAACATGTCATTAATTCCAATCTTTGTTCATTAACTCTATATGAAACCTTGATAAACTTGCCTACAAGGTAATAATTATCATAGAATATAAATAACAACTTAGTTAAAATAGACTAATAAAAATAACTATATATGAAAGCCATTCATACTACATAAAGCATTCTATCTGAAAATCTTTTAATACAGAGACTGTGAGGCAAAGTTCCATAATTTAGGTTCTAAGAAATCCTTCAAAAGCTAAATGAATCTGATGGGTTACATATTGTGGTGCTTTCAATACTAGATAACCAAATTCTTCAGTGACATCTTCCCTATCATCATCATTTATCCTATAGCACTGACTCAGAACTTTAGATAATTCTGTAACTGCAGAAATACTGGTAAGCTGATTTTGCCACAGACATTTGATATAGAGCTAACCTCATCCCCTCATAATTCCTGCACATGCACCAAGTGAATATTCACATTGTTATTTACTGCTATTATAATCTAATGTGGTTTATATTAAGACATTGAATATCCATAAAGGAAGCTATAGTCAAGACAAAACTTACCAAGCACAATGACCACAGTCTTCAGAAGACTCATCATAGTGTCCCGATTCCGACGGGGTCCAGAACTGTGCCGAGACATTCTCATAGTCCTCTGGCGAACGTAGCCAAAGATGTGAGCATAGAGAACCACCATTACTACAAAGGTCACCAAATTGAAAATGGCCCAGAAGACTAAATAAGAGTCACTGTAGAGGGGTGCCATGTTGGAACAATTATCAATATCACAGATGCAGTTCCAGCCCACACTGGGTATAGCACCCATAACAATGGCCATAGTCCAGATGACCACAATGACCACCACCACCCGCCGATTGCTCATCCGTGTATGGAGCTGCATGCGGAAAACCGTAATGTGCCTCTCGATTGCAATAGCCAGTAAGTTGGCTACAGATGCTGTCAGGCTGGTGTCAATGAGGCCCTGACGGAGGAGCCATGTGCTAACGGTCAGTCTCCGAGTATTGGGGCCTGTGTTGAACATTAGATAGAAGTAGGCCAACCCAGCAAAGAAGTCTGCAGCAGCCAAATTGGCCATTAAGTAATAAATAGGAAAATGGAAGCGACGGTTGACGTATATTGCCACCATGACCAGTAGGTTGGCCAACATGATGAAGATACAAACTGTGATCCCAAGTCCCATCACCAGCTTGCTGACCGTGTTCCATTCTGTGGCAAGATACTTTCCACTCCGGTTATAGAAGAAGGCGATAGACTCATTGTAGAAGCACTGTGGTTGGTTCATGGCTGTGAACTAAAAGAGAAAGGAGGAAAGATGATGAAAAGAGAAAAAAGAAACCACAGATCCAAATTTAAAGATGTACAGATAACATGAGACTGCTCTGGCACATGCAGCAGAAAACAAAAGCAAAGAATTTGAAAATCTGATCCTGCATAACATCCTGTGATTATACTCATACCCTAAGGTTTCTCACAGTCCTCAAGATTAAAGACAGTTGGAGTTAAATAAATGACAAGGTCTCTGCTTGGTGGTTGCATGTCATTGAAGTCTACTAGAAAAGCCACATGGCCCAGAAATCTTGCTTAAAATACACGAGACAGACAAAGTTTTTGCAGAACACTGCAATTGAACTATTTGCCATAGTAAAATCTATTTTCATCTGTTATTTAGGGAATCTGTAAACAGAGGTGGTTTATATATAGGGTATCATTGCCCTATTATTCTACATTTCTATTCTCACATAGTATGTTCAATCTGTGATGGACATTTGGTAATGCAGGTTCCCACAAGCACCATCAGTTCCAACATTTCAAAGAGGTCACTATGCATCAAAGGTTCTCTGGCCAAAGCCAGCATTTGCTGCTCAACATTCCTGTGGTCAGCAAAGCTTACCCCCAAGACTCCTCAGCCCTAGAATAGCATTCATCAACCAATCTATGATACTAGAGAACTTCTTCTTTTTGGAGGACCTAATGTAACCTCCAAGGAGCAGTTGATATTTGACACTACTCTACAAGAAGTAGAATATATTTAGATTAGATGAAGTATATCTTTTCAAATGTGGAGTGACAAAACTTTACAACATGTTAACTTATTTTTCAGCATCAGTGATCAGAATATATTTGCTTATTATTTATACTCTCACTTGAATCCAGAAGGGATTGAGATAGTCTAAAATAGAATAACAAGGACAGTCAATAAAACTAAAACAAAATTAGAAAACAAAAGGTAACAGAGAAGAAACCAGAAAATTACACATCTCCTAGAAAAAATCATTCTGCCTGAAACCTTAAGTTTGTCTGAGACTTCTAAATATAGAAAATATTTCTTGAAGATACTGCACAATCTACCTTTTTTTTGCTTTGCTTCTAGTAAATTACCTAGCAAATATGATAGTTTTAACTACTATTTTGATAAAATATTCTACTGAATATCCATAGGTTATGCATTTCATGTTTACAAAACATGGAAAATTTCAAAACATCTAAGTGGCTGGTCTTTGGACATGTCCAGACATATAAAGTCTCTTTCCTCATCTAGACTTTAATAGTTTGAGATCACACTTCTACCATTATACTAACATGCTGTATAATTATTGACCTCTTTACTTTTCCATTCATTAAAGAGGTCATGCTCCAGGGGCAAAGTGAGGACATTGTTTTGCTCCTCATAGTATCTCATGTACCTTTCACGGTGTCTCACCCACTAGATATCAGAGAGCTTGGCTTATAGTGTTCCCATCTACCCTATATCTTGTCATTATTCTGGGTAATCTAATTTTCTTGCCTTTCATTTTCTTGACCTCATTTCTAATGACCTTTTCTTCTATTACAGCTCAGCTGCCCACAGTGATGGTCATACCCTGCAACCACCCAGAATTGACTCCCTTTGAAAATACTTGTGACATTCTAATTGCTCATTATGATTTCCTATTCAAATTATCTCACTGGAACTCCAGTACTTAGGTTTTTTGTTTGTTTGTTTTGTTTTCGTTTTGGTACTAGGGATTGAACCCAGGGGTGCTCAACCACTGAGTCACATCCCCAGGCCTTTTTATTTTTTATTTTGAAGCGGATCTCACTAAGTTTCTTAGGGCCTCCCTAAGTTGCTGAGGCTAGCTTTGAACTTACAATCCTCCTGTCTCAGCCTCCTGAGCCACTGGGATTACAGGTGTGCATCACCACACCCGGAAGAACCTTGATTCTCTGAAATTATCTATTTCCTTGACCCTTCTACTTTTCCCAATGAAATACCCTTCCCACCTTCTCCTTTTTTCTTGTCCAGCTTAAATTCCATAATAATTCATTTCAACTTCTTTATTGCTAACACAAGAACACAGTCCCTTCCTGAAGAAATTGGGGCCAGATGTCTTTCACAATTCAGAATTTTTCTGGTTTTAAGAACAGTTATATGTGCATATTTCATGTATAGCATCCCCAGTAGAGGCTGAAGCAGCACTCCATAATCACACATATTGATTTGTGAGGCAAAACATATAAATATATATTAAATTTGATAAGTGAAGGCTATAAATAGCCTCAGGTAAATTATTTCAGAGTTTTGCTACCAAATGAGTTATCATAAACTAATGGGGGTGATAACCAACATCTCATTGGGCAGTTAAAACTAAAACTTAAAGTCTGAAATAATTAATGAATAACAAAACACAAATATTCAGAAATATATTTACAAAAGCAAAGCCCCTGACAGATCTAGTCCACATGGGTGCTAGAACTAGACAAAGAAAAGATGGCTCTGGTGGTTTATTTAAGGGGGTAAATCAAAGGCAGGAATAAGGTTTCAAGGGTGAAGTCTTACTTCATGATGTCTTGCAGTCAGCAGGTTGATTGACATCTTGGCAGGTCACACCTACCTCAGGTGCTGTGTGGGCCATGGCAGAGGGGGATAAAAATTCACACTGTCTCTGGGCAATTGACCAGAGAAAATGTCCACTGGTCATCCTAGAGACACCAGATATTTCTATCCACTGGGCTTCCATGCACGGTGACCCACATGCAACCCATAAAGCTTTCATTTTAGAGCTTCATAAATTTTGGAACTATTAGAAAAGGGAACAGAGGGTTTTATAACTTCTTTGTCACACTGTGCTTCCAAAACAATATATTTGAATAACACCAGTCTTGGACAAATCCAAGTTTGTTGTAACTTCCACAGGTACTAAGGCTTCTGAGAAAGCCTGGAGAAAATTCACACATTTAGAGGTTGATGCCAGCACAAGTTTACCACGTCTCTCCTCAACTGGTAATCTATGCCATGTGACGATATGGTTTCCCCCTAATTATTACTCTATATATTCTGCACAATCACTAAACTACCTAATATTCTCAAACTTTTGAGTCCCTCTCCCTCTTTTCATCAACAGTTTCCAGAGGTAAATTGAAACTATCAGATTGGAACACTTCCTCCCCACAAAAAAAATTACCCATTTAATACACAACTCTTTCACCCCTCTTCCGGGACAATAGAGAACATGTGCTTTTTGCCATCCACGTGCTCTAATCTCATTGCTTCCTACCATTTCAAGAGTCTGTTCTATCAATTACTTCCTTTCTCTTTTGTCTTCAGTTTCTTTCCCATTATCATCCCTCTCTTTTTCTTCCCTTTCTCCTCCCTCCATTACTACTCTTTCCTACGAACATTCCAGATTAAGGCTGTGCCTTCTCTTAAAAAACAAAGGTCCCCCACAATCTCAAGTTCTCCTTTGAGTTTTGATTTTGTTTCTCCTTTATAGCCAAATATTTTCTAATTTATATTCCACTGATTTATCAGTTGATCCTCCTCCACTGGGTTAGAAATCCTATTCAAGTGAAGATTAAATATACAAATACTGTTTCATTGTTGTATAATAGCAACTGTCAGATGGATTTGATGCTAAAGAAATGTTAGATACATTAATACATTAAATACAACTACAAAAATGTTCATAATTTCCAAGTTTTCTTTCTTCAAAGAATATACAGAAAGTATAAATATAAATGTACAACTATTTTTTTCTATTAGCCCCTATAAGCATGTACTTTCTCTGGACAAAGAGTTTTTTTAAGTCAAATATCAAGCTGATGTGATTTTCACAGCATTCCAATTTCTGAAAACCAATTACTAAATCAAGAAGGGATATGTGCAATTTCTTAACCTTTTCCAAACATAAAAACTATGTTTTTTTTCTATTTATTTAAACTTATACAGTTAAGGATAATGAAGTAAAAAGTAAAAAATATATATATATATATATCATTTTTGAGCCATAATATGCTAAGATATTTAAAACTGATGATTTTCCCCAATGGGATTTCAGGTTCTAAATCAGCAGACAACATGTGACTCAGTTCTACCCATTCTTGTTCTCTCATAAACTGAGTGTTGAGCTGGGTACGGTGGTGCATGCCTATAATCCCAGAGGCTTGGGAGGCTGTGGCAGGAGGATCACAAGTTCAAAGCCAGCCTCAACAACTTATCAAGGTCCTAAGTAACTCAATGAGACCCTACCTCCAGATAAAATATAAAAAAGGGCTGGGGATGTGGTTCAGTGGTTAAGCGCCCCTTCAATCCCTGGTACAAGAAAAAAGAAAGAAAGAAACTGAGTCCTGACACCATAAATACTAGACAATATTATAGTGATAAAACATTATTTTTTGAAACTCAGTTTTATCTTCTGTGAAATGAGGAAAACAGACTCAGTGATATATAAAGTCTATTTTAGATTTAAAATTCTATACAAAGAGGATTCTGGGTAAGAACTCTGCATTTCATGAAAATTACCAACTGAATACTCAAGGAACAGAAAAATGTACTAGGAATTAAAATCTTGTCTGGGGATATAGCTAAGCAGTAGAATGCTTGCCTCAGATGAACATGTACCTGGGTTCGATACCCAGCACCTCCCACTATAGCAGACTTATGGAAGAACAAGAGAGGCGAAAAAAGAAAGATTAAATTATAGAATATTTATGATTTGTATTCTTAATGTGCTTTCTTAGGGTACTAGAATTAAAAATAAAATTAGTCATATTGAGATAACAATAATCCCAGTAAAAACTAAATGGAGATTGAATTACTTTCATATTGCCACTATAATAAAATGCTATACATTTAGCAGCTGAACATACAAATTTATTCTTATAGTTCTGGACATCAGAAGTAAAAAGTGGAATCAAACCAGGGTGCTGGCAAGGCTATGTTCCTTTCCAGGGGCTCTACAGAAGACTCTTTTCTTATGTCTACAGACTGCCCTCATTCCTTGGTTTATGGCCCCTTCTACCATCAGAAGCCAGTAATTCCAGTCAAGTCTTTCTCTCAGCGCATCACTCTTGCGTGGACTCTGCTGCCGCGCTCTTCCATTCTTAAGGAACACTGTGATTACACTAATCCCACTTGGATAATCCAGGCTGATCTCCCCTTCTCAAAACTCTTAACAGAATCACATGTGAAAAGTCCCCTTGGCCATGTAAGGTAGGTTACTCAGAGGTTCTGAGGATTAAGTAATAAATATCATTGAAAGTCATCATTGTGCCTACACAAACAAATTGAAAAACAATTTCTGAATTAAAAGCAGCAACACAGGCAATAACATATAAAAATTCCAGAAAATGGAAATGGCAGATAGAAGATTTAATAAATTCACCTAGCACTCAGAAAAGAGGGTCAGAGACGACAAGAACAAAAGAAAAAGATGTATACATAGGAAAAACTTGAGTCCTACTGGGAATCCAAGAAAGACTAAAGCAGAGCTGAAGAAACACAGCTCCAAATAAAGAAAAGTTATTGCTTAAGGAAAAAGACTTCAGCCTCCTGGTTTAAGTTTATATAAATTACAAAACAAAGTTAATTAAAAACAATTAAAATATAGCTTGATATGATTTTGGAATCTCAGGGTAAAAAAATGTTAGGAGTATAGAGAAACAATTAAATAGAATACAACTGAATCACATATGTAAGAGAAAGAACAGAACAACTATAAGCTTTTGATATAGAATTCCTAAGGACAGGACCCACACAATCAGATTCTCTACTTTGTGGAGAAAATGTCTGAGATCCGGAAGGCCCCACATTCATCTACCCTGATGTTTTCACATGAGGACAAAAAGAACAGTACCAGACATGCAGAGTGCAGAAAATAACATCATATGTGTTTACCTCCAAAGGAAAATACCCATAAAAATAAGTCATGAGAAAAGTAAAGAAAAAACCAAAACAACAAAAGCACATGTGCAATAGAGCAAAAACACTGGCAGCAAGCATGGAAACCTACAAGGCATATGACTGTTTTCACATGACTATAAAACAGATATCCACAATAATCCTTAAAAGAAGTTATACCTATAAAAATATTAATAATAATCTGGGACCAAAAAAATCACTAAAGATACTAATAAGATCTTGAACTCAGGGAGCAGAATGTAAATATATGTAAATTTCTCTTATTACTGGGTAAACAAGCAAAACATATTAAACTGTGACAATTTTCAAAATAAATTTAAAATATGCTGATTCAAAACCCACCAAATTAAATAATAAAGTAGGGTGACTTTTCATATTACTGGAGAAAAACAGAATACAAAAGAGAGAAAGGATGAACAATGTGTAAAATGGCAAATTTGTATCGTTTGTCTAGTTAAGATTAGAAATGGTAGGATATGTCAAAATACATTCTACTGTCATGTATAACTAAAAAAGAAAAATTTTAAAAAGTTAAAAGATTAGAAATGATTTTCTTTTTCTCTTTAGAAAAGCAATGTTTATTATAAAAAAATTAGGGGAAAACAAAAATATATTCAGATAAAACACAGTAAATATTTTTTTAAAAGATTACTCTAAAATTCAACTTACTACAGTTAGAAATTTCTGCTATAAGAAGTTATCGAATTTTTCCCTGCCCAAGAAACAAAAATACAGATAAGATAGAAAATTAAATTGTCTTCCATGGCAAAAAATCCACAATGGAGCCCTGTTCATCCTCTAATCACTACATCTCAGGATGACTGGGGGCAGGGCTCAAGGGCTGCTCTACAGAGAAGAGAGTTCCAAATCTAAGAAGTCTACCTCATCCTATCTGTGAGGGAAGTCATAACAATTCTGCCAAACCTAAATTCTGAAGGGGCACACAGGCTATTCATCCTCATTGTACACTTCATTTATTCATTCACACATTCACAAGCATTCACAGAATACCAAGTATTCTGTGATACCATGGACTGCATGATGCCTGCCTTCAAGGGACACCAAAATGATACACCTGACTGTAGTAGAGCCACTCTCAGTTCATCTGATGCATTTTCTAATCTCCTGCAAGACAATGACATGTTCAATAACCAAGAGGAAGAGGGAACACCTGGCATAAATTCACAGACTAGTAATTATACCTATGTGAGTTAGTAAGTATTCAGGTAAGAATATAAATATGTACTCTACTGACATACTCTTATTAAAAGAGAGGTTTTTATCTATCCTGGAGAAAGAAACAGAAACAAGGTATAAATCAGGCCAACACTGTTCCCTCTTCTGATAAAGCATAACAATGACATGGGTGAGGACCTGATATATGGCCTCTGCTAACCAGGTCTCTTCCTGATTTTGATGCCCACCAGTTAACTTGGTCTTCATCAAGTTCCATAACTCCTCTGAGATCTCAATCTCCATAAAGACTCTCTAAGACCTTTTCAATTCTAGTTCTTAAATGCAAAATAATCAGACCTTGACATACTTCCTCCCCCTATAAAGATTAGAAAAGTAGCACAGAATTTATTCAAATACCATTAAATTTATGGATAAGAAAAATATTTCTCATCTTCTTAGAGTAGTCTCCAGTTAGAAACAAGAAAACAAAAAATTATGATTTCCCACTAAAAGTAGAAGAGAGGCCACAAAACAATACTGATAAACTCCAAAAGGTATTAAACCTAGACTCCTTACAATTGCTGAAGAATATGCAAATTTTAAAAAGCTTATCTGAAAAAGTACATCAAGTACCACTTATAAAGCAACAAAATACCTCAATATAACATATAAATATGCATAAAGCAACTATGGAAAACATAGTAATTGTAGGTCAATGAAAATGCTTTTTCTCTGTCATAGCCTTTTTCCACCAGGCTAAGAACAGGTGGTCCTCATCATCATCACACTTTCCAAATTTCCAGAGAATTCTGTGTTGTCCCCAAGAGGAAGAATGGTAAAAATCACTAAAAACCCTACAATGTGCTCGATATAAAAAATGGGCTTTTAGATACATCACTGAGCTAAAAGAAAACTGCAAATCATGTGATAGGCTGCCCTGGCAGCAGATTGTATCAAAGACTCTGGGGACAAGATTTTAAAGACTACTAGGAAACAGAAACCCTTGGCCTTGACTGAGGCAATGAATTAGAAGTGATATCCACCCATAAAGCTAGAGCTCTTAAAGATCTCCACATCAAGAGAACAGTATACCAGGAAAAATCAATAATCTACCTTTTTGCACTTCAGAGAAAAGGAAGCAGGTCAGTTTTAATTTAGCCTCCAAATTAGAAAATAAGTAAAATAAAAAGAGTCTCTTAAGAAATCATAACCTCAAACATATAAATCACAAACGCTTGGTATGGAAAATTAGACTCAATTCTGAGATCTCAACAAGAGGAGAAATTAATACAAACCATGGTCCTGAATTCATGATATTCCCATAACCCTTCCTCGTCTATGTGCCTAGCCCTCACAGTATAGCCATGCAAGATTCTCTCAAGTTAGACTCACTGATCATGAACTCATCATTCCAAAAGAATAACAGCATAGGACGGAAACCATGAGCATACGCAGAAGAATCAGAGCACGTCCAGGGAGTGTCAGATAATGAATGAACCCAAACTGAGCTGAACAGATTGTGGTCCCCCTTTTCCACTACTGCAGGTTCAAGAGTTATACTTTCCATTCATACTCCTTAATAGGTAAATATGCACACTTGGCTTAAAGTCTAAAGGTATTCTCTTCCCTTAATCTGCTTTCACTCTAATGCCTCCACTCTCATCTTAAATGTCTCTGTAAGCTTATTTGGTTACCTTTGTAAGAAACCAACATAACCATGTTACGAGAGAGAGAGAGAGAGAGAGAGAGAGAGAGAGAGAGAGAGAGAGAGAGAGAGAGAGAAAATCACCGATCTTATTTAAGAATGTAAGTGACAGCTCCTAAATAAAATGCGAGTAAATTGAATCCAGCAATGGGTATAGATGTAGATATGTAGATAACCTATAGATATGTAGATAACCATAGGGTTTGTATATGTTAAGTAGAGTTTATTCCAGAATCCAAAGATGATTTAACATTTAAAAATCGGTTAATATAATTAACCATTTCAAAAAATTTAAGGAGAAGAAGAAAGTCATTTGTCATAAGACATGGAAAAAATGTTTTATAACTTTTTGGGGGTGTGGGGTACTAGGGATTGAACTCGGGGCGTTCAACCACCAAGTTATATTCTCCGGTCCTATTTTTTTTTTTTGTGTATATTTTGTTTAGAGACAAGGTTTCATTGAGTTGCTTAGCACTTTGCCATTGCTAAAGCTGGCTCTTGCCTCAGCCTCCCAAGCCATTGGGATTACAGGCGTGTACCACTATGCCTGGCTATAACTTTTAACATAATTTTTTTAATGACTTTCATGATAGTTTGGCAATTTAGACTTAGAAGATAATTAATTTCCTTAAAAAAGGTGGCTACCAAACACGTATAGTAAACTGTCAAATTTCATGGAAACATTCCCTTTTAAAACAAAAACAAAACAAAGTTAACTCAAGTGCTTTTACATGCACTAGTGGTTTTGTTAGGCCAGTAAAATAAGGGGGAAAAAGAGGAAAGGACAGGGCATCACAGAAAGTTAAATACAAACTACAGTGAGATCCAATTTATTTCCTTGGGGTTGGCAGAAGTTAACAACTCTGAAAAAATCAAGAGTTGGCAAGGACAATCATACAGTGCTGGTGAAAGTACAACAGTACAATAGCTTTGAAAAATAGTTTGGTGAAACCACTAAAACTGGACATGTTCATACTCTAGCTTGAAAATTCTAACCCTGGCTAGGGAATAATCACATATGTGCTTAAAGAGAACAACAAGAATTTTATTTACCAAAAGGCAATTAAGCAAAGTGGGTATAATACATACTAGTGACTAAAGCAATTTCACAAATATACCTGCAGTATACTATCCTTATGACTGGGAAAAATTTGCAGAGATCTACAATAGATATTTTATATTTTTCTCACATAGTTATATATCTACAATCAAATGTGGAGAGAATGATAGATATTAAGTTTTCTAGGCCAAAGGGTGGTAAACAGAGTTGGAAAGGAGTATCAGGCACTTCAACTTTGTAATTATTCATTTGTTTTATTTACTAAAGTCCAAAAAATTATGAAGAAGTTAAATCAAAACAAAAGCTGGGTAATGAATACATTATGGTATTGTAATTCCACATGTTTCACTGTGTTTAATGTATTTTATTTAAAAAAATCTAATTCAGTCTGAGCCATTAAAAAAGAGGGGAAGGAAGGAGAGAGATGTAAAATTCCTCTAAAATGAAGGGAAAAATATTACTCTTTTTTAAGATGGAGGATCTGTCACTCTATTACTGTGACATGTGTCCTTTTGAAAATTTTAAATCAAAACCCAAAGGACTTAAACCTTCATAAACCAAATCTCTAAAGTGCATTCACTCTTGAACTAAAAGATCAAAATGATTTTGCAGTTTGTCCTGTGAGAAAAATGCAACATTATTTCCCAATAGTCCATTCTGTGTACAGGCTAATAACAGAATGTATATTTCTTTATCAACTTGTTCCATTTTGATTTTAAAAGACAGGGTTATATACTTCTTTTCAGTGTTTAACATCTTCTACTACATTACCTTATTGTGCTCTTTTATTACAACATTGTGTGTCTCTATAAACTATACTTTCTTTTTCTGTGGTTAGGTTAGAGAAAACCATAAAATATGCAATAAAAAAGCAGCATGTAATATTTAAAATAGAATTAGCCTCCTCTTTGTCCAAACCTTTTTAAAAAATGCAGGCAAAAAGTACATATAAGAATTCTGCTTAAATGTATATTCCTAAAGCATCAGTTGAAACAGTAAAATATAATGATGTGACAGATGACTATAATCTTCATATTTTATGTTCCCTATCATTTGCCACCTTATTTTTTCTGCCTTTTCTTTCTCCACTGCCACAGGATTGACTTCCCATGTACAGGGTTTTGTTTTTGTTTTCGTTTTTATACCAGGGATGCCCAACCACTGAGTCACATCTACAGCCCTTTTTAAATTTTTTATTTTGAGACAGGGTGTCACTAAGTTGCTTAGGACCTTGCCAAGTTGCTGAGACCGGCTTTGAACTTGTGATCCTCCTGTCTCAGCCTCCCAAGCCTCTGGGATTACAGGTGTGCGCAACAGTACCTGGCCCATGTACAGGTTTGATGGTCCTTGTATTCCAAGCTACTCTTGAAAGAGACAGTGGGCTGAGCAGCAGCTGAGTCTCTCTGCAAGGACATGTCTCACAGAGGTGGAATTTACACCTATCCATGTCATCTCTACACAACCCAGCATGTCTGCAAAAGGTAAACCCTGAACTATTGCCTGAGCCACTGGGTCATTGGCTGGAATTCTTGCTGGGTCCTGCCCTCCATTATTTTTTCAGGTTGTTCTGTAACCTAATCAACCACAAGTAAGATAATGCTAAGTAGAGTTCTAGAGTATGCACAGCCCTCAGAGTTAGGCTCATACCTGAATCCGATCTTCCTCCCAAGCCTGAACTAAGACTCCAAAAACTCCCTGTGCTGGCTGGTGGAGGTTCACTTAAGTAAAATATGTTTTGAAATCACCTGCTGGACATTCTGACTTTGAAATCAGGAAGCCACCTAGTTCAACAACAACCACATCCTACTCTTCTTTCTGCAGGATTTGATCTTTTGCTAAAAGTTGTCTAAGTCTTTGAAAGTTGCTTTATTGCCACAGCCTTTTCTAATGCTAAGCAGTATATATCAACACACTTTCACTTCTATCCAGCCTGAGCCTGCTTGAACAATCATTTATGAAAAGGGAAGATTTAACTAAGGACAGTGCTTAAGTGATTTTATACAATTAGCAAAAGGCAGTACCAACACACAGCAAATATAGGCTGAGGTTTTGTTTTCTTTTTTTCCCATGACAGTTTTATTACAGCAAGTTACAGATCTTGAATTTTTTCATTTTTATTTATTATTTATGTGTGTGTATTTTTTTGTGGGGGGGGGCGGGCGCAGGCAGTGCTAGGAATCTGACCCAGGGCATCTCTCATGCTGAGCAAGCACTCTATTACTGAGCTATACCACTGGACTCTTAGGATTATGGTAAAAATAGCAGGCCATTGTCCCACCTTTATGTTTATTCATGGCAAATCTGCAAGAAAAGTTCAAATAAAAGTAGCTGGTGAACTTAGGAGTGTGAAAAGAAGAACAGACAAAACACAACTATGAGCAGTAAGAAAGAAAATACCACACACTTTGAGGTGTAACTCTATTAATCATTAAATATTAAGCCAATTAAAAAATGTATTAGAAAGAAAAATCTACAAACAAGAAAGCTATCATTGTGGTTTACCCTAGGTTATCCTGTACATTTTATCTTATGAAAAGAAAATTTAAATGTGCTCTCAGATTCCAAAGGAAGATATCCTCTCTAACTTTATCTGAGTTTATAAACAAAGAAGGGGCATAAAAGAATTTAAATGGCAATATGAGAACAAATCTAATTCCTAATAGAAACATGGTTCAAGATGGAGTAAGTCAGAAATCTCAATGTTTATGTCCATATGCACTTATTCCTGGCAATACATTGGAGTTTTCTGTAGAGTGTTTATCCTTTGATGGATCTTCTGGCATAACACATATGCACATTATATACACAGACCATATGTAGCAGGAACCACTTTCTCTCTGTAAAGAACTCTCAGAATAATCAGTAGGAAAATGGAAAGAACTAGCATACCTGGTATCTATTAAAGGGGTTGATACTATACAAAACACTGAGCAGATATTTTGTCATTTAAATTTGTGAGCACAGTACACATTATTTTAATTCCATTATTTTATTTTTTATTTAAAAAAATAAAGCTGAAAGAGATACTTACATTGAAAGGCCTTTTAGCTACAATGGCCTCACTTCGAATCAAAATCTGTTTCTAAGCCTATGCATTCTCTTTCTCAATTGCATGTTAGGGAGTCAGACCACACTATGTCTTTGTTATGTGTCACCAGAAATTTCATATAGCAATTAACTCATACTGCATTAGTTCTTCATTCTATCATTCATGCATTAGTCTAAAAGAAAGCACTATCAGAAGATATGTTATGAGATACAGAATGTTAGAGATACAGAACTTAGTAACTGCAACCACTGTAATAATTCATTTATATTGGAATCTTCTGTGTATGTCTCAATTTTATATTCAACAGTGAAATAGTCTGATTATCAATATAATCTTCTTTATTTAGAAAATAAAGTAGAAAAATGGAATTACATTCTTAAACCTTGTAAGACAGAAAATGCTTTTGTGCAGATCTCATCAATGTTTTTTAACACACTAACTGCAAAAATGCTTTTCAGAGAAACAAGTAGAGAAATCTGAATACAAACTGAGTACAAAAGTGATAGTAAAGGGTTTTTAATTTTGTTTAATGTGATGATTGTATTGTAATTATGCAAACAAATTATTTCCTAGAGATGAATACTGATATGTGAGCGTTGTGATGAGATGACATGCTACCAGGATTTACTTTAAAATGCTTCTCACACTCCCACCCCCAAAAAGGGGAGCAAGTAAAACACTATGGCAAAATGCTAGCAACTACTGAGTCTAGATGGTGGCTATATTGAGAGTCACAGTATGATTCTTCATTTTTGTGAATGTTTGAAAGTTCTAAGAAAAACATGCAAAAATCTTTTAACTTCTAAAAAATGCAACTCATTTAATGTGTAATTCAGTTGTTTTAATCCAAAATACTCTCTAATAACATAAATAAAACTTTCTAAAATATATATATATATTGTAAATACAATGGAATTTTGGAGAATCTATAGGTAACAATGTTCAAAAACACTTGTCTTCCAACAGACAACATGCAGAGAGACCAGCCACCTTTTATTGGAATATTGAAGAAGAATTAAAGAAATACTTTAACTGAAAGCTACCAGAAAACACTTGGAAAGATCAAAATATATTTATGTCCTTGGCTAAAAACCAAAACAGTCCCTCAGCACATGAGAGACAGAATGAAACACCTTGTAAAATGCTGAAGGAACAGATTCCTTCCTTGCTGAAATCACAGGTGTGGGAGTTAAATACCTTGTTCTCAGACACCTATTCTGCCTCTATTACCAGCCTTGGATTTGAACAAAGCCAAATCACACACTCAGATATTAAACTACTGACCCCTCCATTAAAATGAAAACAGCCTGATATAAGTGGCACACACACATAATCCCAGCTATTCAAGAGACTGAGGAAGATTGAAAGTTTGAGGCCAGCCTCAACCTCAGTGAGACTCTATCTCAAATTTAAAAATAAAAAGGGACGGGATTAGAGGTCAATTGGGAGAGCACCCCCATTCAATCCCAAGTAGTATCACCAAAAAAAAATTTAATTTTTTTAATCTAAATTCTACTTATTCTACCCACAACTTGATCAACCACAATTAAGGGAATGCTCAACAGAGTTCTAGAAAGAGAACATGGCTACTGAGAATAGCAACTTAAGTTTTTCAGTTTCCTATCCCATCCCATACCCTCAATGACCCCAAGACATGAACACATTAACTTCACCTAGTGATGAACAGGTTTCCTGCCTTCAAACACATCCTTGGTGCTTCCTGTGGATAAGGAAGCTCTTTATCAGCTCAGTGTTTGGAAGAGCAGAACTGTAAGTCAGCAACATCCTGAGGCTTCTAGTCTAGTTTCGCCCTAGGATTCACCTAGCTTTGTAAGGTGCTTTCTCAGCAGGAGAAAACCAAAATCCGGCTCGCAGCAGCAAAGCAGAGAATACAAACTTGTCCCACTTCAAAGCACAAGGCCTATCTTTCACTAACAGCACAGCAATCCCAGCAGTGGTGACAATGAAAGCTTTCTTCCTTATTATTGTTTGAAACAATTACAGGCTATTGGTTCGTATTAATTAGTTTATGTCTAGTATTAGGCAGCCTTAACTAGAAAAATGTTTTTGTTATCAAATGAAACAAAATCAAAAGCTTTTTCTTTTTTTAATTGTTGCTTTTACCTTGGAAAAATATTTTCAGGACTTTCACACTTGAATGTGAGTGTATCTTTACACTCTAAAAGAATTCACTCTAAAACAGCGTATAAGTGCACATGCCGGACAATAGCAGGCTAAGATGTCTAAATGAACTTCTCATTACTTGCTGTCTAAGGAGATTCTGCATTTAAATAATTTTAACTTTCTCTGAACATTGCTAATGGAAGAGAAGACATCAGGCTTAGAGGCAAGGGCAAGCTAGCCTTGGACTACGATTTGTACAGATTCCATTGGAAGACTAACATATAATTGGGCTCATAAATAATCAGAGGATCCTGGAACAAGTGACCCAATGGCCTTCATCTCTCCTAAGCCACCTCTCCTTGTGATCTAATGCCCCAGCTTATTGCTGACTCCTTTAAAATCGGAAGTTCCCAACATGTGGCAACAATAATGAGACAACAACCATGGTTGACATTGATAGAGAATTTGTTCAGCAGAAATGTCAAAAATCAGAGCTTGAATCCAGATCTAAGATTCCAAAGCCTGGGTAACCAGTAAACAACATAGGCTTCTTTCAGATCAATATTATATTCCTTAATATAATGTGCAAGGCCCTGCAAAATCTGCAGCTTTACAACCTAACTCATGACATTTACCAGTTTCTGTAAACACTCCATCCTAGCTAATTTCAAGCTACCAGTATGAAAAAAATCTGGCTCACAACATTCTTAAAAACGTAACAATTGGCCCTTGTGGAGTAGCAGAGGTGGTTCCAGGAACATCACTGTTTACAACCCCATGCCCTACTATACTGTGAGCACCCTGAACCAAATTCTAAGTACTGCACCCGGTCTCACCTTGGGACATTTGACATCTGCACCTGCTCTTTCTTTCTCTTACTAAAATAATACACTCTTTCATTAGCTCCCTTCAAGAAGTCTTGCCTGATCCTTTGAGTCCTTATTTTCTGGGTATTCTGCTTTACTCCTGAAACATCTCTACTTCCTGTCTCATGGCACTTGTGACACAGGGTTGTAATATTTTGTTCCCTAATCTGTGCATCTTCTACTATGTTTCTAAACTCCAGCAGGACAAAAGCCTTATTTATCTTATCTACACTTGTATCCCCAGCCTGCTGTAGAGCTTGCTAAACAGGAACAGTTGCTAATATCATGGGCAGAGGTGCCAGAAACTATTCTAAGTTTTATACATGTTTTCTGAGATCATCTTTAAAACAACTCTCTGAGGCTGGCTCCATTACTGCTCTGCCCATTTTGTATATGAGCATATGGAGGAACCTTCAAGGGGTGAGCATCTTTCCCCATGACTGGGTCAGTAAACGCTGGAGGCAGGATTTTAACCCAGACAGTGTGACTAGAGGGCCATGTGCATCCTTCAAGAAGTCAGCGTTTTTTGACCATTTTTCTTTTCATTAGTGATCCTCTAGGAAAAAAATTTAATTAAATTTAAATTATCTTTAATGGAAAATTAAATACTAAACAGCATTTTGCTGGGTAGCGTTAAGCTTTGGAGGAATTTTTCATCTCCCAAGATCCAAATTTGGCCCTCTTGGGGACAATATCATTCTATTGGAAATGTATGTGCTGAACTTTTCACTTTGGATTTAAATTTATGTACCATATGTTTGTCCCTAAAAACACATGGTATCATTTTACAGTTTTAATGATATCTTCCTATAAGAATTATTTGCATCTTTCTCTGCCCCCCATAAGGTTCCATAGGGCAATATAGCTATGTTGATAGCCTCATTTTTTTAACTAGAACATAGTATTTCAATCATATTTACATACCTGAATTTATTAAGTCCTTCCACTATTGAATATTCAGAAAGTTTTATACTTCTTGGTTTTTAACCAATTCTTCGATGAATATCTTTATGCATTCTTGCTTGATCTCACATGTGAGAGTTTTTATAGGGATGTGCAAAAGTATATAATTTTTATATCTATTGTCAAATTACCACCCTCCACCCCCAAGTGGCTGGGCCAACTAATCTTCCAACAGAAAATTTATGAATACACATTTCCCCATGTGTTTATATTAAATATGGCCTTTTTCTGCCTTGGGTGGTGTTAAACATTCTAATTAAATGAGTCATTTGAAAGTATTTATATTACCCATCAGCTGATAGTAGTTTGTGTAACAGAAAAGTGTGTGTAGACAGGTTGATGCTGTTGGAAATGCTGACAAATGACAGGGACATTGGCATGCTAAAATACCTAGACCAGGAAACTTGCTCTAGGGCCTACTCACTTCACATAAGGCTAAGAACAGTCATTACCTGAGAACAGCTGCACTGGACTTTGAAATGGTGATCTTGGGTAACAGGCACTAAATCTCTCTAGCCATTCTCTAAGACTCTCAAGCACCAAAAAAACTACTGAGGGTAAAGAAAACCAAACGTCCCAGGTCAATGGATGTTGAAAGGGCAATGATCCATTTATGAGAAAGACAAAAAGCTCATGATGGAGGTAGCACTAAAATGCTAGAAAAGAATACTAAAGCTGTGAAGTACAGCAAGGACTTGAGCCACATGATAAAATCCCAGGTCTTTGCGGGGAAAACACTTAAAGTAAATGAAGTAAAAATGTCCCTTTTTCCTCTCTCCCTCTTTTCACTCTTCTTTAAAAAGAACAGGCACCCTTACTCAAAATACATATGAGTTTCAATAGCCTGCAAAACACAGGAATAAAAGTGTGTATCATCAACTTTCAAATTTCAATCCACATGGCTCTTCCTTTTTTTCTTTAACCTTGGCCTAAAAATGATTTTCATAAATGATTCAGAGTGATGCCACACTCTGAAGAGTGAAGCTAAAAAAAGAAATCATGGGTAACTATACTCACTGAGCCCCTTCCATGTACCTTCCATATATTCTATCATTTAATTAGGTGAGGAACCTGAAACTGAGAAGGGCGGCATGGCTAAGGCCCTTAACCCAAAAATCCAAGGCCCAGGGATGTGAACTGAGGCGTGCTGACTCCAAGTCTGTTTCCCTATTGTACCACGCTGCTGCTGAGCCTAAACGAGTTTACTAAATACTCAGAACAGGTTATCCAATAATCCAAACAAAGACAACGTCCCTGCTGTACCACTGCATTACCCTTTGGTGTACAGGAAAATTACCTTGACTACCATCCAAAAGTTTCTAGAACTGCATTTTGTTTCCAAGTTCCTACAACAGGTCAGAGCAAAATAATAATTCTAAGAGGAAGACAACAGGGCAGCATTGCAAAACTTGATCCATTCTGAGTTATTTCATTAGCACCCTTACCCACCCACCCCCCAAAAAAAAGAAAGATAAAAGAAAGGGATAGCAGCAAAATTTACTACTCACTTGTCTTGATCTGGAGTCTGATGCCTAGAGTAACAGACATCCTAAAGCACTGAAAACCAAGGCCCCTGCCAACAGAGGCCAGCTTACTAACATCACTTGTTTATTGTTCCAGCTGCTTCCTGAACTAAATGGCACCTCACTCACAAAAGCACCATTATCCAAGCACCCACCAAATCATAAGAGATGCACACAATCTCTACAGTCGAACGCTCCTTCTGAAACTCAATTTAAATATTCATGAAAACTATGATCAGCTCAAATCTCTGCTAGTGTGAATTACTTACTTACCTGGGGCTGTGAAATCAGAGGGGTGGAAGTAGAGGCAGCAGCCATGACAGCTCTGCAGCGGTAGGTAGTGATCAGGCCCCAGTACTACAATGCCAAAGACAGAAGCCAATTCTTGTGGTCACTGATCAGATCAGGGTCATGCTAGGAGAAACTGTGAACCTAGAAAGAGACAGGAAAAGTCACAATTAGTGCAAGAGGACTGGTGCAAGGAGTGAAGTACCATTGGCTACAGGAAATAAAAATCCATACACCAAGTGCCAAATACTACAGCAAGAAACACAGGAATCCAATAGGAAAACTCCAATATCTAAAAGCCATGACTTCTGTATCATTTGTCCTAGTGATATTAAGTGGATGTATTTTCATAAGTTTAAATTTAACTCTTCATAACAGCTAGAAGTTCTGGGGAGGTAGTTCCAAGCTAGAGAGATGATGATGAGGAGAAGCCATCCAGTCATTAAACAATAAACTAGAAAGAAAAAAAAATGATCCCCATTTGAGAGCTGATAGTTTATATACAAAGGGTAAAGAGAAAAAACCATCAAGTGGTTAGACCCTACCCATTTACAGATGAAAAAATAATTGAAGCTCAGAGAAGAGAAGGGACCAAATAATTGAACATTTTATTTAGTTCACAGAAGAGCCAGAACTAGAGCAAAAACAACCCCAATTCCCAGTCTGGCATGAAACGTAAGAAAGTCAATGTGGTCCCTGTTTATGTTTCCTCAAACAACTTGGTCACCATGTCCAAGATTTAAGACAAGCAAGACACCCAGTGTCAAGGAATAGAGCACACACTTCCATATGTGTGAGGAAGAAGAATTCCTACAGTCCTGACATACTCCAGGAGAAGATGCAAAATAAGCACAAAATACAACAAAATTTTCTCTCCTTAATATGTTCACTAAGAAAACTTAGAAAGATGCTAAGTTCCCAGCAGGAGAGCATGGCCCCAGTTCTATTAAAACACTGAGATGATAGTTTCAATGTTGCAATTAGTTCAGAAGGGGAATTTTTTTTCATCTTAAAAAATTAAGAAAATTCTTTCACTTTTTTAAAAAATTCATTTTTAGATGGTTTTCATCCCATCTAGTAATCTCCTTTTTTTTAGCACTCCAAAGATATTTATGGAACATCTGCAGGAAACTAGGGACATAATGAAAAAGACCTAGTCAGCTCCTGCTGTAAACATATAGTTCCACTAACATGCAGGGTGATGCCTGAAATACTTCTAAACTCTAAGAGAATGATACTTTTCAAAATAGTAAAAGTAAACTGGAGTTCATATGACCCAAGTCTTCTGTAGAAGGAGTAGTGAAGTTGGACAGTTAATATGAGTCCTCTGACCCCAAATCCTCTGGTGCTACTCTAGATTAGCTCAATGATACCAGACAAGTCACAAGCTCAGAAGAGCTGCTTTTGTTAAAAATGACCTAGATTTCACAGCAACTTCTATGAACTCTTAAGTTTTATTTTATTCTGTCTTCATGTATTAATCCTTCAAGTTATAGGTTCAATCACTTTAAGCTTTAATTGTTTTGAACTGTGGAAACTTCCTATGCTCTTCTGTTAAAGTGATAATTTTTATTAAAAAGTAAATTATAAATCTCTCAAGCTATTTTAGCAGGACAATCAACACTGAATTCTATAGCTGCTCTGAGACAATACTGACATCCTTAGTCCTCCTTTTTAGAGGGAATAAAAGACCTGTTGTGTATCAGACTGTGAATTTAAATGAACAGCCCAGGAAACAGGGTATGTATACAGAAATGCCTTTCTTTATTCATGAGGCTTCCAGAGTGATAAGCCTACCCCAAGGGAATTACAAGACCCCATCATGCACTGCTTTACACTGAACATATTCTTAGAGTCAATTTGTGCTAATCCCTTTTTTGTTTCTCTTTTCTCCTCCTTAGGTATTTACACTTCACATTGCCTTGCTTTATGCTGAGATGGACATATGAATACATAAATGTATCATGATAGCCAAAAAAAAAGCAAGCAAGATTCCACTCTTAAACAATCATACTATATTCTTGGTTCCAATTCATTTCAGTCAATCTCGGTCAATCAATATAACCTGAAGATATTTAGATACTTTCAATATTCACAGTGTAGGGCAAAACAGAGACCTGGCCTATAACAAGGAAAGGATATGGCCTACTAAACCAATATGTTCTATGGCATCATTGCTGATAGTCAACAAGTGAAAGACTGGGGTTCAGTGAGAGCCCACGGGACACTGAATTCTGGAGCAGTCATAGCACATAGAGTCCAAGGCAGACACTGTTAGCTCACTTCAGAGGACACATTGAGGCTTTGAAGTGTTGTGCGACATACTTACAGCCACACAAGCAAGAATGAAGAGAGCTGAGACCTAAGCCAGGATTGACTCTACGTCCCAGCCCCTTTCAAATACACCAACCCTCCAAGTGAATGAGAATTAAGAGGAGATAAAAAAAAAATGCACAGAATATCTTAAAGGAAAAACTTCAGAGAGTCCTGCAGAAGGCAAGATGAAAGTTAGGTGGCCTGTGGAGTGACCCTATGACACAGAAGCCTGGGCTTCTCTCCACTATATAAAACTCTGTGCCCCTTATTTCATGTTTCATATACTTGAGATGCCTAATCAGATTTTCAATTCATATTTTTAGAAAGAAAATAAGATGTAAAATTAACTTCTTTCCCATAAAGTATTTGAGATCTGTCTAGTTTCAAGACTTTTGTTGAACTCATTAGCACATTACAAGCACTCTTTATAAAACAGTGCATGATTACTTGACTCTGCCAAAAAGTAAGGGCGAAACAACATTAAAGATATAAACCAGTGTTCTCTTGGGAATAATGTCCTAAAATTACCACGTATCTATTTGCCAACTGATTCACAAAACTGCACATATCATGGAAAAACGAGACATGTCCTAAGTAAAAATGCCCCTATCTAGCAGGGGAAGTTGGTTCACTTTGACATACTAGACTCTCCCACCTGACCAAAATCCCATGGTCAACTATGGAGTTGACCAAGAACTTTTAAAGAAAAATACCCTTCTTTTAACTCTTCCAAGTACTTGAATACCAGTCCCAGCTTTCTTCCAACCTACCATCAACCTGACTACATTTCCTTTGCATGAGCTCCTAAGCTGTGTTCTAGCTACTGAAAACACAAAGTAGTGTGGGTTTTCCCCACTGACATCAGCTGCCCTTGGGTCATGATTTTTGTTCCTTCTTTCCTTCCCTAGTTGTCTCCATTTTCCATTAGGCATTTTTCTGATCTATATAACTCTTCTCAAAACTATAAACTACCTCTCTAATATCACTTACTTTGAAAAGATGAGCTTTGTCATCTCTTCACTGGATTATTCATCCTTACAGTCATTGATTATGTAATATGCAATATGAATTACCCCTACAATTTAAATCATATGCATAAAATACAAACATAAAAATTCATAGAAACAGAAAGTAGAAATAGAGGTACAAGGGCTGAGAGGAGGGAAGAATGGAGCATTAGTGTTTCATAGAGAGCTTCAATAGGATGATGGAAATGTTCTAAAGATGGAAAGTAGTGAGGGCTGGGGTTGTAGCTCAGTGGTAAAGTGCTTGCCTAGCACATGTGAGGCACTGAGTTCAATTCTCAACACTGCATATAAATAAACAAACAAATAAAGGTCCATCAACAACTAACTAAATAAATATATGGAAAAAATCTTTACCTTTAAAAAAGTGGAAAGTAGTGATGTTTGTATAACAATGTGAATGTAATTAATTGCTACTGAATTGTACACTTAAAAATGTTCAAAAGAGGTAAGTTTTATGTTACATTTATTTTACCATTAAAATTTTTAAAAAGGGAGGGGTTAAGAACATAAGCACTAAGGAATGATGTGAAACTATTTCTTATATAAAGAAGCATAGTATAGTATTATATCTAGACTATCATTTAAAAATGAAAAATATATGCAAATGAAATGAAATAGCCAGGATAATGCAAAATGACAAGTATAATTTTAGAAAAAAATATAATTTCTAAATAAGAAAACTATGCAAATAATCATTCCTCTGTGACAGATTACCAGAGAAATGATCACCTGGATGTAAGAATAGGAAATATCTGAATCAGTCACGAAAACTACCCCTGGATTGATCCTAATTATTGCTTAAATCTCCAAAATTATGTACTGGAAAGGAACACTGGGGGAGGTCTACAAAAGAACAAGGCACCATTCCCCCTTCATGTGAAACTGGAACTGCATATACAGAGAATAAGCAAATGAAAACTCCACAGACCTGGAAGGATGCCCTCAATACAGAGGGACGAGGGCTAAAGGGGACTAAGCCAGGAGAAAGCTGGAGAACATGTAAAATGCACTACCTCTTTAAAAAGTGCTCCTGGCTCCAGAAGCCAGCCAAGTGAGTACTCCCTGGCTGCATTCACTCCTGATTTACATAGGGCCATGAAGACTGCCCCAGAACACGTGAGAAAAAAGGAATGCTACTAGCTGGCTTCTGAGGACAGCAGCCATGCCAAGTGACAATGTCCTTGCTAATCACTGAGTGCCACACCAAATACCTAAGAGAAAGTCTCTGGTTTGAGGCAAACTTCCATTTGATTACTTATGGAGCCAATGCTGGCTTCCTCCCAGGCCTCACAAGAAGATGAATTTCTAGTTGGTAAATTAAACTACTACAAACCTTAACCTTTTTCCTTCTTCTGGATTTCAGTCAAGCAATGACTCATAGAAGTGTCTGAAAAAAACAGAGTGCAATACCTGAGACTGAATATGCATAACATTTGGTCTCCAAGGATAAGCAACAGAGAAAAACACAAATCTACCAGGCCAATAAGACATATAATTATAGGTCAAAATAACAGAAGACTCTAGAATTACAGCAAATATTTAATTGAGAAATAAGTGTACTACTTATTTCTCAAGTAAATATACTTAAAAGGGAAAACTTCGGAAAATTTCTAGCTCATGGTCTTAAAGTTGCTGAGGACATAGTAGCATCTTACATGGTACAGGTAGTTGTGGAAAGAGATGCAAGATCAAAAAAGAGTATGCATTAACCAAAAAGAGGAAAAGAAAAGAAATCTGACTTATGGGCTTGAATGAAGGCAATCGATAAAGCAGAAAATATACTAGTAGAGCAGAAGACAATGCAGAGCTCCCATGTGGGGAAATGCTACATGGGCAAAGACTTAACAGACTCCAAAACAAAGAGAAAAGATGAACAAAAAGTACTAAAGGAAGAAAGGAAACATCATCACTGGAAACAGGAAAGGGTAAGTTTATCCCAGTTTTAGAAAGCTGTTACACCAATACACAATTTAAGTCAAACAGGAATTTTTCAGACTTGAAATTTCTATATCATTCTGCAGAGGACTTGACAATCTGGCAAAAACAAGCAGAAAAAAACCTCTGTCCCCCAAACCTGGAAAATAAAAAAAAAATGAGATATAAGCAAGTCATAACCATAACTTGGTTTTCTTAGCAAAATAACATCTGACACCCGACTTACATCATCTAAGGCGTAACAGAAGATTTTTCTTTCTGGAATCTGAGCAAATGAAAATACTCAACAATAGTAACAACAAGAAAGAGATACTGCACTCACTGAAACAAAAACAGCAAGCTTAAAAAACAATGATTCAAAACTCAGAAGGACTGGAATATAAATCTTTAAAGGTGCCCAAAGTATAAAACAAAAAACAAAGTAAAGGAAAATAACTAGCCCAGACTATCTAAGAATCTAATAGGTGAAATTGCAGAATGAAGGAGTAAAGGAAACAGAAGGAAAAAAAAATATCAAATACCTCAAAATGTTTTCTAAAATGGAAGGCCATATACATTTGTAGAGCATTAGGGTCCACTAACACCCATCTGCACATCCACCTAGCACATCCTCCATCACTGTGAGTTTTTTCCTTTTCTTTTTAACTCTGAGCATTTCAAAAAATCCTGTGAGATAACAAATGATTTGAAAATCAGAAAATTTTTGACCTTCTCAACAGCAAGCCTGGAAATCAGAACATAATGGAGAAATGATGAAGAAAGCAATTTACAACCTGGAATTCTACTGGAAGATGTTCCTTGGGAAGAATGACAAGGAAAAGGCAGGCATAGGAATCCAACACAGGAAAAAGGCCAAGGGAATTCCTGGAATATGTGAAGGGAGATCCCTGGCTGGTAGGTAAGGAGACTCAAAAGGTACCCCTGACAGAATAACTGTCCATCTGGATCTACTAAGAGCAGATTTCTACAACTAAAAGAGTTTGGGATTTAATGAGAAATAAGTACATAGAAAACTAAGCGAATATTTAAAAACAATGAAAAGGAAGGGAGCGCAGACAAGAATAGGAAGGACAGTGGAATGAATCTGACATAACTTTCCTATGTACATATATGAATACACCATGGTGAACCTCCACATCATGCACAACCATAAGACTTGGATCCTAATTAGAAGAAGATATACTCCATGTTTGTATAAATATGTCAAAATACACTCTACTGCCATGTATATCTAAAAAAGAAAAAATACAATTTAAAAAATAAATAAAAGGAGAACAAAAAGTTTTCAGAAAAGGAAAAGGACTCATAAACTTCAACTTGGCTCAGGTGTGAATGCCATTAACAAGCTCATCATCACACTAAAAATGAAGACTGGCAAAGTCACAGCCACATGATGAGGTGTGGGATAAGAATAGACGTAATGGCACACCTAACCTATGGAAAATCTATTAATATGTACAACTTATAAACCAAAAAGGAGAAGCAAAAACCTGAACATTCCAAAATGCATACTTATTTCAAAGCAACATATTATATGCAATTCAAAAAAATTCTTTAATAAAGCAAAAATCATAGAGGTTTGATGAAAATACCAATCAAGGCAGCTAACTCAACTGAAAATGGTAGCTCCAGTGAAGGCAAAATGTTAAGAAAGGAATAGAGTTCCTTTTTCTGAGCAAGTCTCATGAAGCTATTTGACATTTTCAAATTTATGACTTAAAAAAAAAAGACCATCACTGCTAAAACAAAAAAATTTAAGCTAGTAAAAACAGAAGTGCCACACAAGTGTATTCAACTTGATGCTATGGAAGGCTGGTTTGGGGGGAAAAAAGCACATTTTTTAAAACAATGAAATATATTGGGTTGATTAGAAATTATGGATATATGGCACAGAAAATGAAGATTTGATATAAGAAAAACTGGCATACTTAAGAAGAACAAAAGAAACAAATTAATTACCAATGAAAGTAAACTTTTCTAACTCCAACCTCAAAAACAAACAACAAAAAATCCCCAAATAATCTGATTAAAGAATGGGCAAGACTTGAGTAGACATTTTTTCAAAGAAGATCTACAAATGACCAGCAAACATGAAGTAAAGCTCCATGCCACTGATAATCAGGGAAATGCAAAATAGATATCACTTCACGTTGATTAGGATGGCCATCACAAAAAAAAAAAAGAAAAAGAAAAAGAAACAATATAAAATAATTGTTGGTGAGAATTTGAAGAAATTGAAACCCCTGTGCACTATTGGTGGGATGATAAAATGGTACAGTCATTGTGGAAAACAGTATAGAGTGCCTCAAAAATGAAAAATAGAACTACCATAGGCTCCAGAAATCCTACTATCCCACTCCTGGATATATTTCCAAAAGAATTAAAAATGGGATCTCAAAAAAATTATTTTTACACCCTTTTCATGGAACATTATTTACAATACTCAAAAGACAGAAGGAAACTCAAGTATGCAATGAACACACAAAGAAAACGTGGTATACACATACTATAGAATATTATTCAGACATTAAAAAGAAGAAAATCCTGACATATGCTATAACATGGATGAACCTTCAGGAAATTTTGCTAAATGATGTAAGCCAGACACAAAAACAACAAATATTATACAATTCTAGTTATATGGTACCTACAATAATCAAATTCATAGACACAGAAAATCCAAAAGTGGTTGCCAGGGACTGAGAGAGGATGGTATAATGGGAATTCTTTTAATGGGCATTGAGTTTCCACTTTCTAAGATGAAAAGTATTCTAGAGATGGGTTTCATGCTAATGATTTGAATGTGTCCCTCAAAAGTTCATATATTGGAGACTTAATACCGAGATTCATATGTACTTGGAGGTGGGATTTTTCGGAAGGAATTAGGAGTAGATGAGGTCATGAGGCACTAGTGGCTGTATATTTTTCCATATTTTGTTATTGGTGCATTATAATTGTACATAATTGTGGGATTCTGTTTATATATTTGTACATGCACACAATTTAACAATATAATTTGACTAATATAATTACCCACTATTCCCCTTACTAGTGCCCTCTGCCATTCTATCATGCAGTCAGAAGGCCCGCATCAGATGCTCATACCTTGATGTTGAACTTTGCAGCCTACAAACCATGAGCCAAATAAACCTCTGGAGTTTTTTGCTTTTTTAATATTTAATTGATTTTATTTTTTAAATACATGACAGTGGAATGCATTACAATTCTTATTACACATATAGAGCACAATTTTTCATACCTCTGTTTATATATAAAGTATGTTCACATCAATTCATGTCTTCATACATGTACTTGGGATAATGATGTCCATCACATTCCATCATCCTTGCTAACCCCCTACTCCCTCTCTTTCCCTCCCATCCCTCTGTCCTATCTAGAATTCATTAATTCCTCCCATGTTCCCCTTCCCTCCTTATATCAGAGAAAACATCGGCATTTGTTTTTGGGGGGATTGGCTTACTTCACTTAGCATTATCTTCTCCAATGCCATCCATTTACCTGCAAATGCCATGATTTCATTCTCTTTTATTGCTGAGTAAAATTCCATTGTGTATATATATATGCCACATTTTTTTTATCCATTCATCCACTGAAGGCATCTAGTTTGGCTCCACAGTTCAGCTATTGTGAATTGTGCTTCTAGAAACATTGATGTGGCTGTGCCCCTATAGTATGCTGTTTTTAAGTCCTTTGGGTATAGATTGGGTTATTTGTTTTTTTGGTGCTTAGCTTTTTGAGTTCTTTTTATACCCTAGAGATTAGTGCTCTATCTGATGTGTGAGGGGTAAAAATTTGCTCTCAAGATGTAGGTTCTCTATTCTCCTCACAGATTATTTCTTCTGCTGAGAAGAAACTTTTTAGTTTGAGGCCATCCCATTTATGGATTCTTGGTTATAATTCTTGTGTTACAGGAGTCTTATTAATGAAGTTGGGGTCTAATCCCACATGATGAAAATTAGGGCCTACTTTTTCTTCTATTAGATGCAGAGTCTCTGGTTTAATTCCTAGGTCTTCGGTCTACTTTGAATTGAGTTTTGTGCATGGTTAGAGATAGGGATTTAATTTCATTTTGTTGCATATGTATTTCCAGTTTTCCCAGCATCATTTGTTGAAGAGGCTATCTTTTCTCCAATGCATGATCCAGAATAGCTAAAGCAATCCTTAGCAGGAAGAGTGAAGCAAGTGGCACCGCAATGCTAGACCTTAAACTATACTACAGAGCAACAGTAACAAAAACAGCATGGTATTGGCACCAAAACACACTGGTAGACCAATGATACAGAATAGAGGACACAGAGATAACCCACAAAAATCACAATTACCTTATAAACCTCTGGGGTCTTTTGTTTTTGGTTGGTTTTTTTTTTTTTTTTTTTTTTTTTTAGAGAGAGAAGAGAAGAGAGAAGAGAGAGAGAGAGAATTTTTTAATATTTTATTTTTCAGTTTTCGGTGGACACAACATTTTTATTTTTATGTGGTGCTGAGGTTCGAACCCAGCACCCTGCGCATGCCAGGCAAGTGCATTACCACTTGAGCCACATTATAATTTACCTAGCCTCCAGAATTTTGTTATAGCAACAGAAGACAGATGAAGATACTGCACAACAATGTGAATGTACTTAACATTACTGAACTGTACAGGTAGATTGTTAAGATTATAGACTTCATATGTAATTTACCACAACTTAAAAAAAATTCTGCAGCTTCTAGGAAAAATATTAAACAAATGATCTACAGTTGAAACATATGTCTAAGTCACTGAAATTTTATAGGAAAACAAAATCAAGTAGGGGAAAAATCAAATTTCAAGGTAAAAACAACTGAGCCAGACATAGCTCTCATTCAGCAATAACAATAAAGACAAAGGACTATTTTCAGGACTCTGTCAGAAATATGGAATAACTCAAAAAATCTCCATTCAAGTAACTTCTGTTACTTGTAATTGCAACAATAAGACACTTCTAATTATAATTTGGTTATATTTCACCCTGAAAAATCTACTTGACGTCACAATGCAGCTATACATATGACAAACCACAATAATATGCTCAATACTGCTTAAGCATGGACAGCCTGTCAGTCCATGTAAACACAGGATAACTGTGATGATAATGGTGACAAAAAATGCAGTTATAACTGCCCAAAAGAGCTATACAATGGAAATACATAGCTGATGAGTGGAAAATCATAAGAGGAGCAAATTTTCACATTTTGAGAAAGGAGCTAATAAATACTTCTTATTTTTAAAGTTGATAAAAATAACAATTTCAGCTTTAAAGTAGCAAAACGGAAGGAAAGAGGAAAACAGGATGACCAAGGAACAACCACACTAACCTTTTTACCTAGGCTACCATTCTTACCAGAGTTGCCTGTACCACTAGAGAGGCAAATGGCCCAGCTGGGATGTGATCAGAGTCCATTTGCTTCACATGCAGTGTTAGAATAAAGAAATTAGAAAAGCACTGGAGAAATCAATTAAGTTTTTCATGTTTTTATTTGTTTATTTATTTATTATTTCTTACATACAACACAATAGAGGAGTGCATTACATTCATAATTTTTTTGCATTGCAATTCTTAATACACCTTTATACCACAATTTATCAAATCTCTGTGCCCACTCAAGAAGACAAGTATTCCATGTTAACTCTTTCCATGTATCTCTCCAGCTACTCATTCCAAGCTTTTACTTTACATTTGTCCTAAAAGTTATTCTTTCTTTCCATATGGCACAAAGCTGATGCATCAAGGGAAGGAACATGCCAGCCCACCCTGCTAATGGGGACTGCAGAAAAGAGAAACACACTTAACGAGTCTGCACTATTTTACAAGTCTTTTATCAGTTCACACTCCCATATTCTACAAACTGCAGAAATAAGTCAAAAATTATACAAATAAACTCCCTGTCCTGATTTCAAGACTGGATGGACAAGCATACAGTTTTCATTTCAGAAGCATTCCTGAGGAAAGAAATGCTGTCTCAAAACTCATAAAAATAACAAGGAATGGCAAGACATGATTTATGGAAAAATCTCAGAACAGTAGTCACTAAAAAGGCAAATGAAGTATTGCCCAAACCCTGCTTACAGTCTCAGGGCCAAGCTACTTTGTGTTATTATGCTTAGAAAATGGGGAGAATCTCTCCTTGAACAATAAGATCAAGAATTGGGTAGAACTGTAGATTTTTGAGTTAAATAAAAAATGAAGTCAAGCAAGTATGATAAGTCATGAAGGAAGAAAGCAAAAAAAGAAGGAATGGGATCAATATTTTAATGGGAATAAAGGAATGGAAGTCCATAAAGAAGACTGAGAAGATCCTCTTGGAAAGTAGAAAAAAAAAAAACAGAATTCGTCTCTGAGTAAGAAATAGGCTTAATCCTACCCTGTTTCTTTCCATAGCCTGAAGTCACAGTGTCTAAACCCCTGATCTTCTTAAGTCTTAGCAAGCTATGACTCTCAGCCATTTTGCACAGGGATGAAGAGCAATAGAAGGATGGATGCATTTAGGACTTCCCCTTAAGGTAGGAGGCACACTAAAGGACACAGTGGATTCATGTCTACTGTGGCATGTTTGAGATAGGAGCCACTGAGCCAAATTGGGGGTGATTTCAGTCCAAAGTTTTCAAGACAAGAAGAATTACAACCTCTATAACCAAACCTCAGACAAGATAGACTTTTCCAACCATAGCAGACAGAGGATTCTAGGAAAACACCTCCTTCTAAGAGTATGCAAAGAGTATATGCATGTCTAACATCAGAAGTAGTTGCAGAATAGCCAAAAATAGAAGGGAAATTAATATGTATATGTATATTCATATTGGTAGAAGTGGCAGGAAGGGAAAGAGGGAAGAAGAGAGACCAAATGGGGATGGGAACAAAGTGTCGAAACAGCGAGTCAGAATATAGAAGTCTGTGGCTGTGGCAGGAACAGTGATTCAGCCCAGAATAACAGTATTTCAACAACAGAGGGTTCTGTTGACATAGGCATCTTCCATTATTTAGGGAGTTTAAAATTCATTTTTCAAGTAGTTTCAAATTAAAGTACCTTTGATGGAATGCATCAAAATCAATTCTGAGTCCTTGAATGAATAAACAGTGATTTTAAAACTGTACCTCAACATTAGAAAGTTATATTTGAAAGACAGTTTTCTGATGGGTTTAAACATAATGTAGTTTCCTAGGTACTCAAAATATCTGTGGTGCAATGCATTTGTTATAATCTTCCTACAATACATTATGGATTTGTGTGTGTGCGCGCGCGTATGTGTGTGTGCACGCGCGCACGCATGTGTGTCTATGATTGCATCAAGATCCTAAAATGTATGCTGAATCAGAAGCTATATAACTCCACATTATACTATAAAACTATTATTAAGAGCAAAGATTTTTCTCCAAGGGTATTTAATGCAAAATTGCATGCAAGTGGAAAATTGTAGAACTAATCTTAACATCCATTAATGTGGTACTTGTCAACTGAGTTATTAAAATGAGCTATTGTTTATTTACATGCAATTCAATTTTACATAGCCAATAAAATTAAACTGTGTTTAAATATTTATCTCCTATTTAGGAAAACATACACATAGGGAAAGATAATAATATATACATATATTTGACTTGCTCATACCACTCTGAGGTGGTATGGGCAATTTAATTTTCTGCCAAAAAAGAATGTACAGGGCTAAGATGAAGTAATATAAACTAGATATACCTGTCTAAATACACAAAAAATAGTAAGATAAAATATACAAAGAACTAGACATTGGGCAACACAGGCCAATGATCCCTGAGAGGTGGGAAAAGAAAGATGGGCTCTGTGATTGTCCTAGCTTCCTGCCTCAGGAGTGCCCAGGCCACAGGCCAGGGGAAATGTAGATAGAACTCAGGAAACTTAGGTGAAAAGACAGGTTTGAGAATCCCAGAATCTTAAGGAAGCTGCAGCTCACATACTAGAGTACCAGAGAGGAGACATAAATGCAGAAAACTCCAAAAATATGCCAAGTATCTTCTTTGAACACATGTGAGAAAACAGAGGCCAGGGAAATATCAACTTGAAAGAATGACAAGGAATGGTACCTGATGCTCACACAGAGCTGGGAATCAGTCTCTGTTCCCATCTGCAGGACCAGAAAACCTCATAATTCATGGGACATTGAGTAGGGTACTCATAAGCATGTTGCCTAAGCAGTGGGAAACAATTAGCCCTAGACTAAACATTGACCTGATCATGCCTAACAAATCATAAAAGCAAGACATAAAAAAGCAAATTGTTTCCAAGTAATTAACTGTAACTTAGAATAAAGCTTGAGATTATTTATATGAACATAAAAATATCAGCATTCAATAGGGTAAAATTCACACAGTCTGGCATCCAATCAATGATTACTGCTCATACAAAGAAGGAGGAAAATAAGACCCACAATGTTGAAAAAAATCACTTAGTTGAAGCAGACCCCAAACAGATACACAGGCATTAGAAATGACTAGGCACATTAAAATTTATTACAAGTATATTCCAAGCATTCAAAAAATTAAGGAGATATGTAAAAGACATTAAAAAAACAAATCAAACTTCTGGAGACAAAAATACAATGTACAATATAAAGAAAACATAAACATTGGATGAGATTAACATAAAATTTGACATTGCAGAAGAAAAGACTAATGATATAGTAAAAATAGATACTACCCAAAATTAACATTAAAAGAAAAAAGAAGAAGACAAGATAGAATATTAGTAAACTACAGGAAAATTTCAAGTGGACTACTTAGATCTTTTCCTAAAGTAAAGAGGAAAACAGAAAAAAATTGAAATATAAAGAATAAAATTTCCAAATTTCATTAAAACTATAAACTCACAGATTCAACATGCTCAATGAACCACAAGCACAAGAAACATCACAAAATGGTAAAGAGAAATCTTAAATTCACCAAATGAAAGAAAAAGACATGCAGCTCAAAGAGGAATATGGATAGGATGATAAAAGATTTCTCATCAGAAACAACACAAGCAAAAAGACAGAAATCAACTTCTTTGAGGTAATGGAGGGAAAAATTGTTAATCTAGAATCTGATATTCATGGAAACTTTCAAAACCAAAAGTAAAACACAAATGTTTTCAGACATTAAAAAGTTCATAATAAGCAGACTTTGGACTGCACAAGATGTTAAAAAGGAAGTCTATCAGACAGAAGGAAAGTTATATCAGATGAAAATATGAATCTCTACAAAGAATGAAGGACATTAAAATGGTAATAACACGAATAAATGTTAAAAAATTATTTTCTTATCATATAATCTCTTTAAGATATAAATGACAACCCACAGAACAGGAGAGAGCATTTACAAATGATACCTGATAATAGATGTATCCAAAATATATAAAGAACTCTTAAAACCCAATAAAAAATAGATAAGCTAATTTTAAATTTTTATTTTATTTTCCTAAGAAATATAAAAAAGACATATGGTATCATTAGCCATAAGGAAAGCAGAAATCAAATACACAGTAAGATATCAATTTACAACCACTAGGATAATTATAATTAAAAAGACAGAAAATAGCAAGTATTGGTGAATATGTGGAAAATTGGAACTTCAATGCATTGCTGATGGGAATGTAAAATGTTACAACCATTATGAAAAACAGTCCAGCAGTTCCTCAAAATATTAAACATAGTTTCCATATAACCCAATAATTCCATTTCTAGACTCAGTAGAACTGAAAATATATATCCACACAAAAATTTGTCTGAGAATGTTTGCAGAAGCATTATTCAAAAATCATCAAAATGTGGAAACGATACAAATTGTTGAATGGATAAAAATATGATATTTCCAAACAATGAAATACTATTAGGCAATAAAAGTATGAAGCAATGATAAATGCTACAGAATGCATGAACCTTGAAAACATTATACTAAGAAAGAAAACTAGTCCTAAAAGGCCACATATATTATGAGCTGTTTATATGAAATGTATTTTCAGAAAATACATTAGTGTTTTCCAGGGTCTTGAGGAAGTAACTGATGATGGGAATGGGTTTCTTTTGGGATGATTACAATTCTTGACTGAAGTGATATTTCCCTAATTTGAATATATCCCCCCCAAATCATTGAATTTTTATTTTAAATGGTGGAATTATATGATGTTTGATATCTCAATAAAGCTGTTAAAAACATAATCAACAAAAATAATAATAATGGTTTTTATTACAAAGGTAAACATGAAAAATTAAAAGAGAATAAAGATAGTATACGACTACTCAGGTTCTTATTCTATACATAAAGAGGTATACTTACATGTATCCTAGAAGAAAGTAAAGCCTACTATAAACACTGAATCAGACACTAAAAAACAAAACTAAGAATATAGCTAATATGCCAACAAGATAAAATGAAATCATAAAATACACCAAATACCAAGAAGAAAAAAGACAGATGGGAAAAATAGAGAAACAGCAAGATGATAATCTTAAACATAGCATATCAAAACACATAGATACACACTAAATTTTAGTGGTCTAAATAATCTAATTAAAAGGCAGAAGTCTTCAGTTTGAACTGAAAGCAAGCCCAACTCCATGTTCTCTACAAATACCATACAGTAAAAACAGTTTAACAAATAGCTCAAAAATAAAAGAATGAAAAATACATACCACACTAAAACAAAACAATAAAGCTGAAGTGCCTACATTAATATCTGACAGCATACATTGGAGAGTAAAATATAATACTGGGACAAAGGTCATTTTCTAAGAATAAATGACCTATTCATCAACGGATGTAACAATCCTAAAAGTTCATGCATCTAATAAGACTTTCAAAATGTACAAAGTAAAAACTAATAACAGAAGAAATTAATACATCCACAATTATAGTTAGAGATTTCAATTCCCCCATCATTAGTTGACAGAACAGAAAATCAGTAAGGATATGGAGGACTTGGAGAACACAATTAACTTGATCTGACTTTTTGAGAACACTCAACCCAACACCAGCAAAATACATATTCTTTTAAAATACAAAATAGATCACATTCTGGGTTATAAAACAACTCTCAATAAATTTTAAAGGATTTGAGTCATTCGAAGTGTGTTCTCTGACTACACTTGAATTAAACTAGAAATCAATAACAGGAAGATCTCTGGTAGGTCCCTCAATGCTGTAAGACTAATTAATCAATCTCTAAATATCTTCCAAATCAAAGAAGAAATCCCAGGAAATTAGAAAGTATTTTGAATAAAATGAAGATAAAAATGAAATATATCAAAATGTGTGGGATGCCACTAAAAAGTACCTAAGAGGAAAATCAGAGCATTAAACACCTATAGTAGAAAAGAAAAAAGTCTCAAACAAATGATCTCATCTTTCACTATCACTAGAAAAAGATAATCTAATCAAAACCAAAAGAAAGCAGGGAAAAAGGAAGTTATAGATGATAATGAGGACTGTGGATGTGTGTGTGTATATATATATATATATATATATATATATATATATATATATATATATATATTTTCTCACAAAGAAACATCTTGTGAAAAAAGTCAATAAAATTGCTAATCCTCTAACAAGATTTGTCAGGAAAAAAAGAAAACACACAAATTATTAATATCAGGAATGAACGAGTGGTCATCACTGTTGATCCCACAGAAATCATAAGGATAATAAATAGTAAAGACAGTATAGTATGGACATAGAAAAACAAATGGATTGATGGAACATAACAGAATCCAGGAGTAAATCTACACTTACATGGAAACTAATTTTTGACAGAGGTAAAGTAGGTCATATAATGAAGAAAGGATATACTTTCCCCATTTTTAAATATTAGATATAATTTAAGAATTTACTAGAACTATCAGCTATTTACATGCAACTAAAAAAATCAGGCTTTGATTAATACTCTATACCACACACAAAAATTAACTGAAATATATCATAGATATAATATAAAAATTACAACTATAAGACTTCTAGAAGAAAACACAAGAAGTTCTTTTCTACATCCCAGCAACAAAGCAGACAGCTTTGCTCCGCCAATCAGAGACCCAAAATAACACAGTCCACCAACCATGGACTGAAACCTCCCAAAGTAGAATTCAAAGCAAAACTTTCCTCTTTTTATGTTAAAAAGAAAAACAGAGAAAATCTTTTTGTACTTGAGAAAGGCAAAGTTTTCTTAGATAAGATACCAAAAGCATGATCTATAAAGAACAAATTGAAAAACTGGATTTCACTAAAATTAAAAACATGCTCTTCAAAAAACACTGCAAAGTAAATGGAAAGACAAGTCACAAAGTGTGAGAAAATACTTTCAAACTATGTATTTATTAAAGGACTCATATCCAAAGTGTATAAAGAAATTTCAAAATTCAGTAAGAAATTGAAGAATTCATTTTTTAAAAGAAACAAAAGATTTGGGCACTTCACCAAAGATAATATACAAATGGCAGATAAGAACTTAAGATCAATTAGGAAAATGCAAATTAAAACCACAATAAAATACTACTACACAGCTACTAAAATAAATAAAATTAAAGCCATAACATAATAAGTATTGCTAAGGATATAAAGGGTCTGTAACTCTCACACACTGATATGGGAACCTAAGGTGGAATCTGTTTGGAAGCAATATGACAGTTTCTTTAAAAATGAAACATACACTTATTATCCAGTCCAGCCATTCACTCTTAGCAATCTAACCAAGAGAAAAGAAAGCATATATCTATACAAAGACGTGAGCACAATGTTTATCCATAAAAACAAAACCTAGAAATAATCAATTCATAAATAAGTGAATAAACAAGTTGTTGTATAAACATATAATGAAATATTACTCAGCAGTTCTCCTTAAACAGAAAACCCTGGCTTATAAGAAAATGTAACCACAAACAACTAACAACAAATAAAATAAAATAAAATCATACATTTGTAACAAAGCAAGGGAAGTCCAATGTAGGGTATCAGAAACTGAGGTGAAAAGAATATCCCCATGAAAAGGCAGCCCAGAGAACATGTCAGATCCTGAAAGATGATAGGGCATCCAGGGGAGAAGAAGAGAGATGTAGACTCATATTTTTCAACAGCAATGAACTAAGGATTATAAGGTTTATAAATGTGTGCTACACAGTGAAAAACCCAGAAATAGTCATATATACATATATATATATACTACTTCAGTATTAATAAGCACACTTAGCACTTAGATCTAGGTGTCTAAACACCATTCTCTATTGAAAGGAACCAAGCTCTCTGAAGAAATGTCTGGTTCCAGAGCTGAAGTCAATGGTGTACATGATGCTCCAGAACATCTCATATAGAGTGCAGCTAATTAAGACAGCACTTAACAAATATGGGAACATATGAAAAGGACAGAGAAACTCATTTAAAATATATCCACTAGGGGCTGAGGTTGCGACTCAACAGTAGAGTGATCACCTAGCACGTGAGAGACCATGGGTTTGATCCTTAGCACTACATAAAAATAAATAAGTGAAATAAAGGTATTGTGTCCAACTACTACTAAAAAATAAATATTAAAAAAATTTTAAGACATCATTCATAACTGTGAAAAACATCCGAATCATATGAGTTCATTTTAGTAAAGTTTTATTTTAGATGAATATTTATATAGACTCAAACACCTCCCCACAAAATACCTATTAATTACAAAGGGTAAAACTCTATGTACAGAAGTCTGGAAAGAATCACCTTAATTAAGTTATCAAAGTAAATATCCGCAGTAACAGGACAAATTGTTATTGTGTGATACTTGGTAGTATGCAATGAGAATATCACTTCTGTGACACTCCTGTCAAAGGCTCATAATCTAAATTTAATTCTGAGAAAACATGAAACAAGCCCAAACTGAAAGTCTTTCTATAGAATAACTGGCCTATAATCAGGGTCATGGAAAAAAAAAAATCCCTGAGAAGCTATTCCATATTAAAAGAAATGAAGTGGAAATGGACTCCTGAATGCAATGCAAGATCCCAGACTAGAAATGGAGTAAATTATGTGACGTGCATGCATGAATAGGTCACAAAAAGCCCCACCTCCATGCATACCACAATGCATTAATAAAAACATTTTTTTTTAAATTCTGAATTGTATTCTTTGCTATCAAGGATACTGTTGTAACAATCTGGGAAAACTACAATGGGATCGAAAAATCAGTAAAATAACGTTAATTTACTGATTTTGATGGTTATTTTATGACTGTATGGAAGAATACCTTTGTTTATAAGAAATATAAAATAGTGTGAGGGTATAAATATAAACAATTCTTTCTTTCTTTCTTTTTCTTTCCTGTAGTGGGACTTGAACCCAGGGGCACTTTGCCACTGAACTACAACCTCAGCCCCTTTTTATTTGAGACAAGATCTCACTAAATTGCCCAGACTGACCTCGAACTTGGGATCCTCCTACCTCAATCTCCCTCATAAGCAGATGAGATTATAGGCATGTGCCATAGAGCCCAACATGAACAATTCACTCACCTGACTTGATGAGCTAAGAAGTTCTTTACACTTTGTACTGCACACTTGCAACTTTTCTGTAAACTTCAGAGGCAGCAGGGGGCGGGGAGCAGGGAAGGAGGAGGGAGAGAAGTAGAAACATCTAAAATAAAATGTTTTAAATGAAAGGAAGTTTTGTTGGTGCTGCTAACAGTAAGAACAGACATGCCCAGTAATGTTTAATTTTTTTTTAATCTGGGAAGAAGTTAGTGTTACAAATTACATTACTATCCCAGACACACATGTGCCTGGTTTTAGAGAAGACAGGAAAAGATGTCTCAGATAAATCACAAAGTTGAAGAGGCAGGTTGCCAAAAGTCAAATAGGTCTTTAGAAAAAGGAGAAGTCTGAACCATAATAAACAGTCCAGGCAGCATTGTACTATCAAGTTTTGCTGTATTTTCAAAAACTACAGAAATTTCCTAGTATTAGATATATTTACATTCAATACAAAACAAAGAAAATGGCAGATGCTCCAGCCATGTGGCCCTAAGTACTTCTGTTTCCAGAATATAGGAGAAATGTGACAAGGTGCTATGTTCTTTGAAGATGGGAGATTATTCTGCCTACGAGTGAGAATAATCTCTTCCAGATGTTGTTTGGCCCACCATGTGCTATTCAAAAATCTGCAAGTCCTATTTATTTTCAAAGTTCAAGAGCCAAATAAGAAACCTAGTTTTCCTCAATAACCTCTAATTAAACTTGAGATAAAAGTTAGCTTAAAAAAAATCAGTATACAACCTAAGACTAGACTTACACATCCCGCCCAAGTTTTAAAGTGGGGTGAAAAACATACCTGTTGAATACAATCCTAGTATCTACTTTGGCATGGGGAAAATAACGAGGTACTTAATTTCATTTCCTTTCCTGTTCTCAGTATTCACCATTCTTCCTCAGTGAAATCCCTCTTGGCAATACTGCTGAAACACAGTAAGTATAGAGGAGAACCTCAAGAAAACTAGCACTGTGCTGGAGGATGGATTATTCCCAGCTGGGCTCAAGATATGTAAATATCCCAGTTTCCTGAGAACTCACATCCATGATTTTACCAACCTGAGGGGTCAGTAAGGAAAGGCAGGCCTCATTCTTTAAGATAACAATTCCTTGGGCTCCATTTCAAACAGTACCACACTGTTGAAGCAATAAGGTAGATCAAGCAGAGAAAATTAATCTACTCTGTTCAGAATGATTTAGTAACTAACCGTGAAAACAAAAATAGAAGCCCTCACTAACTATCGGAATAGTATTCTAACTTCTGTTTTCTTATTATGAAAGGATTTTAAGTATAAGAGTGGACACCCTTTAAAATAATCACTGAAGCTGTTTATTAAGAAAGCAACAGAAAATGGAAAGGAAAAGAAGCTATTTCCTTTAAAAAAAAAAAAAAAGAAAAAAAAAACTGTGAAGAGATAGTTAAACCACAAGGTAGTCACTATGCCTGAGACATGATCTAAAAACAGCTGGGAGGCCCCATTCTTCAGACTTGAAACCATCTAATCATCAGCTTGAAAGATGCCATCTGCCAGGTCTAGAAGAACACTAGGCATATTCCAAACATGCAGAGAATGGAGAATGCCATACAGAAAACTTCTAGTAGGGTATAAAGGCAGTTAACAGCTAGACCAAAGAAAAGACACAGTACTGTAATAGCAAAAATGCAATTCTGGCACAAAAGGAATTTATCAAGGAAAAGAAGAAATGTTTTGCTAAGTTGATATTATAATCTTAAAAAAAACAAACAAACCAAAAAAAAAAAAAAAAACTGGGAAAAGACAATCAAGCAGGCTCCATGGTTGCAGCTTCTACCTGACCAAGGATCCCCTGGGGCTTGAGAGGAAGCAGCATGCCAAGGACCAGGATTAGTGTGATTGCCATTTTAAAATAAGTCACAGAATACTACTTTATTGTGTAAATATACTCTAACTAGAATACAATATATTCCATGCCTGTATATCAAAATGGATTCTGCCGTCATGTTTAACTAAAAATAACCAATAAATTTTTTAAAAAGTTTTTTTAAAGGTAAGTCACAGAGACAAAATAAGCAGACAGCAACTTTATAAATCCTTTGTATTCCCACATTTCTCCATTTTACAGTACTGGAGTTCTGTGCTGTAAGAGACAAAATGTGGTGGGTTCAATCCATTGCAAAAAAAAGTGGTCCAGGGTTATAAGGAGAGTGGTTTCAAAAAGGTCACCATTTTGAAGATCCACTCCATTTTCTTTGGTGGTGGGTATCGAGGTAACCGGGGTGACATTCACAGGCCCTCTTCCCCCCAGGGTCTTATGGTTTTGTGATGGAGCTTGCTCTCAGATCCATATTAGATGAACCCGGCTGGCTGGAGTTCACAGCAGCACGCTGATTTCTTCTGGCCTCACGCCCACATTGCAGCTGTTTGTACTTATTTGAGGTATGGTGTATTTTGAAACAAAATGAACCCAGATTTCTTCCACTGCCTATCTCAGTGCCTGGTACTGGTAAACTTTAACTCTTTCACAGTCAAGCTCCCAACTGCAGTGCACCCAATCACATGGAAAAAGACAAACAGGAGACAACAGTACAGAGCTGGGATCAGTTCTACAAACAAGAAGCCAATTCAAAGAAAAGGGCAGATATACCATCATTTCCTTAGTTTTTAGACCCCACCTAGCTCCAAACAAATTTCAATCAGGTCACAAGAGTAATAAATTAAAGTGGGCAAGGGAAAGAGAAATGGGTACTTCAAAACTAAAGGCAAATTTTCCCTCTCAGATTCCTAGTAACTAAAGCAAAAAAGACAACAATAAGTTGCATATAACCATTGAGAGAGAGAGAATATTTTCTTGTAAATATTGATAAGAGTTATCATGTGGTACAAAATGTATTATAGGGCTATTTCTTCTATCAACCCTCAGTGAAAGCTGAAGACAAAAATATGTGATTCTCCCATGAAACTTCTTAACCACAATTTAACCAGAGGTTATATTAGTAAATCCTAGCTAAATATCTATATTTTTATTGTTTTTTAAAACTTTTTATTTGTTCTTTTTAGCTATATATGACAGTAGAATGTATGTTGACAAATCAAACATACATGGAGTATAATTTCATATTTTTATGGTTGTACATGATGAGCAGATACACTAGTCATGTAATCATATATGAATATAGGAAAGTTTATGTCTGATTCATTCTACTGTCTTTCCTATTGTTATCACCTTCCCCTTCCCTTTATTCCCCTTTGTCTAATCCAGTGAACTTCTATTCTTCCCCTACCCCTACCCCTGCTTATTTTAAGTTAGCATCCGCATATCAGAGAAAACATTTGATCTTTACTTTTGAGAATTGGCTTGTTTCATTTAGCATGATAGTCTCCAGTCCATCCATTTATCAGCAAATGCCATAATTTCATTCTTCTTCTTGGCTGAGTAATATTCTATTGTATATATGTTCCATATTTTCTTTATCTGTTTATCTGTTGAAGGGCACCTAATACACCTATATTTTTAAAGTCTCCTTTGATTACATGCCATTATCTTAAATCAGAATTCTTTATAAAGATGCCTATATGGGAACAAATTATTACATTATATTTATAGTTATTGAGTGATTGAACCAGTTACAAGAATGGAGCAAGCTTTACCACAGAAAATAAAAGCATTGATTTCTGCACCCTACCAAAGGCCTACAGAATCAAATTCTATGTGGATGGGAACCATGAACCTGTATTTCAAAAGTGCCCAAAGTTGGTCCAGGTTGAAAGCCAGGTATGCTATTACATTAGACTAGTTTTTCTCACACTGTAGCCTACAGGATCCTGAATTCAGTGGAGGGCTTGTTCAAACACAAATAGCTGGACCCCACCCCCACTGAGGCTCTGATTTGGTAGGGCCCAAGAAATTGGATTTACTAAAAGGTTCCCAAGTGATGCTGGTACCACTCACCCTGTGGCCACACTTCAAGAAACACTAGACTGTCCCTTCAATACATCAGTAGGCTCAAATGGCCTTTGATAGGACTCAAGGCCCTATGGTCTCTGTTAAAGTATTCAGTATTATTGAATAAAAGTGGTTTCATGTATTTTTGATCCCCCACATAAAAGGTAAAGTTGGCATTTTCTTCAAAAAACTAAAATAAATTGGACTTTAATCCAAATTGAGGGCCATTTCACCTGTTCAATCCTCAGGACTGCCAGAAATTTTCTAAGGAGAGAACTTCTGAATTATTCAATAAAGGCTTTAACTTAAATGCTACAGACCAATGAAGAACAACTCTGAGAGCAGGTGTTACCATTTATAAATCTTGGTCATTAAGAATAAATACAAACACATTAATGAGGTGCCTGAGAAGATGTTATTTTTGAACAGGACTTCATCCCAGCATGTGTCCCACAGGATTAAGAGAGTGACAAAATGTGCCCACCACATCACTTTATGACCTGACCTGAAGAACGAAGCCTATCGATGCTGTCCATCTTAACAGTAGCTTGTTGCCAAAAGCAACAGCTTTAGTTTGCCCAAAGTCAACAGCAAGCTCTCCTTGAACAAAAGAACTGACTTCCTAAATCCACTTATTGTTCATGAGCATAAGATCATATCATAGTTCAACTGAAAAGGCAATATCCAATCTATACTAAGGTTTTATTGTTGTTTTCATCATTAAAATTGTTAAACTACAAGTTTAAAAGACAGAGGGATGTGGACAAAGGAGGGCTTTATATCACTTGCAAATGAAATATGATCTGTCAAAAGACAATTTACACAATACATTATTCTCTGGGTGGCTGTAGCAATCCTCTTAAGAAACACTGAAGTCTAAAATCTTTGAACTCAGTTCAACCCAGAGAAGGTTCACTAGGATCAAAAGCTGTGGTTAAACTGCAAATGAGGATAAACGGACTTCAATTTCCAGGTAAAATACACACACACACACACACACACACACACACACACACACAGATAAAAACACAAAATGGCTCTGAAACTGAGAACATCCAGCAGGTTCATAAGAACCTGGGAGTGATAGCTATTAAGTAAGTGCCGATGGAGAGGAATTAAAAGCAATTAGTGTTCAATAATTGCTTGCTGAAAAAGAACACCCTGAAGGTAGGAGAGTCGGACCTCCCCCACTCTACCTCATTTTCCAGAATATGGGGACCAAAAAACAAAAACAAAAAAGCAGGACCATCACACTGTGCAGCTCTGCTTTCTGAAAGAGCCTGACAGCTGTCGATTTGCTTTAGTTGATCTGACAATGTATTATTGACTGTATGGCTTAAACAACAAGCATTTATTTATCACAGTTCTGCAGCTGGAAGTCTAAATTCAGGGTACCAGCAAAGTTGGGTTCTGGTGAAGGCCCTCTTTCGGGTTGCAGATGGCCATCTTCTCATTGTATCCTCACAACTACAACAAAGGGTAGAGAACTCTCTGGGATCTCTTTAATGAGGGCAAAAACCCCATTTGTGACCTCATCACTTCCCAAAGGCCTCACCTCCTAATAATATTACCTTGGGGAAAGGGATTTCAACATAGGAATTTTGGGAGGTCACAAACATTAGTCTATTACATCACTATAACCCCACTCCCAATTTTCCCGTCACTTTCAGAAGTTCTGAGCAAAGAAGTTTTCTCATAAATAAGTAAGCAGAATAAGTCATCCATTGGTTGGTTCATGACCTCCTGAATGTGGGAGAAGAAAAGTCCATTTCTAGAGGATTTGCTGTGTACCGGAAGAATTCTAACAGGAAGACTATCCTTGTCACTAACTATGTCTCTTAGTATTAACTTATAACTCAGGAAGCAATGAGCCTCACTTTGATTAGGGGCCTTCTTTGAGGAACAGGACAAGATTTTTCTCCTGTTTCAGAAGTCGGGGCACAGAGCCTCTGAGGTGATCATGGGACATCATCCTTGTCAACACTGTTGGTCACTCCTGCCCAAGGACACCCAGCCAAGTGAGCTGCAACCCAGCCAGTGCTGCACCACTCCTGTGGGTGTGTGCCAGTGTGGAGCTGTACCTGCCCCAAAGAGAAAGGCTTTGAAACATGGTGGGAATTCCACTGCCAGTAAGTGGAGCCTAGCTTAACTCCAAAGTCAAGGCCTGCACTGTCCAACATGACAGTTACTCACCTAAGTAGACAGTGTAGAAACAGAACATTGCGATCATTACAAAAATTTCTATTGAGATGAGCACGGTGGCACATGCCTGTAACCCCAGTGTCTTGGGAAGCTGAGGCAGGAAGATGGCAAGTTTGAGGCCAGCCTGGGCAACTTAATTTAAATAAAAAGGGCTGAGATGTAGCTCAGTGATAGAATGAGAATTAATCCTGGATTTAATCCCCAGTACTAAAAAATAAATAAAAATTTCTCTTGACAGCCCTGGAATCCTATCCATAAAAACTATGAAGTGGAAGAAAACTTCAATTAAAACAGAAGTACTATTATCTCTCCATCAAAACGTAGTCTCCAGGGAGCTGTCATTTTGCAGTCAGAATTAAATCTAAATAAAATGTATCTAGAACAATGTAAACACTAAGATGTTAATAAGCTGATAATTAACCCTTTTTAAAAAGTTGTGTTTTCTGTTTTTTAATGTTAAAACCAATCACATGGAAATACTGAGCTGTTCTAAATAATACTCATAAAAAGGAATAGGCTTCTCAACAAGAATATTTTCATTAATGTCAGAAATAACAAGAATGACACTATTATCCCTATTAACAGACAAGTTAATTCATTCAATAAGACAACAACAGATAACACGTGAAGGGTAGAAGAGTCAAAACTGTCATTTGCAATCAAAATCGTTATCTATATTCAAAACTCAAGACAGTCTATAGTCCAACCTAATCCTACGCTTCAGATGAAACTGCTACAGACCAAAATAGCCAAGACAAATTGAGAGAGCAGAAGGAGAGGACTTGATTTACAGAGAGCAGGGCTTATGTGAAGACTTGCAATGAGGTAATGTGATATTTGTTCAAAACTAGACATACAGAGATGCACAGTATCAAGACAGAACCTTACAAATATGACAGTCATGACATTACAGTCGGGACATAAAGGGATTGAAATAAAATGGTCTCAGAAAAAAGGAAAAGTGTATGTAATGAGACCTCCAACATCACACCACACCCAGAAATAGCATCCAAGTAGCTAATAGACCTGGGCCTGTTATGATGAGCTTAAGAAAACACCAAGGACATGTGTGTGTCTCCCTTTCTTTTAGCCTCATTCCTGAACTCTTCCACTGCTATTCTATGTTAAGCATCACGTGTAGGGAAAGCTGCATATTATTTCCTGAAATGACACAGAAACAAGAAGTTAAAAAGTTGATCGTGCTTGAAGATATCTTTGACACTTAAAACTAACCACTGGCTTCCTTCCACTCCAAATAAAGTCAGGGAAAGTTCCTGATTCAGCAAAGAGGCAAAAAGCCCATTCAGGATTCTGTCTTAAAAATAAGACACTGTTTCTCAAAGGTTATATTATTAGATAACTAAAATATGCTGGATAGAAATTTCTACATAAAAACTCATAGGAATGTAGCCATCAAATGCAGAATAAGACTTAGTTTTTGATATATGCTAAACTTGTTTGGAAATTAAATATTTTATTTACATAAAAATAATGTTTCCTTTAAAAGTTCTGACTTAGGGCCAGGCACAGTGGTGCACCCCTGTAGTTCCAGCACCTTGGAAAGTTAAGGCAGGAGGATTGCAAGTTCAAGGCCAGCCTGGGCAACACAACAAGACCCTGTCTCAAAATAAAATAAGGCTAGGGAGATAGCTTATAGTAGAGTACACCTGGGTTCAATACCAGTACCTCAAAAAAAAATCTTGCTTTGAACTTCCTTTCCTTTAGGTTTGTAGTTCTCTTTATATAATAACATTGGTGTCTCAACTGATTAACAATAGTAACAACTCCTGCAGGAATACTCAATTCCCAAAGCAATTTTAACATGGTCATTTATAAAATATAAATACAAAACCATTTATATTTTTATTTAAAAAGGGATAGAATTTTAATTACATATTCATATGTATACTTTCCTTGAGAAACCAGTTTTCAACCATGTACCTAAACCACCTCAATCTATACTCTAAATAATACAGTCCATGTATAGGAACTCTAGCTATCTTTGAAAAAGATAGATTATTTGAAAAATAATCATGTAATTTTACCAGACACCACTCATGGGATGCCAAAGTTCATCACACAAAACCAGAAGTATAACTCAGTGTGAAAACCAATTTCTGAACAAATTTATCTTTAAAAATGGGAAAACCATTACAGGAGGTAAACTAGCAATGGGGGCAGTGAGGATGAACATAGTGCGATGTCCACTACTTTTTGAGAGGTAGATAGGTAGGTTTTATATTAATCCTAATCAAAGTCAGGATAAATCAAGGGACCTAAAACCATAAACAGAGATAAGAAGAATTTTCCTGCTAATAGAAAAAAGCAATCATAACTATCCATAAAGAGGGCCATGCCCTAAAACGATGTGTTCATCCAAAGCCTAAAGCACTATGGATGTGTGATTTCTAACATAGAAGTGTTGGTTACAACAAGCCTAATTTGAATATCTAGATGAAGGTATCAAGGAATCCAGGCAGGTCATCAGGAGCCCTTTGAGACGGAATCCTTTAGTACTGGGGAATCAACAGGAAAGTATTTAAACCAGAGATTCAGTCAAGGGGGAAGGATTATAGCTGCCTCAAGACCTGGAGTTTAGCAAGCAAGCCAAAACACTCTGGGGTAAGACAGAGTCCAAAGGTACTCACATCTCAAGTAAAGGCTGGCACAAATGAGACCAGCAGAGTGGCACAAGAATGATACTGGAACTCATCCTTTAGGGACACCATATGTAACTTTCTTAATAGAAGGAAACACAAACCAAAAGAGAAAGGGCTACATAAGAGTTATAAACACATAGAAATCACTGAGGATGTCTTAAAGAATTTTCCTACCTGCAAGGAAAATTCCTTCTCTTTGGAGGAAGGAGGATGAGTACAGCAAACCACTATATAGACTCAGAGACTAAAATTGTGGAGCAATCCAGAATGGACAGAATCTATCCAGTGCCAATGCAGTGTGGTAGGATCAGGAGCTCCCTCCTTCCCAAGAACTCCATCCTACAGAGCTAGAGCATGAGATCCAAACCTGTCTTTATGGGTGAAGATGAGATGCTAGAGCCATGTACCTTATGAATTCTCTCCCCAAACCTATGGCTGTGTCTCAGACTCACGTGGACCACAAAGACAAGGAGCTAATGGAAACAAGAATTAAGTCAAGCTAAGCAGTTAATAACTCAAGTTATTTACATAATCTTTGACCACTGTTCAAACCAACATGTAATTTTCATACACTGTTAGTAGCACTGGAATATATTAATTATTTTAATAAAGTTTACCCCAACAATTCAGACTTTGGGGAAAACACCAAACTAGTTGTTCTATGCAGGTCTAATCAAAGCTCTACCATTTACCTAGTAGACAGCTGTCATAGTTCTTTGTACCATAAACATTTATGTAATGCTTCCCTCAAAAACATGGATCCTCCCATGATAGTCACAGTGACCTATTTTGGCCACCATTGACTTTGCAAAGCACTTCTTCCATCCACCCTAGTCCTCAAGTAGCCATAATTAATTTTGGACTACACTTTACTTCATTTAATTATTCTCAATTTTGGGACTTTAGCTTTTCATTCTCCTCTGTTCCCACCGTCAGAATATAAACATGCTAAAATTCCTATTTAAAAAAAAATACTTCCCTGACCTCAACTTCTTCTTTCTCTTCCTACGCTTCCTACCCTCCCCCATTCTGTTTCAAAGCAAAAACATTGACGAAATTGGGTTTATTGTTTTTGCAGACTTACACGATACACCATAGTTTCTGCCCCTAGTCCCTCAAAACTGTAAGGACAGATGATTTTCCTTTAAATAAGGACATTTCTCTGTCCTTATCTTATTTGACCTTTTAGTAGTATCATACATCATTAATCATTCTCTAAACTTTCTCTGCTCATGAAACCATGTTCCTTTGATTCTTATCCAACTCTCCGAAAGTTTTCTCAAGCTTCTTTGCAGGATTCTCTTCTTCCAGCAATTGGGAAATGTTGGTCCACCTAAGTGGACCCTTTTCTACAGTCCTTATGCTCTCTCTCCCTAGCCAGTCTTAACTATGCCAGTGAATTTCACAGACAGGGACAGATGATTTTTAAATATGCATCCCTATCACTCCAGAATATATTCCAATACTCCAATTGACCTAAGCTAAGGACTTAAGGACCTCAAATTTAAAGATATCCCAAGTCCAACTTGTTATTTTCTTACACTGAATATATCATTAAATCTCACTGACTATACTTTTCAACAGATTCAAATTCATTCTCTCTCCCACACCTCCACTGTCACTTATTTAGTTCAGGTAACCTCTCTTGAACAATTGCAAGGATTTCTATCTCTACTCTATTTCATTTCTCTATCACTCTTCAACTTAACCTCCCATGAAGATCTAGCAAATAACTGAGGCAATCCTTTCCACTGTTAAGAGTTAGGAGAGAGGAAACAAACTTTAGATTCCTTTGTATACTTCATAAGACCTCCCCCAACCTGGCTTCTGTCTCATTCATCAAGGCTTCCAGCATTCACAACAAAATTGGAGTTCCTAGAAAACAACATGCTCTTCTATTTTCTCTGTTTGAAATTTCACCAAGCTGAAATTTCAGATGCCTCCTTCTTCATTGCCACAGGCACCCATCACCACCAACAGGGAGGAGGCTGCATCCTCCCATGTGCACCTTGTACAGCAGTGATAACATTCAGCACACTAAACCCTATTCATTTATGAGGCAACTACTAGACTGAGTTTCTTGAGGATAAGGTTAGCACCATAAATATCTTTTTATCTTACTGCTCAGCAAAACTGACAACAGTGTTCAAGGTCTGTTGAATAACAAGAGGAGGAATGAAGGCCTATGATCACTAGGAATGGGAAATGAACTAAACAACTGATTTACCCCAAAGCATAAGTATTAAACCTGCCTTAGCTACTTCCTGACCAGTGAATCTCCATTCATTCATACATGCCAAGGCCACACTATACAAGACACAAAGTGCTGGCCAGTCTCCCCAGCTTTGTCAAGTCACTGCATACCCTCACAATGAAGGAACCTTCCCAGTCACACCACACAATCCATTCCCAATGGCCAGCAGGAAGGAAAGGAAACACATACAAGTTGGTGGGGAAATGACACTAAAATGGGAAAGCATTAGTTAACTTTCTTCCTTAACAAATCCTTTAACTCATTTCTCCCACCTTGACATCAGCCCTTTTGGCCATGAATTTGGAGTTCATCCTTGCCTGTATAAATATCCACACTGCCCATTCCAGCCCAATTCTATTTTCAAAAGTTACAATCCCCCAAATAATCTGGCTTTATCCAAATCATACGTACACAGGGAAGCAACTCAACTAAATCCACAGTGGTCCGTGGCATGAGATAAAACTTTATATCATATAAATAAACCTTCTATGCATTAGAATTAGATAGAAAAATAAGTATTAAGAGATCTAGAAGAAAACATAATAGATCATCTATATAATCTTAGAATGAGATGGGACTATTTTAGTATAAGACTAAAGCAAAAATGGTAATAAAGGTAACTACCTAAACAATCTTTACATCTTGGAGGAGGGGAGAAAATGTACAACTGGAAAAATGCCTTATGTAACATAATATACTGTTAATACCTTAAAAAATTTTAAAACAAGAACTAAATTAATATTAAATAGTTAATATTAAATACAGCTTAAGCAAACTGCTTAACAATGCACATCCTAATAGAAAATGATTGAGAAACACAAAAAGGAAATTTATAAAAGAAATACAAATGGCCAATGAGCATAGGGGAAAAATTGTGCTTAACTTCTTAAAAAATCTAAACTTAAAAACTAAAATGCCATTTCCTCCAACATATTGATATTTTTTCTAAATGTAAAATTCTTGGTGGAAAAGAGGACTTTTGAGCTGTGGTCAATGTGGAACAACCATCCTGTTTCCTTAGGGTGACTCTGGCAATATCTATCAAACACTGAATAAGCATACCCTTTGACCTAGCAATGGTACTTTGAAGATATTTATTAAGAGGAGGTAATCAGCAACTTATGCAAGCATATCTATAGGAGGGCATTCAATGCAAAACTGAAACAGTGAAATTGAAAGCAACTTTAAAGTTTCAAGAAAGGGGATTACTTGATAAATAATGAGGATGAAATATGTTCTGCTTTTTAAAAAGTCACATGTAGACTTCTTTTCTAGGAATACTAAGGGCAAAATCCCCTGAAAGCCCCTCCCATACACAAGCATCTAAAAACTACTGGGTGTGCATTTACAGACAACACACACACAGGCATGCACACTCCTATCTTTGCAAATGCTTAGCCACAGCTGGTGAAAGGAATGCATCTTCTAAAGAGCAAAACATGTCAAGGCATCAACCAAGAAACGAGTACTGAATCTGGCCCATGGTAATAAACCAATCCCAGATAACTTTGCATTTCAGTGTTTACAGGGGGAAAATGAAAGTCAAATCAAAGATCCCTGCAAAGAGCTGGGATGTCAATAGGTAAACTAGAAGGAAAATACTGATCTGTCATACAGGCAGAGGGTAAGGAAACTTAACTGCCTCAGACTTGGATCAAGGTACAAAGAAGTCTCTCCTGTAAATCTGTATCTAGACACCTGCCCTTAATGAACTGAGGACCTGAATTCATACTTATGTATAGCCACCAAAAACGCTCAAGCTGAGTATTTAAACTGATGTGGACATGGGTTGAAGCAGAAGCAAATATGTTCTTTCCTAACTGGCTCACATTAACTTCTGGAAGAATTGCCAGAGAAAAAGTTCCTAGAAAGATGAACTCACATGGGGGACAGGATGTCACAAACTTTTAGAAACAAGCCAATATATACAAATAATCAGAGACAACAAACAGCAGAATCAAACCTATAAAGTCTATAGATGTAGGAATGGTCAGAAAGACTAGAAAAGGAAAATGTTTTACTATGTTTAAAATAAAAGAGGACATTAAAAAGGGTGACAATATTTAAAATGATCACACAAATTCTAAAAAGATCTAAACCCTTTCTAGAAATGAAAAACATGGCATTTCAAGTTATAAACTCAAAGGGTGACTGATACAGCTGATGAAGTGCAACTGAAGAGATAATTAGTGAATAGATCATTGCTACCAAGAAATGACACAGGACAGAGAACAGGGACAGAGAAGAAACCTGAAAGTGAGATTCAGAGACAGGAATGATAGTGGGAAAGACTCATAAACATCTAAATGGAGATCCAAAACCAGAGAACCAACAGGTTATTATTTTAACCTAAAGAAATAATAGGTAATGTCCCAGGATTGGTGGTAGACATGAATCCTCATCCAAAAACAAAAACATTTTTAAAAATCCACACTGAATTTTTACACTCATGTCATTTTTATCTTTTTAGAAGTGTGGGTTTACAGGCATAATTGCACACATACAGAAGAATTGGTTAAAAAAATAGCTGGCTTGTGTTTGAGTGAAAATATTTAGTCCACTTTTTATTTATGCTTTTATATTTTACAAATCACTTTTTGTTACTATTGTTGCAATATTAGGGATCAAATCCCGGGTCTCATGCATGCTAGGCTCTACCACTGGACTATATCCCCAACCCCATGTATCACTTTTATAGTAAGAAAAGTTGTTTCAAACTAATAGAAAATAATACTTAGCATATGTTTGTATGTGTGTTTGAAATATGAAGGAACATATAGCAAAATGTTAACTGCTCATATTTCTAGTTTGTGAATATTTGGATGATTTTTACTTATAATTTCGAATGGGATGACTAAGCAAATTATACATATAAATACAAATAGGAAAATGAGTATTTAAAAATATTAACAAAGGCTTTATTATGGAGATTAAGTTATATGATTTATAATTATATTTTACAAATTTTCATTTGTTACTTTTATTGTTTATGTAGTTTGCATTTTCATTTGTCATTTCACAACTAGGAAAAAATGTCCACATGTATGTGGACACAAGAAGATAGGTAGTTGAGCTTGGAATTATGGGTAAAATTTTGTGTAAGAAAAAAAAACCACTTTAAATTAATCAAAATTGAAAGCAAATGTGCAGTGTATCAACATATCTTTACACACTGTTTTCAGTGACTTCCAATGTTATGGGAAAGCACTGCCTTTAAATGTTAGAATTTTAAAACTCAGAACAAAAACACATGGAGAGCTCATAAAGAACCTGCAGAAGAATAAGAGGCAGAAATTACAGAAGAATGTTAACAGTGGCTGTCCCTGGTGTCCCAGTTTCCTTCTTGCATTAATATCTGGGGAGAGAGAGAACAAGAGGGCCAGTCAGGATTTCTGGAAGTTGATGCACATCTGGCCTCAATTTTGATTCTTAGAAACCCCAGCAGTGGAAGCAAAAGGACCAGGAAAATAAGGTAGAAGCTAAAATGACCTATCTTAAAGCACATTAAAATTTACAATCATTGGTAATTACAGGGGGAAAAGTCAACATTTACCATGGCCTTTCAAGATAAGGGAAAAGAAGCAATGCAACCAAGAAAAAGGAGGCAAGGCTGGTCCTGTTTGGCTGGTGCCATTTCTCTTCTTAACAACATTAAAACCCACATTAGATATACATTTTTTTTTGGTACAATATCCTTGAACTGGAAACCACAGATTTTAATCTCTAATTTATTCAGGAACAAAAATTCAGTCCAAGAAACACTTCATCTGACTTTAAATATATATTATTAGCTAATGATAGGGAAACCTCACATCTCCTAGTTGGGTTTACACAAAATGTCATGACTTTCCCTCTCCTTCCAGAAACAGACCTCTGAAGGCAGATCCTTAGCCAAAGAACAAGAATATCAATATTAGGAGAAAACTCCATTTATTTTATCCAGCATTCTTCTGATCCTTAAAGAAGTGATTTTGCTATGCTTTCCAAATTCACAACAGACACAATGTAAAAACACCAAATCATCAAAGACAGTTCAAGAGAACACTTCACTTCTAGAAACATTACAAACCAAAACTTAAGAGCTTCCACACCTGCAAATAATAAACTTCAAAGGCTATCAAAAACTATCCTGGCATTTATCATTTGTGTGTATACATGTATGTGGTGGGTGTGCATCTGTGTTTGATTTTAATAATCAATAGACTGTCTACAGTTTCACTAGTCTTAGTTAAGCCTTGGATTCTTATAGTGTCCTAAAACTACATATCATGTTCATCAAGTTTATAGCATTTCATAATTGGAAGGAAACTTCTGAGGTCATCCAGTTTTACTTCTTATCCAATGCTTTAATCCCTGCAGAATCTCAGTTCTGGAGTATCTGGCATATCATTTCAATAACAGGAAGCTTACTACCTTCCAAGGCTAGCCATGAAGTCCTTGGGCAGGTCATGTGCTACAAACTCCCTCTCTATTTCAAACAATCCCAACTGAATAGCCCATCAAGGGGACCCAGCTGCTCTTCTGTAACCAAAATGAATCCATCAAACATGTCAAGGTTTAGCAGGCCAATGAAGGCATAGATGTTAACTCTTTCATTCCTCTTTGGCAAAGTTCCTACTTCACAGATCCTTTCCAACTTTTTTCCAATAGTTGAGAACACTAAGTTTATCCATTCTATTCATAAAGGATGGAACCTAAAATGAAATATAAAATGAATGCCTCGTTCACTCTTAGTTTCCAGATATAAAGAGGTTAGAGAACATATTATAACAAAATAAAGTCTATTCTTTGAAGCAACAATTTTTTCAAAAGGTTCCAACTTTGTAAAATGCTATTAACATGAGATGAAAAAAATATCAAAACTGAAGTTCCCATTCTTTCTCAAAAAAAAAATATGACACACCAGTAGTTCACTGAATATGTTTTGTTCTGTGTAATCCCAACTACTTGAGAGGGTGAGGTGGGGGGATCGAAAATTTGAGGCCAGCCTCAGCAACTCAGTGAGACGCTTTCTCAAAACAAAAAATACAAAAAGAGCTGGGGATATAGCTCAGTGGTGGAGCTCTCACCTGGCATGTGCAAGGCTTGGGTACAATCTCCAGTACTCTTAAATAAAAAATAACAGCATTATCCTGGATCCTTCCCAAGATTACTTGAATCAGAAGCTGAATAAGCAGACACAACTCATCATTTTAAGTACACATCTCTCTGGTGATTCTGATGCACAGTAAAGGGAAAGAACCAATACCCCATGCTTGCCAAATTATTATTGCCTTAACAGACACAAATACACTCAACCTCCTGCCAGTTCATAAAGCAGAAAGGAAGTGACCAGAACAATCCAATGACTACAATTGATGGAACAGCTGGGATTAGAACAAAGCACTGGTCATCATATCTTTTCATTCCAGTTCAAACTTGTCCTTTCAAGAAGAGGACAATACCTGGGATGTAGTAGGATGAGAAGGGCAGTATTAGATGGGGCAGCGTTTGGGGAAATGAATCACCTCAAGTGATTATTCACTTGCTTTGAGGCAAGTGATTAAAAACTTAGATACTAATTCATATGGAGGAATCTGACAAAAGAGAAGAAAGAGGAGAGAGGAAGATGGAAGGAAACCACAAGCAACAGAAAGGGGAATTCCTGTAACTGTATAAGGCTCAACAATGGGTTTGGCGTAGCTTTATGAAAATTCTAGAGCATTATTCTTACAGTTCAATTTTCAAATATTTTTATGTCAAGACTAAACTTTTTGTGACTTAGAAAACAATCTCTCCAAATAAGCAAACTCAAAATCAAGTAGTTGATATCTGCATTTGTTGCAATGAGAACAAAAAATTGAAGCGACATTTTTTTTTCCATTCCAGGGTAAGAATTAGTTATTCCCTCATACAAGAACACACTCTAATACAAATGCAAAGTGTGCTCATACAATCCTTTCTTTTGTTTGGGGTCCTAGTTTTAAAAACTATATTTCATTCCAGTTCCAAATACAATACAAACTGCAGACAAAACATCCTGCCACAAAACTAAATCCAAAAAAGCCCATGATCAACCAATCCACAATAAAGAGGTTAAATGCCAAACCCAAAATGGTACATGGAACAACCATGACCCTCACCATGTGGTAAAAGATGAATCCAATTAATGTTACCTTAAAAAGAACTTAAGCAACTCCTTTACTTCCTGTCCTAATTGCCTATTATGGGCTCAGAAGGCAGCTGTGTGGTAGAGACAGTAAGAGAAAAGCATTTTCTGACCAATGTACTCCTTGACCCTGTTTGAACTCTATGAAACATGCATTAATGGATTCCCAAGGCATTTAGAGCGGCCATAATCTGTCAAACATTTACAATTACAAGAGGATCAATAAAAATGGGATTGTCACATGGTTATTTTCAGATTGCTCTCTTCTGATTTAAAAAAAAAAAAGTATTGCAGGGGAGGGAACAGCAGTGACCCAAAAGATAATAAGACAACATTTTATCGGAAGGGACCTCCAGAGTTATCTAATAAATCTTCTCTACCTCTCATTCCCCCCTCCAAAAAAAAACTCAGCTATCAAGCAAGTCACTACCAAGGGCAATTTCAACATATCCCACAGTCTATCTTCTCAGTTATTTCCTGAACTGAGTATTCAACTTAGCCCCTCATCACCCAGAATTGTCCCATGACACTTCAGAATCCCCCTAACTGGAAATAAACTTCCGTACAGCTGTTTGCACTCACATACACTATATCTGCCCTTGGACATCAAATTATGCAGCCTCCCACCCATACAGTGTCTCCCTGTTCCTCACCCTATCCAACCTCTGTTCTAACAATGTCCAACCTATATCTGCCTTTTGATAACACCATCCCAATTAAATGCCAATCTGCCTGTTTTGTTCCCACTCACAGCCTCCAAAGGCCCTACAGAGAAAACTTTAAGACAAGGTAAAGCTGTCACTATCAAGAAATGCATTCAAACTCAGCTGAGTCCACAATAGCAGCCATTAATTTCCATCATGCTAGTGCTTGTTTGTTTGGGTGCTGGGGATCAAACCCAGGGCCTTGAGCACACTAGGCAAACGCTCTACCTCTGAGCTACATCCCCAGTCCTAATGTTGTCATTTCCCTCTGCTCTTTTCCATTCCTCACATTGCCCCTCTTGAAATGTCCATCATGGAGAAGGCAGTGGATGTCAGGTAAAGCTCACTCAAAGCTCACTCCTGCTCCTTCTCTCTCCCACAACCCACCACTTGAATGATCTGGACCATTCTTACAGATTCCTTGAATAGTTTACACACTGTAGTCAATACAGACAAGTCCTATCAACCTTGGAAGCACATTAGAATCACCAAGTTGGCTGCCCTGGCCTGTCTATCAATGACTGGGGCAAATGGTCTGAAGTGGAAACCCTGCACATATTATGTTTCAAAAACCAACCCCACCCCCAATCATAAAATAAGCTAAGGTTGGCTAGTACTGGCCAAGACAACCATTCCTACGGTTTTAAATACCAAATCTGGAGCTCTTTCCTGTGCTATGTTCTCACATATCTAAATGCATTCTAGAATCATCTCCCTGTATATCCCCAGGCACTTCAAACTCAATGTGTATCAATTCTTCATCTTTCCTACCATAGGCTGAACTATATCCCTCAGAAATTCTTATATTCAAGCCCTAACTCCTGATACCTCAAATGTGACATCTTTGGACTTAATTAGCTTTAAAGTGGTAATTAAGTTAAAATGAGTCTTTAGGGTGAACCCTAATCCAATATAGCTGGGGTCCTGATGATGAGAAATTTGGAACCAGACATGTATGGAGGGAAGACCATGTGAAGACACAGGGAAAAGACGGTCACCTATATGGCAAGGAGAGAGGCCTCAGGATTGGTTTCTTCAACTCTCCCCATACCCTGATCTTCCAAACTCTAGAATTGTAAGAAAATACACTGTTATTTAAACCACCCCATCTGTAGAATTTTGTAGCAGCTCTAGCAAACTAAAACACTTCCCATGTCCTGTCACACCATGTACTCACATTACTCTTCCCTCTCCCCCACCTACCTTATCTACCCAATGCTAAAGTATATCAATTCTTCCTTCTAAATAACTTTCATCTCTGCTTCTCTAAACCCATTCTCACTGCCTTAATTCAGGCCCTAATAATATCTCTTAAGATATTCCAGCACTGCATGATTCCCCTTACAAGTGGAATCTAAAAACCCTGAACCCATGAGGTGGACCATAGAATGATGGTTACAGGAAGCTGGAGATTAGGAAGGGAGGGAATGGGGAGTTGTTGATCAAAGCATATCAAGTTTCAGATGGACAGGAGGAATAGGTTTTCAGATCCACCACACAGCAGGGCGGCTATAGTCAATAACAACATGTATTATATATTTCAAAATTAGAGATAATTTAAAATGTCTCAGGTTAAGTCAGGTATAGATGTTAATTGGCTTGATTTAATCATTTCAAATTGTATACATATATATCAAAACACCACACTGTACCCTACAAATGCATGCATTTATAATTTTTTGAGAGAGAGAGAGAGAGAGAGAGAGAGAAAGAGAGAGAGAATTATTTTTAATATTTATTTTTCAGTTTTCAGTGGACACAACATCTTTATTTTTTTATTTTTATGTGGTGCTGAGGATCGAACCCAGTGCCCCGTGCTTGCCAGGAGAGTGCGTTATCAATTGAGCCACATCCCCAGCCCATGCATTTATAATTTGTAAATGAAAATTAAAAAAAAACAAACCCAACATCATCTCAATAGATGCAGAAAAGACTATAAAAATCCATGTCCCCTCATTATTTCAATGGAGTCCACCTAGTAATTAGGGACCGCTGGGTGGTACCAAAAGAGTCCTTCTTTAATTCCTGACTTGCAATACAAAGAAAAATGATAACAAATTGTTGGAAGCTCTTTAATTTTGGATTTAAAAGCAAACATATTTAACTGGGAAAAACTGTTGTAGATATCTTTCAAAACATAACTGTGGATAATTTTTTCAATTGGCTGAATTTTTTCTGGGATACTGGGCTTAAGCATTTATCACTTTTATAAGCAAAAACAATTTCAAAGAACTGACATTTCACCTTTCTCTTCATTGCTATATCTTCTATTTAACTTTATGCAAGTATTCTAAAACAAGATAATATAAATTTTTATACTTAGAAAACCACTTAGAGGAAAAAATGTTTTTATAAATAACTTAAAAAAAGAAAAAGATTTTCTAGGCCTTTTCACCTGCAACCATTTCTCTTGGCTTTATGGAAAATAGTCTTCCTGAAACAGAACCCTAGCATGGCAATGATCTGCTGTAAATTCTTCATTGCTTCTGTTGCTTCGAATACACCCTCCTCAAGAACAGCACACCTCCAGTACATCCTGCTTCCACCGCAGCACCCTGGATCTACTCAGAACTCCCTGACGTGTAATTCTGATCCACATGATTATCTCTGCACATGTATTCACCTCTTCCTGGATACCCTCCCATGTCCAAATTCTATGCCCAGGAAACACCTACTCATTCTTTCAGCTCCAGCCTGAGAATTACCTCTCAATGAAGCCTTTATGACTCTTCTCCCCACCCAGATTCATCACTGCCTTTTCTTTGCTGCCTCTAAGAGAAACGTACACATTCTTTTCATTATATACTGTGGCCACACACAGGAAGGTGTCACAGATACCCACAGGGATTAACCAGGTATCACAAATACATAAAGTGTCTTGTGAAAACAGATCTTAAACTTGTGTGATATAGAAACTATGCTTGCACTGTGGCTAATCATAATACCTGCCTCTCTCTGTTATCTTTTAAAAACCTTGACTGGAACAAATAAAATGTATACAAATCCAAATTTATTTAGCACATAGACAATTTTGCAAACTCCGGCCAAAGGCATAAAACGTTAGGGCCTTCATTTATCGTCCTTCTACCCTTTGAAGTAAAAGATACCTAAATATGCCTGCAGTTACTCCTTTAACCCAAATACCTGTGGTCATTGCTGATCCTGGTTCCTGCTACCCTCAGTGGAACTGACACTTGAAGCATATAGACGCACACTTAACCTGACAACAAAGAAAGGATGCAGTTTCAAGTTACATAACCCTGAACGCACTGCTACTCAGTAATTAGCAAAAATATTCTTTTGGGAGAAGTAGTATTCCTGGGCAACATCCTGAAAGGTATCTGGCCATCATTCTACAAGGAATGTGGAATGTCTCTGCTTAAACAGAGTCAGCAGAGAACTACTTGTCTGAACTGTCTTACTTTGGCTCTCAGGACTGCTATTCTGAGATAAGCTTTGGCATTATGCCATGAACTATACTAAACAACTCTACTTTTTTTTTTTTTAACTCTACTGTTACATTCACTGTAAGGTTATTTGGAGACACTGATTATTACTGGAAAATATCTAATGTTTGAAGACATTTGATTGAAAAAAAAAAAAAAACAACCATCTCCTCTCAGCACTGTCATGCCTCCTGTTTAGTCCTTACCCTCATGGGCTCTCTGGATCACACAATAGACTCTTCACATCAGCTACTTTAAAGGACAACAAAATGTTTGACTCTTTTCTAATACATGGCTATGATCCTAAGGTGGACACACAGTCTTGATCTTTGCTTAAATTCACCCTCACTTCCTCTTTTTTCATTTCCTTCTTGGGATTTTTAAATTTCATTACATTCTTGGGATTATTAAATTTCATTACAATTTCATTACAAAAAATACACATCTAACTAACTTCTAACTAACTTTTTCTTTTTTATTTGTTCTTTTTAGATATACATGACAGTAGAGTATGTTTTAACATACTATACATACATGGAGTATAACTTCCCATTCTTTACACCTAATTTTTAACACTACATGTACAGAATAGTACTTTCATTTAGTCCTCACTCCTAGTGTTGGATTTTTAAAGAAAGAGCTCCATCTTACTCATCCTTGTATCTCCAGGGTCCAGGATCTAATAAGTGCTCATTATTTGGATGTCAAATTTAAGTATATTACATGTGACCACCCCTAGTAAAGGGTAAAATGATAGATTACCCCTTAAGGAAGTTTTTATTTCTCCAAAGCACCGAAGTGGTCCCTCCCTGGATGCAACACTAATGGCATCTGGAAGAAAATAAAGTTTATGGGACTAATATGAAGACACACTATCAAGAAGAGATATAAATATACTTGCAGTGTTAATTCTTTGCTATCCATCATTAGGGTACTTGCTCCATTTTCTAGTAATTGACCCATTATTTCAGGAAGCATTCCACCAGAAAAAGTCTGCTGATAAATAAATGCAGCTAAAAACCAAACTATTAATGGCATATTAAAGGCAGTACATTCAAAGGTCACAAGACCTAAGGAGGCTTGAGATGATGCTCTCAGGATGCAAAACTTGGTGAGTAGAGGGTCTCACACAGCAGAGACCATCTACCAGGGAGGTCTAAAAACCCTGCTCAGTGTCATACAGGACTGATCATTATTAAACTTTTCTGTTGCTCCAGTCAGTTTCTACTTTCTACAAATCTACTTTTCACTCATACTAATTTCTATCCTCAATTTTTCTCAAACTCTCTGTATGAAATATAAAGTGTTATCATTATTTTAGAAATCAATTTCATTATTTCCATCACTAGCCGTAAAAAATAATTGTGCAGTTTGAAGCAGCAAATTCTGTTACCAGGGACCTGCTCTACAGAATCGCCTGAAATGCAGAAAATGTCTTGTACACAAAGGTGTTCAGTTTAGCAAGGCAGTGAGTGGAATTAAGATTGCCTTCAAGTAGAATTCTGACTGTACCCAGTAGGATTTCAACTACATAAAATGTACACAAATTTTTTTTAAATATCCCATAAACTTGACAAAGGCTATCTCTAGGTGATAGTTGTTTTTTTTCTTTATATTTTCATTTTCTACAATGAACATATGTTACTTTTCTAAGAACCTTGATGCTGATCTGACAAGCACAGGGGACAAAGTTTAATTCTAAGCACAGCAAAAAAAAAAAAATTATATATAATTCTAGATAAAAACCGAATGATATTACTCTCAAATTGGTGATTTCATTCTTAGAATAAGAAAATGATATGCAGGGGGAAACATGATGAATGTAGAAGGGAGACTATTAGTATAGAAGAAGGGGAAAGAATAGAGGAAGGGAAGGTAATGAGGAGTGAAATTGGTCAAAATATATTATATGCACATATAAATATGCCACAATACACCCCACTATGCTACATAATTAATATATACCAATAAAAAATGAAAATTGCATGGAAAGCTGTGGGATGCAATTTTTTAAGATATTAAGGAAAGGGAAAATAAAACTCAATGTCCAAAAATAGGACAATGATTGAACAGTTTAACAACTTAAAGGTTTTTTACAATTTTTTAAAATTTTTTTTCTTCCAGTTTTAATTTTAATTTTTTTTATTATTTTTTTTAATTTTTTTCTTTTTTTATTTCCATTTTTTTTTCTTCTTTTGTCTTTTCATTTCTTTTCAATTATCTTATCCCCCCTTCCTTGAATTCTACCTGCTTGCTCTCATTCTCTTTAGTGACTTCTTCCCTTCCCTTCTAATACCTTTCGTCCCAAGCATCAAATAAATTTATAGGAGTAAACAGTAACTCAGCAGTCAAACAGAACAAGAAGTAACATGAGCAGCTTCAAAAAGCAAGGAAGAAAAGGAGTACAAACAATGCAGGACAGCCTAAATATTCAGGAGGACCTAGAGTCATCATAAAAATGGTCATATAAAGAACTCAAGGAACACCTTAGACAGATGGAATGGAACCTTAAAGAGGATACAAGACAGCAAATTCAAGCAGCGAAAGAACACATTGAGAATGAATTACATAAACAGATAAAAGAAGAAGTTAAGCATCTTTATCAGGAGATAGAGATTATAAAAAATAATCAAACAATAATTCTAGAAATGAAGGAAATGATAAACCAAATTAAAAACTCAATTGAGAGTATCACTAACAGAGTGGAGCAAGTAGAAGCCAGAACGTCAGATAATGAAGACAAAATATATCATCTTGAAAAGAGTCTAGCCAACTCAGAAAGGCTGGTAAAAAATCACGAGAAAAAAACATGCAATGGAGAAAGGATAGCATCTTCAACAAATGGTGTTGGGAAAACTGGAAATCCATATGCAACAAAATGAAACTGAATCCCCTCCTCTCGCCATGCACAAAAGTCAACTCAAAGTGGATAAAGGAGCTAGATATCAAATCAGAGACTCTCCGTCTGATAGAAGAAAAAGTTGGCTCCGATCTACAGATTGTGGGGACGGGCTCAAAATCCCTTAATAGGACACCCATAGCACAAGAGTTAATAACAAGAATCAACAAATGGGACTTTCTTAAACTGAAAAGTTTTTTCTCAGCAAGAGAAACAATAAGAGAGGTAAATAGGGAGCCTACATCCTGGGAACAAATTTTTACTCCTCACACTTCAGATAGAGCCCTAATATCCAGAGTATACAAAGAACTCAAAAAATTAGACAATAAGAAAACAAACAACCCAATCAACAAATGGGCCAAGGACATGAACAAACACTTCACAGAGGAGGACACACAATCAATCAACAAGTACATGAAAAAATGCTCACCATCTCTAGCAGTCAAGGAAATGCAAATCAAAACCACCCTAAGATACCACCTCACCCCAGTAAGATTGGCAGCCATGATGAAGTCAAACAACAACAAGTGCTGGCGAGGATGTGGGGAAAAGGGTACTCTTGTACATTGCTGGTGGAACTGCAAACGGGTGCGGCCAATTTGGAAAGCAGTATGGAGATTCCTGGGAAAGCTGGGAATGGAACCACCATTTGACCCAGCTATTGCCCTACTCGGACTATTCCCTGAAGACCATAAAAGAGCACACTACAGGGATACTGCCACATCGATGTTCATAGCAGCACAATTCACAATTGCTAGACTGTGGAATCAACCCAGATGCCCTTCAATAGATGAATGGATAAAAAAAATGTGGCATTTATACACCATGGAGTATTACACAGCACTAAAAAATGACAAAATCACGGAATTTGCAGGGAAATGGATGGCACTAGAGCAGATTATGCTTAGTGAAGCTAGCCAATCCCTAAAAAACAAATACCAAATGTCTTCTTTGATATAATGAGAGCAACTAAGAACAGAACAGGGAGGATGAGCAGGAAGAAAAGATTAGCATTAAACAGAGACATGAGGCGGGAGGGAAAGGGAGAAAAAAAAGGGAAATCACATGGAAATGGAGGGAGACCCTCATTGTTATACAAAATTACATATAAGAGTTTACAAGGGGAATGGGATAACAAAACATAAAGGGAAATGAATTACAGCAGATGGGGTAGAGAGAAAAGAGGGGAGGAGAGGGGAGGGGGGATAGTAGAGGATAGGAAAGGTAGCAGAATACAACAGTCACTAATATGGCAGTATGTAAAAATGTGATGTGTAACCGATGTGATTCTGCAATCTGTATTTGGGGAAAAAATGGGAGTTCATAACCCAATTGATTCTAATCTATGAAATATGATTTGTCATGAGCTTTGTAATGTTGTGAACATCCAATTAAAAAAAAAAGAAACAGAAAAAAAAATCACGAGAAAAACATCCAATAGTTATGGGATAACATTAAAAAACCAAACTTACGAGTCATCGGGATAGAAGAAGGTACAGAGATTCAAACCAAGGGAATGAGTAACCTGCTGAATGAAATAATTACAGAAAACTTTCCAGAAATAAAAAAGGAAACAGATATACAAATTGAAGATGCATACAGGACACCGAGCACACAAAATCACAGTAGACCAACGCCAAGACACATTGTTATGAAGATATCCAATATACAGAACAAACAGAAAATATTAAAAGCTACAAGAGAAGGGAGACAGATTACATTCAGGGGTAAACCAATAAGGTTAACAACGGATTTTTCATCACAGACACTGAAAGCAAGAAGGTCATGGAACAATGTATTTCAAACACTGAAAGACAATGGATGCCAACCAAGAATTCTGTATCCAGCAAAATTAAGCTTCAGGTATGACAACGAAATAAAAATCTTTCATGATGAACAAAAGTTAAAAGAATTTGCAGCCAGAAAACCAGCATGGCAAAGCATTTTGAGCAAAACACTACACGAGGAAGAAATGAAAAACAATAATCAAAACCATCAGTGGGAAGTGCCTCGGTAAAGACAGAGGGCGAGGGGAAAGATAATCATGGAGAAACAAACTAAATTTTTTTTAAAAAAAGGATAAATAATCAAACATGGATGGAAGTACAAACCATATATCAATAGTAACTCTGAATGTTAATGGCTTATACTCTCCAATAAAGCGACATAGGCTGGTATCTTGGATTAAAAAAACAAATCCAACAATATGCTGCCTCCAAGAGACACATCTGATTGGAAAAGACATACACAGGCTGAAGGTGAAAGGATGGGAAAAAATATACCACGAACACGGTCCGCGTAAGCAAGCAGGGGTGGCCATCCTCATATCGAATAAAATTGACTTCAAGACTAAGTTAATCAAAAGGGATAAAGAAGGACATTATATACTGTTAAAAGGAACCATTCACCAACAAGACATAACAATTATCAATATTTATGCACCAAATAATGGTGCTGCGACATTCATAAAACAAATTCTCCTCAAGTTCAAGAATCAAATAGACTACAACACAATAATTATGGGTGACTTCAACACACCTCTCTCACCATTGGACAGATCCTCCAAACAAAAGTTGAATAAAGAAACTATAGAACTCAATATCAAAATCAATAACCTAGACTTAACTGACATATATAGAATATATCAACCATCATCAAATGGATATACTTTTTTCTCAGCAGCACATGTATCCTTCTCAAAAATAGACCATATATTATGCCATAGGGCAACCCTCAGTAAATATAAAGGGGTGGAGATAATACCATGCATTTTATCTGATCATAATGGAATGAAACTGGAAATCAATGATAAAAGAAGGAAGGAAAAATCCTACATCACATGGAAAATGAACAATATGTTACTGAATGATCAATGGGTTACAGAAGACATAAAGGAGGAAATCAAAAAATTCTTAGAGATAAATGAAAATACAGACACAACATATCGGAATCTATGGGACACAATGAAAGCAGTTTTAAGAGGAAAATTCATCGCCTGGTGGTCATTCCTCAAAAAAAGAAAAAACCAACAAATAAATGAGCTCACACTTCATCTCAAAGCCCTAGAAAAGAAAGAGCAAAACAACAGCAAATGTAGCAGAAGGCAAGAAATAATTAAAATCAGAGTGGAAATCAATGAAATTGAAACAAAAGAAACTATTGAAAAAATTAACAAAACTAAAAGTTGGTTCTTCGAAAAAATAAATAAGATCGACAGACCTTTAGCCATGCTAACGAAGAGAAGAAGAGAGAGAACTCAAATTACTAACATATGGGATGAAAAAGGCAATATCACAACAGATGCTACAGAAATACAGAAGACAATTAGAAATTATTTTGAAAACCTATATTCCAATAAAATAGAAGATAGTGAAGACATCGATAAATTTCTTAAGTCATATGATTTGCCCAGACTGAGTCAGGAGGATACACACAATTTGAACAGACCAATATCAATGGATGAAATTCAAGAAGCCATCAAAAGACTACCAACCAAGAAAAGTCCAGGACCGGATGGGTATACAGCGGAGTTTTACAAAACCGTTAAAGAAGAATTAATACCAATACTTTTCAAGTTATTTCAGGAAATAGAAAAAGAAGGAGCTCTTCCAAATTCATTCTATGAGGCCAACATCACCCTGATTCCGAAACCAGACAAAGACACCTCAAAGAAAGAAAACTACAGACCAATATCTCTGATGAACCTAGATGCAAAAATCCTCAATAAAATTCTGGCGAATCAGATACAAAGGCACATCAAAAAAATTGTGCACCATGATCAAGTAGGATTCATCCCTGGGATGCAAGGCTGGTTCAATATACGAAAATCAATAAATGTTATTCACCACATCAATAGACTTAAAGATAAGAACCATATGATCATCTCGATAGACGCAGAGAAAGCATTCAACAAAGTACAGCATCCCTTTATGTTCAAAACATTAGAAAAACTAGGGATAACAGGAACTTACCTTGACATTGTAACAGCTATCTATGCTAAGCCTCAAGCTAGCATCATTCTGAATGGACAAAAGTTAAAGGCATTCCCTCTAAAATCTGGAACAAGACAGGGATGCCCTCTATCACCACTTCTATTCAATATTGTTCTCGAAACACTGGCCAGAGCAATTAGACAGACAAAAGAAATTAAAGGCATAAAAATAGGAAAAGAAGAACTTAAATTATCACTATTTGCAGATGACATGATTCTATACCTAGAAGACCCAAAAGGGTCTACAAAGAAACTACTAGAACTAATAAATGAATTCAGCAAAGTGGCAGGATATAAAATCAACACACATAAATCAAAGGCATTTCTGTATATCAGCGACAAAACTTCTGAAACGGAAATGAGGAAAAACACTCCATTCACAATATCCTCAAAAAAAATAAAATACTTGGGAATCAACCTAACAAAAGAGGTGAAAGACCTATACAATGAAAACTACTGAACCCTAAAGGGAGAAGTAGAAGAAGATCTTAGAAGATGGAAAAATATACCCTGTTCATGGATAGGCGGAACTAACATTATCAAAATGGCGATATTACCAAAAGTTCTCTATAGGTTTAATGCAATGTCAATCAAAATCCCAACAGCATTTCTTGTAGAAATAGATAAAGCAATCATGAAATTCATATGGAAAAATAAAAGACCCAGAATAGCAAAAGCAATTGTAAGCAGGAAGTGTGAATCAGGCGGTATAGCGATACCAGATTTCAAACTATATTACAGAGCAATAGTGACAAAAACAGCATGGTACTGGTACCAAAACAGGCGGGTGGACAAATGGTATAGAATAGAGGACACAGAGACTAATCCACAAACTTACAACTATCTTATATTTGATAAAAGGGCTAAAAGCATTCAATGGAGGAAGGATAGCATCTTCAACAAATGGTGTTGGGAAAACTGGAAATCCATATGCAACAAAATGAAACTGAATCCCTTTCTCTCGCCATGCACAAAAGTTAACTCAAAATGGATCAAGGAGCTTGATATCAAATCAGAGACTCTGCGTCTGATAGAAGAAAAAGTTGGGTCCGATCTACAGATTGTGGGGTCGGGCTCCAAATTCCTTAAAAGGACGCCCATAGCACAAGAGTTAATAACAAGAATCAACAAATAGGACTTCCTTAAACTAAAAAGTTTTTTCTCAGCAAGAGAAACAATAAGAGAGGTAAATAGGGAGCCTACATCCTGGGAACAAATTTTTACTCCTCACACTTCAGATAGAGCCCTAATATCCAGAGTATACAAAGAACTCAAAAAATTAGACAATAAGATAACAAATAACCCAATCAACAAATGGGCCAAGGACCTGAACAGACACTTCTCAGAGGAGGATATACAATCAATCAACAAGTACATGAAAAAATGCTCACCATCTCTAGCAGTCAAGGAAATGCAAATCAAAACTACCCTAAGATACCATCTCACTCCAGTAAGATTGGCAGCCACTATGAAGTCAAACAACAACAAGTGCTGGCGAGGATGTGGAGAAAAGGGTACTCTTGTACATTGCTGGTGGGACTGCAAATTGGTGCGGCCAATTTAGAAAGCAGTTTGGAGATTCCTGGGAAAGCTGGGAATGGAACCACCATTTGAGCCTGCTATTGCCCTTCTCGGACTATTCCCTGAAGACCTTAAAAGAGCATGCTATAGGGATACTGCCACATCGATGTTCATAGCAGCACAATTCACAATAGCTAGACTGTGGAACCAACCCAGATGCCCTTCAATAGATGAATGGATAAAAAAAATGTGGCATCTATACACAATGGAGTACTATGCAGCAATAAAAAATGACAAAATCATAGAATTTGCAGGGAAATGGATGGCACTAGAGCAGATTATGCTTAGTGAAGCTAGCCAATCCCTAAAAAACAAATACCAAATGTCTTCTTTGATATAATGAGAGCAACTATGAACAGAGCAGGGAGGAAGAGCAGGAAGAAAAGATTAACATTAAACAGAGATATGAGATGGGAGGGAAAGGGAGAGAAAAGGGAAATTGCATGGAAATGAAGGGAGACCTTCATTGCTATACAAAATTACATATAAGAGGTTGTGAGGGGAATGGGAAAATAAACAAGGAGAGAAATGAATTACAGTAGATGGGGTAGAGAGAGAAGATGGGAGGGGAGGGGAGGGGGGATAGTAGGGGATAGGAAAGGCAGCAGAATACAACAATTACTAATAGGGCATTATGTAAAATTGTGGATGTGTAACCGACGTGATTCTGCAATCTGCATTTGGGGTAAAATTGGGGGTTCATAACCCACTTCAATCTAATGTATGAAATATGATATGTCAAGAGCTTTGTAATGTTGTGAACAACCAATAAAAAAATAAAATAAAATAAACAACTTAATGGATTATAAGGGTATTAAATATATAATTCAGAAATTGACATATACAACAGTGGGTTTTAAAAAATGACCATGGAAACAAAAACATATGTTACCTCTAGGAAGAAACAGACCATAATGGAAACAGGCTATAAAACCAACATTAAATGAAAAATTTATTCACTAGTGAACTGCAAATATGAATGGGTTTATTTAAATGTTGTCATAATATGGTTTCAAAAGATTTTTGTATTAAGCAGCATTTCACATAAAATATTTTCAAAGAAGTTAAACAGTTTCATATTTTAAATGTTTTTAATGAAACATTTTTACTGAGTTATTTTGACACTAAATGGAATGAAGAAAGAAGAAGAGACAGGCAGGTAAGTGATCTTATGCGTTCCCCATATATCAGAATAATCCCAAAATAGGCCATAAGCATCTACCATGACAGCCACTGGCCAGAATTAATGCACTTCTTTCCAATCAAAATTAATAAAACATGGTATTAATCAGCTTAGACTGCCATAACAAACTACTTAATATACATAGTTCTAGTGACTGAAAATTCAAGGTCAGGGATGCCAGCATGGCAGGTTTCTGGTGAGGACTCCTCCTGGCTTGCAGGTAGCAGGTCTCTTACTGTGTGCTCACATAGTCTTTTAGTACACATGTATAGAGACAGCTCCTTCTTCTTTTAAAACTATCAATTACCAAATTAGGGCCCCACTCTTATGACCCCACTTAATGTTAATAACCTCCTAAAAACCCTATACCCAAACACAAACACATATAGGCTAGGCTTTCAACATATAAATATTGGGGACACACACTTCAGCACACAACAAGGATTACATGTTTTATAATGATTCTCTTGTATATAACATATTTAAACATGAAACCTGGGCAGATTCTTACTCCTAGAGAAATGGTATTCAACAAGGTTCCTGATCCTTGAATCAGGTAAGAATTTGTAATTTTGGGCCCTCAATTCAAATGGTCAATGAAACATTTTTACTGAGTTACTTTGACACTAAATGGGATGAAGAGAGAAGAAGACACAGGCAGGAGTGGGAGCTGGTCCATTCCCAAGTTCCCAGAGGCAAAGTCCTGCTTGAGTGTTGAGATTCCCCTGAATAAGTTGAGAAGTTCAACTCATGCTTCCAGATCTAAAAAATAAAATTTCTCCATGGAGCTTTCAACTTTTGTCTTCTACATCTTTCTCTTGGTCCTCTCTGGATTGCCTTTCTTAGAATCCTAGGCAGTACAGGAATGTTCTATGCCTCTTCCAGGTTCTGTATGTCTTAACCCCCTCCCCCCCACGACCCCCTTCCCTGTAATGCAACCTATTCTAGTACTAGCCCTGAGCAACACCCATGCCTATGATCTGCCTGGACCTATGCTTGATCCTAAACATAGCCTGTGTGACCTGCCCCAACCTTGTCCCAGATAAGGAGCCTGGAGTCCTGGTCAGTTTCCATACTGCAATCAGCCTAAGGAGAAGATATTCAACAGCTAAAAAGGAATATTAGCTGATGAATTAGCACCAAAACACACTAAATAAAATCCCCACAGTCACCTGGACTTCCTGAATAAATAATTATTATGAATGAGGAATCAGATTTCAAAAAGAAAAGGTATGCATATTATTTCTCCTCTCAATTTCTAAACAAAAATTATAGCAAATGTAATAAGCTATTCATAATACAATAAGTGAACTTGAAAGACTCAATATTTTGAAAGGCAGAAATGTTTAAATGTATTTGAATCAATTGATTTAAAATAATGGTAAGAAAGCTTAGTCGGTGAGGGAAATGGAGAGATGTTGGTCAAAGAGTATGCGCTTTCAGTTATAAAAAGTTCTGGAGTTCTAATGTACAGTATGGTGTCTAAAGTTAAACATTCTGTGCAGTACACTTAAAATTTGCTTTAGTGTTCTTATCATGCGCAAATTGGTAATTATGTGAGCAGATGGATATTTAACTAGCCTGATCGACTATGACAATCATTCCATGATATATTCGTATATACAAGCAGCATGTTGTACACTTTTAATAAATACAATTGTACTTCAATATAGTTGTCAATTACACCTCAGTAAATCTGGCTAAAGAAAAAAGAAAAGTGTGGTTTCCAGAAACCTTTTATTCCCTTCCATATGAACCCCGTTCCTTAGAAAAGATCACTTAAGCTTGGAATAGTCATTAAAACTGACTTTGTCCTCCACATGACTCTTTAGCTCTTTAAATCTCTTTGAAATAACATCACCCACTGTTCAGTGTAGTTTTTACAAAATATGGATTATACATAACTTAGATACCTCACATTTCTCAAATGCAAGCATCTAGCAGATAAATCTAAGGATGATTTTTTTTTTTTTTCCTGAGAGTTTTTTAAAAAATTCAAATTTGAGTGTGGTCACATTATAAACTGCGATGCCAAAGTCTTAAATATTTGCTCAAGAAGATTCTAATCTTTGTCCATCCTTCCGTGTTTTGAAGCTATTAGTGCCACCTGAGCCTTACCTTACAAAAACACAAAAGGATGCAAAAACAGGGAGTTCTCCCAACTTGAGTTTGAGCTTCTTGGATGACATGGAGTAAAGTCTTTAAGATTAAAAGGCCAGAACAAAGTTGAGTATAAAAAGCATAGAGCCACTGAACAATAAAACTGGAGAATGATTGGTTCAAACTGATTCCAAATACTGTTAATTTAAGAGGAACTTTAAGGCCCGGAAAGGTCGTGTGCTCTCGAAGGCCACACGGGCAGCAGTAAGAAAACTGGCACTTGAATCACGGCTTCCTGGCTCAGCCTCAACACCTTCCTGTGGATTTCCAATTTACAATATTTTTAAAAACCTTTTACACATCTTTATAAAAAGCTGGGGACAAACGAACCCTAAAATTTTACCGTGGCAAACATACAAATGAAAAAAGAGCTCTGGCAGAGAATGGGGCTGGCAAATGGGGCAGGGCCTGCTCCCCAGGCCCTCTGGGTCCCCTGGCCCCAGGTCAGCAGGTAAGCCAGGGGCCTAGGAACAGGCCGGAGGGTGGGCTGGCAGTCTCCTCCCTACAGACACCCTAAGTCCTGTCCCCCACCAACCCCGACTACCCTGCTGGCTGGCCTAGGCTATGAAGGACCTGTGAGCCTCTCCGCCTGGGTGACCTGATGGCGGCAGTGACCTGTCAGACTCCGGACCTGGACCCTCGCCGGCTGCCGAGTCTCCTGGCTCAGTCCGGCCAGTCCCAGCCCAAGCAGTGCTGAAGACTTGGCGGTGAGAAGAAAGGAGGCCACTGGAGGCTTCAAAGGCCCAAAAAGGCTGGAGGATGGTAGAAATCACCACGCCTAAGACTGAGAGCCCCGAGATTAGAGCCCTCAGTGCGCATAGGGGCTGATTTCAGAGATCACGCCTAGTCCCACGAGACCACGCCTAGTCCCGCGAGACCACGCCTAGTCCCGCGAGACCACGCCTCGACCAATGAGACCTCACCTTGCACGTGGAGGGCAACCAAAGGAAACTTGTTTTATAATTCTTAAAAACAAAGGCTTAGCTGACCTGTAAGGTGAGCGAGGGCCCTGATAGCCGCCCTTGGCGATTGGTGTTCCTCCCACCAGAGAACCAGCAGAGGAACACACCACTCTTGACCAATGGGAAAATGCCCGCCGTCCTTTGGAAGGTTCACTGGCCGTTTTTAGAAGACTTGTGTATATACTATGAAAGAACTGCCCTCAACTTTTCCCCCAACCTTTTAAGTCGTTTGCTGTATCTGGACATTCTAAATGTGAAGGGGTCCTCAACAGTAGGGTAGAGTCAGGAAATAGCGTCTTATAAATGCACGTTTTTTTTAAAAAAAATCTGAAATGTTTTTGGAATTGACTTTGAAATGGAGTTGTTAGACCACCTCTAGGCCCGACACTTGTCCACGTTTGTTCAGTAGGTCAGAGGCCATGGAGAAGACTTTGATGGTGAGAAGAAGGAGGGCCTGTGCCAGACTGATTGTATTATAACCACTGTTCTGTGTGTGCATCTTATTCCTCATTGGTGTATGGACAGTGGACAATGCTAAGAACTTTTGTTGAACTATCTAGACTTTCTAGATGTTCTAAAGTGCCCGATATATATGTTAAAAGCATGACACATTCTACAAATTTATTTTTGTTAAAATTCTTATGAAATATTTTGGAGAGGCAATAGCCAAACCCCCCCTGTGGAGTAGTACACATTGTGAACTGGTTTTCTGGCCTGTCATGCCAATGTGCTTAAAATGAGGCAAGATTGTTCCTTATGTTTATGGATTTTGTTTTACTTTGCTGTGCACATAGTGTATATAAAGGACAAACAAGTTCTAATCAATATCTAGTCTTTCTAGATGTTAGGTTGCCAGTGTATGTCAAAAGTAGGATTAGTAAACAAAATTTGTATGTTTTGTGTTAAAATTCCTAGGAAGGATTGTCTTCTGAGCTTCACAAATTAGAACTAGTGTTACATGTATGCAGTTTATTCAAGACTGTCATATACATAATGGACAAATTGAGTCCTTACTTGAAACATCTTTAGAAGTGCCTGATGTATGTTAAATGTAGAGGTAGTAAAATAACACTTTGTAAATATCGTTTTTGCTAAAATTCATAGGAAATGTTGTCTTTGGGGAATGGAATTGTTAAACCACCTCTGTGAGCAGTGTAGTACTGTCTGTACATGTTCAATGAGGTGAGAGGGAAGCAATTGCAAAAGGTAATGTGTTGGTGTGTTCATAAGTGGACATTTTCAGACATCAGTTTTCTATATGTTTTGTGTATTTTGTTTTGCTATTTATATAGTGTATATAATGGACAAATGAGTCCTAATTTTGCAACATCTAGTATTTAGATGTTAAAGAGGTTATCAGTGTATGACCAAGTAGGTAATGAAATTAACACATTTTGAACATTTTGTGTTGCAATTCATAGGAAGGCTTGTCCTCTGTAAATGACTTTGGGATATGAACTTGTTCAGCTGTCTGTGTTACATATGCTTGTTCTTGTCCACTGGTCTGAATGTAGAGAGAAGGAAGTGAGAAGGAAAAAGTTCAAAGACAGAATGGCCGTATTAGAAGATATCTCAGATTATAACCATTGCTACATGTGCAAATTTATTTACCAGTGCTGTGTGCATAGTGGACAGGTTCTTCTGTGGAATATTATATATTTAAGTAATAGAATAAAACTTTTTGTAAATAGCTTTTAAAAACTGGTGGGAAATAATGTGTTTGGAAATGTTAAACCACCTCTGAACAGAATATTGTCTGTACTTTTTCATTGGGTTGAGCAAGGTGGGAGGAAATAAGTTGCAAAAGGTGTTCTGTTAGAGTGTGTTAGAAAATGTCAGCTTACCAATTGCCCTGTAACATGCATTTCATTTAACTTTGCTATGCTGTGCTATGCTGCATATATTGTGTGTACACTGGACAAAGACCACCTAATTTTTAATATCTAGTCTCTAGATAGTAAAGAAGTCATTAATGTATGACAAAAGTAGAGTTAGTATACTAACACGTTTTGTACACTTTGTATTAAAATTCATAGAAAGGCAAATTGTAGCATCACATCCAAGAGACACATGTGCCCATATCACATGTGACATAGGAGAAAGAAATGGAAGAAATAAAGGATTCTAGGACAGAATGATCCTACTTAGAAGACGCTTTCAGATATAACCATTGTCACGTGTGTAGTTGACTACTCGACACTACTATTTACATAGTAGACAAATTTAAGTCCACTTAAGAAAGACTAGGTGCTTATAAATGCACAAAGTATATTAAAAGTAGAGGTAGTAGGGCTGGGGCAGTAACTCAGTGTTAGAGTACTTATCTAGCATGTGTGAGGCACTGGGTTTGATACCCGGCACTGCATATAAACAAAATAAAGGTCAACAACTAAAAAAAAAAAATTAAAAAGTAGAGATAGTAAATAAAACATCTTGTAGATATCTTTTTGTTAAACTCCATAATGAAATAACTATCTTTTGGAATTGGTATGATCAAAACACTCCTCTGAGCAGTACATATTATATTTGTGCTGATTAAGGGAGGAAGAAGGAAAAGAAAATGCAAAGGGCTTTATATAAATATATTTTCTGTGAAGGAAGATTGACCATTGTCACTTATATCTGTGAGTTTTGTTTTACTATGTTGTATAAATAGTGTGTATAAAGGACAAATGAGTCCTAATGTGTATCTAGTCTTTCTAGATATTAAAGATATTGCCAGCGTGTAACAAAAGTACAGTTAGTAAACTAACACACTGAGTACACTATGTGTTGAATTCATAGGAAAGACTGTTCTTAAAACCACTTAGGAAGTGAAATTGTTAGTCATCTCTAAGATTTACAGATGCATATATCTGACCCCTGTGTAGAGTAGATTAGAAATGAGAAGGGGAAAGGCTCTAGGCCAGAATGTTCTTGTTTGGAAGACACTTTCAAATCCTAGTCTTTAAAAACAAAGGTTTCTTTGCTTCAAAGGCTAGCCTTTGTTAAGTAAGTGTATGCAGTCTGTTCAGTGCTATTGTATGAATAGCTGTAAACTTAAGTTCCTGTTGGAAATATCTAGTGTTTTAAAGGGTATTACTTTAGCCCTTTACTTTTACATGGTAAAAGTAAAGTACTTTTTGTCAGTACATAGGACCGGTTGCCATTTAGGGGAATGAAACTGTTGAACTTGATATCTTGGAGAGTATGTTGAAGGTTCACTGGGTGATAGGTAGGAGAAGGAGAAAGTAGACATAGAGAAGCAGTCTGTGTCCCTTAGATTAGTTCAGATTGTCTAGCCATTGTTATAGGTGCTATATTTAGTTAATAATGCTGGGTATTTAAGGATAAGTTCTAATATCCAAAATTTGTTAGAAGTAGCAAAATAATCCCTAAATAAATATCCTTTTGTTAGTTTTTAGGAAGAACGGTCATCTGGGAATGACCTTTGTAATCCACTTCTTGGAAGTAGGGGTAGTCCTGAATTTAGTCACCGGAATGATGAAGAGGAAAGGTGGGGAGAAGTGCTCCTTGCTAGTACCACCATATCTGGAAGACAGTTTTAAATTATAACCATAGAACTATATGTGCATTTTTGGTAAAGCACTTGTGTTATAGTGCACAAAGTTCACACTTTATTTCACAACATCTAACCTTTCTACATATCCTGAGGTATCATAAAAAGTAGAGCTAGTGAATTTGCCAACTTGTAAATATCTTTTTGTTATAATTGATAGAAAAGATGCATCTTGGAAGTGGAATTGTTTTATCTCTGGGCATTGTTTATCAGGACTTGTTCATCAGGCTGCAGAAGAGGAGCAGAACGAAGCATGCAGGGAGAAATGGGAGCAAGTGCCCAAGGATTTACATTTGGATATGAATCATTAGTGTGTGTGCATCTTATGGCTGTACCACAGGAATACTTTAATTCATTGTGAACATGGATACTTGGTAATATTTCAGTAGTAGAAATCTGATAATGAGCCTTCTTAGAAACATGCTTGGTGTATTCTGTTGCTTTGTCTCATTTTAAATTGAGCACTAAGGGAATGCATTATTTTTAGTTGTAACTCTGCCAATATAACTACCTAGAGGCCTGTTGCCATTTCTATCTTCAGTGAAATTTTTGTCCCCAAGAAAGGATTACAATTTTTTAACAGATTGAGTTGGTGCGGGATATTCTTGGTTATCAATAATACTCATGTAGCTTTGGGAATTTGAATTGGTGAATATTCATGATGTACAGAAAAGCATAATACACACAATTATCTTAGTCACACAAAATGGGATGTATGTCCATATATTCACAACCTGGAGGGACACATCCAACTAAGCTGCTTGTGAATGGACAACTTTGTTCTTTATTTATGTTCTTATTTTTCCTGTAATACATAAATTAACTTTTAAAAAAAGGTATTTAAAAAATAGAAATCAGCACCGCAATAATTCTTACCATTACTTTAAAAATTCACAAAGAAGCTATGACATAGTCATCTGATCTTCACTCATCAAAACTTAACTTCATGGGGCTGGGGCTCAGCGGTAGCGCACTTGCCTGTCATATGTGAAGCACTGGGTTCGATTCTCAGCACCGCATATAAATAAATAAAATACAGGTCTATTAAATATATATATATATATTTTTTTAACTTCAGTGTTCTAATTTCTTACAAATTATGCATTGGTTACTAAATTGGTAGCTACCCTACATAAATAGTGTTTTTTAACCCACCAAATCTACTTGTCCTACATAACCAAGCCCAGCTTTGTGCAGTTCCTAGTACAGAGCAAGCCTTCAATATGTGCTGTTATTTAGCAGTATACTACATGGCTGTTACTCAAAACTGTTTCAACAAACACCTACATTCATCTGTCCCCAATTTTTTTCTGTTCGCATTTGACTTTTGCCAAGTGAGAAGGGGAAAAAAGTTACAAACAGGAAGTCAAAAAAATGCCAATTCATCAAACAAAAAGAAAAAAAAATGGCCTTCTACCTGTCATTCTCTTCCAGCACTGTATTTTCCTTCCCTAACTCATTTTTTCCATGACTGAACAATCCCACACACACATCCCATTTTAGCCCTTGACAGAGTTAATCCATCTCATTCTGCAGACCTAATGAAACGTCACTTCCCCAGGGAAACCCTGAGTCACCCCAAAGTCAGATGAGGTTCCCCATTTAATCTCATATGCTCTTTTCCCTTGCAACATCACATCTTGCATTTATACATCTGGGTGATCATTTGGTCAATATCCTCCTTCCCTCTAGATTCAATGCTTGGTGCCCCATGTGATAATGACTACTTTACTCACCACCCTCACCAGAATCAATTATAGTAACACAAAAAGCACTGCTGCAGATTTGATGACAAAACAATACAGAAACCTTACGTCTGGAACCTTACGTCTGGATAGAAAACTCTCTGTAATCACAGATTCAACCAGTCGTGGACAAATAATACTCAGAAAAAAAAAAAAATGGAGTCTCTACTAAACGTGTACAGACACTTTTCCTTGTCATTATTCCCAACAATACAATATAACAACTATTTACCTAGAATTTACATCTTATTAGGTATTGTAAATAATCTATAGATGATTTAACTATGCAGGAAAATAGTTACATGTTATATGCAAATGCTATATCATTTCATATAATGAACTTGACCATCCATGGATTTTAGTATCCCTAGAGGATAGAGGATGTGGAGGCATTCCTGGAACCAATCCCCAATACTAAGAAATGACTGTATTTAACTTTTTAAGTTATGAAGTGAAAATATATACTAAAAAATAATGGAAATTGGGGAAGAGCAAGAAAATTAAAGACATACTAATTTGGCGGGGGGGGGCATGGAGAATAGGATTGAAAGTCCTACTTTATACCCTGCTAGTAACACAAGAAACTGAGACTGTACATAATAAATACATGTTGAATAATGAATAAACGTAACTCCAGACAGCACAGGAGCAGACTAGAGCAGTGTCTTTCAAAGCATTATTTATGATTAGATCAGAGTTTTCAAAATATCTGAGTGTGAATAGCACTCTTTTAATGAAAATAGACTAATGGGAAAAAATAGAAAACATAGAAAAAATAGAAAACGGAATTACTGTATATGGTAGACTGCAAGAAACTGTTGTTTCATTCATATAAATACAAATATTTCTAACTATGGGTCATGGCCAAAAATCTTTGAAAATCACCAAATAAAATTACTCAATGCAACTCCTCTCAACTTTCCATTAAATGCTAAAAAAGGTGCACAAAAATTAGCAATAGCACTGGGAAATTTAAAAGGGGGAGCCAAAATTAAGACACTATTTCCACTAAACATACACTGCAAATAATAGGTAAGAAGGATATCCTGGGGCTGGGGATGTGGCTCAAGCGGTAGCGCGCTTGCCTGGCATGCGTGCGGCCCGGGTTCAATCCTCAGCACCACATACAAACAAAGATGTTATGCCCGCCGAAAACTAAAAAATAAATATTAAAAAATTCTCTCTCTCTCTCTCTCTCTCTCTCTCTCTCTCTCTCTCTCTCTTTAAAAAAAAAAAAAAAAAAAAAGAAGGATATCCTTGGCCCACATGCATGAGGCATACAGCACCTTTTGAACTCAACAAGATAGATGCTCTGATGCACATAAAAAAAAAAAAAAACAACCCTATGTCAACTCAGGAATGCAGAACATGCAATTGCCCAGATATATATTAGAACACCACCACCCAACTAAAGGAGAAGCACCTTCTGAGAACAAAGCAAGAGGCTTAAGTGGGCCCAAGCACAGATTTGATTACAAAACAGACTACAAAAAGTTTACACTTAAAAGTCACACATTATATAAATATATACAGAGAAAGAAGGAACAATAAAAGTAAAGGCACACTAAATTATTTTATTGCACAGTAGTAGGATCAAAACTTATTTAATGTTTGACGTTGGGAATCAGAAACATTTTTATGAATGCAATTGGAAAATGTAGGCAATTACTTTTAAAACTAAAAACTAGATTTGGCCATTTCACAATACTATAGATGTATGAAACAAATAATTCACAGAAAAAGATAAATGACCGAGAAGCATAATATTGGATTGAACCATATGAAATTGCCATTTTTACAGGATATTTATTCAAATATCTGTCACTTTGTATGACTCAGCCAATCAACGATGATAACAACAATGTAGCTAATGCATTCAATGTAACAGGCATTTGAAAAACATTAAATGAAGATTTGTGTATGTCATTTCTGAATAAATAAGGACTATAAGCCTAGAGGCATTATGTGCTCTATTTAAGGCCATGCAGCTGAGTACTGATAGAAAGAGACTTAAAATAGGGCACTGCCTGACAAGCCTGAGTTCTTCACAGAAGCTGCAGCACCTTTCAAAACAAACAAAACTTAAAGAATTAACATTAAATGTTATCATTTATAATAATAAGTATAAAAGTAATGTTTCCCTCTTAAGAGGAACCTCAAAACAAAATCCAAGTAATTGTTGCTTATAGAGAAATATATGAAACAAAATGACACCAAAAGTTTAAAATCAGAATAAATGAAGTCATTTCAGACAAAGAAAAAAAAGAAAAAGAAAATTGGTAACATTAATAGCAAAAAAAAAAAAAAAGAATAGGCTATTTTATATTGATAAAAAATAACAAAGAACTAACTGGAATATATATTTCATATTGCTATTTCATATTGCTATTTCATATTGCTATATGTTTCATATATATTCTACAAGCCCACTTGTAGAGGCACATTAAAGGACTATTATTGGTCTATAACAATTTGAGAAGATAAATAGGGCATAGAGAGTGTGTAAATAATATTATTATATTCACTGAACTAATACACATGTATTGTACTTGTCACCTATAGAAAACCAGGCTCTTTTCAAGCAGTAAGGAAACAGAAACCATTAGTTCACAAGAAATAAAAAGCCATGTTCACTTGCCAGAATAAACTAAACAAATAATACCAAAGTTTACATGAATAAGCACCAATAATCAAGCAATCTTCAGCTACATTATATTGAATCACTAGCAGGTTTATACCTCCCTATGAAGGCAAGTACAAACAAGAAAATTTACTTTCTCTGTACTGTTTTAAATTTTACAGTTATCAACCCCCAAGCCACACACACACAAAAAAAATTAGTGAATATTATTAGCATATAACATAAAATTTAAGCTATTTCCACTTTTAAAAATGACCACTTTCATATAGAAAAATCCTTTCTCAACAATGCCTGACTCACAATTAAAAATAAAATGCTAATTATTTCAAAATTATTAAAAATTAAGCACTCTTCCTCAAAAATGCCAAAGCCATCTCTTTTTTTTTCTTTTTTTCCTTGTGGGGTAGTATCAGGGACTGAACCCATGGCCTCATGCATGCTACACAAGTGCTCTACCACTGAGCTACATTCCCAGCCTGTTTTATTTTGAGACAGGGTCTTGCTAAGTTGCCCAGGCTGGCCTCAAACTTACCATCCTCATGCCTCAGCCTCCCAAATAGCTGGGATTACAGGTGTGTGCACCTTTCTTTTTCTTTATCAGCAACTCCCTCCTCCTCCATTTCCCTTCCCCCCAGTTTCACTTAACTAATTCTGTTCACCCTTTAAGTCTCAGACACTTTCCTACCCTCCTAGACAAGGTTTTGGGCTTTCTAGACTCCTCCAGGATGCCCATTTCTTCTAATGCCAGTCACATGAGGTAGTTGCTCAAAGTCTGTTGCCTTCACTGGACTGTAAATCTCATAAAGTCAACCTTGTCTCTTATTCTAATATGTTCAATATAAGGTAAATATATTTTTCCATTTATCCAAATATTTATCACGAATAAGTTTGTTAATTTTTGTCCAAAGAGTTTGAATTTCCACCACATGCAAAGTAATGTACTAAGCTTTGGAAAAAAATCAGAAAACAGGAATTAAAAAACAAAAATCTTTGCCCTCATCTAAGGAAAGGTCTGAAGAAAATAAGAACAACAATGAAAATGTCAGGTGAACTGGATAAATAGGAAACATCACACAATTTTAAATGCATGAATTAAAGAAGGCCTCACCAAGAAGGTGGTTACCTTTGAGTTAAGACATGAAAATGATAAAAGAACAAGCATTTGGATACCTGGGAAAGAACATCCTAGGCAGAGTGGATGGGTGATGGCAAAGACCTAGAAACTATATTCCCTGGGAACAGCAGCACCTAAAGATAGGAAGGGGAGCACTAGTCCTCAAAAGAGACTGAGAAGGGGCTGGGGATGTGGCTCAAGCGGTAGCGCGCTCGCCTGGCATGCGTGCGGCCCAGGTTCGATCCTCAGCACCACATACCAACAAAGATGTTGTGTCCGCCGAGAACTAAAAAATAAATATTAAAAATTCTCTCTCTCTCTCTCTCTCTCTCTCTCTCTCTCTCTCCTCTCTCACTCTCTCTTTAAAAAAAAAAGAGACTGAGAAGAAGCAAGCAGAGATAGGAAATGAGTCGTTAAATAAGATGAATATTAGGTATTGAGATTATTATCCAGTCTTTAGAAATTTAAAATGGAAGATTTTAATGACATATGTACATACTTTTGAAACAAAGTAGAATGCTATTAAATATTCACTAAGAGCAAATGTTAAAAATAGCAAGAAATTATCACAAAATGGAATAAAGAAGCTATTACTGAGTGGTGAAATTACAAATGAATCTCCTATACATACTGGATTTTCCAAAATGAACACATATGCCAATTAATAAAAATTAATATAATCTTAAAAAATCATATGGCTTAAAAAGAAAAAAGAAGAAATTTATCTTTGTTCTATCTCACCTGTAAGAAAGCATGCCAATACAATTATCTGAAATTAAATAAATTCTTTACTAGAAAAGGCTTTAAAAAATACAGGGAAATTGCATGGAATTGGAAGGTGAGCCTCAGGGTTAGACACAATTACATATAAGAAGAAAGGAGGAGTAGGAGAAAAATTATATAAGTGGAAGAAACGATTTATAGTAGAGGGGATGGAGAGAGAGAAGGGGAGGGGAGGGGAGGGGAGGGGTGAGGGGACAGTGGAGAATGGGATAGACAGCAGAATACATCAGTCACTAGAAAGGCAATTTGTAAATCAATGGAAATGTAACTGATGTGACACAGCAATCTGTATACGGGGTAAAAATGGGAGTTCATAACCCACTTGAATCAATCTGTGAAATATGGTATATTAAGAACTATGTAATGTTTTGAACAACCAACAATAAAATTTAAAAAAAAAATACAGGTACAGTGCAAAGTTATATTGCAGTCTACTTTTTACCTTAATTTGGCAATGAAAACTTAAAATGATTTGACCAGACTTTAAGAACCTTATTAGAGTTTCTCAAAGTGTGGTCTTTAGAATACTGGGATTTCCAAAGTTGTTCTGAGAAATCTATTTGTGTTTTATTGTAGTTATGACAGCAGTATGACACACATTGCTATTGTCTTATAGTAAATTAAAACTAATTTGAAACTCTCTTTAGTTCCCAAATCATCACCAATCTCCCAATAATGCTAAAGGTATTTTTCAGAGAACAGTAGCTGGAATGGATTGTTTCAGGGATTTCTGTTCATCCCAAAGAACATATGCTGAAATGTGCACCATTTCCTTCATATCATCCCAGAACCTCCTTATCAAAAGCCATTGTGGATGCTCAGTGAATGCTTACAAAACCAAACCATCTGCTAAAAACAAACAAACAAGAAAAAAAAACACTAAAGAATCTGAGTCTTGATAAAATGCTGAGTTTCTCATTCACTCTCAAAAGTTCTCTCCAGCTTATCACATAAATTTCACTGGCCTTTATACATAAAAATTGTTCAACATATTACAATTATTACTGATCACTGCAAGCTCTGACCTCTCAGCTAAGCTTCAAACTCCAATTTGCAGCTATCAGCTGAACATCTCTGCCTAGATGTTAAACATGTCTAAAACTAGCAATCTTCCCTGCAACAATCTTCATATCCCTATGTCCCATCTGTTAATGGCATTAACATGCCCTTTTTTGTTCCCAACAGCCTCTAGCACCCTCCCTCCACAGCCTTCAAGATTGTCCCCAATGCGCCATCACTCTCTGCCAGAAACAAATTGCAAGCACCCTTCCTCACTCAAGTGCACACTCTGGGCCCTCTTTATTACTCTGGCATGTAATGAACTTCTCCAACCCCCTGCAGCCAGTGTCCTGCTCCAATGTAAATCATTCTTCTTCCCCAAGGCAGACTTACCCTTTTCATCCATCCCCATATAGATGCAGACAGTTTTGTTTAAACCTTGGTCTACATTATTTATCACTGCTTGATCTTAGTCATTTGTGTCCATGTCTCTCCATGTTTATAAGCTACCCGAAAGCAGGACCCAAGCTTTTTTGGTTGTTTTCTTTTCAGTGTTCTCAGTCAAGCAGGAGGACACAGAAGTATTCCAAGATTTCAGTCGCATGAAACTGAATTGAAAGGATTTCAGATGAAGTAACTAGAGAACAGACCCTGCTGGATTTGGAAAAGTCAGTCATCATGCCCTGGCCTTGGAACCTTTACATCTCTGTGTCTACTCAGAAAGTAAAGCAAGCAGTTCTCTGTGGAACAACAATAAATAGTGAGGACAGAATGAGTACCTCATTTTCTTGACATTACAATAATCCTTCCCGCAATGAATCATATAGTCGAAGAAAGCAAGGCAACCCTTTTACAGAAAGCAATTGTTTCAGTTGCATAAGAACAGGCCATCTTTGTCAGCTGCTGATTACAGACTTCTAAGGGGTGGGGTCTTCCTTTGATACTCCCACAATGAAACCTGCCTATAAGGAATGACTCCATCTATCTTCTGTGCTCCAGAAGTGGTCCATGGGCCTTCCATTCATACCTTGTTTTCTACCTAACGAAAGGCTCACAGATACCAAACGTGCTCTGACATTCCCATGCTCCCCTCACCTGAGATCCAGACGCAGCAGAGACCTTGTGGAAGTAACCTTCTCTGGGATATTTGTCATCTTGATTATCATACAGCTGGAATTAGTTTTCTTTTTTTTTTTTACCAATAGCATATTTTTTTATTATTATTAGTTGTTCAAAACATTACAAAGCTCTTGACATATCATATTTCATACATTTGATTCACATGGATTATGAACTCCCATTTTTACCCCGTATACAGATTGCAGATTCACATCGGTTCCACATCCACTTTTTTACATACTTCCATACTAGTGTCTGTTGTATTCTGCTGCCCTTCCTATCCTCTACTATCCCCCTCCCCTCCCCTCCCCTCCCCTCCCCTCCCCTCCCCTCTCCTCCCATCTTCTCTCTCTACCCCATCTACTGTAATTGATTTCTCTCTCTTGTTTCTTAATTCCCATTCAGAACAGCCAGACACTCATATCACTCTGACAAGAGCTCTTAATTGAGTAATGCAATGGTGCCCCAGTCTGAGGAGAGTCCATGCAGGTGTTTCTGGCTTCAAATAGGTCACCTGCAACAGCAGCCTCAGGAACAGCCTCTCCATAACAAGAGGAGACCCAGGCAAGTACAGTCACACACACATGAATATGTACATGAGTATATGAAAATATACCCCAACACATAAATAAACACAAATAAGAATTTTCTAGGTTCACATGGGCAGAGGATGAGGATGAAAGGTGAAGTAACAACTGGATAACCAAGGGAGGTTAATCAGACCAAAGGGTACGGTTAGAGTGGCAGATTATCTCATTTACTTTAGGCATATCTATCTTGTTTGAATCATTATGAAAACCACATAGTTTTTACAAAAAAATGCAGCTACCTTCTTCTGGTTGGAATGCTTTCTACCACATTCATATCCCTGAGTGACTTGGACAAGAACATAAGTAAAAGATTTGAACGAAACACCCCGCCACAAGAACGTGACCTCTAAATAAATCTGACTTTCCACAAACAAGATTTGGATTTTTCTAAGAAGCAAACCACATACTGAACATAGAAACTCAAATACAAGTTGGGTCAAAAGTAGGAATATCCAAAATGAGATAGAAGCCCACCAGGGCTACAGATAGGACACAACTGTGTCTGGCTCTTGGTTATTTTTCACAAGCAACAGGTAAATCTTGGTAAAACATTGCAAGTTTATAAGATGAACTTGAGAAACCCAGCTGTCTCCTTCTCTTATAGGGAAAAGCTGTCGGACCTGAAAGCTCTGAGACTACTTTGAGGAAAAAGTTCCTGAACTTGAATAACTCAACAGACACACCGCCATACTTGAAGGCATTTCAAAAGAACTTCAGGTCAAATGCAAGCTCCATGACAGAAGGGGACTTACACATCTCATTTTCTACTATCCTCTAGTATATGGTGGATGTGCAAAAATACCTGAATTGAATGTGGAATGAATAAATGAATGAGTAATATAAAGTATTAAGGAAAGTGTAAATGCAAACTAGAATTGCCATATCAGCTGTTATTCCTATTTTATATAAGAGAGACACCTTGACTTACTCAGCCATAGCACAACTGGAAACAGGAAGCCTCCTGACTACCTATGTCTTGATCCTTCTTTCTTCTTCTAGGCGTGAGGATCCCTCTTCCTCACCTATAGTCCTTGCAGATCCTGGTCTTCCAGGATCCCTCCCTGGTGCTCCCCATCACCTCCTCTACCACACTGACCTCAAGGACCAGGTACCCCTCCAGCTTCCCCAGCTATGATGTTCCAGTAGCGCCTGAAGCCTCATAACCATGATACACAGAATTGTAATTATTGTTAATATGTCTATGAGCTTCCCCTGAAGAGTGGGAATCCTTCCTTACTTGTCCTTACCCACCATAGTACCTAGCACAATGTCTGCAGGGAATAGGCAGTCAGTTAAGTGCTCCTAGACTAGAACAGACTTTGCTTCCTCTGCCCCAATCTGGTTCTCCTTCCAAAGAGCCAGAAACATCCCTTCATTGGAGCAGAATTTCAGAATGAAGGTGGTTAGGGATTAGCTAAAGAAAACTACTTGGACAAACAGAAAGAAAACCACATATAACAGACATGAAGTCTAATCTAGACCATTTTTCCAACATTTAAGATAATAAAGAGGAAGGGTTCATAGTAGCAGTCCCTATATTGTGAGTCCTAAACCTTTGGAAGCACAGCCACACATAATGGCCATCAGGAACAAAATCTCCTTTAACTAATAATCACAACCTTGGAAATCTCACCCTTCGGGAGGATCCAAGGCCAATTATTGTCCAATTTGCTTTTTCTCTTTTAGAGGAAGAAGCTAGTTTTGAAATCACTTTTCTTCATTTCTATAATATAGCAAGCTCAGCCTGATTTGCCTTATTCAGGCTTATACATGTTTGGTTTAGCACTGGACTGAAGTTAAGAGTCTGCCCTGTCATTATCTCACTTTTTTAAAACAGTACCACAAAAAGAAAATAAATTATAACCTAAACCCATGGATGCAGTAAATATTCCCCTTTCCTTTTGGCGGGACTGGTGGGTGACTGAATTTTACATGAATTTCAGGGTTAAAGTTTCCATAGCACTGATCACATGACAGGAGCTCATGTCCAAGTATTAACCCATTAAGTCCCAAGTTTTCAGTTCTGCAGATTTCAATGAAATTGACACAGGTGCATAAAAAAAAGACCAAGAATCATAATTAAGAGCTTATATATCATTATCTTATTATATTTCAATTATTTTATTTTATTTTATTATTATATAATTACATATTTTATACTATAAATTTTTATAGGTGTTCCACATCTGGAATGATGGGGGGAAAATTAGTTAACATAATTTATTTTAGTCTATCCCCACAAGTTAATAATATAACAACACTACTCTGAAATCCTGCTAACTTACTAAAACAACATGCCAACTAATTTAAATATAATCCTCATCCCCAACACACACACACACACACACACACACACACACACACACACATCTATACTATGTCCTAAGAAATAAGTATACTGACCTTGGGCTCCTTCAACTTAACTAAATTAATTTAATAGACATGACAAATGCAAGTCCCTTTGCAGAAAGCAAAAAAACTGCTGGGAGGATCATTCACTCCAGTTGTGTGGAGAAGCAGCTGACCTAGTATCTTTTAATTATCTGTTTCCAGCACCTCCAGACTCAAACCCGATTCAAAGTCTTTACCTTAGTCAACTCCTGCTTTAACATGCAGCTGAAAACCTCACCTGTGACACGAGCACTGGGGTGGAAGAAGGAACCTACAGAGCTACTCAACACCACCTCTCCCAGGTGGCTGCAGAGATTCTTCCTGAGACATGGTGAGCTAACGGCTATAGGTCTAGGAATTAAAAAAAAAAAAAAGTTCAGAAGTATTATACAGGATTGAGCAAGCTACTTCCATTGAAGGACCCACTACATAAAGGATTCTATTTACCCCCATACACCCTTTACGAGGGCATTAACCCTATTTCCAAATTAACAATAATTATTTCCTTTTGTGCTACAAACATTCAACCACTGAGGTTAAATACTATGTATAATATAAACAGGGTCAAGAAAGCCAGTCACCAGAAGAGTCATGTTTAAGTTATCATTAACCAGAAAGTCCTTCCATAAACAAAAAAAAGGGGGGGAAGGGGGAGAGTCGTGGAGAGGGAGAAAAAAGAAAAATGCTGTGATGGTCAGCTCTGGGCCTGCATGATGGATTTAACACAAAAACTCAGAAGGCCCCAAAAGGCCCAAAGATAACACACTCTCACCAATTTTTACTAAATTAAATTTCTCGAATACAAAAAGCAATTTTTGGAGAGAAGGTGAAAAAAAACCACATATTAGTTTTTTTTTAAATCTATATATAATAAAATTAAATAAACTAGCAATTGTGTCCTAAAACTTAGCTGCTATGAGTTACAGAAGAATGTAACAGAATAAAAGCCCAGTCATTTCTCATCATTTCATCCCTCACTCTGCCCCTAAATGTGTTTCTCTACTTCCCCACTCCTGAAAGCACAACTCCTTAACATAATATGCACGTTTTCCCATAGTCCAACACTTTGTAACTTTCCAACCTTCATCAGTGGGAACTCTGACTGCCTCCACTCAGGAGAAGGCTTCACTCTCCCACCTTTCATCCAAGAGACGCATCATCCTTCAAGTTCTGTTTGTGAAGTCTTTGCCAGAGTCAGAATTTAATTTTCCGTTCCCTGGCATGCCAAGTTTCTTGGACTCCACAACCACACACTGTTATGCAATATGGCACATATATACACATTCGGTGTACATACTGCAGTTTGCTTCATAGTAGCTTTCCAAAGCTTTCTTTTCATCATCCTTATATCCTTTACCATGGAAGGAGTTCAATGATTGCTTCTTGAATTAAACTCTCCTCTTTTTCTCCCAACTTTTTATGTCTTCCTTATTAATCCTCCATAAGCTATTTCAATAATAACACAATACGGACTTTTGGGTAACATGATATATAAAAATAAGAAACCAGACAGTAGTAAGATGCTGACTTAATGAGGCAGAGTTTAGACATTCAACCAAGAATCTGTATTTTTTATGACATCATACTTCACTTAAAAATAAATTGTGTCCCTCAAGTGTGTAGACATATTGATACCAAAAAAGTTAAAGAAAAGAAAGACAGGCCACACATCAAACACAGACATTAAAAACTTGACCTCAAACTAAATTTCCAAAGTCTTGATATTTATTGAATACTTGGAACTTCCCAGTGAAAATGATACCATGTATTTTGCCCAGATTACAACTTTCCCTTACTAAGCATTAGAAATGACCCTGTCCCCTAAAGATCACTAACTTCAAGGGGATAGGAAAGGTAGCAGAATACAACAGTCACTAATATGGCATTATGTAAAAATGTGAATATGTAACAGATGTGATTCTGCAATCTGTATTTGGGGTGAAAATGGGAGTTCAAAACACAATTTGAGTCAAATGTATGAAAGATGATATATCATGAGCTATGTAATGCTTTAAATAATCAATAAAAAAATCTGAAAAAAAATAAAGAGAGAGTGAGAGAGGAAAAAAAAAAAGATCACTAACTTCAGACAATGTCATTGTGTATCAAAAAGACCCAACAATTTAGATTTATACACCCTTCATATGTCCCAGAAAGTGGAACAAGAGAGATTAAGAAAAACTTCACAAAGTCTATGATTTGAGAAAAAAAGAAACAAAATTACATTTTGGAAAATATTATCTTTGAATGAAAACAGAAGTTTTTAAAGGGCTGCCACTTACATTCCCACCTCTGTTATTTTTTCCCATCTCTCACAGGGATACTAAGAGCCAAGCTGAGTGTCCAAAGCCCTGGGCAGCAGCTGTTCCCCCTGAGAGGGTGCAAACAGCAAGTTGCTTGGAGGATACCTAGTAGAGGTCAGACTACAAGAATCACCCTGACCTCATGTGAATTTTAAAGCAACACAGGCTCACAAGTGTTAATAAGGGTAACCAGAGGTTGAATTGGGAGAGGAAAGTACTACTGCTTGAATACTGAATGGAAGAGGGGGAAAAAAAAAAAACAAAGGAAATCAATTTCCAGCTCAAGGTTCTTTTCCTTCCAGGGACATCCCTTGCTGCTATTTTTATTTGTTTTTTGTTGTTGTTGTTGTTCTTTCCATCTTTTGGGCTCTGTTCCCCTCCTGTTTCCCTCTCCGACTAACCCTCTGGCACTTCCCTTTCCTCCCTTGTTACCGTTCTATCATGGGATAACCACCCACCAGTTTCTAGTTACTGGAGAACTGGAAGGAAAGAACAGCAAAGCTCATCAAAACCCTCCATTTTCCAGATGAGGACTCTGAGAACAGAGCTGACCTGATCCGGCGAAGGTCGCGCCGCTAGGGGACGCCCGGTGCAAGCGGGCTAGAATTATGACAAGGAGGTCCTCTAGCCTGGATCCTTGGCCTCAGCCTTCCTGCCTCACATAACCTCCTTCTCTTGCTACTTGGTTTCTTTATCCTCAAATTACACAGAATCAAGAAGAAATGCTGTCCTGATATTCTCACAACGTTGACGATCGCTATTTATGTGTGTTTGTGTATCTGTGTAAAAGCAATTTTAGTTTGGTTCACACGGCCCTAAGTCTAATAGATATCGTTTTCCCTTGGCATTCATTCTATCTGACAAGGGAGTAACTCCTTAGGAGAAGTTAGCAGTTTTCCTTAACCAGAACTGCACTTTGAATCACAGACCTCTGGCTTTACAATCACGTTGGCTGAGCAAAGGACACTTAACGCAAATGGTGAAAAACAGACTGTTGGAGCCTGAAGGAATAGATGGCTTTGCTTTAACAACTAGTTACGTTTTCAATATTTACGTTTATCAGTAGGTATCCAATGAGAAACACGGCACTCGGTGAACTTTCACAAAAGAGCCCTCACTGGAAATCCAGGTTTACGAAAAATCCATAGATTTCCACCAAAAGGAAAAGGGAATAAAGCAGACAGCAACAATCTCAGGCCCCAGATAACAGCAACAAGTCCTGGATGCCGTCACTCTTAACACATCAAAAGCCAAATGGCAGCAAAGAAAAACAAGAATAAACTTTAAATTCATTCCCAAAACTAGTCCAACACAAGCCAAACGAGCCCATCGATTTCAAAACCGTCGACTCAAAGCCAGGTCCCTCCCTTGCCTTGCATTTCCCAGTTACGGAAACTTAAGTTGAAAGCCCTCAGTCCGGAGGGACGAAAGAGTCGTCAGAGAGAAGTCAGGGATGTGGGAGCCGCGTTCTGCGGGCGCGGGGATCCAGCGGCTGTTCACGTCCACAGGGACACGGCACTGGGGGGACGTCAAGCGCCCCTCGTTAGCCCTCCCGCGTCCCCACCCTGATCCAGATAACCACAGGCCACCTACGTGTCACTTGGGCGAGCCCCGCGTCGCACTAACCTGGCTAGGGGACAGGAGGGCCGGCTGCAGCAACTTCCCTCCGGGTCTGGGTCAACTTGGTGAGGGAGGCCAGGAGAGCCTCGCCTCGCCTTCTGCACGCCGCCTCGCACGCGCGCACACCCACTCACACCCGACCCGGCGAGCGCGCGCGCACAACACACTCACACTCGCACACGCGCGCACGCACAGCCACAAAGCCTTCTGCGGTCTGCTGGTGTGAGTTGAGCGCGCCGTTTGGCCGCCGAGCAGTCGCTGCGGCCAGCCACTGGCTCCACGCCCAGGGGGCGCCGTCCCCTGGTGCCGCGTCGCTCCCGCCCCTTTACCTGCACTCGCCGCCGCCGAGCGTCCCGCTCCGGCCTCCTTGGGTCTGGCTGGCTTCAGGCGGCGCGGCCAAGTCCCGAGGCCCCCGCCCTGGGGCCAGCAGAGCCCAGCCCTCCGCCCTCCCCTCGGCGGTCGCCCAGAGTTGGCCGCCCCTGAGCCCACCCTGCCGGGGTCCAGTGCTTGGCCGCGAAAAGGGACAGGGCTCCGCGGCGCTGGGCCCAGGCCGCTCAAGTCCCGGGAGCGCTCGGCAAAGGAACAGGGGAATCGCAACTCCCGGAGCGTCTCCGCCACCCGGCCCCTACTGCCCAGGCTCTGGCGAGCTGGCAGGGTCGGCGGGGGAGGGGGCCCCAGGGGCGGCCAAAGAAGCAGCGCGAGACACCGGCCTCCTTTCGTCCTCCGCCGTCTTCCTTTTATGCTTGCTCCACGTAGCACAAGTCAGCAACACCCGCAGCCCCAGACGCCCTCCCCGAGCTCGCCCCCTTACCTGTGTGGCGCACCCAGGGCCCCAGCCTTCAGCACGCCCCCTCCCCCATTCATTCGCTGAACTTCCCGCTGCCGCTGCAGGTCCAGAGGCTGGGGGTGGCCTGAGCTTCCCATTCATTATCTTGCCAACCCTTTGCTCCCCCGCCCCAAATCAGACACACCCACTGCTGGAGACCCTGGGCAGCCAGCTCGGGATCGCCAGCCCCAGCCCCCTGCGCTCACCCCACTGCCAGACAGCTTGCAGGACTCCGGTGGGCGCCCCTGCACGTTGCATTTTCATTTTGTCTCTTTTCTCTCCCCACTCAAAAAGCTCTGGAAGACATCGCAAGGCCCGCCAAGCTCCCGGTTTCCGTTCAGTTTCTAAACTTTAAAGAAGGCACAAAGTTTCTCCCAGGGCAGCCCTGGACTGGAAGCTGCAAAGAACGGGGTCGACTTTGCTACTGGAAAGGCGTGTGTTTCTGGTTCTGAACTTTCACTGACTGGAGCTGTTTGCCGAAGCAAGTGTGCCTGTGCTCCCCTAGTCATCCAGATCCGTGATTATAAAATTCTCTTCCGCTTTCCCAGTCTAACTCTGCAAGTGCAAACTATCAATTTTAGTTAGAGTAATTAAGGGCGGGGAAAACACACCTGGAGGTGTGGGCGGGAGCGGCGAGGGACTAAGGCCTCCTAGGGATCATTCTCCAAAGAGTGGCAGCCACCAGGATTCGCCCAGGTCCTACAACATCACTTGTTGATGTGAGTCTCGCCAGTCACTCCATCCCACCCACCCACGTCCCACCCCTGGTTCCTCAGGCTTTCCGGAGTGATCGGAATTCTCTGCCTCTCCCTCCACCACTAAAGCCACGAGCACGTATCAAAAGTAGCTGCTTGAAAATAAAAGCTTAATCAGCACTCGATGGAAATGGCACATAGGTGGGCCCGACAGCAGTACGGGAGGACTGATGTGACCACATTTAAGAGGGAATGCTGGACAGCAAGGCAGGGCTTTGGTGGTGGTCACTCGGATAGTGGGCCTTGCATAAGGGAGAGGTCACTGTAATCAGCGGTGGGCATTGAGAGTAAGACTCCCACTGAATCTTACTTTTCAAGCCTCCACTGAGTTGAGCACTGAAGAGACCATGACCATTTCCTGCCAGTGACTTCTTAGAACCTTGACCAAGCTCCTGTGGGTTTTGCAAGATTTTCAAGGCTGAGCCGTGGCCACTGATCATTTACTATTCGAAGTTCTTTCCTTTAAAAAAAAAAAAATCTTTTAAATCAACTTTAAACGAGGCTGCTTTCTCTCTTTTCCTAACAATTTATGATTCATTTCACAATCTGCTTAAAATATGAAAAAAAATAAATTGTAAAATGCACAATGCTAGTATGTTCATGCACAGCACCAATACATATGAATATTTAGCCACTCTTATCTCCTAAATAACAATAAAGGTTTATCCTAAACTGTAAGGAATATTACATTGGAATGAATAGAAAAATGTTCAATATAAAATCTAAGTATCATAAAAAGTATTTATTGGAGGGGCTGAGGATGTGACTCAGTGGAAGAGCACTTCCTTATCCTTAGCATGTGCAAAGCCCTGGGTTTGATTCCTGGTATCCTACCAAAATGGAGGGGGAAAAAAAATGTTGCAAGGGAAGTTGCCAGGTGCAGTGGCACAGTGACTCAGGAGGCTGAGACAGGAGGATTGCAAGTTTGAGGCCAGCCTCAGAAATTTAGCAAGACCTTGTTTCAAAATAAAAAATAAAAAAGGACTGGGGATGTAGACCAGTGGTAAACTATTAATTTTAGTTCAATCCCAGCACCAAAAAATGAAAGAAAGAAAAAGAACACACTGAAAGTGGATTTTATTTGTAACTATAGTGTTACTCAATTCAGAAAAATTTTTATTACTTAATTTTTCTTTCTCCTTCCTACTACACCACCCATGTATTAGGTTTCTCAATACCAGTTCTTCTATATCTAAAGAAAAGATAGTTGTAAAGTTAACTATTTCCATTGTTGGCTTTTTCCCATAAATCAAGAATACACTACAATAAGTTTTTTACCTAGTGCTCTGCTTGAATATTTTTAATACGTTGATTTTCATCTCTTGCCTTTTTAAGGAATGCTGCTTCTGCTTCAAATGTCTATTGACTACCGTAACTACTCTCTGGTCCTTTCTAACATCAAATGGGGACGTCTGTACTTATAAGACAGGTGTTTTCGAGGCTATGTTGGGGACTGAGGCTGTAGCTCAGAGGTAGAGAACTTACCTAGCATATGAAATGCCCTGGGTTCTGTTTTAGCCCTACAAAAAAGAAAGAGAGGGAGAGAGAGACAGAGGCAAGCATTCGTGAGTTTTTTGCTATAAGGTACTTTCCTCTTTATTTGGTCTACCATACCTAAAATGAAGTTAAAAACAAAATAAAAGGCCTACCTGGACAGACCTGTCCAAAAGAGACAGCTGCTGCAGCCAGCTTTAGGTCAATAACTTTAAAATCAAAAGTAAGTTGTGTGTCCAGTAAGAAAGGAGAGAGAAAATCAGATACCACACAGAACCCATTTTAGCACATAGATTAGTCCATCATAGCTAGTATTATGTTCGAAATGAACTCATGCTCTTATCTGTAAAATGGAATAATACTAGTACAATCAATTTTATAGGGCTCCAAGTTGTCTTTATCAAAGATAATATGTTTGTTTTTGTTTTTATTTGTTCTTTTGTTCGGTGGTACTGGGGATTGAACCCAGGGACACTGTGCCCGTGAGCTACAGTCCCCTCCTTTTTTTTTTTTTTTTTTTTAATTATTCAAACTCTTTTCGGAATTGGCCTCAAACTTGCAATCCTCCTGCCTTGGCTTCCCAAATAGCTGGGATTATACTCAACCAGCTTAAATACTATATTTGAATGAGCTTCGTAAAATATTAACAATCATGATGTTGCTTTGTTGGAAATGAAGGAGGATACCTTGATATGCGTCATGTGTCCACCTGTCTGGAACCATCCTGTCATTTAGATATTTCCACTCTTAAATAGGCATCCTGAAGCTTGCTGTTCTAAACTTTCCCTCCTATCCTCTGCCAAACAGTCTTTCTACATTTGTTTCTTCAAATGTCTTCAACAGAGCCAAAAATCCAGAAAGAACTAGTGCCATCAGCCATAAGAAAAAAATATTCTCAGCACAATGAAGAGAAATTTTTGATGAGGCATATTCAAGAGGAGTTTTTACATTAATATCTTAAAGGACACTTTCCAGACTCTAGATTATTGATGTCATCTAGAGGTCCAAGGACTATAATTTGAGAGCATTTAGGATTGAAAAATTGGCTGCTATTGCCTTTAGCACTGTTGTTTGTTGGAAAGGGTCTACTAGTCTAGCCAGTGTTCTCTTCCTCCCCATGTTCCCTTGCCTCTGGCAAAAAGCCTTTGAAATTTTCTACTAGGGAGCAATCAAAACTATCAGCACAAAGATCTGCTGGAAACTTTCCCTCCAGTCTATTAATGTAGAGACTGATTCAAAGAATATATTTTGGTGAAACAAAACCCTGAGAGAATTCAGTCTGCTTGAGAAAGGGTTTCAGGTGCCCGAGGGCATAGGTTTCTGCCTTCTTAAAATGGGGTATTTGTGCCTCTCTGGTGTCTTTCCCCTTAGCCAGAAAACATGCTCCTTAGCAAACCTTTCTATTTTAAAAGGCCAGCAGCAGAGGTGGGTGGGGCAGCCCATTTTAGTAAAAAATAACTCTCTTTTGAGCAGAAAAGAGAATTCCTGGATTCTCCTTGTTATGTTAGCAAGGGGCTTCAGTACAATGTTAAATATATATTATAAATGATATCTTTTGTTTTGTTACTTTAAAAGAAAAATGTCTGATGAATTAACCTTAAGAATAATGCTTCTAGAATTAGGTTGTTACCAGATAAGAAGCATATGCCTAGCTATCTAGGAGGCTGAGGCAGGAGGATCACAAGCTCAAGGTCCACCTGGAAAATTTATATATAAAACTTATATATTCTCTAAGGAGAATCCAGGAATGGGGAATAGAAGTTGGGATTGTGCACAGCAGCCTGGAATGAGGATTAGGCTGTACGGAAACAAAAGTCTGAAACAGAGTGACTGGGCACTCACCTTTTGTTTATCATGTATATCTGCATGAGTAATCAGGTAATGTTGGAAGTAGACCAAGGGCTAGCAAATTCTATCTCTGCAGCTTTCCTTACCCAAGTAAAAAGACTTTCATCTAAAACAAGGGAAGAAAAAATACACATATTTTATATACATATGTATGATAAATTATACATATATGAACTTATTTAACTCTAAATTACACATACGTTATATGGGTAATTATATATATACACACACACACACACACACACACACACACACACACATATGTAAATATAGGTGTGTGTAATTTTAAAGTTAAAAATAGACCCATGTTCAAAGAAATGGTAGAAAATTTGATAAAACAAAATGCTAGTTCTATAAAGCATAGAAAAATAGACAAATTCTTGGTAAAACTGACAGTGAAAAAAAAGAAATGATTAAGACTGAATTAATGTGGTAATTCTAAGAAATAGTTTTAGTAGATTTTTTAACTAAAGCACTGTAACATTAAAATCTTAAATACTTTTAAAATAGAAAGTAAATTATAAAAATGTATTGATTCAAAAAAAATGAAGAATGTGAATGTGTTTACAACTACATTACATCGATCCCCAGCACCAATAAAAATAAATAAAATAAAGGCATTGTGTTCAACTACAACTAAAAAATAAATATAATATGTAATTCGAATCAAAGTTTTGGTAAGCATTATTTTCCAAATCTTCATAGATAGATAACCTCTATTCAAAGGGTTTCAAAGAATAAAAAGAAAGAAAGAAAAGCACCCCAATACTTTTATAATCTAATATTGATGACTAAATCAAAGATATAGAAAGGAAACTAACAGGCCAATCCGATACAGGATAAAAATATAAATTCTACATATGGTATTATCATACCAATTCAGAAATGTATTTTAACAAAAGATATTATAAGCACATTGGTTTAATACCATAAATGTAAGAATGACTTAATACTGGAAAATAATTTACTACTCTGTTTTGTTTAATCTTAGCAAATAGGAATAGGGAAGAATTTTCTGAACATAATAAGGAGTTGCTGCCAACAACCTCATTCTGTTATTTATTTCTCTTTCATTCATCCATTTGTTTTTTGTTTGTTTGTCTTACAGTACTGGGGATTGAACCCAGAGTGTTCTACCTCTGAATAACAATCCCAGCCATTTTTTGTTTTAAATTTACTTAAAGTCTTCCTAAGTTTTCCAGGTGGACCTTGTGATCCTCCTGCCTCAGCCTTCTGGATAGTCACCGTAACATGATTTTAGAAGCATTATTCTTAAGGTTAATTCAGCAGACATTTTTCTTTAAAAGTAAGTAAAAACAAAACAAAGATAGCATTTATAACATATACTTAACTTGTACTAAAGCCTCTTGCCAACATAACAAGACAAGAAAAAGAAATTATACTGTATAAGGATTAGAAAATAAGAAGAAAATGATTTATGCATAATCTAGTTGTTTACTTAAGAAATTCAAGCAAATTTAATTTAAATAAAGCATTATATAAAATAAAAATAATTGCTGAACATGGTGGCCCATACCTATAATCTCAGCTACTTGGAAAGCTGAGGTAGGAGTGTCACAAGTTCAAGGCCAACCTTAGGGGCTTAGCAAGATAATCTCTCAAAAAAAATTAAAAATAGGGCTGGAATTGTGGCTTAGAGGTAGAGCACTTGCCTAGCATGCACGAGGCCCTGGGTTCGATCCCCAGTACCACATAAAAATAAATAAAATAAAGGCATTGTTTTCAACTACAACTAAAAAATAAATATAAAAATAAATAAAAAATAAAAAGGGTTTGTGATGTAGCTCAGTTGTAGAACATCCTTTGGATACACTGCCACTGCCAGTAGAATTTACCTAGTATTGAATATAAGATCAATATGTGAAAGAGCCCAAGCCCATTAGAGATGATAATTTTTTTAAAATCCCATTCTTGATAACAATAAATCTTTATTATAACTTTAATGAAAACTAATAAATAGTTGCAGTGTCTATATTAAGAAAATTATACAGCTTTATTAAAATGCACTTTAAAACCTACATACCACATGTATGGGTAAGTAGACTCCATATACAATGCAATCTACTAAAAACTGCAACAAGCTTCTCACAGACCTTGACAAGGTGATTCTGAAATTAATGAAAAAAATGTAAGAGGCCGAGAATAGTCAAGAGAAACCTGAAGTGAATTGGTGTAGTCATAGAGAAACAATGTAATGAAAAAGAATAGAAGGTTCAGAAACAGAATTACTTATCAATGACTAATGAATCAATGCAAATTCAAGAATCAAATATGTTGTGTTTTAATAGTGATACTGAGATAATAGGCACTCTAAAATACCAGATCCCTACCTCAAACCATTTTCTAAAAGTTTTTAATGAATCAAAAACCTAAATTTACAAAGTGAAACTTCCACAATTTTGGAAGATCGTCATCATTTCAGGGCAGAGAAGCATTTTTTTACACAAAGAACAAAAAAGACAACACACATTTTTGAAAAATCTCCTTTCTTTCAAATAAAATATGGATGTTGTAATATGCTAGATTTTTGTGACATCCTGGAACTGATAGATATCTGCCTTGAGCTGTGCAATGAGTATTTTAAGGTAATATGAACAGAATTACCCTCTGTAACAGGAGAAGAGAGGTTTTCCATAATGTGTATGTTATTTCTGTTGTTGTGCCTTGATGGCTCCTTATTCCTTCTAGGGCAAGGTGGATGCAGCAATGCTAACGTTTCCTCAACAGAAGGCTCTAAAGCATTTCTGGGTTCAGACTCACCCCTCTGACAACCTAAGTTATGAAACAGTTCTACAGATAAATGTAAAGTAGATATATTGTGGGAGAGGCCTGTATCTACAATATCTATTCTTGCCTTCTGGGGCAACAACTAGACAAAAATTTTTAGCCTCTCTTTGCAGTTACTTGAGGTCATGTTAGCTCACTTCTCTCCAGTAGAATGTCAACGTGAGAGACTTCTGCTAATTCTAGGACTATCTATAAAATCTTCCCAGGTGTGCTCCTCCAGGTTCTTTTTCCCTTCTAGGCTGACTGGGATGGTGATGTCCACACCAACCTTGTAAACCATGGATGGTTTGAAGTTGATAGGAGCCATCATCCTGACACCTAAGTGTCCGTGTAAAGCACCCTCTGCTGACACTTTTGGGACTCTGTTACCTTAGTTTAACTACATTTCACACACATTCTGAATGTATTTCCAGGATTTTGGTGACACACTGTAGATTGTGGATGGATCAGAAAAAAAGGAGCAATATGGATGTCCTGCCCTCTAGAATGAGGACTCACCAAAAGTGGGCAAGTTAGAGATGTTAATATTTGTGCAAACTCTGCTTGATTAAGCCCTTATTAGATCTACACTCTTCTAGAAGCAGAGGCAGATTAATTTCAAAGTAAACACACACACACACACACACACACACGTGTGCGCGTACTCACACACACACACACACACACAGAGAAGATTGGCTAGCAATATTGGGGACCAACTACTGATATTCCTAACATGGATGAATCTCAAAAACATTCTGAGTGCAGGCATGGTGGCACATGCCTGTAATCCCAGCAATTTGGGAGGCTGAGGCAAGAGGATCGAGAGTTCAAAGCCAGCCTCAGCAGATTAGTGAGGCACTTAACAAATCAGTGAGAACCTGTCTGTAAATAAAATTTTAAAAATTTTTAAAAAAACATTCTAAGCAAGAGAAACATCTACTACTGTGTGCTACATGATTTTGTTTGTACGAAGTTCTAAAATAGGCAAAACAAAGCTATGATGACAAAAATAGAACAGAACAAGAGTTGTCTGGGGCAGAGGTGTGTGTGTGTGTGTGTGTGTGTGTGTGTGTGTGTGTGTGTGGTGGGAGTGAACAGAAAGGCACACAAGTGAACTTTTTGCAATTAGGGAAATGTCCCTATAGGACAATTAGGGAAATGCCCTATATCTTTTTGGGGTTTAGGTGGTTACATGGGTGTATATAATTGTCCAAACTCTTCGAACTGATAATTTAAGATTGACAAAATATATTATCTATAAATTCATTTCCATCATACATTTTAAATGCAAATTAAATGATTTTAATCTATCCATGCATTAATTCTAAAACACACTAGTGTGGAATAATGTTCAGCCATCAGATCCTTTGGGGGTTACTGTTGTGATTATCCATCTATTAACACTGCAACATCTAAGATCAGAAAATGATTGTACTCCTACATAAAACCAAGACACACTATAAACATGTCCTGAGATAAATAAGATTTTTAAGTCAATAGTTTATTTCTGTGCATGGTCCATAATTTTCCACAGCTAGCTTCTAATTCTAAATAAACAAAATAAATACACTTCAATAAATAGTAGCAAAGTTTCTTCTGTTTTTAATAGGATATAATAATTACATGACAGAACTCTATTCTCTATTTTGAGATTTTTAAATCCATGTTCATATTCTTTTTTTTTTTTTTTTTTTTGGTACCAGGGATTGAACTCAGGGACACTCGACCACTGAACCACAACCTCAGCCCTATTTTGTATTTTATTTAGAGACAGAGTCTCACTGAGTTGCTTAGCACCTTACTTTTCTGAGGCTGGCTTAGAACTCGCAATCCTCCTGTCTCAGCCTCCCAAGCCTCTGGGATTATAGACATGCACCACCTCTCCTGGTTTAAATCCATGTTATCTTATCCCTGAATTTCCACTTTCCCTTCTCTCACTGATGAATAGTAATATGCTCTGTGCTTACAGCTCGAGAAAGTAGATGACAGGATAGAAAACAGAAGAAGCAAAAATATTTACAAAAAGATTAGGAGAAAAGGATTCACCGAGTGGTATGAAGAAACCTAAGTGAAAAACAATCCTCCCAGACTAGAAACAGATACTTTGGGAGTAGAACAGTGACAAAGACAGGCCTGTGTGTTCTGAGAGCACGGAATACTTCTGCCATGCTTCCTGGAAGTAGTGTTGAGGAGGCAGCAGGACCCCAGAGAAGAAGAGACTGCAAAGAATATGAAGGTAGGTGGAACCCAGAAGAGTCAGCAACAGATGCCCAGGTCCCATGGAGAGCCCAGCAGAAGTGACTTTAGAGAGGAAAGTGTCGGGGTAACCTCTAAGAACCCAAGCTAAGCAGGTCCTCTCTAGCACACTGCCATATGTAAAACTGTAATGGAGACTGACTTGGGTAGATAGTGTCATTCATTCCTTAAAAACTAAAGGCAACTTCAAACGAGCAAGGGTTTTACTTTCTCACCAATCCTGAAGAATATTCTGAAATGAAAATACTTTTTTAATATCTCAGTGTATTGACTGAGACCCACTGTATTAGATTGAAGGAGCTGCAATAAAAAAGTGTCACAGATAGGGTGACTTACACAACAGGCAGTGTTTCCTCACAGTTCTGGAGGCTAGGATTCTGAGATGAAGGTGTCTGAGGCCTCTTTCCCTAGCTTGCGGATGGCTGTCTTCTCCCTTTACATGGTCTCCCTCTGTCGTCTGTGTCCTCATCTCCTCTTCTAAAAAGGACACTGGTCGTAATGAATTATTCATTTTACTTCATTTACCTTAATTACCTCTTTAAAAAACCCTGCTTCAAATATAATCACATTCTAAGGTTTTTCGGGCTTAGGACTGCAATATGTGACATTTAGGGAGTGGGAAGGACACAATTTATCCAACCATATCCATGAAATGTTCTCATCCATGATTGTTAACAAACATTCAGGCTTCTAAAAATTACAAATCTGGCAAAAGAGTCGCAACATCAAGAAGATAACTATGTAGACAAAAGATAACCTTAGAGAAGTTCCTTGTAATTTGCTGAATCCAAATGGACTGTAATGAGTTTGAAACAGTGACAAAGGACACTTTAAAACCTCTGGGGAAAATGCAGTGTGATCAGAAAAAAAGGAAGTGATAACTATTGAGCCTTGCTGGAATTTGCTGGTAAGGTTAATTTATCTCTAATTTCTAAGAAAATATCTAAAAAAGAAGAACAAAAAGTTATCTTTATAACCCTTTCTGGAACTTTAAGTTTCTGAAAGATTAAAAATAACTGGATTTATTCCCAGAAAGAGAACCACACTGATTTATGGAAATGTAGATTCAGAGAGGATGAACTTGACCCATAGGGGGCAAGTTTGGGCGAATGTAAATTGAGTGTCATAATCAATTGCAAGTGTAAATTAAATTGCATATCATGATCAACTTAATGAACACAATCCTCCCCCTTCCACAGTTCTTCCAACCCTAAAGGAGAGGGAAGAGGTACGATTCCTGTTCATTTCCACAAGCAGAAATGATGAGCCAGCCTTTGTCAGCAGAGACCCCATTGGACAAATGAATGAAGTGGTCATCAGAGCAGAGAAAAAGGCTATGCATGGGTCCGACAACACAGACTCCCACTTACCAAAGCTGAACAAGTTAATGCTTCTTCTGAATGCCCAAGCTACCAGCAATGGAGACCAACTCTGAGCCCCTTGTATAATCTATTCTTCGAGAAGACCAATGGGAAACTTGGTGGCAAGTTGACAAACTTGGGCCTCTTCCATCCTGGAATGCCTAGTGCTTCCTATTCTGGTGTACCATTGCCTTTCTTGCCCTCAGGGGCTCAAGTCAGTTTTGCTCTCCAGGATTTGTGGAATGTCTGGTCCACAGGCATGGAATCCCAAACAACGTTCAACAAGGGAATTTGTTTACAGTGAACAAAATGTGATCTTATCACACACTGAACCATCCAGAAGCTTTCTGCTGAGTGTTGAAACATCTCCATGGAGACACAGCTTAAAGCACCAAGTTGGAGATAGTGGCCTGCAAGAAGGGAATTCTGTTTCAGGAGGCAATATCTGCATTGAACCAGAGACTGTGTAGTACTTTGTCAACAATTAAAAAAAAAAAATTACAGGGGTCCATGAACCAAAGACAAGGAAGCAGGAGCGGCTTCACTTGCCATCACTCTCAATAACTCACTGTGGGATTTTGTGCTTCTGTCCACACAACTTTGGATTCTGCAAGGTTAAACATTCTGCATTTTTACAAGGGGGAAAAGCTAAGTTTCTAAGTTACGTAAATTATGATAGCTGTTTGGGCAATTTGTGGTCCTTGTGACTAGAGCTCAAAGTACAAGTTGGGCCTGGTGACATACACCTGTAATCCCAGCAACTTGGGAATCTGAGGCAGGAGGATCACAAGTTCAAGGCCACCCTCAACAAATTAGGGTGACCATAAACACAAATCACCAATATTTCAGGGATATTTGCTTTGATAATTAACAGAAGGAGATGAAATTGCTGTTAGGAAATGGGAGTGGGGAGAAATGTGGAATTCCTGAAGGCAACTTGTTACTCCTTTGTCCAACTGTGACTGTGAATGAGTAAATATGGTGACTAAATAAGAGGATCGTTGCCAGACCCAGTGGTGCACACCTGTGATCCCAGCTACTCTGGAGGCTGAGATAGGAGGATGGCAAATTCAAGGCCAACCTGGGCAACTTGGCAAGAGCCTGTCTTAGAATTTTTTAAAAAGGGTGGTGGGAGCCAGATGCAACAGCATGTGCCTAAAATCCCAGCAGATTGGGAAACTGAGGCATGAGGATCCCAAGTTCAAAGCCAGCCTCAGCCATTATAGATGTGAGGGCCTCAGTGAGGCCCTAAGCAATTTACAAGACCCTATCTCAAAATTTAAAAAAAAAAAATTGGGGGGCGGCTGGCAATGGAACTCAGTAGTTGAGTGCCCCTGGGTTCAATCCCCAGTTCCCAAAAAAAGTAAAAATAAAAATAAAAAGGTAGGGGATGGGTACATACTACCAGAGTTCAATCCTCAGTCACACACACACACACACACACGAGAGAGAGAGAGAGAGAGAGAGAGAGAGAGAGAGAGAATAGAGAGAGAGAGAGAGAGTTAGTTGTTACCAAAGACACAAACTCCTAAGGAAATAGAGTTTGGGTCACACTATGAGGTAAGTTACCAAGACTGGCAGAGGTGTTCACTGAGAGTTTTGGGAATTTAGCTAGTACAGTGGGGGTGGGGAGATCAGTCCAGTTTTATCTCCAAGACTAATTTTAGTGATGAAGACTGTCATTCATTCCACTGACATTCTTCTTTAAAGTGTTCCCTTGGGAAGCAATAGCCATCAGATTCCTGGAGGTGCTGCTACCTCAACAAATTTGGAAAAATAGATCCACGTGGAACAAGGGGCAGAGCCTGGCAGGCAAGAGGATGTGCCATTCCAGTTCCTGTCAAGAAAGAACAAACTGAACCTCCATGAAGTATATGATTTACCGAAAGCCCATAGTGTTTAGAACTTTCATAATCCCCTGAAGCTTTTGAGATGGGGCCATCTTCTTCCTGGGGCATCCCTTTAGCCAATGAATGAGCAAAGTGGTCACAACCAAGATTGTTCTCTTCTCCTGCAGAACACAGCCAGTGACAAGGCAAGCCTAGCCATTTCTGTCCAATGGGGCACATCTATAATGGGTCAGCTTTGCTCCCAAGATCCAAGTGGGGCTAGCAAAGATTTTGTAGGATCTGCATCATGATCTGATGGCATCCCCTGTCCTATGTTGCTTCCACACCTTTTCCTTTCATAGATGTCACTCCCCAGCAAACCTTTTGTACTCCCAACTCAGCTTCACGACATGCTTCTCAGATAGCCCAGTCTGTAGCAAGTGTCTTCCATAGTTACGGTCCTATTTAAGCTATCTTACTATCTATCTTGTGGTTGAGATTTTCAAGTTGCCTGAAATCGTTGTGTATATACTTACTGCTTTTCACTCCTTTGTCCTAGTACTGTAATTTTTTCATAATATGCTTTGCCAATCGTCTTTACAAAAAGGAAAAATATGACCTAGGATGTATTTATCAATCTTGTGCATTTACTATTGTGTATCTCATTAGTTGTTTTGTGTTTTCTTACTGATTTCCTTAGATTATTTTATTATTCTCTTTAGTTTCTAGTGCTGGATGTACCATTTCGTGTTTCTTTTTAATAGTAATTTTTCTTTTTTAATATTTATTTTTTAGTTTTCGGTGGACACAACATCTTTATTTTATTTTATTTTTTTTTAATTATTTTTTTTATTGGTTGTTCAAAACATTACAAAGCTCTTGACATATCGTGTTTCATACATTAGTTTCAAGTTGGTTATGAACTCCCAATTTTACCCCATATACAGATTGCAGAATCACATCGGTTACACATCCACAGTTTTACATAATGCCCTATTAGTAACTGTTGTATTCTGCTACCTTTCCTATCCCCTACTATCCCCCCTCTGGGTTCAATTCTTAGCACCACATAAAAACAAATAAAATAAAGGTATTGACAACTACAACTAAAAAATAAATATCTTTTAAAAAAATGGATTGCTTACCCTGAGTCATTGGGTTTTCAGCCTGAAGGGTCCTGGGTCATGTAAAACTAACATCAGATTAATTTGTTGTGCTTCGTTCTTGTTAATCTATCTGAGTTTTAAAAATTATTTTATTTTGTTAAATGGCTGTTTGCCATGATCCCTTTTTAAAATCATGTGTGTGTTGTGGGGATTGAACTTAGGGCCTCACTCACGTAATGGTGATATACCACTGAGCTACAACCCCAGCCCCAAGCCATGACTCTTTATAATGGGCAGGGAAAGGATCATAACTTTCCACTCTCACAGGACTAATCTATATCAAACTTTGCACAATGCCTGAAGCATAATGATTGTGTTGTAATAGCTATTCCTGCTATGACCATGATCACCATTGATATTATTAAAGTATCAAAGCAAAAATCTATATCCCTTGACAGAATTTGTTGTATGATCCAAGTTCAAGGACATTAATGGAATTGCAAGAGAATAAACACCCCCAAAGAATCCAATATTAAAGCTAGTTTCATTTCGGAAAGCTAAGTTCCCAGAATTGACAGATGTTTTAGCAATCCTAGTGACCTGAATTACCCAACTCAGCCAGCATTGGTTAGTAGTGTTTGTTATGGACTAAATTGTGTTCCTCTAAGAAACATATATTGAGGTCCTAATCCCCAATGACTGTATTTGAGGATAGGACCTTTAAAAGTTAATTCAAGTTAATTGAGGTCATAATGGTGGGCCTCTAATCCAATAAGATTAATGTCCTCATTAGAAAAGGAAGAAACACCACAAATATGTGCATGCAGAAAAAAGGTCCACGAGAGGATATAATGAGAAGGTGGCCATGCGTAAAACCGGAAGAGAGGCCTTGGAGAGAGGTAAGGAAATTTAGCCAACCAGATGTAGTGGCACATGCTTGTAATCCCAGCTACTCAGGAGGCTGAGGCAAGAGGATGGCAAGTTTGAGGCCAGCCTGATCAACTTAATGAGAAATTGTCTCAAAATTAAAAAGGCTAGGGAGGTAGCTCAGTGGTAGAGAGTTTGCCTAGCTTGTGTGAGGCCCTGGGTTCAATCTCCAGTATGGAAGGAAGGAAGGAAGTTGCCCTAAGCAACTTAGTGAGACCCTGTCGGAAAATTTTAAAAAGGCCGTATATGTAGTTCAGTGGTAAAATACCCCTAGATGCAGAGAGAGAGAGAACCAAAATGTGGAAGCTCTAACTTGCAGTATAGCTATATTTGGAAATGAGTCCTCTAAAGAGGCAATTAAGGTTTAATAAGCTCTTAAGGTGGGGTACTGATCAAATGGATTAGTGTCATCAGAAGAACAGACATCAGAGAGCTCCTACTCTCTCTCAGCATACACACAAAAAGGTTAGATGATCATACAGCAAGGTGGTGGCTGCCTAAAATCCAAGAGGCGAGGCTTCAGAATGACATCTACCTCACTAGCACTTTGATCTTGGACTTCTAGCCTCCAGAATGGTTAGAAAATCAACTTGAGATGTTTAAGCCATCCAGTCTGTGCATTTCATTATGGTAGCCCTAGCTGACGAATATACCACATTTCTCATTCAAGGATCGGACCACATTTTTCATTCAAGGATTGGATCTGGAAATATTTCTTGCCTATAGAGTACACAACCATTTGCTCTCAGATTCATATACTCAATAACTCCATGATCAAAGACGGTATTAGTGTTACAGTTTGAACTATGGTTTGTCTCCTAAAGGTTCATGTGGCAGAAGCCTGGTCTCTAATGTAACAGTATTGACATGGTAGATCTTTAGGAAATAAAGAGTCTGGTGGAAAGTGTTTAGGTTATGGGGGCTCCACTCTCAGAAAGAACTAATATATATATATATATATATATATATATATATATATATATATATATATGACAGTAGAGAGCATTTTTAATTTTTTTGTAGTTGTAGATGAACACAATGCCTTTTTTTATTTATTTTTTAGTGTGTGGTCCTGGGGACTGAACCCAAGGCTTTGTGCCTGTGAGGCAAACATTCTACCAACTGAGCTATACCCCCAGCCCACATACCTTTATTTTATTTGTTTATTTTTATTTATTTTTTTAAAAAGAGAGAGAGATTTTTTTAATATTTATCTTTTAGTTCTCAGCGGACACAACATCTTTGTTGGTATGTGGTGCTGAGGATCGAACCCGGGCCGCACGCATGCCAGGCGAGTGTGCTACCACTTGAGCCACATCCCCAGCCCTATTTGTTTATTTTTACATGGTGCTGAGGACTGAACCCAGTGCCTCACATGTGCTAGGCAAGTACTCTACCACTGAGCTACAACCCCAGCCCAATATACTGTATTTTGTCATATTATACATACATGGAATATAACTTCTTCTAATTAAGATCTTATTTTTGTGGTTGTACATGGGACTAATATTTTTTTTAATTTTATTTTTTTTATTGGTTGTTCACAACATTACAAAGCTCTTGACATATCATATTTCATACATTAGATTGAAGTGGGTTATGAACCCCCAATTTTACCCCAAATGCAGATTGCAGAATCACGTCGGTTACACATCTAAAATTTTACATAATGCCATATTAGTAATTGTTGCATTCTGCTGCCTTTCCTATCCCCTACTATCCCCCCTCCCCTCCCCTCCCATCTTCTCTCTCTACCCCATCTACTGTAATTCATTTCTCTCCTTGTTTATTTTCCCATTCCCCTCACAACCTCTCATATATAATTTTGTATAGCAATGAGGGTCTCCCTTCATTTCCATGCAATTTCCCTTTTCTCTCCCTTTCCCTCCCATCTCATGTCTCTGTTTAATGTTACTCTTTTCTTCCTACTCTTCCTCCCTGCTCTGTTCATAGTTGCTCTCATTATATCAAAGAAGACATTTGGTATTTGTTTTTTAGGGATTGGCTAGCTTCACTAAGCATAATCTGCTCTAGTGTCATCCATTTCCCTGCAAATTCTATGATTTTGTCATTTTTTATTGCTGCATAGTACTCCATTGTGTATAGATGCCACATTTTTTTTATCCATTCATCTATTGAAGGGCATCTGGGTTGGTTCCACAGTCTACCTATTATGAATTGTGCTGCTATGTACATCAATGTGGCAGTATCCCTGTAGCATGCTCTTTTAAGGTCTTCAGGGAATAGTCCCAGAAGGGCAATAGCAGGGTCAAATGGTGGTTCCATTCCCATCTTTCCCAGGAATCTCCAAACCGATTTCCAAATTGGCCGCACCAATTTGCAGTCCCACCAGCAATGTACAAGTGTACCCTTTTCCCCACATCCTCGCCAGCACTTGTTGTTGTTGGACTTCATAGTGGCTGCCAATCTTACTGGAGTGAGATGGTATCTTAGGGTGGTTTTGATTTGCATTTCTCTGACTGCTAGAGATGGTGAGCATTTTTTCATGTACTTGTTGATTGATTGTATATCCTCCTCTGAGAAGTGTCTGTTCAGGTCCTTGGCCCATTTGTTGATTGGGTTATTTGTTATCTTATTGTCTAATTTTTTGAGTTCTTTGTATACTCTGGATATTAGGGCTCTATCTGAAGTGTGAGGAGTAAAAATTTGTTCCCAGGATGTAGGCTCCCTATTTACCTCTCTTATTGTTTCTCTTGCTGAGAAAAAACTTTTTAGTTTAAGTAAGTCCCATTTGTTGATTCTTGTTATTAACTCTTGGGCTATGGGTGTCCTATTAAGGAATTTGGAGCCCGACCCCACAATATGTAGATCGGAGGCAACTTTTTCTTCTATCAGACGCAGAGTCTCTGATTTGATATCAAGCTCCTTGATCCATTTTGAGTTAACTTTTGTGCATGGCAAGAGAAAGGGATTCAGTTTCATTTTGTTGCATATGGATTTCCAGTTTTCCCAACACCATTTGTTGAAGATGCTGTCCTTCCTCCATTGCATGCTTTTAGCCCCTTTATCAAATATAAGATAGTTGTAACTTTGTGGATTAGTCTCTGCATCCTCTATTCTATACCACTGGTCCACCCGCCTGTTTTGGTACCAGTACCATGCTGTTTTTGTCACTATTGCTCTGTAATATAGTTTGAAATCTGGTATCGCTATACCGCCTGATTCACACTTCCTGCTTAGAATTGCTTTTGCTATTCTGGGTCTTTTATTTTTCCATATGAATTTCATGATTGCTTTATCTATTTCTACAAGATATGCCATTGGGATTTTGATTGACATTGCATTAAACCTATAGAGAACTTTTGGTAATATCGCCATTTTGATGATGTTAGTTCTGCCTATCCATGAACAGGGTATATTTTTCCATCTTCTAAGATCTTCTTCTACTTCTCTCTTTAGGGTTCTGTAGTTTTCATTGTATAAGTCTTTCACCTCTTTTGTTAGGTTGATTCCCAAGTATTTTATTTTTTTTTCTGAGGATATTGTGAATGGAGTGTTTTTCCTCATTTCCGTTTCAGAAGTTTTGTCGCTATTATACAGAAATGCCTTTGATTTATGCGTGTTGATTTTATATCCTGCCACTTTGCTGAATTCATTTATTAGTTCTAGTAGTTTCTTTGTAGACCCTTTTGGGTCTTCTAGGTATAGAATCATGTCATCTGCAAATAGTGATAATTTAAGTTCTTCTTTTCCTATTTTTATGCCTTTAATTTCTTTTGTCTGTCTAATTGCTCTGGCCAGTGTTTCGAGAACTATATTGAATAGAAGTGGTGATAGAGGGCATCCCTGTCTTGTTCCAGATTTTAGAGGGAATGCCTTTAACTTTTGTCCCTTCAGAATGATGCTAGCCTGAGGCTTAGCATAGATAGCTTTTACAATGTCAAGGTAAGTTCCTGTTATCCCTAGTTTTTCTAATGTTTTGAACATAAAGGGATGCTGTACTTTGTCGAATGCTTTCTCTGCATCTATCGAGATGATCATATGGTTCTTATCTTTAAGTCTATTGATGTGGTGAATAACATTTATTGATTTCCGTATATTGAACCAGCCTTGCATCCCAGGGATGAATCCTACTTGATCATGGTGCACAATTTTTTTGATGTGCCTTTGTATCCGATTCGCCAGAATTTTATTGAGGATTTTTGCATCTAGGTTCATTAGAGATATTGGTCTGTAGTTTTCTTTCTTTGAGGTGTCTTTGTCTGGTTTCGGAATCAGGGTGATGTTGACTTCATAGAATGAATTTGGAAGAGCTCCCTCTTTTTCTATTTCCTGAAATAACTTGAAAAGTATTGGTATTAATTCTTCTTTAAAGGTTTTGTAAAACTCCGCTGTATACCCATCCGGTCCTGGGCTTTTCTTGGTTGGTAGTCTTTTGATGGCTTCCTCAATTTCATCCACTGATATTGGTCTGTTCAAATTGTGTGTATCCTCCTGACTCAGTCTGGGCAAATCATATGACTTAAAAAATTATCGATGTCTTCACTATCTTCTATTTTATTGGAATATAGGTTTTCAAAATAATTTCTAATTGTCTTTGTATTTCTGTAGCATCTGTTGTGATATTGCCTTTTTCATCCCATATGTTAGTAATTTGAGTTCTCTCTCTTCTTCTCTTCGTTAGCATGGCTAAAGGTCTGTCGATCTTATTTATTTTTTCAAAGAACCAACTTTTAGTTTTGTTAATTTTTTCAATAGTTTCTTTTGTTTCAATTTCATTGATTTCCGCTCTGATTTTAATTATTTCTTGCCTTCTGCTACATTTGCTGTTGTTTTGCTCTTCCTTTTCTAGGGCTTTGAGATGAAGTGTGAGCTCATTTATTTGTTGGTTTTTTCTTTTTTTGAGGAATGACCCCCAGGCGATGAATTTTCCTCTTAAAACTGCTTTCATTGTGTCCCATAGATTCCGATATGTTGTGTCTGTATTTTCATTTATCTCTAAGAATTTTTTGATTTCCTCCTTTATGTCTTTTGTAACCCATTGATCATTCAGTAACATATTGTTCATTTTCCATGTGATGTAGGATTTTTCCTTCCTTCTTTTATCATTGATTTCCAGTTTCATTCCATTATGATCAGATAAAATGCAAGGTATTATCTCCACCCCTTTATATTTACTGAGGGTTGCCCTATGGCATAATATATGGTCTATCTTTGAGAAGGATCCATGTGCTGCTGAGAAAAAATATATCCATTTGATGATGGTTGATATGTTCTATATATGTCAGTTAAGTCTAGGTTATTGATTGTGATATTGAGTTCTATAGTTTCTTTATTCAACTTTTGTTTGGAGGATCTGTCCAATGGTGAGAGAGGTGTGTTGAAGTCACCCATCATAACTGTGTTGTGGTCTATTTGGTTCTTGAACTTGAGGAGAATTTGTTTTATGAATGTCGCAGCACCATTATTTGGTGCATAAATATTGATAATTGTTATGTCTTGTTGGTGAATGGTTCCTTTTAACAGTATATAATGTCCTTCCTTATCCCTTTTGATTAACTTAGTCTTGAAGTCGATTTTATTCGATATGAGGATGGCCACCCCTGCTTGCTTACGAGGACCGTGTGCATGGTATATTTTTTCCCATCCTTTCACCCTCAGCCTGTGTATGTCTTTTCCAATCAGATGTGTCTCCTGGAGGCAGCATATTGTTGGATTTGTTTTTTTAATCCAAGATACCAGCCTATGTCACTTTATTGGAGAGTTTAAGCCATTAACATTCAGAGTTACTATTGATATATGGTTTGTACTTCCATCCATGTTTGATTATTTATCCTTATTTTAAAAAATTTAGTTTGTTTCTCCATGATTATCTTTCCCCTCACCCTCTGTCTTTACCGAGGCACTTCCTACTGATGGTTTTGGTTATTGTTTTTCATTTCTTCCTCATGTAGTGTTTTGCTCAAAATGCTTTGCCATGCTGGTTTTCTGGCTGCAAATTCTTTTAACTTTTGTTTATCATGAAAGATTTTTATTTTGTTGTCATACCTGAAGCTTAATTTTGCTGGATACAGAATTCTTGGTTGGCATCCATTGTCTTTCAGTGTTTGAAATACATTGTTCCATGACCTTCTTGCTTTCAGTGTCTGTGATGAAAAATCCGTTGTTAACCTTATTGGTTTACCCCTGAATGTAATCTGTCTCCTTTCTCTTGTAGCTTTTAATATTTTCTCTTTGCTCTGTATATTGGATATCTTCATAACAATGTGTCTTGGCGTTGGTCTACTGTGATTTTGTGTGCTCGGTGTCCTGTATGCATCTTCAATTTGTATATCTGTTTCCTTTTTTATTTCTGGAAAGTTTTCTGTAATTATTCCATTCAGCAGGTTACTCATTCCCTTGGTTTGAATCTCTGTACCTTCTTCTATCCCGATTACTCGTAAGTTTGGTTTTTTTATGTTATCCCATAACTCTTGGATGTTTTTCTCATGATTTTTTACCAGCCTTTCTGAGTTGGCTAGACTCTTTTCAAGATGATATATTTTGTCTTCATTATCTGACGTTCTGGCTTCTACTTGCTCCACTCTGTTAGTGATACTCTCAATTGAGTTTTTAATTTGGTTTATCGTTTCCTTCATTTCTAGAATTGTTTGATTATTTTTTATAATCTCTATCTCCTGATAAAGATGCTTAACTTCTTCTTTTATCTGTTTATGTAATTCATTCTCAATGTGTTCTTTCGCTGCTTGAATTTGCTGTCTCATATCCTCTTTAAGGTTCCATTCCATCTGTCTAAGGTGTTCCTTGAGTTCTTTATATGACCATTTTTCTGATGACTCTAGGTCCTCCTGAATATTTAGGCTGTCCCGCATTGTTGGTACTCCTTTTCTTCCTTGCTTTTTAAAGCTGCTCATGTTACTTCTTGTTCTGTTTGACTGATGAGTTACTGTTTACTCCTATTAGATGCTTGGGAGGAAATGTATTAGAAGGGAAGGGAAGAAGTCACTAAAGAGAATGAGAATAAGCAGGTAGAATTCAAGGAAGGGGGGATAAGATAATTGAAAAGAAATGAAAAGACAAAAGAAGAAAAAAAATAGGAAATAAAAAAGAAAAAAATTTAAAAAAATAATAAAAAAACTTAAAATTAAAATTAGAAGAAAAAAAATTTTTTAAAAATTTTAAAAAAAAATTTTAAACAACAACAAGAAAGAAAAATGAAAATGAAAGAAAAACCCAAATCAAAAAAAAAAAGAGAAAAAAAAAAAAAACTAATAAATGCAGTCTTAGAGTTTGATTAACTTCTCTTCCAGTAGGTGGCGCTGTGCCCACCAGGCCAGGTTTCTCCTGTCAATACGCGGGAACCAATCACTGTGCAGCAGCTCCTCCCAGACTGGGCGAGTCTCCAATCCTGAGTGCCTAGGGCCTCCTCTTGTGTCTAGTCACTTCCCACTTTTCCTCTAGCCAGGCCTCTCTCACGGGTGCCGCTCACCACAATACTGGCTACACGCCAGGTCTGCTGCTCCCGGGAGCCCTGTTTTCATGAACGACAGGGCACACTCTTCCAGTTTGCCATTCCCTCAGACCCTAAGTTTGTAGAGCTTGGGGCTGAGAATCCTCAGCGAATTTTACTTGCCCTCTGGTAGCCACGCCCGGTAGCTGGTGCAAGAGACCTCAGTTGTCAGCACTGGTGGGAGCGGTAGTTCCGCGCCTCGGGTCCCGCAGCACCTCTGATTCCCTGGGTCTGGCTATCGTGCTCACGGGAGAGCTGGGAGGGGCCCTTACGGGAGAGCTGGGAGGGGCCCTTAAGGTTTCCCTGATGTGTGGAGAGGGATGGCTAGGGAATTACACACCTGTAGCCGCAGGTTTCAATGAAGTTATCTCCTCCACCGCAGTCTGATGATGTCAGTTCTCTGCCATGGTGGTATCTCTTGCAAATGGCGACAGTTCGTTTCCCTTTGCCGGGTGACCAATGCAATGGGTGGGTCCTTACTGTCTCTCCCAAGCCCCGTTTCAAACCTGTGGCCACTACCTATGAAGGCTCGGTAGGCATTTACCTCCGTAGAATGAGAAGGGCTGACCAGTTGTTTCAGCCGGATGGATTAGTGCTGAGTCACAGCTGTTTGTCTGCGGGAAGCAGGCGAACGGGAGCTTGAATTCAGCCGATCCGGGCTCAGTGTGTGTTCTGAGAGGCCCAGACTATTCGCCCCAGATCCACGTCAGCTCAGCATTGCCTAGTGATCCTGAGCAAAGAGATTTAGGTTGTTTACGACTCCCTATGCCTGCACAGCTGAAGAGGTCAGAGACTTGATCTCTCTGCGCCCGCTGCCATGTTGGGAATCCTCTTTATTTTATTTTTATGTGGTGCTGAGGTTCGAACCCAGTGTCCCGCAAGTGCCAGGCGAGCCCACTACCACTTGAGCCACATCCCCAGCCCTTTAATAATAATTTTTTAATGATATTAACTTGTTGTACCACTCAGGCATTTGGAATTATTTTTACATTTTCAACAAGGCTTCCTGGGTGGTTGCTATGATCTGAATGTTTATGTCTCCCCCTCCCCCACCATCGAAATTCATGTGTCGAATTCTAATCACCAAGATGGTGATATTAGAAGGTGGTGATATTTGAAGGTCTTTGGGAGGTAAACAGGTCATGAAGCTCAGCTTTCATGAATGGAATTATTCCCGAAATGTAAGAGGCCTCAGAGAGCTGCCTTGCACATTCTCCCCCTGGGAGGACACCATGAGAAGGCATCATCTAGGAAGCGGCAACAGGCCCTCACCAGACACTGAATCTGCGAGTGTCTTGGTCTCTTGATCTTGGACTTTCCAGTCTCCATAACTGTGAGTCATAAATTTCTGTTGTTTAAAAGCTACCCATTCCCCATAAATATATTCAATTATTATTTGTCAATTTTAAAACAAGTTAACTACCCAGTTTAGTGTATTTCATTATAGCACCCAAGTGATCTGAAACATGGTACATAGTTGAGTCTTTAAATATATTATAATTATTCTGTTCTCTTCAAAAGAAAGAGCAAGCCATGCCTATAATCCCAGCTGTTAAGGAGGCTGAGGCAGGGAGATCCTAAGTTGGAGGTCAGCTTGAGCAACTTAGGGAAACCAGGTCTCAAAATAAAATTTTAAAGGACTGGGGATATAGTTTGATAGCAGAGTTCTTGCCTAGTATGTGATGCAAGGTCCTGGGTTCTATCGCTATTAAAAAAAAAAGAAGAAGAAGAAGAAGAAAGGAAGGAAGGAAGAAAGGGAGGGAGGGAGGGAGGAGGGGAAACTACTAGAAACACATTTAAATCTGCAAAAATAGGTTGCATATAGTAGGCTTATAAGTAAGTTTTTAAAACTTTATAAGATAGATTTGGGTCTATTTTTTTTCTACTGTATTTAATCTTTGCCTTTGCTTGGGTTTGTCTCCTTCAGGAACAGCTTTATCCCTGTATTGGCTCATATTTCCTCTTCTCCATTCAGCTGCTTTCCTACTGTTTCTATCTCTGCCTCTCCCCCTACATCCTAGAAGAACTTACAATCTGTGAAATTCACATTCAAGTTCTGTTACCCACAACATTTCTCTTTAATGGCTCCTAAGTAGGTTTTATTCACCTTGAATTTTAAATTGTCTTTTGTCTCTTCCTTCTGTCTTCCATCTTTGTTTTCATGTTTTAAAAAAAATTGTTGTTGTTAACCTTTTATATCATAACACACCTTTTCATAACACACAATTTTTTAAAAATCATTCTTTTAACACTTTGTTAAATAAATGAGCCAAACTCAGTATCTAGCATTTAGTAGACTTCAATAAATACCTGTTGGATTAATTATTTATAAACAAATGAATAAACCTTAAACTCTAGGCAATGTTCCATAGTAACAGGAAAAGATAATATGCTAACAAAATCGGCAGTCCATCCAAGGAAATATGAAATGCCATTTCTTCCTATGTTCTACATTTTATTCAAAATCAGTTTGAAATAAGAATATTATCCAACATTTAACTTAAATCCATATAGAAAAGAAAATTAATGATTATTAATACTATATCCAGCTTGTATAATAGGGCACTTCTTTAAAAAAAAAAATGGCCTTGCAGAATAAACTTCTTTCTGAGACTGCAATCTCCTTCTGGCCATTTCCTTGCACTCTTCAAAGTTCCTTCTTTTATTGTTCCCTTGAGAAAAAGATCTGAATTTCAAACATTAATAAGGAAACAGGAAAAACAAAACCTCTTCTGGTAATACTAACCAGGCAGGAGTGACCGGAGTAGACTTCCCTCATGAAAGCTTCTTGCCTAGAGGTGGGATCGGGTCAGAGTGTCTGTACAATAACCACCCCTACAAACTCCATATGAGTACCAGATGGTTGGAACTGTTCCATTAGGAAACTGATGTTTTCATTGTTTGGAACTTGGTTTTATAGCTTTCTCCATATAGTGATTTGATTGCAGCATTTAGAAACTTTGAGAGCTTTCCCATAAATTATTCCACCCCCTGAATGTGGAATGAGGGTAGGCTTATTAGCCTGTTTTTCCATTAGCATGTCATTCCCACTTTCTTACTCAGATATGGATAATTTCAGCAGGATTCAGAAAAAGAAAATGTAGGTTCTGTGCTTTGGCTGTTTCTTCAAGGAACTTGCTACTGAATAAAACTTCTCTCACTTTGTTGGTTGAATATGTACATATAAATTTTCATGAAAAATAAAATAATAATAATAATCACCAATAAAGTTATTAAGATGTACTTATATGGGTCTTATACTACTTTCATAGTTCTAAACCATTCTAATAATTTTCTACCTATTAACTCATCTAAACATCACATTAACTCTGTGAGGTCAATGCTATTATTATTTCCATTTTATAGCTGATGAAACTAAGTTATGGTGAAGTCAAATTGCTTGCCTGAGACCAAATAGGTAGCAAGTGGTAGAACAGGATATTAACCCAGAATCTGTTCTTAACCACCTCACCATACAAATCCTTTAATTCCAACTGATCTGATAGCTTCTTACAAGAGGATATTAGTAAAACCAGATTCTCTGTTCCCTACCCAGTTGTCATTAATATGAACAGTTTTGTTATTGTCTATTTCAAGCCTTAGAGAATATCCCAGGTGACATAATCACCTATCAGTATGATAAATCTTTACTGAACCTTGGAGAGATGCAGTATTCTGTCTAAGAAATAAAGGTTTTAGTCGGGTATAGTGGCACACAATTGTAATCCCAGCTACTTGGAGGCTGAGGTTGGAGGATCACAATTTCAAAGTCACCTAGGCAACTTAGCTAGACCCTGTCTCAGAATAAAAAATAAAAAGGGCTAGGGATATAGTTCAATGGTAAAATGTCCCTGGTTTTAGTCCTCAATATGAAAGACAGAAAGGAAGGGGAAAGAAGGAAGGAAGAAGAAAGAGAGAAAAGCCTTCTCTCCTAAAATCTTTATAAACTACTCTTGCTATAGATGCTCTAATGTTCGTATCCCCCATTATCTTAAGTGGATCATGAAAAAAATTTAAAGTATTTATATTGGCAATAAAGTATAGTATGAAGTTACAGAAAATGGAAATGGGCTGTAAACTCAAAACTCCAATTGCAACATGGTAAACACTGGGTTGTAACTTGTGATCAGTTGGCCCTAGTGGGAAGGCACATGCCTGCCCTCAAGTGAAAGGACACAGGGATAACATGACCACAAGCATTTGGAGTATGACACTGCAAGAGGAAGTTTCAGGGAAATCAGTACTTTAGAGGGTTTAGAGAATTTCCTTACTTAAAAGCACATATTTGAGTCATCCTAAAATTAGTTCAGATGTGTCAACTCCATAGCCTAATGGATGGGCAGTCAACATCTGTTATTTCGTCACTGATTATCCGTGATCCCTTCTGCTAATAACACTCCAGTTTCTTTTCTACTGTTTTGTGTGATCTTAGCCATTTGCTCTGAATGTGAGCTTAAGATGTGATCCTGGCTATTCAGAGTGTTCAATACTATAGTCACATTAATTTGGGCTGAGGATATAGCTCAGTAGAGAGTTTGTCTGGCATGCTTGAGGCCCTGGGTTTCATTCCCAGCACTATAATAATAATTTTTTAAAAGGCGATCACATTAATTCTAAGATGCACCATGGATCCAGTCAGAGGTAATAATCCATAGCAAGGATCTTAAATACTTTCATTTGAGCTACTTTTAAGAAAAGGGTATGCTCTCTATTTCTGCTAGAATTGGAGCTGTGAATCTGAATGCTTAAGCTGTTAGAGACCACCATAAGTGAAAATTTGATAAAGGGTTAAGTCAACACTCAGAAAAGTACCACTGGAAGACAAATCCTCATGACATATTTTGACTCCTAAATCAAGGTACATCTACAGTCTGTCCCCTGGACATTTATATTATATAAACCAATAAATCCCAATATTTATTTAAGCTTTTACCTTTCTATTGCAGGAGTTCTGACAGGAGAGAATTCAGGATCCTGGCCTGTTTGAAGTGTTTGCCTTCTGTGCCGGTGTGAGAGGAAACAATGGAGCACTTGAAGGCTCTGGGAAGAACAAGAAATATGGGATTGAGGATATCCCTAAATAGAGCTAATCTTTCAAAGCATCAAAAAAGTGGGACCAAGTTGTCCCTTTTAGATAAGCAAAGAAAAAAGCCAGACTTGGTGGTACTTGCCTTATAATCAGTCCCAGCTACTCTGGAGGCTAAGACAGGAGGATCACAAGTTCAAGGCCAGCTTGGGCAACTTAGCAAGACCCTGTTTCAAAATTTAAAAAAAGAAATGGGGATGTGTATTGGGATAAAGCTCAGTGGTTGAGAGCCCCTGATACTGGGTTCATTCTCCAATGTTGCCAAAATCAAAAACAAAACTATAAAGGCAAAGAAAATATTCTGCACTTTCACAGAGAATCCTTGAGGATTAAAAGAAAACGAAATTATTTCAACAGATGATTCCAAAAATTAAAAAAACAATGAAGTTTATGGTGGTAACTAAGAGGTCCCATTGCATTATTGTGCCAGATTCAGAGTCTTACCTTGTGGTCTGTGAGCCACAGATGGTTTTGTGCCCTTAGGAAGGCATTCCCGACCTGCATTTTTATATTTCTGAAGAAATTTGTTCCCTATATAGAGATGAACTTGGTGTGGCATGCTCTTAATGGTGGTACACCAGAAATCCTTTCTTCTCTTCTTCACTAATAGTAGAATCTTATTAGGGCAGGCATATGGATGTTCAGTTAGAGTCTCCATTTTCGAGCCTACTTTGCAGCCACATATGGTCATGTGATCAGTTCTTACCAATAGAAATGGAAGAAGTGATTCTGCAATCTGTATTTGGGGTAAAAATGGGAGTTCATAACCCACTTGAATCTAACGTATGAAATATGATATGTCAAGAGCTTCATAATGTTTTGAACAACCAATAAAAAAATAAAAAATGAATTAAAAAAAAGAAGAAAAAAAAAGAAATGGAAGAAGTGTGTGGAAGAACATGAGTGGAAGAGATGTAGGAAACTTCTATATCATTTGCTTACAAGAAAATTCTTGTTCTTCAACTCTGTGTTTTCTCCTTCTAGCTTGATTTAATTTTGATCAATTAGAGAAACGTACTAGGGAATGAACAAGTAAGAAGGTGAAACAATGTCCCTAAGTGACTAATTGAAGACAGGAGAGCAACCCCACAAACCAGATCCACTTGCCACTAGACTTACTTGACAGAGAAATAGCTATATTACTTAAGCCCCTATATTTTGGGGCATTTTTTTACAGCAACTCAACACTTATTCTAATACCCTTATTTTATGAATCTTTCCCCATCATCATTCCCACTTTTTCATAACCGTTCATTTTTACTCCATAACGTTCCTTTAATCATGCTCCATCTCACAGGGTCTTTCATTATTCAAGTCATATAAACTACCATAGATACCACCTTATTGCTTTCTCCTCTGAAATCCAATCTGAAACTTTTATCAAACAATATTAGAAAACATCTGGGCTCAATGACCTTTCCATATTTAGGAGGAAGCTCTTCAACTGTTAGAATTTAATTTTGATTCATTCCTAATAGCCTTGCCTGCTTGGAGTTCAGGAGGGGGTATGTCTCTGTCATTCTTAATCCTCAGGGAGTCTTTACCTGCTCTCCTAATTTTTCTCACTGAATATTGCAAAACAAAATACTATATTCATTACTGTAATTGTAGGGGCATCAAATAGGAGGCAGAAAGGAGGTTGAGAAATTTTTTTCCTATAAAATGCATGACACTTTTCTATTTTCTCAACATTAGAAATGTGCATGGTTTAAGAAAAAAAATTATTTCCCCCAAAGTCAGAGGGTAGAATTATCAGAGCCACTCTGGGGTCTTGGTGCTCTCTGCTGCATTGAGTGATCTCATAGAGACTGGAGCTACATCTCTAAGAACAACAGGTTGGCAGATAGTCACTTTTAGGCACACCTGTAATGTGACTCACTACCTAAATCTGTTCTCCCTTAGTTTTCCTGCTTCTATTACCAACTGAATTCATCCACTTTGACCATAAGTCTTTTCTTTAAATGACATGTTTTTTTCTTTATTATTCAGATTCTATTGTGATCCTTGAAGAATCTCAAGACTCATCTCTATACACCCCTTTTTCTTCCTATTCTTCCTGCCACTCTGTTTCTGACCATATTTCCTGACCACATTCTTGAGAATAAGAATCTGATTGGCCACACTTATCCCTAGTTGGACAAAACTTTTTTGCTCCAGGAGGGACTATGTTTGAGTCCAATGCCTCCTCCCTTCTCTAACAACTTTGACATAGTGAGGTGGAAAGGAGGCTCCTACACTATGAAACACAGCTGCCAGGATTAGTCCCTCTATCAGCAAAGTATAGAATGGAACAGGAGAGTTTTTCTTAGATGTGATTATGGGAAAGGTAAGCATTATGATTAAACCTTATATAGTAGATTCCCTCCCCCATGGTTTTGCTTTCCATAATTTCAGTTATGCAAGGTCATATTAAAATTTTAAATACAAAATTCCAGACATAGTTTTAAATAACTTATGTTATATTGCTATAATTGCTTTATTATTAGTTATTTTTGTTGATCTCTTACTGTACCAAATTTATAAATTAAATTTTATCTACATAATATGTATGTAGAGGAAACATGGGCAGTTCATATGAATAGATGGTATAATTTATCAGAAAGATATAGTAATCAACATTGAAGCATCAGACAATACTGTATTAAACTAAAGAAAAATTATTAGAAATATAAGGAGATTATTATATAGTAATACAAAATACCAAATCAAAGTTATAAATGAAAATATTCTAAGGGAAACATTAGAGAATAGATTCCAATATAAGTTTTCAAAATAAATATGTAAAATTAATACTAGGAGTTCAAAAATGATTTGTAATTTTATTCATGTGTCACCCCAAAATGAGGCCAAAGAAGAAAAATCACATCTTAAGGCAGAAAGGTCCCAGTTTTAGGTCTTGGGTATATGAGAGTGAACAAAATATAGATCTCCACAAAAGAAGCTTAATCCCAATGGGAGGACATGGAAAAAATCAACCAATAAACAAATAATGTCAGGTAGCAACCAGGGCTGTGAATAAAACTAAAGAAAAAGGAGAATGCAGAGTTGTAGAGGGAGGGCTTACTTTAGAATGGTTGAGAAAGGCCTTTTCACAGATGGTACTTGAACAAGGACCTGAGGGGAGCAGATAAGGAGTTGAGGAAGGGCAGGGGCGATCATTCCAAGTAGAAGGGAAGTTAGTGCAGGAGCCCTGAGATGGCAGTTTGCTTCCCTTATTCAGTGGAGAGCAAGGAGGTGGAGGTTGACGGAGCTGAATGAGGAATGAGGGAAGAGGCTGAGAGAAAGTCAGAAGGTGCTGTGTGGTGGGTGGGTGGGTTTGTGGAGAGAGGATCAGGGGGGGTTTGAAGCCTGTGGGAAAGACTTTGGATTTTCCTCTGAATGAGGTGGAAGTCATTGGCTTTAGGCTGAAAACTGACATGGGCATTGAAGGAATAGTCTGCCTGTCATGTTGAGAAGTCACTGCAAAGGCAAGGAGACCATGCAGGAGGCTACCACCATTGACCTGCCAAGAGAGAAATAGCACTTACAAGAGCAGTGAGAAATGGTTGTAATCTGGCTCTATTTCAAATACAAAGCTAACAGGATTTGCTGAGGGACTGACTGTGTTGATATAAGAGAAAGGCAGAAGTGATGTCAAGATTTTGTCCTGGGAAGAAAGGAAGAAAGAAATTTATTGCAGTAGTTATGTATAAAACAAATACCTATGTCCATGTATCAACATATTAGAAAAATGTATTATTGACTAAAAAAAAAACAAAAACTGACATTCCCAAACCATTGGGAAACAATTGATTTAATTTCATCACAATTTTAAATGCCTATACATAAAAAAATAGCAAAATATTTAGAATGATAAAATATTTCTGTAAAATGAATAATATTTTTTGAAATGTTTTCATGGGGCTTTCTTTGAGTATTTGCTAACTCAGGTGAGGACTGTTAACCTCAGGCCTGCAAGAGAAGGAAAGGAACTGATGTTCCGTTTCTGACTGTCAAAGGCCTTTGCCCAGAGAGAAAAGGACTTCTTAAAATTCTCTGAGCTCTCACTTACACAATCACTAACTTAATCTTAGAGTTTCCTGGCAAGTATTAAGTAAGGAGACAGAGCTCAATAAGGATCCCCTGCACCACAGGGAGGAATGAAAGCTCAGGCTTTTTTTCTCCTCATGGAGTTCTGGAGAAAAAGGATAAGATGAAACCAGATTCCAGTGTCCTCACTTTCCTTGTCCTAAGGCCTAAAGGGCAGTAAAAGCATCTAGAAAAGGCGCCAGGGAAATCAAGGACCTTGCTGCTCCTGAACTCCTCCCTTGGGCCTGGGGAAGCCCTGTCTGTACTTGCTCACAGTGAGGTCCAGCACCACAAGGAAGTCCGAGTGCAGCACTGTAGAGGGAAGTGGCTGGACAGATGACTTCCCACACTTGATGGCTCCCCATCAGGGGAGCCAGACATCTCATGTTCCTTCTGATGGGTGACACAGGCAATGAATAGACTGGCAGTCAATGCCCGCTGTTTAAACAGGACTTCCCACCTGGCTTCGTTTTAGGTGGTACGGGGTACATGGGTGATTTCAAGGTCTGTGTAGCTTGTAGAGTCCCCTCCAGAAAACAGGCAATCCTTTATCAATCTCTTTTTTTGGGGGGGGGAATGGGGATTGAACCGAGGGGTGCTTTTCTGCTGAGGTACATCCCCAATCCCTTTTAATTAATTTATTTATTTTTTATTTTGAGACAGAGTCTCACTAAGTTGCTCTGGGCCTAGCTAAATTGCTGAGGGTGGCTCAAACTTGTTATTCTCCTGCTTTAGCCTCCCAAATTGGGAAGCCCATCCTCAGACAAAATCTACAGTTGTGTCCTGAGCTACCATACCCAGCTTATCAATATCTTTCAAAACTCATGTTTTCATTTTGCTGTGTTTTTATAGATATTTTAGTGAGGCATCGTGTGAGTCTGCTTCAGGGAGTAGTAGCAGCCTTGTTATTGGCACATCAAGAGACTAGGATGGCTGTAGCCACGTGCAATAATCATCATCCCTTTATCTTTGAGATGAACAGCTGATCCTGGCAAATGTATATAAAGTGCTGTATATACCCAAATTGAGGCTTCCTTCTAACCCTATGACTACCTCTAAGTCCTTCAGGTATAGAAATTTTGTTATCATCAGGGCCCAGCCAAATACCAATTATGTGCTCTACATCCTTAAAAGAGCCACTTGAACTCTGAAGTTCTTTTCTGCGACAGGAAGTCACAGGCTGCCATCTTTCTACTGGTGATTTTTTTTTCCTCTCTTTTTGGTACCAGGGATTGAACCCAGGAACACTTAACTACTGAACTACATCCCCCACCCTTTTTATTTTTTATTTTGAGACAGGGTCTCACTAAATTTCTTAGGGCCTCACTAAGTTACTGAGACTGGCTTTGAACTTGCAATCCTCCTGCCTCAGCCTCCTGGGTAGCTGGGATTTCAGGTATGCACCACCATGCCCAGCTACTATTGGTGGTTCTTGATTGTACCTTTTCCTTCAGCTACTTTGAAATTCTGTCTTCCTTTCTAACAGAAAGTAGGAACCTCACTAGAAATAAGGTAATAGAAATAAGTTCAGTATAAATAATTCACTTTTGAATGATAAGGGTAGTTAATGAAATCCATCATTTAATTCTGCCAGTACTTTCTTTTTTTTTTATTGTTGGTTGTTCAAAACATTACATAGTTCTTGATATATCATATTTCACACTTTGATTCAAGTGGGTTATGAACTCCCATTTTTACCCCATATACAGATTGCTGTATCACATCAGTTACACTTCCATTGATTTACATATTGCCATACTAGAGTCTGTTGTATTCTGCTGCCTTTCCTATCCTCTACTATCCCCCCTCCCCTCCCCTCCCCTCCCCTCTTCTCTCTCTACCCCCTCTACTATAATTCATTTCTCCCCCTTGTATTATTTTTCCCTTTCCCCTCACTTCCTCTTGTATGTAATTTTGTATAACCCTGAGGGTCTCCTTCCATTTCCATGCAATTTCCCTTCTCTCTCCCTTTCCCTCCCACCTCTCATCCCTGTTTAATGTTAGTCATCTTCTCATGCTCTTCGTCCCTACTCTGTTCTTAGTTACTCTCCTTATATCAAAGAAGACATTTGCCATTTGTTTTTTAGGGATTGGATAGCTTCACTTAGCATAATCTGCTCTAATGCCATCCATTTCCCTCCAAATTCTATGATTTTGTCATTTTTTAATGCAGAGTAATACTCCATTGTGTATAAATGCCACATTATGATTTCTCTGTTATTGTGCAAAGGGTATCTTAAAAGCAAATGTTAGGACATAAGACTGACCAAATGATCAAAGAATTTAGACACAAGTTTTGTCTAATTAAAACAATGCCTTAGCATTAACTGGGTCACCGTCTATTTCTTCTCTCTTTTCCCCTGTTACATGTCATCTCATCAGGCAAAACTGCATGTTATAAGCAAAATGGATCTCTGATGCTGCTCACTGCCTCTATTCACTCCCCTTCTCTTAGGTCTCATTAGTGTTACCTTTGTTTTGCTCATTAGGCAACTTCTCTTTCCTGTCCCCTAGCTCCCTCTGACACGTGCATTCTTGTTTCTGCTGATGTGACTTCACGTTGTGCTCATAGCCCATCCTCAGACAATACCTACAAAATGCCAAACATGAGACAACTGCTTTTCAACACTGGTATTACTGTTCAGTTCATTCTTGCTAAAAATGCAGATTCTCAAGCCTCACAGTAGTCCTGACAGATCAGAAACTGTGGTCAGATTCTGGGAGTCCACATTTTACAAGCTTTCCAGATGGGTTATGATGCATATTAGCCTTTAAGAACCACTGACCTGGAAAGAACATTAATAAAATAAAATGAAATGAAAACACAGATAAGGCCCTTAATTCCCTCACCTCAGCTCTTGGTTCTTTGGATCCTTCCTTTTTCCTTCCCTTTACTTGTTCCTTCCTTGGAACTTCATGGAACACACTGGCCTCACTCAGATTTCTCATCTCCTCCCCCTTCCCCTACTCCTCTTCCTCTTCTCAGCCTTGGCTTGGAATTTAAGAGCATAAGGGCAGTAGGTTGAATATTACCAGTATTTAATATTCTGATATTTTTATTTGTAAAAAAGAAAGAAAGAAAGAAAGAAAAGAAAAGAAAAGAAAGGAAACTGACTTGTGCAAGAGCTGCTGGATGGAACTCTCCCTTGGGCTTTGGACACGTAGACTACAGTATACAGAATGGTAAAGAGCCAGGAAACCCGAAAGTAAGAACAGCTGGGATCCATAAAGTCCCCTCCCCTCTGATTTGGGGAGAAACATTGAAACAGCTGACCTATTGCTCCAGCATTTATTTTCCATCATCTGGAATGTGTGATAAATGGATTTTTAAAAGCTGACATTGTCCTGCTGCCTTTCTCCTTCACCACCATTTCACTAACTCATTATATTTCAAGGAAGTTTCTAGCCTACAGACCTCATGTAAAAAGGTCTTCATTATTCCATGTAATACCTGCATTCTGGAAGTAGAACACAAATTTCTTCCAAACTTGTTGACTGCAGAAGTGGATAATATAGGCAAAGACCATGGCTGTCATCTTATTAGAAACAAAAAGTTAAAAGAAAATTGTTTAGAAATTTACTGTTTTTATTACAATCTATGTTACTGAGAAGTTGCACATTGATTAAATTACTATAAATAAAAGTGCATTTAAACTGTATTCCCAGAGTCTGTAATTTAAAGAAACTCCATGGTAATTTTTTAGCCAACTTAGGAATTCTTTTGATGGGCTGCTATTCATTCCATTCTGTCTTATTTTGTATATTAAGGTTGATCCAAAAAAATATCAATTTTCCTTAAAGTAGAGGCATTTCCCTCTCTGGTGTTTTGCTTTAGAGGTTGGGAGAAGCACAATTACTGTAAGCATATTTACCTTGCTTAACAGAAAATGCTAATGATACATAAACTAACTGATGAGTATCACAGCTTATAAAAAAACATTATGTGTAAAGTGGGCTGAAAAATGTTAGTTTGTTCTAGAATAATCTCAGATCTCTAGGCTTTGTGACTCAGGAACTGGACACCTCTTTCATTTGAAAAGGGATCAATTTTATCATCATCAGTTGTTTCTTTTAAATAACAAAATCCATTTTTATTTGTAAATGTCTCACAAAGAGACCTATTTGGTTGGCTGAATTTAAATAATTTATGACAGATAGCTTTCCTAGAGATAGGGGGGTGATATGTAACAGCAGCACCCACTAAGAATTATCTTCCAAATACCGCCTCTAAGTCTGGACTTCACAGGAAGATCTGGCAAACACACAGTACTGAGACTGTCAGCTCTGAAATAATCCCAGCCCGCTGTCAGTCAGAGGTTCCACAGTAGAATCAATGCACATTTCTTTCTTATGTGGCAATTCCCATTTTATTCTTATTCTTCTCACTCACTTTTATAATGACTTTATTAATTTCCACCTATACCTTCCTCAGCTGTACAAAACTAAAACAGGAAATAGAGTCAAGGGGCTGAGCCTGGTAGGGGAACCAGGAGGGACAGGGAAAGAAAGCACCAACTCCCGAATAGCTTCAAGATGCCCATCCCAAACCTGATAAACATCTCTTTCATATTAAATATTGGCTGGAAGTACTTTTACATAAGGAAAATGAAGACCTTTCCATGGTTTTGAAAGGTGAGCACAAGATCAAAGCAGCCAGGATCAAAATTCCTTGATTGGAATTCTACCAACACAGATGGAAAACCCATTTCTTAAAAAAATCAAATATATTCACAAATAAAAGTAAGCCACTAGGTTTTAGGAGTTCTGGCCTGTGTTATGTGGAACATCGGGAACCAATTAAATTGCTCTCCCCTTCTTGTTTATGCTAAATAATACAGTCTTTCCTCCTCTGATTACACCAGCTTCCCATCACCATGGCATGAGTCTGGTCTTTTACTCCCTATTAAAACCCTCTCTCCATAGCACAAGAGTTGGGGGGAAAAAATGCAAACCTACATTGTTTCATGCTAAGTAAAAATGGCTAAATATTCATTTTATATCTTACAATACTTTCTTTTGCCCCCAAAAGACCACTGGCACTTAGCTGATAGCTGGGTGCCTTTGTATAGTGAGCCACAATCTCCAACCATTGACAATGATTCTGTTTTCCATTGGCTTAAACTTTTCACCTCCCTCCTGAGCTTATAATGGAACATATTCTTCATGCTCTGCTTTTAGTTTTCCTTTTTTAGGCTTGTGCCCATGGTTCAGTTCTTATTGTGAAATATGAACTATAAAATGACATCAATCCTTCCACTTGCTGTCTGAGAACACACCACTCAGCGTGTCTGCATGCCGTCTGCCCACTGGGACCACAGCCCCAGCAAAGGGTACTGTGTCTCATGTCTGCACATCAACGAATCCACATATCTGTCCCTGGGGTATATTCCTAGGACAGCGTGGATATTACACATTGGAAAGATCTACCGGGTAAGTTCATAAAACCACAAGTCACGTTGTTCTTGACTTGTACAATACACATAGTCATCCTTTACATGTGTCATAGAAAACAAAGGAGAAAGAGAAGCAGTTTGAGCTTTTACATCTGCTCAGAGTGATAAAAGCAACACTTGAGCCTCAGAGCTTTACCTAAGGACACAAACCTCTCCCCAGGTCAGACTTCTGGAAGTCTTAGTTCCTGAGAATCCCAATCAATGAGCTCCAAGTTCAATTATTGTTTTGTGCATGTTCAGATCATTATGCCAATAAATAACAGATGAAATATTATCCCAAAGTTGAAAAATAGCTTTCATTTTATATCCACAATAACCCAAAAGCTTAGCTCCACCATTCTAAGAACTCCTCATCAAGAATCCTCAATCAATGCTTTCCCTTCCACTCAAGATCTTCCAAGTACCTGCATTTTTTTTTTCTAATACAACACTTGGATTAGATTATGTACCCACAGAGAGAGTTCACTGGTCATCTGCTCTGCTATCTTCACAGCAAGTCTACTTCTTATGCATTTCTAGGAAACAGAAAGGAATAGCTGTCTTCTTAGAAACAGCAGAGTCACCTGGAATCACTGGATGTGCCCAGGTAGCGGAGCAGAGGTCATACACATCTGAGTGATGACAAAGTGTCATGGGGAGACAGTCAGACCAGGAAAAAGGAAGCCTGAATTTGACCAAATCTTTTTATCAAAGATGGTTCCTAACCTCTAAGCCTCAATCTTCTAAACTATTAAAGGAATAGCAAAAAAAAAAAAAAAAAAAAAAGTAACATTCACAGAGTGTCTACAGTGTTCCATGCCCTTCAGAGAGCAGTTTCATGTTCATTCGCACAAAACACTTACCAAGGAAGATCTTCTCTCTTCAGGTTATATATACTTCCACTCCTGAAAATACACATAAGAAAGTATTACTGGCATGTAGTTAGTGCTTGGTAAATGTTCTTTTTTCTTCAAGGAAGATCTTCTCTCTTCAGGTTATATATACTTCCACTCCTGAAAATACACATAAGAAAGTATTACTGGCATGTAGTTAGTGCTTGGTAAATGTTCTTTTTTCTTCCAAAGTCCCTTCTAGCTTCACAGATCCTATTATGAATTCCAAGCTTCCAATCTGTTTATTTTTTAAACCACATAGACCCTGTGCAGAGCCTGGCTCTCCCTGCTGAATTCTCTACTTTAAATTCCCACTGAGCTCCTTTTACAGCATCTTCAGTTGTTTCAGGCTCTATTCTCTATGACTCCAGTGTTCCTACATTCCTATCTTTGACTTGCGTAAGGCTATATCCTACTCTCTAATACATTTTCCAAGTTGTAACCTGTGTCTTGTATGCTAAGAGCTCTTGAAATTTCAGCTTTTTTAAATACTTTTTTTCAGTTGTAGATGGACACAATACCTTTATTTTATTTGTTTATTTTTATATGGTGCCAGGGATTGAACCCAGTGCCTCCTGCATGCTAGGCAAGTGCTCTACCACTGAGCCACAACCCTGGCTAGAAATTTCAACTTTTTTCTCACTATTTTTATTTATTTATTTTATTTGTTCTAATTAGTTACATGTAACAGTAGAATGCATTTTGATACATCATACGTAAATCTCAACTTAGAGGTCTTTTCAGAAAAAAATTAAAACAAGGACAGTAACTTCTTGATCCCTCACCACCTAGTTAAACAATGATTTTCATTAAATAAATTACATAAAAATTAAAATCTACATTATGCTACAGGTATTATATGTAAGACACATGATATATTGCATATATGATATATGTCATGTATAATTATATATAACATGCATAGTATAAAAATATACAGTATGTAGTAGAGTATATTACAATATGTACTTATTATTCTATATAAAATATTACTATTTTCTATAGAATTCCATTATTTTGTGTAGGATATAGAATATTATTCATATGAAATATAGTATATCATTCTATATAGAATATAGTATAATGTGTATTTCCATTTGAATATAATTTGTATATGTATGTACAAATATACACACACTTATAAATATGTCTGTCTGGAATTCTGTGTGTGTTTCTATGGTGATGCTGTTCTCTGAAGTGGATAGCTCATGAACATTTACAAATCTAAATGGTTATGGCTAAAACTGAAATAGCACCTCAAATCAGAAACATTTTTTCAGTATACAGCCCTATAGTCTTCTATATGCAAAATATGAAAATTATTAATTTATGGTACTAAGTTATCAAACCCAGTAGCATTCTACCACTGAGATCAACACCCAGCCCTATTTATTTATTTTTGCAGTACTGAAGATTGAACCCAGGGGTGCTTTACCACTGAGCTACATCCCCAGCCCTTTTTATTTTTTATTTTGAGACAGGGTCTCACTAAGTTTCTGAGGATGGTCTCAAACTTGTGATTCTCCCTCCTTAGTTTCCTGAGTTGCTGGGATTGCAGGAAGGTATCACCACCTCCAGCCCCTTTTTAAAAATTTGAGACAGGGCTTTGCTAAGTTTCCCAGGTTTCCCTCAAACTTGTGATCCTCCTGTCTCAGCTTTCCAAGTTGCTGAGATTTCAAACCACCATGCCCATCAACAATTATCATTTTAATGTGAAAGATAATTCAATTACAGTAATTTACTGTCAAACAATACTTTGGTTAACTCCCTAGATGATAGACCGAGGTTGGAAATAGACCGAGGTTGGAGATAGACCAAGGTTGGAAAAATATGATAAGACAGAAAGATGGTTAAACAATTCTTTGTAGAAAATAAGCATCAGCAGTACTGATGAGAAAGGGAAGCCGAGGCAGGAGAGGAGGAGGAGGGAGCCAGGAAGCAGGGTGGGAGGGAGGTAGTAGTGTAGCCAGAAGACATTTTAGAAAAGGGATATTAATAACCCAACTATTGAACTTAAATTTCTTGGATTGTGTAAGAAAACCCTCTTCCTTTGCCTCACAGCTTCAGAAGAGTCTGTTATATGTGCAATAAGGGGAAAAGTCAAAAGATATCAGCCATGGGAAAGGTGATACAGTCAAATTTGGAGCAAGCAGTAACCTTGAAAATGTTTGTGAAATCAGGCTCTTAGCATGAGTCATGAGATGAGACTCCTAGATTTTGTTTAAATCTTGAAAGACAGGGTGAGTTCTGCTGTTATTTAGGTTACATTTACTCCCCAGCATTCTTGACGTGGTCAACATCATCAGGCTGGTATAAGAAAAGGTACAACTACAATTGTTGAAGTGCTTCTTTCTTTAAAAGTCCTCTTGTCTTCTCCAGTCTTCTAAATCAAGGTTTAACAAGCCATGGAGTGGAGGCCAATTCTGGCCTGCTGCCTGTTTTTATAAAGTTTTATTGGAACACAAGCACTCTTACTTGTTTAAATATTGTCTATGACTATTGTATTGCATGACAGAGTTGAACAGCTTTAATGGTCTGCAAAGCCTAAAATATTTACCACCTGGAAAGCAGTAGGGGAAAAGGAAAGTGGCAGAGAAGGGGAGCCTAAGAGAAGGGAGGAGGCATGATCAAAGCTCAATATATGAGTATATGGAAATGCTGCAGACTAACCCATTAATTTGTACAATTGATATACTACAGTAATAATCATTTTAAATTTTTAAAAATATATTTATCATCTAGCCCTTTGCAAAAGAATGGTGCAGCCCTTGCTCTAAATCAGTGGTTCTCAAACTTAGTTGTGCATTAAAATCACTTGAAGTGCTTTAAAAAAAACTAGCAGCTTCTAGATACCAACCACAGAGACATTGATCAATATGTTTGAGGGTGGTACTTAGCAATTAGTATTTTAAAAAAACCTCTGAGTTATTGCAATGTGAAGTCAGGGAGAATCATTATTCTAAGCATTCTTGAACTCACTAGTAAAGGCAAGTTGAAAAATTATGCCCTAATTGCATATATTTTATATTTTAGCTAACCAATAAAATATGTCTTTAGTGAATTTATTTGGTCAATATAGAAATCTGGGAAAAGGACTTTCTCTTTTCAATAGCCACAAAATAATAAAATGCTTCATTTTCATTTGAGACACACAAGCACAGTAAATACAGATAGCAGGACTTCCCTCTTTAGCTATAAAACATGCACATCAGAAAGGTAATAAATCTTAATTATTTAATTATAATACCTGAATGTAATAAGTAAACTTCAGTACTCAAATTCAGGCAATTTCTACTGAACATCAAAGTCCATTTATCATCAAACTTCAAAAATTTGTGTGTTAGCTAAATTTTGCTGGCTCCTAACTTTCTAAATGTCTTTCTGAGAAGAGGAATTACAAGACAATATTTCTAGACACAACCTTTGCCAGTCCTTCATGACAAGGCTTTGGTTGTATTAATCCAAGACTTCTTGGTTGTAGAAGTACTCTACATCTAACACTAGGTCAGAAGACCTACTAGATTGGTTGCAAGCAGATATCTTACCTTTCAAGAATTGATACTTCTGGTAATTTATATACAAATAAAATATTAAAATAATACAATAAAAGACTTTTAACAAAATTCTCTATCAGCCATGGTTCTTAGTTGTAAGAAATGCAAACTGACCCTGGATGACTTAAGTAGAAAAATATACATTTTTTTGTATTGGGGATTGAACCCAGAGATCACAAAACCACATCCCCAGCTCTTTTTTTTTTTTTTTAAAGGGTCTCACTAAGTTGCTGAGGCTAGCCTGGAAATTGTGATCCTCCTACTTCAGCCTCCAGAGTTGCTGCAATTACAAGCATATGCCACCATTCTTGGACAGAAAAAAAAAAAGAATTTCTTAAAGGAATATTGAATATTTAACTGAGTTGCCAGGAAGATTGAAGAATCAGCTCATATCTGCAAATGTGAGGAGAAGCCAAATAGAACAATAGTCAATATACCACATGAGATCTCCTGCAAGGATACTACTTCTGCTGCCACTAACACAAAGCTGCTGCTGCTGCTGCTGCTGCTGCTGCTGCTGCTGCTGCTGCTGCTGCTGCTGCTGCTGGTACTGTTAGCATCATTAGTGGTGAACACCAAGACACTTCTGCCACTGAAGTCCAGGGAAAATGAGTATTTCTGCCTTTGTCACTGTTACTTACCAGGAAGGCTTTTCTTCTGTTCCTACTTTCCTGGTTGGTAGCTTATACTTCAAACACTGGGTGCATTGCTTCTGATTGGCTGAGCCTACATTGTGTCCAGCACTTGGCTGCAAGGGAGTCTGGGAGAGAAGGGACCTAGAAATTTAGCTTTGATAGCAGAAATCATGCTTAATCCTCTACCAAGACTCAGATATGAAGCCATTTCTAAAATATAGGTCAAAGAGTCACTTTGGACAATCAAAAAATTACAATAAATCATTCTTTAATGATTATATAAAAGAAAAAATGATTATATAAAGGGGAAAAAAGGAAGAGGGGGAAAAAATTAATATAGTTACTGCCCTGACCAGTTTAAAAAAATTCTACAATTCAGACTTGTTTTAAGAAAAGTCCAAAAGTGTAAAACATTACACTGATAATATGAATTAGTTTAATATTTTTTATTTCAATATTAAAACACTAGTTAGTTCTTTCCTCCTGTAATCTACATTTTTTATATCAACTCGCAAATAACTATATTAACTAACGTGCTTGAGTTATAACTGTCCAAATTCTGCCTGATGACAGAAAGTCTCTTCAACGGAAATTTCTCTCCCAAACCAAAGGCAGCAGAATAAAATAGTCTGACACAAGAATATTTCCAAAATGCTAGGTTCTTCTGTTTGGAATAGCACTGTGAGGTGTTTTTTGGTTTTGTTTGTTTTGTTTTTTCCCAGCGTGTCTCACAAACTTTATTATGTATAAGAATCATCAGGGGTTCTTTATTTATGTAATGTAGATTCTGATCCAGCAGGTGAAGCCCAAGAATCTACATCATTAATAGACTACCAGATTGTTGGTGCCCAGGTTGCTGGTCAGCAGAGCTAGTCGCATCTCAAGTTACAAGATTTGTAGAAATTTGTTGCCATTTTATTTTACTTTAGTAAATGGTGGTGCTTAGATTTCACAGATGCCAATACTCCCCCTGTGCTGCAGGTGAGGGATGGAAAAATTGGTGGCTAACAGTGTTAACTTTTGCCTGTATAAGAACAGGATAAATAGTGTTAGCTTCATTTCTGCTTCAGTACACTTTTCTAAATCTTTTACGTTTGTGATGCCCTTCAGTTGGTATATTGCCAAATTATTATTTTGATTATAGAAATCAAAACAATTTTTAACTTGTTCTTTTATTTATTTATTGTTCTTTGAAGAGCACTGTGAGTTTTTAATGTATGGTCTTTGTAGGACTTGGATAATTCCAGTTTTTTGGTCTTTTCTGATCCAACACCCTACCCACCCACTGTCCAATGAATAATTCTGAAAATACACATAAACACACAAAGAATAATACACACACACACACACGGAGTAGGAATAATAGGTGATTGGCAGTAACAATGCCACCTAAATTTCTAACTTTGGAAAAACAGTATCTCCTCAAGTACACAAAATCTGCAAAGACCCAACTCAATCACAATGAAGTCAGCCTTTTTATAGTGATAAGAGAGGACATTAGTTCCTAGAAAGCACATGGTCACTCTCTCCAACCTAGAACTAGGTATTTGTAGTGGTTTTCTCATAATGGAGGGATGCTTGCTACCACCCCCTGCCCCATACACACACCTGTACCCCTGCAGAATTGCAGGAAGCTTTGAACTGAAAACATCTGAGTCAGGAACCAAGCCCCAAAGCCCCAGAACTGTGGGATTCTCCCCTCAGCAGCCTTTCAGCAAGAAATAACGTATAGGAGAGCACTTGGTCTGGAAGGAGACTCAGACCCTCAGATTAAGTCAGCAGGTGACTTCTCTCTCCCGAGGAAGCAAATAGCAGAGGTTGGGACCTTTCTTCCCTGTTAAATTAAGTCTCATATCAAGACACTTATTTCTCCACAGGTTTATAGCAACTTTTTCTCCCATACGATGCTTAAGCAAAGAAATTTCTCAAATTTGACCCTCACTGTGCTGCTACGTTATTTTTAGTTTCATACTTGCACAAGTTTACCAATTATTAAAATTTGGTTTAAACGAATTGGCAAGGGCAGAAAAAGCAGTAAAAAATACATCTGGTAAGATGGAAAAGAAATTGTACAATGATTGCTTGACTTCCTGTGAATTGAGATTCCCCAAAAGATGTCTACTTTAGGTTATTTTTACTTCTTTTTTAAGGATTTCATCTCTATTGCCCTAAGGTAATAATACTTCCAGTCTTTTTTTAAAAAAAAATTATTATTATTTTCCCTGAGCTGAAGAAAGGAAAGGAAAGAAAAACAAAGGAAATCTGGAACCTGTCACTATTCTCTCTCCTCATCAGCCTTTGCTCTTACTCACTTCCTCTCCTTGCTCACTAGGGATAGCAGCCCAAACCCTGCCCACGGGGACAGGTCTTTGAACGGAAGAAACCAGCTCAGCAGCACTATGCTCACTCAGAATTGCAACACTAGAGGCTCCTTAAATTTTTATTTACTTATATCTTATTTTTTTTTTTAAAAAAATGCTTTTTTTGATGCTGGGGATGAAGCCCAGAGCCCCGCACATACTAAACCCATGCTCTACCATTGAGCTACCCTTCCAGTCCTGATTACATTTTTAGAGTGAGTTATTCTTTATTTAAGAGCATTCATTTTTTCCCCCAAAATAAGAGAGTGAAGCTAGTCCTAAACAGGTCCTCAATAGGCTTCCACAAATCTTCTTGGTTTCAGGGAATAAGATCCCAATTTTTTTCACCCCCAATCCTATCTCTCAGAGGGACACCATGGAGAAATATGGCAGTCATTTGCTCTAAGGTAGAAAATAAGGATATATTAAAATCCCTACTTGTTGGAGACCCTGATGGGGCAGCTGATTCTCTGGATATTCTCCAGTTTGAAATGAGTTAGGTAGAGGCTGGGGTTGTAGCTCAGTGGTACAGCACTTACCTAGCACATGTGAGGCACGGGGTTTGAGCCTCAGCACCACAAAAAAGTAAATAAATAAAAGAAGGTATTGTGTTTATCTGCAACTAAAAATTTACAACAATGAGTTGGGTATCAGGGGAAAAGTTTATTCAAGAATGTGACGAATACTATCTAGAAAGAAAAAACAGCCCTCTGCACACCCCACACTTCCTCTTGTTCTAGCACCATGGCTGAGGGTGGGATAATGTGATAATTAATACCCTTGTCCAAGTAAGAGGTGGGAAGAATTGCAGAGGAGGTACAATAATAGGGAACCCTTATTTGAGGATAGCTGGTAGAAAGGGATAACTGAGAAAGTGTAGTCCATTCTAAAATAAATGGTATAGCTGTGGAAACCCATCTCAGAGCCTTGGTGGAGAGATAGAAAAAAGCTGAAGAAACATCCAATTAAATTAGAATATTCAGACAAAGGTCAGGGAGTATGGAAGTGGATTACATGAACTTGGTTGGAAGGGCAGGGCAACTCTCAAAAGGGCCAAAGCATGTTTCCTGTAGCTCTAGGAAAGAGGCAACACTGATCTCATGAACAACAATTTTGTGAGATCAGTTGGGAAATGCCTACTCCAAGGGTCTCCAGAGATCCTTAGATTATTCTGTGTGATCTTTTTTGAGAGGGTGACGACAGGGTGATGACTTAGAGGGCTGAATCTTGCCCTTGGGAGGATATTCTGCTGGCCTTGAGCCAAGTCTGAAGTCACTTTGTCATACCAGGCTTCATTTAGAGAAGGAGCCAGCTAAAAAGAAAGCTTTAGGGGTAGGAGTCTGCTTCCATGGCAACTCCCTAGAACCTACAGAGGCGATAAACCTGAATACCTTGGCACAAATCCCTCTCACAAGTCTGGACATGTTGAAGCAGGAGTTGATTCCAAGGCTAGCCAATGTTGGTATGGATTTTAAAAATTGTGGAGTACCCTGTGGCCTGCTCTTGATTAAAACAGAAAGAAGAGACTGAGCTCATAGATGCCGCCATATGTGATCAGCAGGAACTCCTTGGAGTTTGCTGAAAGAATTCTGGCAAGTGCTCTTTGAACCATATGGTCTCCTGAACCGCTCTAGGCAGAATTCCTCAGGCCCGGATTCCTAAGAATCCAGATATAGTAGGGAGTATTCTCATGCTGGGGACAGAGGGTGGGGGATTTCATAGTAATAACTATTTTAATTCATGCAGTTCTCATTTGAACAATCAAATGATTTTAGATTACTTCAAAGTTGGCCTTTACAGTCCATCTGATTCTAAGTTATCAAGAATTCTTATTCTACTACATTTTGGTGGCCTCTCTTTTCAACTGCATTTATTCTTAGTGAATTGTTGTCTAGCAATAATATATCAACTTATTTTTTCTCACATAGATTTGCTTTCTGTAATTATTTAAGGTTTTTCAGAAGACAAGGTAACTGTTAAAGTGCATGAAATAAGATGGCTACTTCTAATATTGACTAATTGTGCAATGTTGGAAAACTTATGATTCAAATGCATTTCTATTCCTTCAAAATAAATTCTAAATGTACCTACCCAGAAGTGTTGCTGCAAGAGTTGAATGAGGTGACATATATGTGACATTAACTAGCATAGAAGAGCTGCTAAATAGTTTCCCACTGAGATCTCTGGGTGGTGAAACCTTTAGTGACTCTTTTGTTTTCTCTCTGGCATACAGCTGGACTCCATTGGCTGAAATCACCATCTGACCTCTTCAAGGAGTTTCCTTACATCTTCCTCTGGGATCTAGAAATACACTGTCATTCTTCTCTAAGACCATAGGAGGTCACAGCTTCGTCAAGCATTTTCTCCCACCAATTCTGTGAAACATCATTTCTACAAGTTCCTCCGGCTTCCACACCAGGCTCTTCAGCCTCTTGAGCTGGCAACATGTTCAAACTTAGGAACCGTTCGTCCTCTTTTGGGAGGACTCTAGCCTCTTCCCAGAATCAGGCTGCCTGCATAGCATTTCCTATTGGACTTACCTATTACAATTTTGGTGGCCTCTCTATGGCCCAATTTCCAAAGAAAGAGAAAGAGAGAGAGAGAGAGAGAGAGAGAGAGAGCAGCTCTTGAAGGTCTTTTTTTGGGGGTGGGGAGATGATGGAGAGGCTAATAGGTAACTCAGTCTGAGTAGGAAATCCTACATATTGGGATTTAAATGCCAAGTTCATAGAGAACCAAGCAATCTTCTTCACGCTCCACTTCATTCCGGGTTCTCCAATTTGGGCAACCCTTGTTAAATTCTTTCTATGTGTTTAGTCTTTAAGCATTTTGTATAGATCACCTCATTTTAATTTTAATTAATTCTGTAAATAGAATCAATTATCATCCTTCTTAGAAATATGTTGAAAATGAAGCTTAGAAAGATGCTCATGGTCACAGAGCCAGGGAGTGACTCAGATGATCTGGTTCTAGCATCTGTCCCTTTAACCACCCCATCTCAGTCAGGACCAAGGCTACTGTGGCCTCCAGCCTAAGAGAAGACAAACATCTCACCCAAGCAGTCTTTCCAAGACTTTTGGACCCTGATGCATTTTAAGGAGCCTGGGAAAAAGGATATGACAAAGATAAAAATGTTAGTGTATTGCTCATAGAGCACCAGAATTCTCCATGATATTAAGATAATAATAATAATAATAATGGTTGCGATGGTGAATTAACTACTTGATGGTTCTACTCCAGGCACTGTCCTTATTTTATTTCATTTAATCCTTGAAATAACTTGCCAAGAGCTTATTACTATCTCCATTTTGTAACTGAGAAAACTGAGCTTTAAAATAGTTAAGTGACTAAGTTGTCTAGGTGGGATTTAATTCAGGGTTCTCAGACTCCAAAGCTCTTGTTCTTTCCAAGATACTGTCTTCTAATTGCTTTTTGCCTTCAGAAAAAAAAATGTATTGCACTCCTCTTGTCTGTAGTCCATGACTTATGACCATCTTTAATTCTGCATGAAAAGATTAAAATGATAAAGAGATTAAAATGATTCAAGTAATCAATTTCTGATGATCTCAAATTGCCAAGAAAAGCTAACTTATCCCGTGAGCCAAGACCTTTCACCAAGAAAAGGAATAAAACAAACACATTATTTTATCTTTCGTTATGTGGTTTGTGACTCCCAGAGAAAGGAACTCAGCTGTAAAATTAAGAAACAGAAACCAAATGGTTTACAAAGAAGTTATAAAATCCTTTCTTTTTAACAGGTAAGAGAAAAGAAAAAGACCCCAAACTGGGCTAAATAACTAAAGGAATATTGTAATGATCATATTGCATGGAAAAAATACTAGGTTTCAAATTCTGGTCACAGTTCTGTGCAAACCATATATTCTTCAATCAATTTGCTTCCCTGATATACATTTTCCTTAAATGTAAAAAATTATAAAATGGGATCAATATTCCTGCCTTGCTTAAACCATTAGGTTATTGAAATAATTTTTTAAAAAAGGTACAGCCAATTGTTTTATAATTTATGAGGTCTTATATAAAGCTTGCTCCATCACCATCATTGGCTTTGAGGCCAAATGGGTGAGATTAAGTCCTAATTCAGTCATTATCCATTGGGAGATGGTGGTCAGCTCACCTGGAGTCTCTGTCCTTCTGGATTTATTTATAAAATATATGTAGTGAATATTTGTTACCTACTCCAAAATCCAATCCCTCCTTTTGGTATCCAACATTCCGCAATTTTAGTTCAGGTATCCACTTCTCTCCCATAGAATTCAAATACTTTAGGTCAACCGATTCCATCCCCAGTTTCAAGAGTGAGCTTAGAAAAGATTAAGCAAATCAGAGAACACAGCCAAACTTGTCATAGTGATTGATTCACAATGAGCACAGTCTGAAAACCAGAGAGATTGGTTCAGGCATATCATGACCACACTCAGACCAACAAAAAGCAATGGCAAGTTGGAAATGAATCAGAGCTTTGTAAAACAAGTTTTCCAGTTGGTAGACATAGTACATAAAAAGAAACTTTGTATTTCTCTGTCAGCCATGCTAGAGAACCTTCTATCAGACCAGCCCTCCCATTATAAACAACCAGAAAATGGGACAAAATGAAACAACTATTTCTTTCTTTATTAAAATTTTATTTGTTCTTTTTAGGTATCCATGAGAGTAGAATCTATTTTGGCATATCATACATACATGGAGTACAACTTATTCTCATTAGGATCCTATTCTTGCAGTTGTACATGTACTTGTGGAATTACTCTGGTTGTGTATTTAAATACAAGGATCGGAAAGATATCTCTGATTAATTCTACTGTCCTTCCTATTCCCGTCCCCCATCCTTCCCTTTATTCTATTTTATCTAATCCAATGGACTCCTTTTCTTCCCCACCCCAACCTCCCTTGTTGTGGGATAGCATCCATATATTAGAGAGAACATTTGGCCTTTGGGTCTTGGAGACTGGCTTATTTCACTTAGCATTACATTCTTGAGTTCCAACCTTTCACTGGCAAATGCCATAATTTCATTATTCTTTATGGCTGAGTAATATTCCATTGTGTATATATACCACATTTCTTTATCCATTCATCTATTGAAGGGCAGGGCTGGGGATATAGCTCAGTTGGTAGAGTGCTTGCCTTGCATGCACAAGGTCCAGGGTTCAATCCCCAGCACCAAAAAAAAAAAAAAAAAAAAAAGATTGAAGGGCACCTAGTTTGTTTCCATAGCTTTACTATTGTGAATTGAGCTGCTATAAACATTGATGTGTCCACGTCACTATAGTATGCTGTTTTTAAATACTTTAGGTATATTCCAAGGAGTGGTATAACTGGGGCAAATAGCGGTTCCATTCCAAGTTTCTGAGGGATCTCCATGCTGCTTTCCACAGTGGTTGTACCAGTTTGCAGTCCCACCAGCAATGCATGAGTGTACCTTTATCCCCACATCCTCATCAACATTTATTAATACTTGTATTCTTGATCCATTCTGATTGGAGGGACATGAAATCTCAGCGTAGTTTTAATTTGCATTTCTCTAGTTGCTGAAGATATTGAACATTTTTTTTCATATATTTTTTGAACAATTGTATTTCTTCTGTTAAGTGCCTGTTCAGTTCCTTTACCCATTTATTGATTGGATTGTTTGTTTGTTTTTAGTAATATGGTTTTTGAATTCTTTATATATCCTTGACATTAATGCTTTCTCTGAGGTGCAGACTTTCACCTTTCTGTAGGGTCTCTCTTCACATTCTTGATTGTTTCCTTTGTTGTGAAGAAGCTTTTTAGTTTGAAACCATTCCATTTATTGATTCTTGATTTTACTTCTTGTACTTAAGGAGTCTTGTTGAAGAAGTTGGTTCCTAAGCCAACATAATGGAGAGTTGGGCCTACATTTCCTTCTAGTAGTTTCAGAGTCTCTGGTCTAGTGTCTAGGTTCTTGAACTATTTGGAATAGTTTTGTGCAGGGTGAGAGACAGGGGTTCAGTTTCATTCTGCTTCCGTATGGATTTACAGTTTTCCCAGCACTATTTGTTGAAGAGGCTATCTTTTCCCCAATGTATGTTTATGGCACCTTAGTCCAGTATGAGATAATTGTCTTCTGTTCTATTCCATTGGTGCCAATACCATGCTATTTTTGTTACTATAGCTCTGTAGTATAATTTAAGGTCTGGTGTTGTGATGCTTCCTGCATCACTTTTCTCACTAAGAACTGCTTTGGCCCGGAAGGGTCTCTTATATATAACCTCGAAAATGAAGTTGACCATGGAGAAAAGATGTACCAAGACCAAGAATGGAATATACAAGAAATATGGGATAACATGAAAAGACAAACTTAAGATTTATTGGAATAGATGAAGACTCAGAGATTCAAACCAAAGAAATGCATAATCTTTTCAATGAAATAATATCAGAAAATTTTCCAATCCTTAATAATTAAATGGAAAATAAAATATAGGAGATATATAGGACCCCAAATATATAATATTACCACAGACCCACACCAAGACACATTATTATAAAAAATGCCTAATATATAGATAAGGATAAAATTTTAAAGGATGCCAGAAAAAAGAAAAGACAGCAATCACATTTGGAGGGAAACCAGTCCAGATCTCAGCTGATTCCTCAACCCAGACCCTCAAAGCTAGTATGTCTTGGAATAACATATACCAAGCCCTGAAAGAAAATTGATACTATACCCAGAAAAATTAAGCCTCATAATTGATGATGAAAAGACCTTCTATGATAAACAAAAGTTAAAAGAATTCAGAACTAGAAAGCCTGCACTACAGAACATACTCAATAAAATATTTCATGAAGAAGAAATGAAAGATTAAAGTAAAAACCAGCAAAGGGAGGAACTACACTAGAAGAATAGTCAATCAAATGAGAAAGTAATTCAAATTAAAAACCAGAAATAAATCAAAGTGACAAGGATTAAAAATCATTTCTCAATAATAACATTGAATGATAATGACCTAAATTCATCAATCAAAAGACAGAGACTGGAAGATTATATTAAAACAAAAGACCCAACAATATGCTGTTTCCAAGTGACTCACCTCATAGGCAAAGACATTCATAGACTAAAGGTAAAAGGATGAGGAAAAAAATACGTCATTCACATGGATCATGTAAACAAGCAAGGGTTTCTATCCTCATGTCAGATAAAGTGAACTTCAAGCCAAATTTAATCAGAAAGGACAAAAAAGTTCATTTTATACAGCTTAAGCAAATTATACATCAGTAATATATAACAATCATAAATATGTATGCCCCAAACAATGGAGCACCATATGTCAAACAAACCCTTTTCAATGTCATGAACCAAACAGACCACAACATAATAATATGGGTGACTTTAACATGCCTCTCTCATCACTGGATAGATCATCCAAACACAAACTAAACAAAGAAGCTACAGAACTAAGATATACAATTACTAACTTAGATTTTTAAAATCTTTTTGTTTTAATTAGTTATACATGACAGTAAAATGCATTTATGTACTTTGATATCTCATACATAGATAGTATATAATTTCTCATTTTTCTGAGTGTACATGTTGCAGAATTATAATGGTCATGTAGTCACATATATACAGACATAATAACATCTGTTTCATTCTACTATCTTTCCTATTCCCACATGCCTTCCCATCCCCTCCAATCACTTCCCTCTACCTAATCTAAGGCAACAGTATTCTTCTCTAGTACCCCCTGTCTTATTGTAAATTAGCATCTGCATATTAGAGAAAATATTCGGCCTTTGGTTTTGTGGGATTGGCTTATTTTGCTTAGCATGATATTCTTCAGCTCCAACCATTTACTGGCAAATGCCATAATTTCACTCTTTAACAGATAAGTATAGAATATTGAATCCATCAATGATTGAGTACACTTTTTTTCTCAGCATAGAAAAAAGATATACCATATCTTAGGCCACAAAGCAATGCTTAGCAAATACAAAAAAAAAAAAAATAGAGATAATACCTTGCATTCTATAAGATTATAATGGAATGAAATTAGAAGTCAACAATAAAATAAAAATTGGAAGCTACTTTAATACTTGGAGACTAAATAATACACCACTGAATGGTCCATGGATAGTAGAAGAAATCAGGGATGAAATTTTAAAAATTACTTAGAGGTAAGTGAGAATAGCATCAAGAGATGTCAAAATCTCTGGGACATGAGATGAAGGCAGTTCTAAGAGGAAAAGTTCATTACATTGAGCTCATTTATTAAAAGAATAAAGTCACTAAATAAATAACCTAACATTACATCTCAAGGACAGTAAATAATTAAAATCAATAAAATCGAAACAAAAACAAAAATTCAAAAAAATCAACAAAACAAAAAGTTGATTATTTGAAAAAAATCAATGAAATTGACAAACTCTTAGTGAAGTCAATGAAGAGAAAGTGAGAAAAAAACTCAAATTACTAAGATTTGTGATGAAAAAGGAAATGTACCAGGGACACTAATGAAATACAGATGATAATCAGAAACTGTATTGAAAATTTATATTCCAATAAAATAAAAAATCTCAAAGACATCAACAAATTTCTATAGAAATATGAACTTCCCAAATTTTGTCAGGAGGACATATAAAATTTAAACAGACTGATATCAAGTCATGAATTTGAATATGTCATCAAAAGCCTACCTACACAGAGAAGCCTAGGACTAGATGAATTCTTACTAAGTCTATCAGACCTTCATAGAAGAACTAACACCAATCCTCCTCAAAATATTCCATGAAATAGAAAAGGAGGAAACCCTTCCAAACTCATTTTATGAAGCTAGTATTAACCTGTCTCCAAAACCAGACAAAGACACATGAAGGAAAGAAAACTTCAGGCTAATATCCCTGATGAAGATAGAAGAAGATTCTTGGGCTGAGATTGTGGCTCAGTTGTAGAGCACTTTCCTAGAATATGTGAGACATTGAATTCAATTCTTAGCACCACATTTTTAAAAATAAACAAATAAAATAAAGTTTTAAAAATGTTTTTAAAAATTTTTAATAAAATATTGGCACATCACATACAAAAACACATTAAAAAGTCCACCATGATCAAGTGGGTTTCATTCCTGGGATGCAATGTTGATTCAACATATGGAAATCAATGAATGTAATTCATCATATGATTGTCTCAATAGATGCAGAAAAAGCATTTGACCAAATACAGCATCCATCCATGTTCAAAACATTAGAAAAACTAGGAATAGTAGGAATATACCTTAGCACTCTTCAAGTTCTACATGTTAAACCCAAGGCCAAAATCATTCTGAATAGAGAGAAACTGAAAGCATTCCCTCTAAAAACTAGAAGAAGACCACTTCTACTTAACATATGCCTTGAAATTCTAGCCAGAGCAATTAGGCAAAAGAAAGAAATTAAAGAGATACGAATAGGAAAAGAAGAGCTCAAAGTATCCCTATTTGCCAATACCATGAGTCTATATTTAAAAGATCCAAAATACTCCACCAGAAAATTTCTATTACTCATAAATGAATTCAACGAAGTAGCAAGATCTAAAATTAACACCCATAAATCAATTGTATCCCTATAAAGCAATAATGAATCATCTGAAATAGAAATAAGGAAAAGTATCCCATTCAAAATAACCTTAAAATAAAACCTTTGGAATCAATCTAACAAAAGAGGTGAAACATCTCTACAGTGAAAACTACAGAAAACTAAAGAAAGAAATTAAAGAAGATGTTAGAAAATGAAAGGACCTCCCATGTTCTTGGATAGTCAGAATTAATGTTATCAAAATGCCCATACTACCAAAAGTGCTGTACAGATTGAATGAAATTCCTACTAAAATTTCAATGATGTTCTTCATAGAAATAGTAAAGGCAATCATGAAATTCATTTGGAAAAATAAGAGGCTCAGAATAGCCAAAGTAATCCTTAGTGAGAGAAGTGATGCAGGAGGCCACAGCACCAGACTTTAAATTATACTACAGAGCTATAGTAACAAAAATAGCATGGTATTGGCCCCGATGGAACAGAACAGAAGACACAGAGACATACCCACATGAATACAGTTATCTCATACTGGACTAAGGTGCCATAAACATACATTTGGAAAAAGATAGCCTCTTCAACAAATGGTACTGAGAAAACTGGAAATCCATATGGAAGCAGAATGAAACTGAACCCTTATCGCTCATCCTGCACAAAACTCAATTCCAAGTAGTTCAAGAACCTAGGCACTAGACCAGAGACCCTGAACCTACTAGAAGGAAATGTAAACCCAATTCTCCATCATGTCAGCTTAGGAATTAACTTCCTCAACAAAACTCCTAAGATGCAAAAAACAAAATCAAGAATCAATAAATTGAGGGACTGGGTTATGGCTCAGTGGTAGAGTGCTTGCCTGGCATGCATGAGACACTTGGTTTGATTCTCAGCACCACATATAAGTAAATAAATTAAATAAAGTTTCATTGGCAACTAAAAAAATATATCTTTTAATTAAAAAAAAAAGAATCAATAAACAGAATGGCACCAAACTGAAAAATTTCTTCACAGCAAAGGAAACAAGAATGTGAATGTGAAAAGAGAGCCTACAGAATGGGGAAAGTTTGCACCTCAGAGAAAGCATTAATGTCCATGATATACAAAGAATTCAAAAAACATATCACTGAAAAAATAAATAACCCAATCAACAAATGGGCAAAGGAGCTGAACAGGCACTTCACAGAAGAAGAAATACAATGAATCAATAAATACATGAAAAAATGTTCAACATCTCTAGCAATTAGAGAAATGCAAATTAAAACTACACTGAGATTTCATGTCACTCCAATCAGAATGGCAATTATCAAGAATACAAATAACAAGAAATATTGGCGAGGAGTGGGGAAAATGGTACACCCATCCATTGCTGGTGGAACTGCAAAATAGTGCAACCACTATGAAAAGCAAAATGGAGATTCCTCAGAAAACTTGAAATGGAACCACCATTTGACCCAGTTATCGCACTCCTTGATATATACCCAAAAGACTTAAAAACAGAATACTACAGTGACATGGCCACTTCAATGTTTGTAGCAGCTCAATTCACAATAGTAAAGCTATAGAACCAAACTAGGTGACACTCAACAGATGAATGGATAAACTGTGGTACGTACACAATAAAATATTACTCAACCATAAAGAAGAATGAAATTATGACATTTGCTGATAAAGGATGCAGCTAGAAAATATCATGTTAATAATATAATCCAGTGCCCAAAAACCAAAGGTTGAAGGTTCTCTCTGATATGTAGAGGCTAACACACAACAAGGAGGGAGGGGAAGAACAGAAGTTTAGTAGATTAGATAAAGGGGAATGAAGGGGAAAGGTGGAGCAGATGGAATAGGAAAGACAGTGGAATGATTCTGACATGACTTTCCTATGTGTGTACATAAAAACACCAGAGTGAGTTTCTTTTTCATATACAACCACAAGACCGGGATCCTAATTAGATTCAGATGTACTCCATGTTTGTATAAATAAGTAAAATTATACTCTATGGTCATGTATAACTAAAAAGAACAACAATGACAAAAGCAACAAGTTCTTGCTGAGTTGCTGAGGGTCTTGCCAATTTGGTAAGACTGGGCTTGACTTTGAGATCCTCCTGCATCCTCCTCCCTAGCTGCTGGCATTACAGGTGTGAGCCACTGTAAAATTTCCCTATGGAGAACCCTTTAATTGCATAAAATATGCATTATTTTTTTAAAAAATGGACTCTCAGCTTTCCTTCTCATTTGTGAGACAGGGTTGCTGGAGTGTGAGAGGATACCCCATGAGTGGAGCTCCTGGAAGCCGGGTGTAGGCTTAAGTGGGCTCCAGGTTCTTCTTTAAATGGCGAAGAGTTGAAACCAGCGCCTCCTGGGCCCAGCAGCTGTGGCCCAGACTTGGAGACTGTCTACTAGGGAGCTCCCCTGTTCCACTCCTGGGGTGGAGCCAATCCTTAGTCTCCTCAGTCACCTGTGGACCCCGTGTTTTCTGGTCTCAGGTTTGGTCTTCAAACTCCATCATGCCCCCACCCCCTTTTGAATTCTGGGCGGCCCAGCGGGTCCTACAAGCTAGACTGGAGGGAGAAGGGTGAGCCAGGTGGGTTTTCCCTACCTGTATTCCCCGTGGAAACCCCTCTCCATGTTTGATCTTGTCCTGGTCACTGGGGCACACTCTAGGTCATGTGGTTGGGTCTGGCAGGCCTGTACTGGGGTCAAGCTCAGTTTGCCAGGAATCGGCTTCCTGAGCCACCAGACCGAGCACCATAGCTGCAAAAGGTTCCTTCCTCTGTCCTGTGCAGGCAGCTGGGAGAGCTGTGGCCTCTTCCTGCACAAGGATATCCTGCAGCACGTCTTTCAGGCTATTGATCTCTGATCTCTCCGTACCCAGACACACCTCAAGCCTCTTAAAAGTGCAAGTTCCTTTAATTGACACCCCTTCAGTTTTTTCACAGGGGGGAATGCTCAGCATGGGCCACCAGCACCTACGGCAGTGCTAGAGATTTCTTCTTCATTTTATTATATCCAACTTCCTGAATCCCTGATCTATAAATGTCCAAAATTAATTTCCAGTAAAGCTCCCCTCAACACACACACACCCTTTTTTTTCACCCACCATGCTGAGAATTCTTGGTTTCATGCCACAGGGCAACCAGGAAAGCGACCTTCTCTATACTGCCATTTTGGTCCTCCATGACATAAAAAGAATCTTAATAAACTTAAAATATTAAAAACAATCTGCTAAGGCTGGAGTAGTAGCTCAGTGGTAGGGCGCTTGCCTAGCACATGTGCTGGGTTTGATCCTCAGCACCAAATAAATAAATAAATAAATAAATGTGTTGTGTCCATCTAAACTAAAAAAATATATTTTTTAAAAAATACAGCTGATATTTTTCAGTTCATGGGCTTCCAAAAATGTACTCTGTGCAGCCCAAGAATTTTTCTGAAGTTCTTCTTGTGCCATTTTTCATGGACAAATCTAAGTAAGCTTAGCTATGGGCCTCCATACTCAAACTACAACCTGAACAGCTCTGCTTTCTTGTTTTGGGTACTGAGGGTGCACAGAATTTGTCTGTGTACTTGAGAAAGGTTTTCACCTCTTCAAAGAAAATATTCTCTTAAACCCACCAGTTTAGTCTGGGTTCAGAGACAGAATCCTCTAATGCTACAGAAGCTTCCTGTTGTCATTCTTTCAGATTGAAAATAACTGAGTATCACCTCCCTCCCCCAATCAATTTTGTTAATGAAAAATCTACTCTGAGTACATACAATAAATCCCATTACAAAAAAAAAATCTCCATGGGACTATTCAAATCATTTTGTTCCCCTTAAGTACTAGTATAATGTGAAGACATACCAGGCATGCTTAAAAATTGAAAAAAATTTTTTTTAAATGATAAATTTAAATTATAGGTTATCACCTTTATAAGGAAGTAGATGATTCCAGATTCTTAGCTTTAAATATAATTTACTTTGCCTCTATTTTGATCTATTTTTAAGAAAATAAATGAGTAATAAATACTATTCATTTAATTTTAAAAACATACAGGTGAGCGTGGTGATGCATGTCTGTAATCCCAGCTACTCGGGAGACTGAAGTAGGAGGATTACATGCTCGAGGCCAGCCCTGGTAACTTAGTAAGACACTGTCCCCCAGTTTTTTAAAAAAATATTTAATGGGCTAGGGACTTGGCTCAGTGTTAAATCACCCCTGGGTTCAATTCCTAGTAGTGCAAAAAATAAATAAATTTAAAAATACAGAGACGTCTCTGACTATAATGGTATTAAATTCAAAATTTTTTTTAAAAAGAGGTATGTAGAGTGTCCAAACACTTGAAAATTTAAAAACATAAGAATAAATGAAAAATAAATAAATATATTTAAAAGAAAAAAATAATAAATGAGACAAAAAAATCAAAAGACATTAATGTTTTAAATTGAGTTTAATGAAAATGCAACATACCCAAATTAATGAGATGAGAAAATGTACAGCTTCAACTGCCTGCATTAAAACAAGAAGAAAGTTCTAAAATCAATAACATGCATCATCTTAGGAAATTAGAAAAAGAAGAACAAAATTAAACCAAAGAAAGTAGAAGGGAAGGAAAAAATAAAACAACTAAAACTTGATAAAAAAAAAGAAAGAAAAAGAAAACACACAGAAAAGCAGAGGGAATCAATGAAATCAAGAATTGTTTTTCTGGAAAATTTAGTGATATTAAGAAAATTTGCAGAGCATGGTGATGCACACCTGTAATCCCAGCAATTTAGAAAACTGAGGCGTGAGGATCACAAGTTCAAGGCCAGCCCCAGCAACTGAGCAAGACCTTGTCTCAAAAATTTAAAAAGGGCTGGGGATGTAGCTCAGTGGTTGAGTGCCTCTGGGTTCAATTCCCTGTACTGGAAAAGAAAAGGGAAGGAAAGAGACAAAGAGAACTCACGACATGATCAAGATGCTAAAAATAAGGAAATGTTAGAAACCACTTCATGTCGATAACTTTGTTAACCAACCTGAATAAATTCCTAAGAGATAAATTCCTAAAATTGATACAAGAAAAAAATTGAAAATCAATTCTGCTTTTCATCTGCTAAGGAAATCAAATTCCAAATTTAACACCAATTGTTAGCTATTGCTTACTATAGAGATTTCCATATCTATAAGATACATACACACATACATGTTTGTACACACATGCACACGTGTGTACACACAGCCATGAGGACGCCCCTGACCGCCACACCCTCAGGAGCATCTCAGAGGCCACCTTAGCCCCTCTGACCCACAGAGGACTCCCTCTGCATTTCGTGGTTGCTCTCCCTCATCTTTTCATATGTGTTTACATGCTTGTGTCCTCTCTCTCAAAGGGGATTATCTGCACTTAAAGGTAGGGGCTTCTCCTTAGCTCTGTGCCTTGGAGGAGGCTCCCACATCATCGGCCTGTAACAAATCCATGGTGGTTGCGTGGAAAAGCAGAGAACTCTGTCTTAATAATCAGCCACACCAAGTCCGAGGGCACATTACTGGTTGCTCAGCAAATTTTGATTTGATGTCTGAAAGACAAAAAGGAATAACCGTCATCTTAATCTTTAATTGACTAACAAGTTCATGTATCAAAGATCTTCTTCATCTACAGGACTCACTAAGTGTGGAAGATTCATCAATTAAAGCCCCTGTTCATGGGCTGTGACAACTGAAAGCACAGGAATATTGTTACCTTCTTGTGGCATTCTGGACTGCTATTGTATATCAGTGAGAGAACCTCAGTGAGGAGAATTCTTAGCCAGGATTGATGGTTAGCTCAAAAAGAAATAAACCCCTACCCTTGATTCCATTCATTATCGTAATAATTAAATCTCAGCATGGATTTTTGAATGTCTCTTCCAAAATTTAATTTCTCTTTGAATGTCTCTTCCAAATTTAATTGCCACTTTTTTAATGTTGACGAACCTTTATTTTATTCATTTATTTATATGCAGTGCTGAGAATTGAACCCAGTGCCTCACACATGTGAGGCAAGCACCCTACCCACTGAACCACAACCCCAGCCCCTTAATTGTTATTTTAATAGTATTAAGAGATGTGACCTTTAAAAAGTAATCATACCATAAGGGTTCCACCCTTAAGAATAGTCTAATGCTGTTATTGCAGCAGTTAATTATCCTTTGTTATAAAACCTTGCTTTCTCTCTCTCCCCTCCCCTCCCCTCCTTTTCTCTTTCTTTCTCTCTTGGTCTCCAAATGATGTTCTACACCATGTAGCAAGAAGATCCTCCAGATGCTGGAGTCATGCTGTTAGACTTCCCAGCCTCTAGAACTATAAGAAATATTTTTTTTCTTTAAAATTTCCCAGTCTGTGACAATACATTATAGCAACAGAAAGTAGACTAAGACCATTCTTAGCCTCTTTTTCCCTGGCACTACCCTTGGCCATCTTTACTGATCAGTGCTGTAGTATGGATCTGGAGTATCCCCCAAAGGCTTGTGTGTTAAAGGCTAACCCAGCCTCAAGTACTATTGGGAGGTAGTAGAATCTTTGGGAGTTGGGACCTAGTGGAAGGAAGGTAGATCATTGAGAGTGTCCCTTGAAGGGCATATAGGGACCCTGGCCACCACCAGGTTAGCACTCTCCTCTATCATGTGCTCCCACTATAATGTATTATGCCACCACAGGCCTGAAGCAATGGGCCAAGCAACCATGGACTCAAACCTCTGAAACCTTGAGCTGAAATAAACCTTTCCTTCTTTCCATTTTATTATCTCAGGTGTTTTGTCACAATGATGAAAAGCTGACTACCACAGTCAGAGCTGAGAGTCTTTCCAAAGTTTCTATCTGGCTTCTCTAAAAGAGAACAAAAGATTCTGGGTTCTAGAAAATAAGAAAGCAAGGCACAAAGTCTTCACAGAACTAGAACTGGAGAAAGGGAAAGGATGATGAACCCAAGAGGAACCAGGAGAGACAGCACAGACAGGCTTTGACTATGCATGACCAGAAACCTCATCAGGGGCTCAGCATGGACCAGGGAGTTGGACTATGGTAACTGGAGGAGGCTGGCCAATTACTGGGAATTATGGCAAAGGACCCTTCCTCTCAGGAGTCTTTACAGAAGAGATACAGTGAGATTTTCTAAGCTAAACCAAGTCAGACTGTTTGAATTTGTTATTGCTTCCTCTGTCACTGCTGAGCATGCAGAAAGTTGCTTACAGGTTTCAAGAATATTACTGGTATAACTTCAAGTAGCATTTCATGGACGGCTTCATGTCCATCTTCTCTCAAGAGAACTCTCTTGAAACCATGCTACCTTCATCAGTTTGTTTGAGGGGGAGAACATATGACGTGGCAACTCTCATGCCGAGACCTTTATCCTGAGACAGATTCCAGAAGATTTCAAGAGGCAGGGAAGTCTTGAAGTTTGCATAGCACATGGTACAGGAGACACAAGATCACTAGGTAAGACTTGCCTGGTTGTGTCATGTGCTAGAATAACCTCAGGAGAAAAGCAGTAACTTTCATTTAAAAAAAAAAAAAAGAAGAAAAGAAAAGAAAACCTTAGACAAGACCCTTTAGCACACACTGGGAAAAAAATGAAGGTCAAATGAAATAGTGCTGGTATGAATTTATTTTTAGGACTTCTTGTTTGAAAAACAATATTCTCTGTTAGACCACAAAGAAAAAAAGTGAAATATCTGTCTCTCTGGAGTTAAACATGGAGTGAGATCCTGAAATCCTTGTCTAACAGTCCCCAAGATATCATCCAAATGATATACTTCCAGCCAGTTGGGATGGTCCCAGAGACTGATAACCAAGAGCCACTTGAGATCAGTGAAATGTCCTTCCAGACAGCTTTCTTGGACAAGGTCATTAAGCTTCTTGTTTCCATGAGTACCAAATTGTTTGTTTTAAACAGATTTCATATGTTCTTAAATTTTCTGGACTTCATGTCTTAGAAAGCCAGCTTAGCCCATGTCTGAGCAAAGCAATATGATACGGCAGGATACGGGGATATAAGCTTATCCCAGTCATGCATAGAACCAGGCAACTGCAGAGACACTGAGTATTCACTTTGCAGGGGTGTGGTGAGGTGGAGGGGTTTCTTAAGGAGAGCATAAAAATTTTCTTCTAGACCAAGGAAAACAAATTAAGATTTTAAAACTTCAGTAATATAGATTTTTTTTGTCATCCTTAGTTAAGGGATCAACCTGCTCTGCTCTTTTGAGTTTCAACATGGTTAAACTTACTATCTTTGGGATTTAGTATGAACTTATTCTACTGTACTGGTTCCTAGCCCTTGTTGTATTCTGGAATCCCCTCAAGAGTTTAAAAACTACTAATGCCTAATCCTACCCCTGAAATTCTGGTTTATCGGGTCTTAAGAGTGCAGGCTGAGCATTGATTTATTGTAAAGATCTATCTGCAGATTCTGCTATGCAGCAAAGTTTGAGAAGAAGCACTCTCATGCTCTGCTGCCACTCAGTGTGGTCTGAGAACCTGGAAGCTTGCTTAGAAATACAAATACCCAGGCAACATCCAGACCCACAAATTCGTAATCTCCATTTTAATAAGAGCCCCATGTGATGCATAGGCACATTAAGTTTGAGACACATGGGTCTGATTTTCTGTGCCCTCCTTCCATTCTGCAGAACTATAGTGCTTTCATTATTGTTATTGGGGATTGAACCCAGGGGTGCTTTACCTTTTTGTTTGTCTTTTTTTAGATAGGGTTTCACTATGCTGCTGAGGGTCATGCTAATTTGCTGAGGCTGGCTTTGAACTTGTGATCCTTCTGTCTCAACTTCCCACATCCATGAGATTATAGGTATGTGCCACCAAGCTCAGCTAGAACAGTAGTTCTTTACTGGCTATACATTAGAATCACCTGAAGAAACTGGGCATAGTGGCAATCCCAGCAATTCAGGAGGCTGAGTTAAGAGGATCACAATTTCAAGACTAGCCCCAGCGACTTAGTGAGACCCTGTTTCAAAATGTAAAAAAAAAAAAAAAAAAAAAAACAGATCAGGCATGTAGCTTAGTGGTAAAGTTGCCCCTGGGTTCACTCTCCAATACCAAAAATAAGAAATGAAATTAAAAAACAACATCACTTGGGGAAAAAAACCTTAAAAAATATTGATGCCTAGGTCTTCTCTCCAGAGATTTTGAAGTTTTTTTTCTTCCTTCTTGGTCTGTTGGAGTAAGATTTAGAAGAAACAAAAGAACTTGACTTGAAAGAATGCAACTCAAAACCCCAAATTTATAAATGTACCCTGTCTTATTGAAAAGATGTATGCAGAAAAAAATGTACATAGAATTTGGGTGAGTCAGATGATCTTTCTCATAATTACAGAATGGTAAATGAGCTTGCAATTAAAGAAAAACTGACAATGCCTGCGTATCTGATTTTTGTTAATGAAGAACACACTTAGATTTAATATTGACTCTTCATGGAATCACTATTGGATTAAATGAAAAAAATGCATTTAAAGCATTAAGGCAGTTCCTGGCATATGGTAGGATTCCAAAAAATGTTATTAACAGTAGTATTAGGTTCAGAGCAAAATTGAGAGGAAGGTGGAGAGATTTCTCATATATACCTGGCCCCCACAGATGCAGAGTGCCCATATCATCAAAATCCCCACCTGAATGGTACATTTGTTGCAACTCATGAACCTACACTGACACCTGGAAATCACCCAAAGTCTACAATCAACATTCACTATTGGTGTATATTCTATGGGTTTAGACCAATGTATTATGACATGTGGTCACCTTTGTAATTTACAGAATAAAAATTACAGAAGGTCATTGTTTTGGACTAAACTCCCACACTAGGCTCCAACAGACTAAGCTATAAATCAAAATGGAGTCATTCATGCTAACGTTCCATGTTACCAAGCTGAAACTGAGCTTCTTATCTAACCTTCTGAGAAATCGGAATTAGAGATAACTGCCAAATTTCCCAAACAAGTCCGTCTCAAATGACATGATAATGAAGGTCCCTCTGCCTAATCCCAAGACAATAAAAGGTAAACTAAAGTAAACTGATGTTAACCGATCAGTTATTTTTCTATTGTTCTCTGTGTCCCCATCTTACAGGGAAAATAACTTTGAAATGACCAACCTGCTTTTGTTTTTTATCTGTTTTCTTCAACCCCTTTTCTGTCTACAAAACCAAGCTCCTCTGCTCAACTCGTTGGAACAATTATTCTATTTTATGGAATGAAGTGACACCTATTCTAAAATCAAAAATTAAGCCGCTTAAGATCATTAAACTAAATTGCTGTGATTTTTGTCCTTGGATGGTATTTATATGGGAGCCTTTTCACTGCAACCCAATTTTTATTGTTCTTGCTATTATTTTTACTAAGACAATGTAATTTGTGCTGCCTAGACATACACAGATATCTGCCCACCTCAGAGGTTACAGCCAGCCCTAGGAACTTTAATGAGATTTATGTCTATTATAAAAGAACTTATAAATGGGAACATTGTCAGGCAAAGCCACAGTCTGTCAATAATTGACTTAGTGCTAATTCCCTAGAGCAAACTGGATGTGTAAATCAGGGAGATCCACCCCCAATCTCCAGCATTTGAAGGAAGAGTGGTAAAATTTTTCCCCAACATATCCATTTATAAACCATTTAGTCTCACTGGATGAGGTTTGATGATGTAAAGACACAGGTTTAAGTCTCATTTAACCCCTAATTGTTATTAACTTCACTTTGCTAATGAGAAAAGGTCTAGGAAGTGGCAAAGCCATTACTTAAACCTGTGTCTCTATCCAAAGCCCAGATTATAACCATTCTCTACACCCCTCTTCCAAAATAAATATCACCCCAACTTTGCTCCTTAACAAAAATGAAAAGCCAAGAGTGTGGTACACACCTGTAATCCCAGCAATTTGGGAGGCTGAGCGGGAGGATCACAAGTTTGAAGCCAGATTTGGCAACTTAGGGAGACACTGACTCAAAATTTAAAAATTTTAAAAGGGTGTCCCTGGGGATGTAGCTCAGTGGTAAAGCAACTCTGGGTTCAATACCAAGTACCATAAATAAGCAAATAAATAAATAGCAGGTATGACTTTTGTAAGTGACAGACCCATTAAAATGAGGCTCTAACCTGAAACAAGCTAAGATTCCATCATGTAAAGTTTTTTTCCTTAAGAGGTAAGATCCGAACAAGGAGGTGGAGCGATATTTGGGGTTCGGCAGGAGCTCTAGAGACCGCTCAGTTCACACAGCCTGATTTACCTCTTCACTTAGGAAGTGACACTTTTAGTGATGCATTGGTATACCACACAGAATGGATGATAGTCCCCCTTGGAGGGCTCCATTTGGAGCCTGAGCCCCTGTCCTGCCCACTGAATTCACAGCTGAGCCTTTCTCAGTGCCCTTCTGCAGCCTGCCTCTCTGCGATGGGAACTCTGCAGATTTTGGCCCACAGTCTCCCCTGGGGGGCAGGCAGGGCAGGTGCTCTGTTCCCCATCTTCACTCCGATTCGTACTGTCCCTGTTTTATCCCTACTTCCTCTCACGTCCTTCTGTCCCTACAAGACTCCTAGAGTTATGACTTCTAAGACATCAGCACACTATTTAGTAGCCTTTCCTGTTTCTGGGCTTTACTGCATGGTCTCTGACATCCTGAAACACATCGTTATGTATGTGTCCCTGTGTTCACATCTGCTCAGGTCATCTCTGATCTTGACCATCAGGATGGTACTCTTTTCCTTCATTCCTAGCCTGGCGCATCTGGGCTTCAGTTTGGAGGCCTCCTTACACTTGCTGTCCCAGCAGGTGTTCTCGAATGCCTGGGGCTGACATTTGATGGGGACAGAACCACAAGATGACATCAAAGAGTCTGATAAACCTGCCCATAATTGTCTAGAGCACTCAAGGAAATGAAATCCCAGCAGGCCTCTGATTTTCCTCCTTAATTAGCTTCCTGCATTCCCTTGGGCATTTGTTCCTTAGCAGGATCTTACCCCATAAACTTTCCTTTGTCTTGGCTCACAGGTGTTAAGAAAATACCTGGAGTAATAGCCCACAGCTTCAAAGAGATTTGGCCAACATGGACCCTGGGCCTGGAGCTCTTGCTAATGCTAACTGGAGGGCTTGTATCACACTTCTGTGGGCAGGACAGGATTTCAGCAGCTCTGCGTGCTGTCAGAGTGCTCAGAGAACTTCCACAAATGTGCATGCATTCCTAGCAAGGCCTGGAGGGTCAGCCGTTGTTATTTTACACATGTTAAGGGACTTCTTGTTCCCTGACCTCAAGGTGTTCAGAAATGGAGAGGTCAAAGGACAAAACACAGAAAAGCTAAAATATGTATCCCACTTTTGAAGCTCAAATAAGTCTTCTCTTCCTGATCCAATGGAGCCAATGTTAATTTCAGAGATAAATGTTATAAATATCACCATCAGATTAAGGTTACATCCCACACAATGAGAAAATAAAATAAAATCTGATGATCCATAGGGTCTACTTCCGTTGCAACGGCCTTTTTCTCCCCCGTAACCTAATGTCTCCATGGCTGTGCTAGGCTTCATCTCTGTTAAATGTTTTTAAAGAAAATGGGGAAAGTGAAGAGTCAAGACAATAGGGGAGAGAAGAGGAATCTTTTTACTTCTATATTAGGAAACCTGAATCTTTATTTCAGTGGCTTACACTTCTGTGCAAAACACTGCAAGCCAGATTTCTGTTGGATAATGTATTCAGAGTGCTACCACAGAGACATTGACTTTTAGATGAGACTAGGAATTCATTCATTCAGCTCTCTGTTTGCTCATTCAATATGTACTAGGGTTAAGATGAACATACACCTTATTATCCAAACACAGACAACTTAGAGAGTAAAAGAATGCTTTATTAATTCTACCAAGACAAAACAAAACCAAAACTCATACTAGGACTACTGCGAAGAAAGAGGAGTTCTGGTCACCTTTATCCTATGTACCATCTACATACCAGAAACTATACTGCTTTGTGTGCAAACAGAATATGGCTGTGATGGTGGGAGAAAGACTCCTCTGTCCTAGGTCCAAAATCAGTACTAATGCTCATCTGCGTTCAAAATACCAAAAGGTTGAAGATGAGATGGTGGTACACACCTATAATCCCAGGGACTCAGGAGGCTGAGGCAGGAGGATCTCAAGTTTGAGGCAAGCCTCAGAACTTCGTGAGATCTTGTTTCAAAATAAACAGGGCTGGAGGTGTCATAACTCAGTGATAGGGCACCCCTGAGTTCAATTCCCAGTACAGAGAAGGAAAAGTTTTATGACTGAGCCCATTGTTTCTTTCATGGCTTGTGTCATTTAACCACTGATTTCCTTGGCTTGACTGTACTCTCTACCTAAAGAGGATCCAATTTCCTCTCCGTATCTGTTTGAGAACAAGTTGGATTCCAAGGGGTGATTCTATATTTGGTGGCATTGAACTGAATAGATCACTAATAGCTAATCTTACTTTAAAAAAATTGTTATCCCCCAAAATAAGGAAACCATTCTCTCACCATTCAAGGGAATATTATTACACAGGGTAGTGGAGATCTAATTTAATCGGTTAGGCAAGATAAAGTACAAAAAAAATCATAAATGTCCATTTTAATCAAACAAAAGTTAGGAAAAAAACTTTCACTTTGTTTTATTCACTTTTTGTTTTCATATACTTCCAAAGTATTTCTCCCTAATAAATAGACTTTGAATCCACATATGTGATTGGAGAAAACCTTTCTTCCAGGATGTCAGGCTGATGAATGTGTGATGACTTTTCATAGGGAGAGCTGTACCAGGGAGAAATGGCACAGTTCTTGGGGTCCCCTGAGACTAAATTCCTTCCAGCTCCAGCCCACCCTCTGAGATCACACCACCTCACTTAGCTTTTCTGTGTGCTCATGTCTAAACAAACAACCACTGCAGCTTCCACCCACCCATGTTCTCATCCCTTTTAAATATCAGATGTAGATGTCCCCATGGCAGCAATGAAGCCAAAGAATGACTGAAATTTCTATTTAGCTCTGGGAAACAGGCCACATAATAAGGAGAAGGGAGGGAGCTTTCCTAAGTGTCCCCATGATGAAGTCACTTTTGGCTCAGTTCTGATTATGTAAATGGCCAGGGCGACTGGATCTCATCAAGTAAGAAACAGTTCAGGACAGTGTGAATATGGCTCTGAACTTTGTGACCTTGGGCAGTGTTAGGGGCTGAATTGTTCCCCCCACACCCATTCTCAAAGTTCCTAAGTTGAACTCCTAACCCCCACGTGATCATTTGGGATACAAGGTCTTTAAATAGTCAATTAAGTTAAAAATGAGGTCTTCTGGGTGGATCCTAATCTACTTTTAAGAGAAGGAGATTGGGACACAGAGAAGCAAGCCCACAGAGTGAAGGTCACAGGAGCACACAGTGAGAGAGTGACCAAGAAGAGAGATCTGACTCATATCTTATGCCACAAAGCAACTCAGCAAATACAAAAAAAAATTAGAGATACTACCCTGCATTCTATCAGATCATGGGGTTGTGGCTCAGTGGTAAAGCTCTCACCTACCACATGTGAGGCACTGGTTTTGATCCTCAGCACCACATAAAAATGCATAAAATAAAGGTATTGTGTTCATCTACAACTAAAAGAAATTTAAAAAGAAAGAAATCGAAATAGAATAAAAAGTAAAATCTACTCTAACACCTAAGTAACATGCTATTTATAAATGATGAATGGATAGCAGAAGAAATCAGGATTAAATTAAAAAAAATACTTAAAGGTAAATGAGAATAGTGATACAATATATCAAAATCTCTGGGACACTATGAAGTAAGTGCTAAGAGGAAAGTTCAATGTGTTGAGCTCATTCATTAAAAAATAGAAAGTCAATGAATAAATAACCTAACATTACATCTCAAAGCCCTAGAAAAAGAACAAATCAACACCAAAAGCAGTAGAAGACAGAAAATAATTAAAATCAGAGCTGAAATCAATGAAATTGAAACAAAAGAAACAACTAAAAAATTGACAAAACAAAAAGTTGGTTCTTTGAAAAACTAAATAAAATTGATAAACCCTTAGCCATGCTAACAAAGAGAAACAGAGAAGACTCAAATTACTAAAATTCATGATGAAAAAGGAAATATCACAACAGACACTATTGAAGTACAGAAGATAATTAGGAAGTATTTTGAAAATTTATACTCCAATAAAATAGAAAATCTCGAAGACATCAACAAATTTTTAGAGACATATTAACTACCCAAGTGAATCAGGAAAATTAACACAATTTAAACAGATCAATTTCAAGCAATGAAATAGAAGACACCATCAAAAACCTACCAACCCTAGGACCAGACGGATTCTTAGCTGAGTTCTACAAAACCTTCAAGTGACTTTACCATGGGGACACTTAGGAGAGAATTAACACCAACACTCCTCAAAATATTCCATGAAATAGAAAAGGAGGGAACCCTTCCAAAATCATTCTATGAAGCTAGTATCACCCTTTTACCAAAACCAAACAAAGACAAATCAAGGAAAGAAAACTTCAGACCAATATCTTTGATGAATATAGATGCAAAAATTCTTGATAAAATTCTAGCAAATCACATGTGAAAACATTAAAAAGATAGTGTACCACAATCAAAGTGGGGTTCATCCCAGGGATGCAAGTTTGGTTCAGCATACAGAAATAAATGTGACTCATCACATCAATTGACTTAAAGACAAGAATCATATGATCATCTCGATAGATATAGAGAAAGCATTTGACAAAATACAGTACCCCTTCATGTAAAAAAAAAAAAAAACACTAGAAAAAGTAGAGATAGTAGGAACATACCTCAACATCATAAAAGCTATATATGCTAAACCCAAGGCCAACATCATTCTAAATGAAGAAAAATTGAAAGCATTCCCTCTAAGAACAAGACAAAGAGGCTCTCTTTCACCACTTTTATTTAACATTGTCCTGAAACCCTAACCAAGAAGAAAAAAAATTAAAGGGATAAAAATAGGAAAAGAAGAACTCAAACTATCACTATTTGCCAATGACATGATGCTATATTTAGAAGATCAAAAAAATTCTACCAGAAAACTTCTAGAACTCATAAATGAATTCAGCAAAGTAGCAGTATGTAAAATTAACACCAATTAATCAAAAGTGTTCCTATACATCAGTGATGAGTCCACTGAAAGAGAAATTAGGAAAAATACCCCATTCATAATAGCCTCAAAATAAATAAAATATTTGGGAATCAATCTAACAAAAGAGGTGAAACATGAAAACTGCAGAACACTAAAGAAAGAAATTGAAGACCTCAGAAAATGGAAAGATCACCCATGCTCTAGGATAGGCAGAATTAACATTGTCAAAATGGTCATACTATCAAAAGTGCTATGCAGATTGAAAGCAATTCCTATTATCATTCCAGTGACATTCTTCATAGATATAGAAAAAGCAGTCATGAAATTCATTTGGAAAAATAAAAGACCCAGAATAGCCGAAGTTATCCTTAGTGAGAAAAGTGATTCACAAGGCATCACAATACCAGACATTAAATTATACTACAGAACTATAGTAAAATGGCATGGTATTGGCACCAAACAGATATGAAGACCAGTTGAACAGAATAGAAGACACAGAGACATACTCACATAAATACAGTTATCTTATACTGGACTGAGTTGCCATAAACATACATTGGAGAAAAAAATAACCTCTTCAACATACGATGCTAGGAAAACTGGAAATCCGTAGGTAAGCAAAATGAAATTGAATCCCTATCTCTCACCCTGCCCAAAACTCAACTGAAAGTGGAACAAGGATTTATGCACTAGAACAGAGACCCTGCACCTAATAGAAAAAAAAATAGGCCCAAATCTCCATTGGGTCAGTTTAGGAACTGACTTCTTTAACAAGACTCCTAAAGCACAAGAAGTAAAATCAAGAATCAATAAATGGAATGGAATCAAACTAAAAAAAAGCTTTTTCACAGCAAAGAAAACAATCAAGAACATGAAGAGAGAGCCTATAGAATTGCAAAAATCTTAGCCACCTATACCTCATACAGCATTAATGTCCAGGATATACAAAGAATTCAAAAAACATATCACCAAAAAAAAAAAACCCTAATAACTCAATCAATAAATGGGCTAGGGAACTTAACAGAATTCCACAGAAGAAATACAATAATCAACAAATATATGGAAAAATTTTCAACATCTCTAGTAATTAGAGAAATGCAAATGACAACTATACTGAGATTCCACCTCACTCTAGTCAGAATGGCAATTATCAAGAATACAGCCAACAATAAATGTTGGCGAGGATGTAGGGAAAAAGGTACACTCATACATTGCTGGTGGGACTGAAAATTGGTGTAGCCAATATGGAAAGCAGTATGGTGATTCCTTGGAAAACTGGGAATGGAACCACCATTTGACCCAGCTACCCCACTCCTCAGTTTATACCCAAAGAACTTAAAAACAGCATACTACAGGGACACAGCCGCATCAATATAGCAGCTCAGTTCACAATAGCTAAACTATGGAATCAAACTAGATGCCCTTCAACTGATGAATGAATTAAGAAATCATGGTATATATACATATAATGGAATATTACTCAAACTTAAAGAAAAATAAAATTATGGCATTTGTTGGTAAATGGATGGAACTGGAGAATATCATGTCAGGTGAAATAAATTAATCCCAAAGAACCAAAGGCTGAATGTTTTCTCTGAATGTGGATGCTAACTCACAATAAAAGGGGACAGAGGACAGTAAAGGAAGGGGAGGGGGTATGGGAATAGGAAAAATAGTCAAATGAATCATACATTATTACCCTATGTGCATATATGACTACATGACCTGTGTAACTCTATATCACGTACCACCAGAAGAATGAGAAGTTATACTCCATTTATGCATGATGTATCAAAATGCATTCAACTGTCATGTATAACTACTTAGAACAAAATTTTTTTAAGGGGGAGGAAAAAAAGAAGAGAGGTCTCAGGAGAAACCAAACCTGTTGCCACCTTGATCTTGGACTCCTGGCCTCCAAAACAAATTTCTGTTTTCCTAGTGCACTGTGGCGCAGTGGTCAAGGGGCACAGCTGCTCAAGTTAGAGTCCCAGCTCTGTCACAATTTGTGTCCCTCACCTAAATGTAAGCCTCCAAATCTTTAGGAATAAAATAGAAGTCCTCATAGTGCTGTTGGAGTATTATATTAAATAACAAGTAAACAGCATTTGACCTGGTAAATGGCAAAACTCAGAATATACTGGGTGTGTTATTATCAACCTTTTCAAATCCACCACCCTACAATATCTAATAATAAGAGAACCAGCCATTGGCTTTAGGACCCACCTTACGGCCAGGATGGCCTCATCTGGAGACACTATTTTTGAATAAACTTAGTCACAGGTACTTAGGATGAAGACTTGGACATAATATGTTTCCTGTTTATTTTGAGTACTACAAAATCACCCTGCAAGATCATGCTCTCTTCTGCATAATTTCATCAGCCATGATTTTCTCATGTTCATTCTCTTGTAATTTATATTATAACAACAATAGAAGTGTTGGATTTTCTTTAATAAACCTCACAAGTTTCTTTCAAGCTTTGAGATACTCAATATGGAGGCCAAATGCTCTTCATGCTCTTTAGTCTTGAGTCTTTGTTTGTTTGTTTTTTGTTGTTATTATTATTATTATTATTATTGGTTGTTGTTGTTGTTTTTCTGTTGTTGTTTTGTTTCATTTTTGGTACTAGGAGTTGAACCCAGTGTTCAATTCCAGTGGCTCAGTGAACCACATCCCCAGCCCCTCCTTTTTATTTTTTATTTTGAGATTGGGTCTCACTAAGTTGCTTAGGGCCTTGCTAAATTGCTGAGGCTGGCTTTGCAATTCTCCTGCTTCAGCCTCCTGCATGGCTGGGATTACAGGCGTGTACCACTGCACCCAGCCCAAGTGCTCTTCAGTTGAAACTCCCTGTCTGCATTAGACAGCTTTCTGTCACTATAATAATACAACTGAGGTAATAAGCTTAATAAAAAGAAAAGGTTGTTTCAGCACACAATTTTGGATGTTGCTGTCCATGATTGTTGAACTCTGTTGTTTTCAGCTTATTGCAAAGCAGCACATCATGGCAGGTGTGTGTGGCAGAACAAAACTCCTCCCCTCATAAACCAGGGAGGAAAGAGAAAGAGCAAGTGTCTAGGGTTCTACAATTCCCTTTGGGAGCACATCCCCAATTACCTAAGAACCTCCTACTAGGCCCTTCCTCTCAAAGGTTCCACCGTCTTCCAATAGCACCATGGACTTGGGACCAAGCCTTCAGCACATGGGCCTCTGGGGGACATTCACCATCCTAACTACAGCACTGCCCTGACATTTCTCCAGTTTCCTCTGTCATGACCCACTCTTGCTATTACCCCATTCTCCCAAGATCTTTTCCTAAAGCACAGAACTTGTCTTTGCAATCCTTCCATAGCCTGTTCTGATTTCTGAGCCAGCCTTGCAATGTGGCCCACAGTACCCCTGTCAAGCTGATCCTCCCTCCACAACATCCCCTCCAGCCATGAGGCTCAGCAAAGGGCCTGCCAACAGCAGGTGCTCAGTTAAATTTTGGTTTGCAGAAAAGAAAGCCTGGAATATGTGCTGGCTTACAGGCTTGATTCTCCCCCATCAGCACATGACCACAAAGTTTAACAATTTAAACAACAGAAACTTATTCTTTTATAGATCTGGAGCCCAGAAATTTGAAACCAAGGTGTTGGCAGGGTTTTAGAGAAGAATCAATCCTCCCTTGCCTGTTCCAGTGTCTGGCTGCTCCAGGAGATCCTTGGCTGTGGCTATATCACTCTATCATCTGCCTCTCTCTTCATCTTGCCTACTTCCCTGTGTTTCTTCTGTGCCGATGACTCAAATGTCCCCTTCTTTTCTTAGAATAAGAGAACCAGCCATTGGCTTTAAGACCCACCCTATGGCCAGGATGACCTCATCTGGAGATCCCTATTTTTGAATAAGGTTAGTCACAGGTACTTAGGGTTAAGACGTGGACATAATCTGTTTCCTGTTTGTTTTGAGTACTGGGGATTGAATCCAGACATGCTGAGCCACTGAGCTACATTCATAGCCCTTTTTACTTTTTATTCGAGACATCCTCTTACTAAGTTGGCCAGGCTGGCCTCAAACTTACCATCCTCCTGTCTTAGCTTCCTGAGTTTCTGGGATTATCCGAGTACACTCTTGCTTCTTGTTGTTGCTGTTTTTTTGTGGTTGTTGTTGTTGTTTTTAGTAATGGGATTGAATTCAGGGGCACTTAACCACTGAACCACATCCCTAGCCCCTTTTTGTATTTTATTAAAGACAGGGTCTTGCTGAGTTGCTTAGGGCCTCTAGGGCCTCACTAAGTTGCTGAGGCTGGCTTTGAACTTGCGATCCTCCTGCCTCAAACTCCTGAGCTTCTGGAATTACAGGCATGCACCATCACATCAGTTTATTCCTTGTTGTTTCTAATTACACTGAATTCTTACTTACACTTGCACTCTGCTTCTCTCTTGTAACATGAAATCAAAATTATTTCCATTGCATTAATTTAAATATCATCTTAATGTATGTTAAATTTAGTTTTTATATTTTCTAAAATTATACCTGCACATAACTCAAAATTTCAAAGGCTTGTTATGAAAAAGGAAAATAAATCACAAAGCCAAAACCCCAAACAACAATCCTTTGCACCACAGCTCCCTCCTGTTTCTCACTACCCAATGACAACCTCTTTCAATTCTTTTAGCTGAATCTTCATTTATTTCCACATATCTCAGTAGCATGTTTGTAGCCATATTTATTGATATGTCAGTTTTAGACATTTTTTTTATTGGCTGGTTGGCTCCTCTGCCTAGACTGCTTATCCAGCTCTCCCCTATGTCCACCATCACTGTCCACACACACACACACACCCATACATATGCCCATACTCCACCTTTCACATACATTGATACACATCTACACATATATGAACACATATCTTCTCATCATCACCTTCATATGTTCACATATACATACTCTCTCCTACACACATTCATATAGATTCATGCACACATAGGCACACATATGCATTCTATTTCCTTATTCTCGACACATTTATTTTAATACATTTTAAAACATTAATTTTGTCTAAATTAATAGTCATTATTGACATTATCCCTAATTGAGCCAGGAAGTTTACTGTAATTACTTTTTGTTGTTACACAACTATTGCTTTCCTTGGTATTAATAATTGCATCTTTATGTGCTTTGTTTTCTATATGTTTATCCCTATGCACCTTAGGCTCTTCCTCATGGTGTAAATCTCCTTTCAGTGTTCTTTCATCTTATCAATTGTTTCTTTTGGAGCCATCTCTTGGAACTTGCTGACCCATCCTCACTGGTTTGGTTGCTCCCTATGCCTGCTAAGCAGCTGCTGTCCTGGGATCACCCTGGGCCCTCATGCTGAGGATTCCCTCCACTTCTGTCTTGCCTGGGGATCTCCCTTGTTGCTCAGGTCACATGTCTTCCTTTCTATTTGTTTACTCTCTTGCCATGGGGTAGCTCCTCAAGTGACTTCCAGGTCTTCCTGTGGAGAAAGGATGTTTGGATGGTAAATTCCTACAGACACCTGGATATCTGAAAATGTTTTTAGTCTATTTCACACTTAATTGATATTCTGATTGGGAATCAAATTCAAGATTGAAAATACTTTTGATTCAGGATTCATCAGAAATCACTCCATTGATTTTTTTTAAGTCTTATCTGTTGCTGAAAAATTCAGAATCATTCTCTGCCAACATCTCCCCCAAGTCTACCTCCAAGCTTTTAGGATTTCTCTTTCTCTCCAGGATTTTGTAAATTTCATACTTAACAGCCAGGGGCCTGACAGGAAAGCAATCATACCCTCGGATAAGATTCCTGAAGACATTTTAACAAAGAAACTACTTACACAGACCAGAATGAAAAGAACCCAGGGATTTGGAGGCACTTAGAGACTAGCAAGTTCGAAGCTAATCACTGGCTTTGACCTGGAGGGGCAAGGGAAGGACATACTGGTATCATATTCTGCTAGTAAGCTGAGGCCCTGGATCAAGGTTGCCTGACAGGACCTGCAACATGAGCAGGAGTAGTCACTGCTAGGACCAGGAATGACTGTCATAGCCTGGGTCATCTGGATGTGGTGAGGGCAAAACCATGTTTGTGTTTTCACTCACTCACTTGGGCTTCCCGGTGAGTGACTACTGCTTGCTGGCTGTGTACTGGTCTATAGCTTATCAGGTGCCGTTTCCTATATTCTTACAGAGTACCTTCTTTTTGCTGAGGGAGAGGGTATGTGTTAGATCTGGATGTGGGAAGAAAATTAACTAGTTGAAGAATTAGTTGCTGGAACTTCACTGGTAGGAGAAGGATGACCCAACTACCTAGCAGGGAGGATAGACAGCTGTTGGTCCACTCCTCCAGGGCCCTAGGCAGGTGCTAAATTGGCAGGAAGTAAATAGACAAGTGGATTTCTATCTGGAAGACCATTAAGGTTATCCTTCTAAGTAGGACACAAAAGGTTAGTCCATGAAGGAAGAAATTACCTACAAGGCCCAGGATAGGACAAAGGAGGTCCTGAGAGGGAAGCCACTAGCCTCTATAGTATCATCTTTGTGTGAGCTAGAAAAGTTACCTGCCTATGGCGGCAAAGAAGAAGATGTCCATTCTGGGTGGACCTAGTGCTGTGGGGCTACACCTTAGTTGGCAGGGCAGTACTGACACCATTCACTCTCTGAGCCAGATATCTTTGTCAACTGGACAAACTTTATAACCATGTAAAGCAGCCTGAACCCTCATTTTGACATTAAATATAACAAATGTCAGACAAGGCGTCTTGACCCTAGGAAAAAAGGGAGATCTACTGTCACCTTTCCTGAGCTGACTCAGAACAGAATGATAACAGGTTTTTGGAAGATAAAAACACAGAAAAACAAGTGGCAACCAACTCAGTAGACCCAAGAAAGGTGAATCTTCAAGCTAGCAACAGGGAAAGCAAAGACACATCAGGATCGTGCTACAAACCTCCCCTACTGTGTGCTCCCACAGGGCCTGTCCCATTCCCCTAGCAGGCCCTTTACTCTGAAGCAAGCTTCACTTGCAATCATAAGAATGTTGCTCTATAATAGAGGCCAACAGAGACCTGGGAGGAACTTTTGTAGCCCTCTTTGGTAACTGTTAGATCTGACCATGAAGCCCATCCTGCATTTAGCTCCCTGATGCCTTGGGCAGAGATAGGATGGAGGAGGATTGTTTTATAGGACGGTGTTAAGAGATTTGGGATTTTCTATTCCAAATGCAGCTGAAGAAGCTACAAAGTTTTGAATGGAAGAATTTCAAGGCAAAGGAACCTCTGACATTTCTTGTTATCCAGGTTCTCAGAAGCACTGGAACAACAGAGTCCATTATGCTCCCCAGGAAGCCTGCGGCTGCAGGAACTTTGGCAAACCGTCAGTCGATACCAACTGCTGCACCTTTTCCCATCCTCCCATGCTCTAAAATAAAGGTTCTGTAACAAGTTCATTTTCCCATTCCTGATCATTTAGCTCAGCTAGTAATAATAAACAGAAGAGCAGGTCGCATAAGTCTAGATTCTATGGGCAGCTTTCACGGTAGCATTATGTTTAATATCTTGTTGCAGTTTCTTATGGGGACCTGGGAATCATCCAAAAGTATGAAGGCTTTTACCTTCCCCAATGTCTCAGCTAGAGCAGAGTCTAGGAGAAGCTATTTCATGATCTATATATCTACTAGAGTCCTGAGATTCCTTTGGAAGATCCATCATCAAACTATTTTCTCAATGATACAAAAATATTGTGCTTTTTTCACTGCATTGACATTTGGACTTATGGTATAAAAGTAATAGTGGACAAGCTGAACACAGTGGCACATGGCTGTAATCCCAGTAACTCAGGAGGCTGAGGCAAGAGGATCACAAGTTCAAAGTCAGCTTTTGCAATTTAGTGAGACCTTGTCTCAAAATAAAATTTTTGAAAGGACTGTCCTTAGTTGTAGAGGGCACCCCTTGGCTAAATCCTCACAATAAAAAAGTAATGGGTAGGGGCATCAAAAGATACTAGTAGACTAGTAGTTATTATATTCTTTACTGCCACACATTTGCAAGGAGAAATCCAGTTTAACTTCAAAACATCTTTGATGAAATGGTAAAATCTTGATTATTTTTAAATATTCTGTTAGAAGAATTTGACAATATGCATTAAGCTGCATTCAATGTAATATGCTTGTCTTGAAAACCATCTGTGAAATTTTGAGTTACAAGCTAAACTGTCTTGTTTTTTTTTAAATTTTTTTAACATGAATTAACTTGAAAGCACAGCCCAAAATAAAAGCATTCTTTTTCAGATTTTGTTGTTTGACAAGAACATTTTTAAATTAAAAAAATTAAGCCTGTTAATTCAAGAAAAACAACTGATAATATTTGTTGCCAATTCTAAAATTTGAGCTTCCAAGCAAAAATTATAATTTTGGAAAACTTATACCTAAATCATGAACTTAAAATCTCCTAAGTACTCAAAGTCAGGAGTTTCTTACTTAAATTGTTTTTCTGAGGTTAGTGTTGATATGGATAGTTGTGATGTTTTAACATTGTATATAAAATGTGTCAATATTTGAAAGATCCTCATAACTCAATAAACCAATAGTGTAACATGGTGAATACTTAGAGGATCCACACTCAGTACACATACTGCAGGATAACTGACCACTAATCCTGACAGTTCAGTTCATCAATGTGCAGTATAATGCACACAAACAAACCACTTTCCTACATTTTATACTAGTCTTCTGACCTTCGAAAGGAGGTTAAAAAAAATGTGTGCCATTCACGGCATTGTTAAGAAAATCAAGCAATATATAATTTGCAAAACACTATGCACCAAAAAGGGAAAGCCAAGGGTGAGTGGCCAGTTACTATGGCTGTTATCTCTGCTTGGTAAAGTCTAGTCATCTTTGGGTAACACAATTTCTCATGTTCACGTGTCCTCTTCTTTGAATAGTTGTGCTTTATTTGTGTACAAGGAATCAAAATGCATTCTTCTGTCATGTATAACTAATTAGAACAAATTTTAATTTTTTAAAAAAATAATTACTTTTCTAATGGCTATTTTTAATTGTTATAAAATACACAAAATATTAAATATACCATCTCAACAATTTTTAAGTGTATAGATTAGCACTATTGTATATGTATACATTGTTGGGTGATCACCATAAACTTCCAGTCTTGCAAAACTGAAACTCTACCCATTAAACCATTTTGCATTTGTCTCAGTGGTTTTGAAGTCATCGTTCCTCTCAAGATTCCAGATTCACAATTGGTTAAGCTGATCATAGACAGGTTCTTTGCAACATTTTGAGGTTAAATGGCATGTTGCTGTTCTCAAGGAACTCGAAGTGGAGTTCAGACAAGTGTAAATAATGAAGTATGATTCAGTGTCATGGTGATATAATGAAGGTCTGTGTACGGTGAGGGGCAGCACAAAGTCAGAAGATATTGAGGTGGCTGAGAGAGGGACATAACGCCAACAGCTGAGGAATGTCATTAAAGGCTTCATGGAGGAGTAGATCCTCAAATTGGTATTTTAAGAAGGAGAAGGCAAAAATTCATCGTAAGACTACAGTGAAAAATTCCTGAAATATTAGCCTTTCAGTAGAATATGGGGTACATTGAATCTAATGTACTCATGTTGATTGTACCCCTACCAATTGTGCTAGGAGTAATTTTCAAAACCTACTCTTTATTCTTTAGTGCAATGTTTTTTAAAAAAGTGAATCATTTTAGAAACATTTCCAAAGATCACATTTTATCAAGAGTGATTCTATTCTATTTATTTTTCAGTACTGGGAATTGAACTCAGGGGTGCTCTACCACTGAGATATATCTCCAGCCCTTTTGATTGTTTTATTTTGAGACAGAGTCTCTCAAAATTGCTGAGGCTGGCCTCGAACTTGTGATCCTCTGACCTCAGTCTCCTGAGTCACTGGGATTATAGGCATATGCCACCCTGCCCCACAACAGCGATTTTAAATACATCTTTGGTACATATCTCAATTTAGAATCTAATGATTAACTCCCAGCCCTTTTTGGCTAAATATTCTGAAATTATAATAAGATTGCTCTAAAATATTTAAAACCCAATGAGGTATTTGAAAATGAGTGCTTTAAGGCTTAAGTACCAAGAGTTATTTGTAGTACAAATTCTATGAATATTTTAAATAAAGAATCAAAGCATTTACAGTTCTGTAAATTTAAAATCCCTCAAAGCTTGCAATTGTAGTTATACCTTCCAGCTCACTTCAAAAGATCCAAAGTGGGGAAAAAGAAGATGAAAGAAAGACCCAATAAGCTAAAAGTGGACATTGGGACTAGGACACAGTCAGGTTTGGGGAAGCCCTTTGTCCACTGCAGAAGGCTGATAGCCTGAGGATGACCACTTCTGGGGCAGGACCCATCTGACTTCCATCCTTTACCTTTCCTGACTCCCAGGAACTATATCTCAGAGGCTAATTCCATACAAGAATCCCAAACCCCAGAGAAATACCTTGCATTTAGCATGAAGCCAACACCATGTATGGCCTAGTAAACATAAGAATTACAGGCAAGCCAAAATTCTCAGAGACTTTAGCTTTTTTTCTTTTTGATACTGTATTTTTTTCTCATAATGTTTTGCTATGACAAATGTAGTTTTAATGCCACCTAAAACAAAATGTTTGGTAGCGGATTGTTCAGAAAGCATTTTAAATGAAGAGGTATAAACCATTAAAGGGCAGAATTCTGTGTATTAGATTACTTTTAAACAAAAGGTCAGCTGCTGCTTTTATGTACACATACTATATACAGATAGATAGCAAACTTTCAAAAAAAAAAAAAAGAAACCTAGGCACATTGATATTGCAAAACACTATATAAAGCGGACATCTGTTTATTCAGTGCCACTGTAATTGATGTGAAGCAATTGTAAAACTGTCTCTAATTTTCCTCTGGTTTATTAAAGTGCTAACTACAACATTTTTTGTGTGCAATTACTTTGAATATTTCCTAACAGGACATTATTATTCTTTTTCATGCTCCTATTCCAAATTCATTTTTAATGGTTTGGAAGCTATTTCTCTAATGAATAAATGTTGATGCTGAATAATATCTGTAGCATGCCATTCTGGATTAATAAAAGCAACATCATATATGCAAAAAAAAAGAATGGTAGGCAAAATTAAACTACATTTCTTCACCTTACTTTTATTTTGCTATGTCTATGGCACAATTTTAACAACAAATTAAAACTGGATAAAATACTGAATAAACACAAATATGAAATTTACCTGGGAGGCTAGAGATATTTACATTTATGTGTATGCACACTTGGAATAATAATAATAATAATAATAATAATAATAATAATAATAATAATAAAAGATGGATGTTTCTAAGATATTGTGGGCCAAGAGATAATATTCAGGTGCCTTCAATTTCTTGAGAAACAGGCGAATCTATTTTGACAGAGCATCTCCAGGTATAATTTAAATTCAGGAAGCTTAATTAGACAAAGGAGAAATGCCCAGTACTATTTGTTTTATCAGCAAATCCTCCAAGTTTATAATCTTAAACTAAGAAGGTTGGAAATCTTACAGTGCTCAGGATGCAAAATGTATGGAAGCCTCCTTGGGTTTCTTTTTATTCCATTTCCTCCTTTAGTATCAATTTTCCATATTTGATTACTTTTAACCAAAGAAAATATTTTAACACAGATCCCTCCTGAAATATAAAGTAACACAAATGTTTTCACAAACTGACCATTTTTCCATTTTCATTCTATGATTTAAACTTTTTTTCCCTTAAATTATTTCAGATTCTAGAGCATCTGTTTTAAATATAATGTTTTTTGTTGATTTTCCTCCCACATTTTTGTTAAGTAATACATCTGCTTATTTGGTTCATCTGGAATCCCAGATTCTTTAAAAGAACTGTGTGATTCTTTTAAATATGAAGACACATATGAGGAACTGTATTATTTATACTAAGAAAGCTATATTTGGGGGTATATACATTGGTGGTAAAAGATTTAAGATTTGTATAAGAACTTCAAGATCCTGGCTAGCTCCCCAGAGGGAGAAACAAGAAAAGATAGGCTTCAGCTGTATTACTTTATGTCTTACTAGGAAAAAATATCTGAACCAACAATGACATGGAATTAATACCTATTAAATCTGGCATAGGGTATAGAGGCCATTTGCAGTCACTATAAGAAAAGCCACAAAACCCTAGAAACAAAGCTCATGCTAAATTTGCATGAACTGTTAAAGTATAAAACACAGGAAGAATGAATATCTTATGACAGAAGGTATCAAGGTACAATAGGCAAAGACCCAGCTTTGAATTCCAGCTATGTTACTTTCTAGATACAAGTTAGGACAAACTATTGAACATTCTGAGCCTCAATTTCTCCATTTGTAAAAGGAACTTAATAATAATTTCAAGGTATGAAAAGATTACATAACTACACATATAGAACGTAACTCTATTCTCTGACTCTTGCATAATTAATGTACACTGGTGGTCAACTTATCAAAAGATAAGTAAAGACTTAAAATTTACTTCTAAATTTACTTCTTGATGTAATGAAATATAATTTTTAAAAGTCTCAACAAATAAATTCCTAAAGGAAACTCTTTAAAAGTAAATAGTTGCTGGGAGTATAGCTCAGTGGTAGAACAAGACTCTGTGTTCAGTCCACAACAATAATTAATTAAGTAAGTAAGTAACATAGTAATGAGGTATTAGTATGTAAGTGAGTTATATAATAAGGCATCTAAATATAGACAAGAGTTAAAATGGAATACAGGAAAATGAAACAAGTTATCCATGGAAATAGGGTAAGTAACTGGGAAACCTTTCCTTAAAAATTATTAATCTTTGTAGAAAAAAAAAGAAATTAGAGAAACTCACTGGAAATGTTTGACTATTCAGAAGGAAGAGAAAAAGGAAAATTAATAATTGCTTTCGTGGATAGTATCTTTCACCAAAGCTCTAACAGAGGTTATATGCTCAGGGTTACACAGCTAGCAATCAAGAAAACTAAACTTCAAAGCTAGGCTTAATTTCGATCTTCAATCCATATTTTCCCACTGTTCTTCTAAAGTATTCCTTCTCTGGACCTAATTCTTTTTTTTAAGTATTTACCTTTTTTTAGTTGTAGGTGGACACAATACCTTTATTTTATTTTTACGTGATGCTGAGGATTGAACCCAGTGCCTCACGCATGCTAGGTGAGCACTCTCCCTCTGAGTCACAACCCAGCCGGTCTGGCCCTAATTCTGATCAACACCAAGGACTTTATTCCTTCTCAAGTTCACCCCCATGAAGGTAAGTTACAGAAATAGGCCTTTCTTCTTCAGACTGCCCAATAATCAACCATTGGATTAGAACATATACATTTCCATTTAAAAAAAAAGGTAAAAAAGTCTAATCCATAGGAAGCAATTTCCCAGATGCTCCCATAATTAGTTGAGAGCATCCTCATTCTGTTTTCTTGCAATTGATCCAAGCAGGGAATTCCAGTGGCATTTACTGAGCCTCTGTAATACCTAAGCATTGTATATTATTTGCCCATTAGCATTAACTCTTCTAACAACAAAGCTCAGCCACTTAGTTTTTCAGGAAACTAAACAGAGGTCAAGAACAAAGAAACAAATCAGTACATTCAGCTATTTGGGGACAGGATTTAGATCCAGATGCTATGATACCAGAACATTCTGTAGCTTGGTGCCCATGAGCCTCAATTCTGTTCCTAGGATATACTAGCAGGGCTTGCAAGGGATTTATATCACCCCAAGTTACATCAAACTATTTGAAACTTCTAACATTTTCTATTATCAAAATTATGTCCCTTACACCCTTCAATGACCTGTTAGCTAAAATGCACACAGAGGTGAGGTAGCCAGAGAGGTGGAATGGCTTTTTATTTATTTGTTTGTTTTGTTGGAAGTGAGTTTTCTTGGTCTATGTTGTGTTCCTATAACAGAATATCACATCCAGGGTGATATATAATAAGCAGAAACTTTTGAATCATGGTTCTGGAAGCCAGGGAGTTCAAGATTGAGAGACTAACCTGGTTGAAGGCCTTCTTGTTTCATCATGCCATTTCAGAGGGGAAGGGGCAAGAGAGAAAGCATGCACCAAACTTGTCCTTTTAAAAGAAACACTCTCTCAATAATAAACCCATCCTGCAATGATGACATTGATCCATTCATGAGGCTGGTGCCCCTGTGGCCCAAATACCTCCCACTAGTCCCCACCTTCTAATACGCCTACACTCAAGATCAAGTTCCCAACACATGAACTCTGGAGGACACATTTAAACCACAGTCTCTGATGATGGGTAGAACTGCTTCTGCTAAATCCCTGCAAACCAGACTCTTCTGGACATCAGAATTCCCATCTTGTGGAAAGCACTTCAAATCTCAGGGGGACATGACTATTCCAAGAGAAACTCAGTATCTAGGCCCCGTGAAGACCAAAATTTAAAAACTATTAACCTATAACCAGAATGCTGTATTGTATAAAAAAACCCATGGCCCATGAGCCTCAGTTTGACTGGTTTTCCTGTCCCATGTCACTGGTCCAACTGTGCGGAGGCTTTGATCCTGTCTAGCACACTCTGGTATTCTCTTTCATTAGCATCCTTTTCCTCAGAATTCTGCAGGAACAATCTATCTTTATTCTATTTTATTTATGAGCTTTTCCAGTCTCAAAATCCCCCTTTCTCCTCAAGTGTAAATTTTAATTACCATGCTTTTGGTCTCCTTGTAGCCATTCTTTATCTTATCCAATGACTTTGTATAAGTTCACTATCCACCAAAATGCCAGCAGACAATCAGATTATATCCAAATGATTTCAGCCAAATTGCCTGTAAGAAGTGAAAGAAAGCACTGGGCATGGTGACATATGCCTGTACCTCCAGCTACTAGGGAGGCTGAAGCAGGAGGATTTAAGTTTGTGGCTGGCCTGGGCAATTTCATAAGACCCTATCTCAAAACAAAAACTGAAAAGGGCTGGGGGTGTAGCTCAGTAGTTGAGTGCTTACCTAGTAAGTGTGAAGCCCTGGATTCAATCCCCAGTGCGAGAGAGAGAGAGAAAGAGAGAGAGAGAGAATGAGAATTGGAGGTAAGAACTTTACACTTCCAAAGATACAAAAGCTTAGAAATGTATCATCCATGTGCACCTTTTGGAAAAATTCAGATTATTGTCTCCATATGCTTTTGACACAAACAGTTAACATAAGGCAAACATAAAGTAATAGGAGGAGGAGCAGAATATTGGACATTCAACCCTCTGATAATCAGAGAAATTAAAGATAAAGGAGACTTTTGAAAATTTTCAAGGCAATCACTAGTAAAAACCTGCCAAAGACTTGTAGGGGTAAAAGCAAAGAAAACAATGTCCATAGAGCAGAAGACAAAAACAACAACAAAAGTATCATCAAAAATCTCAGAAATATTCAGAAGAGTTGCTGGCAAAGATTTTATCCTAATTTGTAGGCTCTCTCTTCACACTCTTGTTGTGTTTTTGTTGTTGTTGTTGTTGTTGTTGTTGTTGCTGCTGCTGTGCAGAAGCTTTTTAATTTGATGACACCCCACTTATTTATTCTTGGTTTTATTTCTTCAGCTTCATGGGTCTCATTAAGGAAGTTGGTGCCTGCACCAATATGTTGGAGTGTTGAGCCTATGTTTTCCTGAAGCATTTGCAGTGTCTATGGCCTGATTCCTAAGTCTTTAATCCACTTTGAGTTGATTTTTTTTTGTACAGAGTGAAAGTTAATGAGTTAATTTCATTCTTTTACATTTGGATATCCAGTTTTCCCAGCACCATATGTTTAAAAAGTTATCTTTTCTCCAATGTTTGTTTTTGGCACTTTTGTCAAGGATCAGAGGACTACACCTATGTGTGTTTGTCTCTGTATCTTTTATTTAATTGGTCCTCATGTGTGTTCTTATGCCAATACCATGGATTATTATCCAGAATAAAGAATTCAAAAAAAAAACCTAACACCAAAAAAGCCTCAAATAACCCAATCAATAAATGGGCAAATGATCTAAACAGACACTTCTCAAAAGAAATACAAATGACCAACAAATATGTAAAAAAAAAAAAAAAAAAAAAAAAGTGTTTCACATTCTTAGCAATCAGGGAAATGCCAAAAAAACTACACTGAGATTTCATCTCACTCCAGTTAGAATGCCAATCATCAAGAATACAAATAATAATAATTACTTATGAGGATGTGAAGGAAAAGATACACTTCTACATTTTTGGTGGGATTGCAAATTAATACAACCATTGTGGAAAGCAGGATGGAGATTCCTGAAAAAAACTAGAAATGGAACTACCATACTTGGTATTTATCCTAAATTAAAACCAGCATACTATAGTGACCTAGGCATACCATTGTTTATAGCAGTACAGTGCTCACTAGTCAAGTTATGGAACCAGCCTAGGTGTCAGTCAACAGACTAAAGGATAAAGAAAATGTGGTACATATACACAATGGATTTTTACTCAGCCATAATGAAGAATGAAATTGTGTCACTTGCTTGGTAAATGGATGGAACTGAAGAGCATAATGTTAAGTGAAATAAGTCAGACTCAGAAAGCCCAGGTTCTAATGTTTTCTCTTATGTGGATGCTAGAGTGAGGGGAAGAAGAAATTAAAAAGGGGGTCTCAAAAAATAGAAGGGGAAAAAATAGAAGGCATATCAACAGGGTAGAAGAAGGAGGTCAAGAGGGAAGAAGAAGGTGAAGTCATGGTGAATTACTGGGGACTTAAATTTACCAGATTATACTACATCCATATACAAATATACTGCAACAAATCCTACAGTATAAACGATATATATGAATATGTTTATATATATTTACAATGCACTAATAAGTAATAATAATAATAGAAGGGAGATCAGTAGCACAAATGGGTTGGGGGAGGAAAGAGGAGAGGAAGAAAGGAAAGGCACTAGGGACTGAGAGTGATCTAGTCATATTTATGTGCATAATGAATCCCTGCTGAGAGCCATAGCCAAGTAGGAATGACTCATGGCATTTTTGGTTGAAAGGTGACGCCAGCAAGCCATTGAAATGATAATGATTATGTTAAGATGGGCATTCAATTGGATATTAGACCCCTGCCGCCTCGGCCTGCTACTTTGGAGCTCTCCCCGGAGAGTTCCCATTGGTTGGGGAAGTGCGGTAGGCAGGATTTCCAGAGGAGGGATTTCCTGTTGGTGTATTGTGTCCCGGGAGGAGCCACGTGGCGTGGCGTTTGGCATATTTCCCGGGAGCGTGTGTGGAGTGTGCTGGTGGAGTTCAGAAATAAAGTTTGTTCCTGCTTGAGTGGCTTGTGATTTTGTGCCCAGCCAGACTGCGGCAAATCCCACTACTATTTATGATTATAATGCATCAATAAAAATAATAATGATTAAAAAATAAAATCCTAGAAATAAGAAATAGTAAGTCTATCATAATAACTGTAAATTGAATCACCTTCCTTAGGAAATAAAAACTCTCTAATGCATCAGAAAAAACAGTCTAACTGTATCCCATTTCTACAAAATATATTCAAAGCAAAAAGAAATCACAAAATTGGCTAAAATGAAAACATAGTAAAAGGTAAAATAAAGCAAAAAGGAAGGATCACAATATTTAATATTATATAAATTTGAATTAAAGGCAAAATCATGAATTGGGTCTAAGAAGGCAATTTGTATAAATAAAAAGTATATTTCAAAATGAAGAAATAATATTCATGAGTTTCTGTATTCATTTTAATGAAACATAAAAAGGAATAGACACTACTTATAATATCATGGAATTGAGACATGCTTGTGCTGTGTTGGTCAAACTACTAAAAACTTTAACAAGCTGTTATTATTTATTATGACCAACAGATGGTACTTTAGATATAAGAACTTTGTGTCTACATGAATGAGAGCTTCTGAAGAATGTTTAAATCAGTTGAAGGGCAACCTAGAAAAGGCTGAATCTGAGAGAAACAGAAACCAGATGTTTTAAAACCCTAAAGAACTTAGTGATGTAGTAAAAGTTTGTACTGACCTAAAGCATACTGCATCCTGTAGGATAATGTCTCAATTGTACAGAATTTTATCTCCCAGTCCTTCATCAGAACAATCCTCTTTCTAGGGAAGAGGTACATGGCAATGTCAGTGAATTTCACATGCCCTCTAACATACTTCTTTAACCATACCTTGTTTAGAAGAAATACTGTATGGAATACCATGACAATGGATAGGGCTATCCATAAACCTTCAGAGAATAGTACTATCAGGGTAAGGCACAGCTGGGTTGGAAATTTTATATATTTACTTGAGGATAAATCACTTGCCTTTTATGATGAGGGTGGCAAGCCAACTTGGAGAATGTTGACTTATCAGGGCCTTTGCATTGGTAATTAGTTATTGGAAGGGTGAACACTCATTGGGATAAAAGCCAAATTAGTCTTGTTAGGGGTTAAATCTACTCTTGAGTTCATGTACAATCCCCATCCTTACTAACATGGTTACTTTGTACATAAATCCATCAAACAACCTATTTTAAGGAAAGAGACTGATGTCCACTGGATGGGTCATCTGGTCAACCTGATTGTTAGCTCTTCCTTTATGTCCCATCTAATGGGACATAAATATCTTCATACTCTTTGACCATTCTTCAAGGTCTATCCACATCTCATGTCACCAATTCTGTGTGTTCCAAGTATCAGAACTGCTGGCCAAACAGTTTATTTCCCACAATTTAGCATGCATACCAAGTATTTTTTTTTATCAAATTAGCACAATGCCTTAAATATAATAAAATAGCATGATGTTCTATGATATATCAAGGTACCAAAGTTTCTCCAGGCTGTATGGTCATGGAGAACAAGCGAGTCAACACAGCACTAAGACAAGACTGGGAAGGGGTATTAACCTCCTTACCAGGTGATATAAAATGTTAATTTTGATTACTATTTAGGGTTCAAAAAAGAACCATCTTTTGGTCAATAGTTTTATATCAAGTATAAGGGATATATTAATTTGCTCCAGTAGAAATATCATATTTAGAATAGTAACTACCATCAGAGATGCCATCGGTAATAATTTTAGCTACTGCCTGCACTGGTTTACAGTTTTCTCACGCTCAGTCATACTCCCAAGCTGAGAGGTTATTCTCATTAAGTAAGGATACAATTTATTCAAGAATTCTCACATTCAGGACTTGATTCTGAAGCTATCGTGGTACAAATACCAAAGTCTTGTTAATAAGCAGAATTCATCTCAGAGGCTCAAATTAAGAACTTTAAAAGGAGTACTCATATATATGCATAGTTTCAATTAGTTCAAGGTACCTAGAGATTAGCATTAACAGGGAGCTATTCCTACACTTAGATTTGAGGGACATGGAGAAAAAATGGTTTTACTAGATTCCAGTGAGAAGCGGCTGGTAGAAAGCTGTATCTATATAGTTATGTCTATTGCCAGAGAATTAGTACTGAAGCAATAAAGATCAAAAAATAAATATTTGATCTCCCTCTCATCTTACCTTCTGATTTGCCAGAGTTCAACCAAATGGAAGCTAAGTAAGGCAAGGGAACTTCAGTGAAAGAGCAGGAAGAAGCCAGTTTTCCAAGGTCAACAGCAATGTAGAGAAGGTAAATAATGCATATGAAAGTAAAGAGGACAACAGAATAATTAGCATAGAATTGCACAAAGAAACAAGTTCAGGAGACCCTGCTTTCAGATAACAAGGGCTAAGCTAGATGATCTTCATGAAGTATATAGCATGTACAGCATGAAGATATTTTGACAAATTATTTTTATAATGATTTGTAATGGATAACTTCTATTTGGCCAACTCAATCCAATAACTTTGGTGGTGGTGGGGGGAGTCTACCCTCTCTCCCCACCCAGTTTATCTATGAGAAGAGCTGAGTTAGTCAGTAAACAGTAAGATAAAGAATAAAGCAGGGAATTTAGCCCAGTGGTAGAAGGCTAGGATGTTCCAGGTCCTGAATTTGATCCCCAGAACCACAAAATTTAAAAATAAAACAAAAAGAATGAAAGCAGACGTTCAGTGAAACATGGAAGAAAATGAAGAAAGAACATGGATAGCATCCTTCCTCCTCCGTCTGTTCCAAAACACAGCTTCACATTTCCTTTGATTCTCATGACATTGCCTAGAATCCTTCAAACAAATCCATCTGTTTTGCTCAAGTCTAATTACTTTGGTTCCGTTACTTAGAATTCTAAGAGATCACCATTATGAACACATGTTATGGTTTAGATATGAGGTGCCCCCTCCAAAAGCTCCTCCGTGAGACAGTCCAAGAAAGTTTAGAGGTGAAATGATTGGGTTGTGACAGCCTCAACCTAATCAATGCATTAATCCATGGAGAGGGATTAACTGGGTGATAACTGAAGGCAGGTAGGGTATGGCAGGAAGAGGTAGCTCACTGGAAAGGTGACTTTGGGGTATATATTTCCCCCTGGTATGGGAAGTGTATGCCTTTCTACCATGATGTGCTGTCTCATCCTGGGCCCAGGGCAATAGAGTCCATCTATGAACTAAGACCTCTGAAACCATGAGAGACGAATAAACCTTTCCTCTTCTACCATTGTTCTTGACGGGTCTCTTGATCACAGCAATTGACTAAAATAGTTAGACACAGCACAGCTTTATACATCATTTAAACTGATATCAATGTTTCCTTCTCAATTTTAGGTGATGCTTTTTTAAAAAACAGAAATAGTTAATGAAAATCAAAAGAAACATGGCATGAATTGACCTAGTGGAGAGGAGCCAAAGGAAAAAAAGTGTGTGGTAAGAAGCAGCTGGGCACAGTTTTGAACCAAAAGCAGAAAACTCATTCCATTTATAGAAGCAGTTCTAAGAATGATCCCAACAAGACATGCATGGGATTTTTGAAGATTTTTTTGGTAAATAGTAGAGTGTCAGACTCACAGCAATTTGATTTCGCTTTAACAATGTATTCATATTTTAGAAATTGACAGAAGTCTTTTACTATCTCAAACGTCCATAGGACCATGGCTTACAGGAGCCTATATACCTACCCCTGATGGATCAGAAATAAAATGGATACTTTTGAAGAGAAAAAACAGAATTGACAAAAGTGACTTTTCAGAAGAGTTCTAATTCACAAGCTTCCTTAGCTAGATTCCCAATCTCAGCTCTCTACCAAGATCTGAGCTTAAAAACACTTATCTACTAGAATAAACATGACCAAGAAAATATATCACCCTAATGTTCTCCTCTAAATCCAAGCTTACTTCAAGAACATGAATTTAATTTAGTGTAAGAATTGGCCATGGAAATTCAGTTTGGGTATATGATAAGAAACAAATTTATTATATTCTGATCTTGCCCCAAGGAAGATGAAAATGACTCTGCTTGTTTGGTTGTGTTTAGTTAGCAAGGGAGTGTTTGTTCTCCTCCTATTGCAATCACGAAACACATCCATCATTGTCTGCAGTCATCTGGTTTTACTGTTTATATTTGAGAGATGTTGCAATATTGAGCAGGGAAGTCTCTGTCACAGAGGGAAATTATTTGGACCATGAATGGCTATTTACAAATAAAGCTAGCTTATTCATCTGTATTTTGTTTATGTTGCTAATTATCAGAGTTAAGTGTATTTTTTTGTTTAGACATCTCCTGAGTCCCAAGTCCCTTTCAGGCAGATTTTGAATACCAGAGGATTTGTTTTTCACTATCAGAAGCAAATATTTAACCTAATTTCCAAACTATTGCATTGTGATTTTTGCTCCCTTATCTTTTCCTAATCTCATAGAATCAACATTAAAAATAAGGACATGCTAAATGCAGTGGAACAAACACTGGATATTTCATGTGCCAGACCATGTGCTATCACCTAGGATGCATAAAGGAATATAGTTCCTGGTACACGTGGAAGAGAAAGGAAACCAGGAAATCCACAAATGTTGGCATCTGTTCTCCAAAGAGTCAAGACAATTGCTAAGAGTGGAAGGCCATGGGGAAGAAAAGCAGCTTCCAAGTAGAGGACATGGGAGGGGAACAAAGTATAGGATTTGCTATTAAAATAACTGTCTGGGTAGCATGTGCCAGACAGTGGACAAATTGATTCGCATACTTCATATTATTCATCCTTAAAATAATCTTTGGATGTAGGTACTTTGATTCTCATCTTAGAGACTAAGCGAATTTTAGAAGGTCAAATTATTTGCCCAAGGTCACACAGGCCAGCAAATTGTAGATACAGCTCCCAAACTGTCAAAGGCAATGACTAGAGAAATGTACAGAACTGCTGCCTGGCACTAAAGGACATGTTCGGCTTAACATCTGTGAATTTACAGTGATACCAATTTACAGAGTTATGCCATCGTTTTCCAGCAAGGTTGAGCAATTCAAGAAAAGGAATGAAGAATGCTAATTGCTCAATTCATCCCGGATTGATCAAGGATTGTCGTGGTTGTGATATGCTTAAACTAAGGGGACAGGAGAGCATGCTGAAGAATGTTAAATTAGGAAGAGGAGATGGAGCCACCAGCTGACTTCTGATTTATTCCAGAAAGAAACTGGGTCTGACTGATAGACCATAGGAACCAGGAAAGACTGAAAGGAGATCAAGAAGTGATAAAGATCAAGCACACTCAGAACTGGAATCCTGAATTACATTATAAATGTGGAGCCATTGAAACCAAGTTGGCTCAGCCCCACAACTCCTAACCCACCCCAAATGATTAGACTGAGCAAGCATGGGAACCCCAGTCTCACACTGAAGGATTTTTCTGTAGGACTAGGCCTATAATCCAGATTTGGTGTCATGAGGGAAAGTCTTCTGGCAGCTTCCGAGAAGATTTTTGTTACTATAAAAATGAGACAGAGGGGTAAGTGAGCCCCTCTCTTCCTTTAGAGGCCATAGTGCCTTGGTGATAGCTTTTTAAATTCTTGTTTTGTTTTGTTTTGGTGGTGCTAGGGATGGAACCCAGGACTGCGGAGGTGCTAGATAAATGCTCTACCCCTAAGTTATATCCTCAGCCCTATTTTGTGTGAAATTACTGTCTCTGTCATTCCCAACTGAAAGATGAATCCAATACAGAAAAGAAGACAGAGGCTCAAGGGAATTGCAGAAAACTAAAATGAGAGCCCTGACGGCTATGCCTGAAGCCTTTTATGTCTGATCTTCTTTTTCTGTCAGTTATAAACTCCCTTACCTTTTAAGGCAAATTAAATTGGAGTTTTCTGTTATTTTTCAGTCAGAGTTGTCCTAAATGATTCAAAAGTGATTTCAGATGACAATGACATATTTTTACAATTGTAAGTCACTGATACAAGATGGAGTGAAATCTGAAGATGCCAAGCAGAAGGTGATGATCCAGGCTGATGATCCAAACAGGATGATTCTCACAGGAAGGAAGTTTGGGGCTGATGAGGAGCAGAAATGGCCTAAGATAGCAACAGAGCAGGGAACTAAAAGATACCGTCACATATGTGATAATGATACTAATTTATTCACTTAATCAGCTATTTAATGAGTATAAAATATCAGAATTCTGCCTTGTGCTGGGACACGTGGTGAGCAAAAGTAGACCTGGTCTCTGTCCGAATGAGGCCTTGAGTCATCACACAAACACAGAAAATTATAAGGCCCTTGGGTCAGAGATTTTAATGAAGAAAGTTCAAACCGTGTGCTTCAAAGGTTGTGCAGAGTCAGAACTTAGTTCACTCTATAAAATGGAGCGTTGAAATGGGGGGTGGGTCATGGGCACACTGGAACTGGTGGATTTCCACCCACGCACCCAGGTTCATAATCAGAAACTAGACATTTGGCCCTGGCCTTGGATCCAGAAACCTCCATCTATACCTAACGTAACAAGGGACCCAGACAACTGTTACTCTAGTTGTCCAAAACTTCAAAGTGAGAAGAAGGAAAGTGGTTGGTTGGAACTTGCCATTGTGGAGGATGGGTGAGCCAATTAGTTTTGCAGATGACCTCCTGTGTTACTTCCTCCAGCAGTCCTTGGTGCGGATGGGAGTAGAAGGATCAGAAGAGAATTCATCTAGGATCAGGGATTTTTCCAGACTAATGGGATGAAGAAAACAGAGGTGACAGAGAATTTTTGGCTATAGGAAGGAGTGTTTTTGAAATCCGGAGTCCTAAACTCTAAACTGAAGAGAGAGGAAATGAAGAAAAAAGATGCTTGAAGAGTTATTAAATTACATGTTATGAAGAGGTTGAAGGAAATTCTGGTAGGAGTGCAGAATAAGCCACTGTCAAGGAAGGAGATTGCAGTTGTAGATAATTTACTCGTGACTTAGTGATTCTGAAAGTGTATCCATTAGAAGTGCCAATAATTAACATTAAGAGGGCCTGGCGGAGGAGGGGAGAAGGAGAGGACCATGACTGATTGTAAAATCAAGGAGCTCAAATTCAATGGGATAGAATGGACTGTGACGCCATCCTCATCCATAAGTAGTGTGGAAAGATGAGAAGAACTGAGACAGAGGTGAGCCAGGTACCTGTGTTTTAGAATGAATCGTGGGGTAGAGGGGAATAAGCTTAATGGGATACATTTCATGGAGAGGTGGCAGAGGAATGGACAGGGCCCTTGTGAGCTATGATACCAGTTCTAGCTTCAGGTCCTCAGGTATATAGGGTTAGTGAAAGCAAAGCTCCATAGCCACTTAGGAGAGCTTCAGATGTTCTCAGGAGAGAGCAAGGTTCCATTTACATCAAGAAAGCAGAGCGGGTACTCAGGCCATAAGTTGAAAATATGGGGACAGTTACTGCTGGCTGCAGACCTATAATTCTAGAGAGAACAGTAACAGAGTTTGGAAGATGAGAGTATAGAAGCAATAGGCATGATGGGGTCTTTGTGCTTTTAGTAATGGGAAGGATGAAGAATTTGGGATCTCAGTGTCGTTGAGGAAGGCAGTCATTGGTTCAGGCACCCACAACACTTCAGTTACTTGGCTTAGAGGATCGTAGAGACAAAAGTGCTACTGGACAAGTTTGTATTTTTTTTTGAAAAATATTATGTGACAAATACTATTTGTATTTGTTTTATTTAAATCCTACCATAGCCTAATGATCAGTGTCATTATTCTAACCTTACATATGAGGAAACTGGGATTTAGAGAGACTGAGAACGTAAAGCCAGGATCTCAAGTTTAACAGAGGTTTGTCACCAGAGACTCATGGACTGTAACCTTCTTGAATGTTTTGCTTGGCCTACAGGTTTGCAAAGTAAATACCTATAACTCAGTAGTTAGAGGAGTTACACCTAGACACACCCCCCACCCTTACTGGTTTTTACTGTTGCTAGATTGCTCCTGTGGACATTTAAACCTGCTAGCCTCATTTGAGCCAGATGTATCTGACTTTCATATTGTACCTACCCTAAATAAAGTACTTAAGAAAAGTCAGTTCCCTTATGGTCATGACAGTGTTGGGCCTAGACAATTCAGGACTGTGATCACGAGAGAATGAAAATACTGAGATGACTTTCACGCTTTCCCTGGATTATTGCCTGTGGGCAATTTCCAGATGGTTGAGAAGGGAGGTGAAGCCCAAGCAGAGAAGAGCAGTCTCCATGAGCTAATGAAGGAGGAGCCAGAGTTTGGACCCCTGGAGCAGCTGGAATTTGTGTGTCATAGCTTTGAAGAAGCAACGGCTGTACAGAGGAGGGACTCTGAAGCCTCCAGTGGGTTACTGACTATAGGCTGAGCTGTGGGTCTACCAGGTGGGATCCCACAGGTCCAGCAAAGAGTCGCTGGTGCCAGGCTGACAGCTGACTGGTGATCAGAGAGGTCAAGGGGCTGAGAGGATTTCCAGGCCAGCCAGCACTGAAAGGCCTCTGGAGAATCCTGGACTTTGAAACTCCAGAAGCATCATGTGTTGGGGACAAGGACCATGACCTTCAGTAAAGTCTACACCTTAAGAATAAGGAGAACAAGGAAGGGAGACAAATATGGAGACATGGATGAATTTTTCTAAAATTGATTATCAGCAGAAACTTACAGATCCAAGAAGCCAAAGTAGCATAAATGAGAAGAAAATTTAAGTCAAAGCTAGGTATGTTACTGTCAAACTGCTAAAAAAAAAAAATTAAAGAATCTAAAAGGGAAAAAAAGACATCAAATGCAAGAGTATAATGAGGGTTGATTCTCTATCACAAACAACTGAGGTTGGAAGACAAAGGAAGGTCATCTTTAAAGTGCTGACATTCCTTTAACCAGTGACTATATCCTCTAAAAATGAGAATGCTATAAAGACATTTTCAGATAAGAAATGCTAATCATCCAGCAGACCTGCACTGGAAGGGATGCCAGAGAATTCTTTAGGCTGAAGAAAAGGACACGTGAGGAAAAGTTGACCCAAAGGAATAAACCAGTCATGCTGAAAATTTTCAGTCTAAAAGCCCAGCGTTTTGGTTTTTTTTTTTTTTTATTTTCTTAATTCCTGTGAAAGTCAACTGACAATTTAAAGCAAAATAATGGCACTGGACTGTGGGGTTTATAACATATGTATAACTTGAATATATGAGGACAACAAAAAGGGAGCAATCTTTTAAAAACTCCATTTACAATAATGGCAAAAAATACAATGCTCAGGAAGAAGTTTAACAAAAGGAATTCAAGATGTGACCACTGGAAATGACTATGGCATATCACCAAAATAAGCAAAAGACCTAAATACATGGAAAGACATTATGCATTTATAGATTGGAAGACAAGATTTGGGTGAGAGGTACCAGGGATTGAACTCAGGGACACTCAACCACTGAGCCCAATCCCCAACCCTATTTTGTATTTTATTTAGAGACAGGGTCTCACTGAGTTGCTTAGTTCCTCGATGTGCTGAGACTGGCCTTGAACTTGCGATCCTCCTGCCTCAGCCTCCCAAGCCGCTGGGATTACAGGCGTGTGCCACCACACCCAACAAGACAAGATTTTTGAGAGGAAAATTCTTTATAATTGAACTGCAGACTCAATGCAATCCCCATCAAAACCCCAGCTGTCTTTTTTCTTTTACTTATTATTTATTTTGCAGAAATTACCAACGTGATTCTAAAATTCATATGGAAATTCAATGCTCCAGAATAGACAAAGCAATCCCCACACTTCTCAATATTAAAACTTATTATAAAGCAATAGTAATCAATATTATACATAATACTTGTATACAAATAGTCTATATAGAACAATGAAATAGAATTGAGAGTCTAGAATAAACCCATACATTTATAGTTAATTGATTTTTTGATGAGAATATAAAACAATTCAATGTAAAAGACAAGACTCTGCAGCAAATGTTACTAGGACAACTAGATGTCCATATGTAAAAGAACGAAACTTGAACCTTCAAATGAAAATTAAAACTACGCTGAGATTTCATCTCCCTCCAGTTAGAATGGCAATCATCAAGAATACAAACAATAATAAATGTTGGAGAGGATCTGAAGGAAAAAGATCACTCTTACACTGCTGATAGGATTATACATTAGCACAACCACTATGGAAATCAGCATGGAGGCTCCTCAAAAGACTAGGAATGAAATCACCACATGACTCTGCTGTGGCACTTCTCAGTATGTATCCTCAAGAATTAAAGCCAGGAGCTGGGGCTATAGCTCAGTGGTAGAGCATCCGCCTCACACGTGTGAGGTACTGGGTTCAATCCTCAGCATAAAGATATTATGTCCATCTACAGCTAAAAAATATTCTAAAAAAAGAATTAAAGTAGCATGCTGTCTTCAACAAATGGTGCTGGGAAAATTGGAAATCCATATGCAACAAAATGAAATTGAATCCCTTTCTCTCGCCATCCACAAAAGTTAACTCAAAATGGATCAAGGAGCTTAATATCAAATCAGAGACTCTGCGTATGATAGAAGAAAAAGTTGGCTCTGATCTACATATAGTGGGGTCGGGCTCCAAATTCCTTAATAGGACGCCCATAGCCCAAGAGTTAATAACAAGAATAAACAAATGGGACTTACTTAAACTAAAAAGTTTTTTCTCAGCAAGGGAAACAATAAAAGAGGTAAATAGAGAGCCTACATCCTGGGAACAAATTTTTTACCCCTCACACCTCAGATAGAGCCCTAATATCCAGAGTATACAAAGAACTCAAAAAATTAAACAATAAGATAGCAAATAACCCAATCAACAAATGGGCCAAGGACCTGAACAGACACTTCTCAGAGGAGGACATACAATCAATCAACAAGTACATGAAAAAATGCTCACCATCTCTAGCAATCAGAGAAATGCAAATCAAAACCACCCTAAGATACCATCTCACTCCAGTAAGATTGGCAGCCATTATGAAGTCAAACAACAATAAGTGTTGGTGGGGATGTGGGGAAAAGGGTACACTTGTACACTGCTGGTGGGACTGCAAAATGGTGAGGCCAATTTGGAAAGCAGTATGGAGATTCCTGGGAAAGCTGGGAATGGATCCACCATTTGACCCAGCTATCGCCCTTCTTGGACTATTCCCTGAGGACCTTAAAAGAGCACACTATAGGGATACGGCCACATCAATGATTATAGCGACACAATTCACAATAGCTAGACTGTGGAACCAACCTAGATGCCCTTCAGTAGATGAATGGATAAAAAAAAATGTGGCATCTATACACAATGGAGCATTATGCAGCACTAAGAAATGACAAAATCATAGAATTTGCAGGGAAATGGATGGCATTAGAGCAGATTATGCTAAGTGAAGCTAGCCAAGCCCTAAAAAACAAATGCCAAATGTCTTCTTTGATATAAAGAGAGCAACTAAGAACAGAACAGGAAGGAAGAGCATGAGGAAAAGACTAACAGTAAACAAAGACGAATGTGGGGAGAGAAAGGGAGAGAGAAGGGAAAGCATATGGAAATGGTAGGAGACCTTCAATGATACACAAAATTATAAGAGGTTATGAGGGGCAAGGGGGAGGGGGGAAAAAGGGGGAGAGAATTGAACAACAGCAGAGGAGGTAGAGAGGGAAGATGGGAGGGGAGGGGAGGGGAGGGGAGGGGGGATAGTAGGGGATAGGAAAGGTAGCAGAATACAACAGTCACTAATATGCCATTATGTAATAATGTGAGTATGTAACAGTTGTGACTCTGCAATCTGTATTTCGGGTAAAAATGGGAGTTCAAAACCCAATTGAGTCTAATGTATGAAAGATGATATATCATGAGCTCTGTAATGTTTTGAACAATCAATTAAAAAAAATAAAAATAAATAAAAAAATAAAGTAGCATGCTGTATTATACATGCATATCCATGTTTTTAGCACCACAATTCACAATAACCAAACTATGGAACTAGCCTAGGTGTTTGTTGATGGATGATGAATGGATAAAGAAAATGTGATACACACACACACACACACACACACAATGGAGTTTTATTCAGTCTTAAAAGAAAAATGAAATTATGTCATTTGCAGGAAAATGGATGGAACTTGAGACCATTACATTAAGCAAAATAAGTCAAAGGTTGTATGTTTGCTCTCACATATGAAAGTTAGAGAAGAGAAAGGAAAAGATCAGGGTTGGGGGAGGAGTCTCATGAAAATTGAAGGAAGATCGGTAGAAGAAAGGGATTAGGGGAGGAAGGACAGGAAGGAAAGCAGAATGATATAGTTCAATTATATCATTTATCATGTGTGTGATGAATAGGTAACAACAGATCCCATCATATAGAATTATAATGCACCAATAAAAATATGGAGACATAATCATATCAAAAAAAGAAAAAGAGGGCTGGGTCTATACTCAGTGGCAAAGCGCTTGCCTAGCATGTGTGAGGCACTGGGTTGGATCCTTAGCACCACATAAAGATAAATAAAATAAAGGCATTCTGTCCATCTACAACTACAAAAAGAAAAAGAAAAAGAAACTGGACCCTTTTACACACCATATTCAAAATTAACTCAAAATGGATCAAAAACCTAGCTATAAAAATCAAGACTATCAAATGTAGGAGAAATTACACATAAATCTTCATGACTTGCATTAAGCAATGATTTCTTGTTTGCAACACCAAAAGCTCAAACAACAAAAGAAAAAAAGGATAAATTGAACTTCTTTAAATTAAAAACATGTGTGCTTCAAAGGACACTGCAAAGAAAGTGAAAAAGAAGCCCACAGAATGGAAGAAAATATTTCCAAATCACATGTCTGATAAGAGATTGCATCCAGAATATAGAGCAAATTCTCATGTCAACAAATAACCCAATTAAAAAATGGGCAAAGGATCTGAACAGACATTTCCCCCAAAGAGAACAAAACATCACACAAATTGTGAAGAACACTGTTAGCCATCAGGAAACATAAATGAAACCACAATGAGATACCACTTCACACCCAATAAGATGGCTACAAGTGTTGGTTAGGATGTGGAAACATCAGACCCCTTGCACACTGCTGCCCAATTTGGAGACTGGTGCTGCCACTTCAGCCATTCCATTCTTAGGTAGACCAAGACCACTGAAAACACATGTTCATACATATGCTTGCTCACGATGTTCACAGCAGAATTATTCATAACTTTGGATAACTTCCAAAGGCTACCCAACTGATCAATGTACATAAAATGTGGTATGTCCATACAATGGAATACTATTCATCAATAAAAAGGAATGAAGTGCTGGTACGTGCTTCAATGTCACTGAACTTTGAAAACAATGCCTAGTGAAAGCAGCCAGACACAAAGACCACATACTATTCGGCCTCCATTTTTATGAAACATCCAGAATAGGCACATATATATAAAAAGTAGGTTGGTATTTGCGAGGAACTTGGAGAAGTGGGAATGGGGTGTGACTTCTAATGGGTAGAATGTTTCTTCATGGGGAGATGAAAATACTAATTACATAATGCTGATGATTGTTTAACTTTCTGAATATATTAAAATACATTCAGTTATATACTTCAAAAGGATAGATTTAATGGCGTTTGGAATATATCTCAATTTTTTATCTTTTGAAGATTTCTATGGAAGAACATAAAGGCTATCTTATCTGGAATAGAAAGGCTCAAATTCTAGAAGATACCAGCCTTCCCTAAATTGATCCATAAATTTTGTGTAGACAAAAATCAAATTTTTAATAGGACTTTTTTTTTCTTGACAAGATGGTTCTAAATCTTATAGAGAGAATAAACATGAAAGAACCATCAGAAAAAAAGCTCTAGAAAATATTATAAATTTAGGGTGGTGAGATTACAGAATCAGCTTTCCTGGATGTGCTATTATGTGTATATGTTAACATGCTACATTGTTTAAAAGCATATAAAGTGAGGCATTTTTAAATTTTTAAAGAAAATCTAATGGTATTGCTTTTGTGATAACAAAAGAATAAGTGAAACTAAAATGAAAATCAAAAAATAAATACTCCAACCATTCATCCCCTTCGCTGATGCTACTTCATTCTTTTATAGTCCAACATCCCTCTTCATTTACTGTATCCTCATACACGTGATTTCAAGACCCCTTTTCAGGCTTGTCAATTTTCTCTATTGGTTTATTTATGAATAGCTCTCCTGTTGCTTGTCACCTAAACTGAATGCATTTGATGTGCACTGATTGGCACAAAATAAAGGTCATTTTACTATTGCACTGAAATTACTGCATCCTAAAATCATATCAGCCTTTTTGGGGACAGCTAATCCACAAGGTTGACTCACACTGAGTCAAACAATGGACTAAAGCCTATGGCTTTTTCACTCATCAGTGCTGCCAAGTCAAAGCTATCTTCATCATCTTGTCCCTGTGAGGTTGAGATTGGGAATAAAGTACATGACCTTATGTTTATTTCCAACAACCTTCATCTTCATCCAGTTGTCCCACTCCATTGCATTCAGTGCATTTACCCCAGGTATTCATTAACTTCACCAGCTCTGTGATATCTGAAAATTTGTAAGGAACAACCTCCAATCATCATCCAAATCATTTTAAGTTGATGAAATGATTATCTGGACATCTTGGGGGCCACAGACGGCAGTATAATATGAAAATCACCTCATGATTTAATTAGTTCCCATTGTGTTTCTGGCATCTAGCCCAGAGTTGCTCAGATCTCAGTGCACTTAGGAGTCTCCTGAGTAGCTTGTAAATTCCTTCAACTCTGCTAGAGCTTCTGACCCAATAGTCCTGGATACTGTTCAACAACTGTCCATTAAAACTAACATCCACAGACCACACTTTTAAATTTACACAAGACTGCCTTTCTCTCTTTTTGTTATTACCATGTCAAAGTCCTGTTTTACAACTTGCTGAAGGCAAGAAGATACAGTATCTCTTGAATTCATCTATAAGCCAGGCTCTGTCAGGGAAGAGATTGGAGTCAACCTGAAACAAAACCCAACTTACCTTTTAATAAACAATGCTACATAGGTATTCATATACCATTTAAAAATAAATAGTTCTAAAGGCTTATTTTCATGTATTTTATTGAATTAGCAAACATTTGGAGAGGTAAGTGTATGCCAAATATTATTCTGTCTATACTCTCACCTGTAGTAAATTTTTCCTTGCAATCGTATTCACACTGAGTGTTATAATTCTTGATTGACACTTAATTTGACAGGTTAGGATAATTATATTTGCATTTTTATTATCTTCTATAATAAAGCTAAAGACTTTCTCATATTTTTCTTGGCCATTGAAATTTCCCTATTTATTCCCCCTTGCTATTTATTGATTGCTGTATTTATTTGTTTTTTCTAATAAACATAAATTATCATGGACATTTTTAATCTGTTATATGGGTTGAAGATAATTTTCTCGATTTCTTTGTTTCTCTGCTTTCAGTTTTTTTTGTTCATCTTTTAATGCTTTTTATAGCAAATAAGTGTTGTTCCTTATATAGACAAATATGACAACTTTTTATGTAACAAAATGCTTAGTCTTTCCCCAAGATTATTTTAAATATTTAATTGTATCGCCTTGAGAATAAAACCTTTTATGCTTATGTTTACATACTTGATATCTTTGTATCTTTTTAATTTTACATCTTTTTTATTCTGATTTGTTATCCATGACAGCAGAATGCATTACAATTCATAACACACATATACAGCACAATTTTTCATATCTCTGGTTGTAATAATTCACACCATTCGTGTCTTCATATATGTACTTAGGGTAACTATACCCCTCTCATTCCACCATCTTTTTTACCCCCATATCTGCTCCCTTTTCCTCCCACCCCTTTGCCCTATCTAGAGTTCATCTAATCCTTTCATTCTCCCCCTCCCAACCCCACTATGAGTCAGCCTCCTTATATCAGGAAAAAACATTTGGCATTTGGTCTTTTGGGATTGGCCAACTTCACTTAGAATTATATTCTCCAACTCCATCCATTTACCTGCAAATGCCTTGATTTTATTTTCTTTTATTTCTGAGAAATATTCCATTGTGTATATATACCACATTTTCTTTATCCATTCATCTACTGAAGGACATCTAGGTTGCTTCCACAGTTTAGTTATTGTGAATTGTGCTGCTAGAAACATTGATGTGGCTATGTCCCTGTGGTATAATATTTTTAAGTCCTTTGGGTATAGACTGAGGAGTGAGATAGCTGGGTCAAATGATGGTTTCATTCCCAACTTCCCAAGGAATCTCCATACTGCTTTCCATATTGGCTGCACCAATTTGCAGTCCCACAAGCAATGTATAGGTTGCCTTTTCCCCCACATCCTCACCAACACTTATTGTAAGCTATTAGCTACCATTCTGACTGGAGTGAGATGAAATCTTAGCGTAGTTTTGATTTCCATCTCTCTAATTGCTAGAGATGTTGAACATTTTATATGTATATATTTGTTGTTTGATTATATATCATTTTCAGAGAGATGTCTGTTAAGTTCCTTGGCCCATTTATTGATTTGGCTATTTGTTTTTTTGGTGTTTGGCTTTTTGAGTTCTTTATAAACCCTACAGATTAGTGCTCGATCTGATGTGAGAGTAGTAAAAATTTGCTCCCAAACTGAAGGCTTTCTATTCACCTCACTTACTTGTTTTTTGCTGAGAAGAAGCTTTTTAGTTTGAATCCATCCCATTTATTGATTCTTGATTTTAATTCTTGTGCTATAAGAGTCTTATTAAGGAAGCTGGGGCATAATTTGACCTTATGGAGATTTGGGCCTAGTTTTTCTTCTAATAGACGCAGTATCTCTAGATAATTCCTAGGTCCTTGATCCACTTAGTTGAGTTTTGTGCATGGTGACAGGGGTTTAATTTCATTTTGTTGCATATGGATTTCCAGTAATTTGACATCTTTCTATAATTTTTTAGAGATATAACATTTCAAAAATATGGATCAATCTTGCTAATTGTTTAAATTCTTTTTTGGTTTTTTAAATTTTTTATTTGTTTTAATTAGTTATAAATGACAGTAGAATGCACTTATATACTTTGATATATCATACATAGATGGGATATAATTTCTCATTTTTCTGAGTATACATATTGTAGAATCACATTGGTCATACAGTCACATACATACATAAAGTAATAATGTCTGTTTCATTCTACTCTCTTTCTTATCCCCACAACCCCTGCTAATTGTTTAAATTCTCAAAACAGAGGAACTGCCTGAATGTGTCATGACATTTATGTAGAACAGCCATAAAATAGAATTCTATATGGCAAATAAAATTTTGATATAAAAGGATATTTATGACATGAAAATATTTATGATTTAATACTGTGAAGCAAAATGGGAATACAAATACATAACATTACAATTGTATACAAAAATAATGAGAGTATTTGCATAAAAGACAAAGGATTGCAAGGAAGGCAAAGACAGATTGCTAAGATATATGAAGAAAATGTTAGTAATGTTTGTCCCTGCACAGTGGGGTAAAATATATTTTAATGTCTCATTGGATTTCTACAATAAATCTGTTTTGGCAACAAAACATAATACATCAAATTTAAAGCTATAGCATTACTGTGTTGAATTCTAAGAACTGTGTACACGACAAGACAAAACAATAAAGATGGAAGTGGAAACATTTTCCCCCAGTGCTGGGGATTGAAGCCAGGGCTTCTACCTGCAAGGCAAGCTGTCTCCCACACAGCTATATGTTCCAGCCCCAACTATATGGGTTTATGTGATCTGCATAATATTGAGAAGTTATTTTAGAATTTTTAAATTTTCAAATACAACTGGGCTGTCATTCCAAATCATCAATGCCCAAACCAAGTCAGTAATAAAATTATTGTAAATGAGCACAAGATTAACTACTTGTATTCTAGTTCATGTAAAAATAAATCCAATACCATCTTTTACTGAAACAATGAAATCATCATATTTCCTCACTTAAACCCTTACATAATAAATTATTTTTAATAGTCAATTTAAAATACAATTCTAGAATAAGAGTTCAAATAACAGGAAGATTAAGGTGGTTCATTTTGTTGAAGATCCCCAAGACCATCCTCAGGTTTGATGATTTGCTAGGAGGACTCACAGGACTCAGAACAAAACCATACTCAGAGCTATGATTTATTACAGCCAAAATATCAAAGCTAAATCAAAGCTAAGGCCAGAGGAAATCATGACCAACCTTCCAAGAATCATGTCCCAGTGGAATCACACAGGATACACTAAATTCCTCTAGCAATGAGCTGTGACGACACATGTTAAATGTTGTCTACCAAGGAAGCCCATTAGAGACTCCAGGCCCAAGGTTTGCTTTTCTTTTTTTTATTTTTTCTTTCTTTCTTTCTTTTGTTTTATTGAAGGCTAGTTATAAAGGTGCCTGGCATGTTCCAATATTCCAGAAACCCAGAAGAAAAATAAGTGTTTAGTATAAACCATGTTGTTGGTACAAACTGTCTAGGCACAGCAAGCCACTCTTAACTAGTTCTGAAAATGATGGGAACTTTCCAGAAATCCAAGTTCTTGGATGCCAGTCAAGGGCCACCTTGCAAGCAGACCTTCTAAAGACAGCAGTCTCAGATTCTTTTCTATACCCCCATCTTCACTCTTAAGATACAAATTACCAGATTAACAGATGTGGGAATCATATATACAAATGTATTAGATTCATTCATGCTCAAAGTTAAACAAAAAGTAAATGAATTAAGTTTTCCCCTAAAAGATATTTTAACTGGGCCCACAAGTAAATGATTTGATAAACTACAAATTGAGAACTGATCACAAATAAAAATATGTTTTCCTAGACTTATAAAAATAATGCATATTTATTATAGAAAATAGAGGGGAAAAAACAGGAAAATACCAAAGAAATAAGATTTACTGAAACTCTCAAATCATATGTCATTGTTAACTTTTTCTACTGTGTATATCAACAGACTTGATACCACAGACAGTATTAACTCTTAGTTTAGGTAACTTCAGTTTTCCATGCCATTAAAAATTCTAAATGAACATTTTTGATAATGAAAAACATTCTATCTCTGGTTTTAATTTCTAAAGCCTTCCCCCTTCTAGTGGATATAGAGGTGGCTTCCTGTCATTAGTTTTCCAAACCCTCATAAAACCTTTCAATGGCTTCCTATTGCTCCTGGAGCAGCATTAACATCTTTCTATCCAAAGCCCCACATGCTCTAGGGCTTCCCTGCCTTGGCACCTTCACTCCATTCTTTCCCATTCATCCTCTACCCTGAATCACCATGACCTTTGAACTCCTCAGATATGTCAATGTCAATGTCTCACACTTCATGATTTGCCCGTGTGGAGCTAACCCTTATATTACACATCACAATTATTCCAGTTTTATTCATGGAATTATCTCAGTGCAAATTTTAAAACTGTACATTGCCCCTGATCATCTCCATGAATGGAGAGACTATATTTGCCCCATTCATCCATTAGGTCCTATTGGTAAATGTTGTTCCTGGAACACAGATAGAGACAATGGGGAAATTACACAAATAATAGGATTCTACTTTTACGTGAATTTTTAAATCACTTAATCTATTTGACAACTTATTCACTAGATTCCCCCATTTCTCATCATTATTGTTTTTTTCTTTTTTCCTAAAACTTTCATTTTCTCACTATACCTCCTAATGATCTTTATAATAAGTAATTAAAATCGTTTAATTCTATGCACATTTTTCTTTGGGCCTTTTACTTAACTGATTTATCAATTGGAACTATTTCTAGAGTGATTCTGTGGATTTTTCCACAATGGCTATGATTTTTGAGTACTTTGAAACACTATTATATTTTATCACATATTACTTGATTCTCATCATAACTTTTAGTAGTTACATTTCAACTTTGAATCAACACTATTTCAATATTTTGAATAATACTTCATATTTTTAATATGTCTTGCAGATGAGTGTTTTGCTTACTATATTTTTAAAAATCAATCTAAATCTTTCAATGTCTACTCTCAAATTTATGGAGGCTTAATTATAGATAAGGGTGTTTACCTACATATTCTTGCTTCTTTATCTTTAAATTGGGATGTTGAGTTAAAACTGAGTAAGAGGAAAATGGACTTTTCCTTTTGCTGGGTTGTGGAGGAAGTAAGGGCCCTGGACTTCCTTGCAGGGAGCAAGGTCAAAGTCACCTTAATTGAGGAATACGAACCAGTTCCTGGAAATCGGTAACAGGGTGGGGGCAGTATGATAGGTGCCCTGGAGGGTCCTGTGGAGTAGGTTTTGGTTTCTGAATGCTAGAAAAATTCCTAATATCCAAGCTTTTCTTTTAAATGTTGCATCTCCTTTTGTTATCTGGTTTTGTTAGCAGTTTGGCTAATTTTTTACAACCTGAACTTAGCTGCACTCTGGGTACTAATGAATGGGCCTATAGTCACATTTAGAATAAAGCTGTACAAAGAGAGCAGTAGTGGCCTCTAAGGAACAAGAAGATGTTATTATCCAAAAATCAGAGACACAGGTCAGAGGGAGGCTGCTGGCCCAGGCACGCAGTGAAAACTAGGCCTGATCTGGGGAACATGAAGTATTAAACCAGGAAGCCCAAAGACCCTGGGAGGGGATCCTGGCAAAAACCTCACTTTCCTGCGGTCAAACATAATGAGGGTTCAGAGCCTTTCATTTAGACTGAAGGGGAAGTGCTACTTCTGACAACTGCAGAGGTCAGCCACCCCTGGGTTGCAAACCAATAAATTTGTTTAATAGGCAGTCAAGGAGACAGAATCTACTTCTCCAGATGCCTTCACGACTTCCTGCCACACAGTCCTACAACTACAGCTCTACAGCTCTAAGGCAGAATATGTGATATTCATAACTTCATTTTAAAAATACCAAATGCAGGTAATAAATATGGTACTTCATATGTGATATTATGTATAAAAAGCAAAAAAAAAGTGTAATTAAACCTAGAAATTCTCCATAATAGAATGGTTGCAAATACAAAGACCATCTTAAAATAATTAGAGGTATGAAGAAAATCATAGAATTAGTTTTAAAAAAATTTAAATCTGGATACAAAAATGTCTTAAAACTCCAGGATGAGGGCTGAAAATGTAGCTTTGCTGTAGAGCATTTGCTTAACATGCACATGGCCATGGATCCAATCCCTAGCACTACCAAAAAAAAAAAAAAGCAAAAAATATACATTAATTCAAAGGTGTAACACTGACTAATAGTGAAAAAAAGAAATTTTATCATAAGGAGAAATATTATATACTATTTAAACCATGAACATGATATAAAGGTTTTAGAATTATAGAAAAAAATGGAAGAGATGGCAGGGCACAGTAGTTTATGCCTGTAATCCAAGCTATCAGGAGGCTGAGACAGGAGGATTGCCAAGTTCAAGGTCAGCCTCAGCAATTTAGTGAGACTCTGTCTAAAAATAAAATAGAAAGAGCTGTGAATGTAGCTCAGTGGTACCCCTGGGTTCAATCCCCAGTACTAAAAAAAATTGAATAGATGAATAAAATAAGCAGCAACATGATTATAAAGTAACAAATAATATTAAATTGCAAAAGGATAATAGTATAGTCTCTGCAAAACATGTTCCTATAGCTAGAGTTCCTGATAGAATGAAGAGTAACTGACCACAGCACAGGCAGTAAGACAATGTATCTTCATTATTCATCCTTTATTATCCATTCTTATGTATGTTTAAGGTTAGGCTATATCTCTACCTTAGCAAACAGGAATTGCTATTATTTAGTTGCTAAATACTGTTTTTCACTGCCATCTGACTCTCCTGTTTTGTCATTCCAACTGTCTAGTGACCATCTTAAAATTCCCACCACAGTTTCCTAGTTGTATTTGCTTCCCTTGGTATTCACTCCCCATCATACTTGTATATAAGTACCCAAGCACGGAAGCACTATGTGCAAAAAGGTGTCCATCACACTGTTATAAATCCCTTTAAAAACATGGAGATAACCTAAAATGACCAGGAACGGAAAATTGATTATCCATCCTATTTTCTATTAGCTCACGGACATACTTTGGAACCCTGAGACAAAAATTATTTGAGACATAAAATACAAGAAAATTCTTACAACTAAATAATAGAAACTACACAAATGCAATGAGCATGTCAAAAGTACAAAGTACATTGAGAGCTAACTTAACAAAATGCTGCTGACAATTATGGAGACAAGTTATTCATCTTTTGTCTCTACTTTTTTTTTGGCACAGTAACTTTTACAAGAGAAATGATATGTTAAGATATATGTGAAGTCTCTTGTTTTCTTCCCTGGTTTTTTGGGTCATAGCCCCAGATCTTCATGCTGATTAAAACTATTATGGCAGCCAGGAAACCACAAATTACCATTTTCAGCACTTCTACCAGGAGCTCCCAAAGGACTCTGAGTCCCTAGACCTGGATGCCATTTGGATTCAGCCATGTTGAAAGTTTTTTTTAGGAGGAGCACCAAAAAGGGGATGCTTTTGTGGAATACTTAGACGATAAGCCTCCAGAAGAAAAAGTGCAGTGCTCTAACATTGAACAACCACATACACTTTTATTTCCATGTACAGATCACCCTTTGAAAGAACAAAAGAGGGCTGTGGGTTCCTGTGGAGGAAAGCTTAAAATTCTATTATGCTAAATGATCAGGTCATCTCTCTGTCTATGGCAGAAAATACAGCCAAGAAGGAGAACACATCAGACCCTTTTAGAGTTCCATCAATTCGTGAGCACCACAGACCCTCATGGAGCCTTCACTGGGAAAAGGGATTAGAGAAAAGGGAGGATATTCTGTCTTCCCCAAACTCCAGTCCATCCCCTAGACTGTCCAGAATATACCATCTGAATTTAAAACCCCACCCTTCTTTTCCAACTCATTTCCAATTTTCTCAGCCAACTGTATACTAGCAAATGGAGAGAGTTAAGATCTATTATGTGTCTCCTTGTTAGTAATTAAAGTAACATAAACAAAATTGCCCTATGTTTATTCTGCAAGTTTTGATTTTACTTAAGGCCCTAAGTACATCTGGGGACCTTCATAAGCCAATAGCTTGATAGTACAGATAGGCTAATACTTTGCATACTTCAAACAGATGTAATTAGAGATGTAACAACCTTTACTTAAAGGAGAGATTGACTGAATTCTGCATCAGGAGGAACATGGTCACAGTCCTCAGCCTCTTTTGTACTGTCCTGGGTCCAGAGATCCATCAAATATGAATAGAAACATGCTTCTTAGAAGCCAATTCCTCCCAGCCCAGAGGCCCAACATTCTTCAGTGATGTATCAACTTTCCATATGTGAAATACAATTTTCTCCATCTAGTTACATTTCTAATTTTTTATTATGACTACAAACCCAGGAAGCTATCTTGTGGATTCACTTGTTGCCCCATTATAGTAAATAAGTTCCACAGGGAAAAAATCAGAGTGGTTAACTTTGGGAAAGAGGGAACTAGGGTAACTGTGTCTAGAAAGAAACAAAAGAGAACTTTGTAGGTGAACACATACATTATTCTATATCTTAATAGGGATTTGGACTACCCAAGTGAATATGTTTGTCAAGATTCAGGAAATTAACACTTTTGATAAATATCTGTGCATTTTCTTATATGGAAATTTTATATCAAAAAATTATAAACAAAGGGCTGGAGGTGGCTCAGTGGTAGGGAGCTTGATTATCATGCATAAGACCCTGAGTTTAATCCCCAGCACTACAAAAAGATCATAAACTAATTGTTAATTCTTATTGACAGTATATGTGATATAGTTTAGAGATGTCAGTATATTCAGGTCTGCAATTTTCCTCAAATTGTATCAACAAAAATAAGATGGATTAAGTTAGAGTGATGGATGGGTATGTGGCAGTTAGTAAAATGTTAATAATATAATGTAAATAACAAGCATAGAAGTGTTCTCTGAAAAATTTGTTCAGTTTTGCTATATATTTGAACACTTTGCTTAATAAAATTTTGGGAAGAAAAAGAAATCAACTTACATTCTCAAATGCAGCTCTAAATAAATTATGAAGTAAACACATCACATTGCTATACCAGCCTCCATTGACCTCCTCCACTTCTAATAATTTAAAAATTTTGGAGTTATGGGCTCAGCTTTTCAAAAATAGAATTATCTATATCATTTCAGTATATTGATAATACCATCAACATCTCAAGGTTCAACTTCAATTACTTTGTCTAATCTGGAGTAGTATGAGAGTTAAAAATTCTCTTATGTGATCACCTGAAACTTACTGTATGTAAGTAAATGGGAAATTTATGGGTAAGATATAGGGCAGATCCCAGGACTGAAGGAAGGCTTGGAAACCAGGCTTGGAACATACTGACTGAATCTAGGCTGCTCCAGAGAGTTTAGTAGATGGATTGATGCCCAAATGAAAGGACCGTGATGATGATGGTGGTGGTGGTGGTGGTAATAATGATGATGATAGACATGATCTAAATTTCAGGCAGAGAATTTCCAATTTGGCCATTAGGCTGTATTCAATGGAGAAAAATCATTTCCAAATGGAAATTCAGGTGCTATCACCAAAAGAAACTGGATGGATGCTAAACAGCCCCAAAACAAAATACAAAACAAACACTGCAATGCATATACATTTTTTCTGTCACCCTTAGCATAACACTAAATACCTTCTTATTTAGTTGCTAAACACTGTTTTTCACTGCCATCTGACTCTCCTGTCTTGTTATTCCACCTCTGTCTGGTGACCATCTTAAAATTTCCACCAATGTTTCCTATGTTGTATTTGCTTTCCTTCTTAGCCATGTCCAAATTTCACAAGGAAGCCTAATCTCTCCATACCCACTATCAGTGCTAAGAATTTATTACCTCCCTGGTTCACCTCTGGATCCCTCATGGGGGCATCTAAACCTAGATAGCTTTGTGCATTGATCTTTTCCTGATTGGAAAGTTTTACTTTGGATATTGGTAAAATGGGACCCAAGTCCAACCTGTCATCCAACACAATATGTCAGAACCTGAGTAAGCCCAAGGAACTACTGTGAACCACCAGAGTGCCACTTTTCTAGAACAGGAGTTCTTGACACCCACTCTTAGGAGAGCTGCCACCTCGACACAGGAGAGCTATAAAAATATGCAAAGCAAGTTGTAAGCCATGTTAAGCAGCTGCATTTGAAGGAATAACCATTTCAATGGGATCTTTGGAGTAGGGCTGGATACTTGGCTCTGGAGCTGCACACGTGGGCTGTGTTTATTGAGTCAGGAAGGCTGACACACTGGCACAGTTGTTGCTGGTGCCTCTGGGGCAACTTGGAGTATACCAAGCAAGGATTGGCTCTTTGATGTGGGAGGCCCTAGACCAGCTAGAACTGTTCTTCCTCTAGACTCCATACCCCTTGATGTTCAGGGTGTTCTCATACCACCAGCTTACTGTGAAAGGGCACAGCCATCAGCAGATAGTGACCCAGAGGGTCCATCAGCACTTGGCTTTCCAAGTTTGATCTCATGTCTCCAGAGCATTTTCTCCTATTTAGGGTTGTGGGGAACTTCAGCTGCTTCATTTGGCTATGTTTCTCCTTGAATATGGAATATTAATTGGGTTCAGAGTCTTCAGCTGCCTATTTACATTCAGAAAATTTTTATTCTAGTTCTGGCTTCATAAATTATTAATTGTTTGAATATTGGGAAAACCACTCAAACTTCCCTAAATTGTGGTTTCTTCCTCTGTTAAAAAAAGAAATCCTGCCCTATTTACTTTAGATTGTTGTCAGGTTCAAACATCCTAAGTTTTGGCATTCAACTACAAGTATCGAATGTGTTCTGATTAAATCCCATAGGTTCTCTCTATATGGAATATATTAGCTCTTCAAAAAAATTTAAGATTGCATTTGCCTTTAGGTTGCTTTAAAAGTGTATAAAGCTTAAGTGTAATGATTATTTAAAAATATATAAGAGGGCCTGAGGTTGTGGCTCAGTGGTAGAGCACTTGCCTTGCATGTGTGAGGCACTGAGTTTGATCCTCAGCACCACATAAAAATAAATAAATAAAGATATTGTTCCATCTATGACTGAAAAAATATTTTAAGAAAAATAATATATATAAAGGTTAAAGTTTTTAAATAAACTCTAAAACATTAAAAAATTATCCATAATATTAATGTAGTATAAATTTGGGGAAACTTATTTTTTGATTATGCATGTATGTGCATATATTCGTGAACACATATTCTATAACAAAATTAGGGATAGAGATACATGTTATTTGTAAATTCAATTTTAAATTTCACAATATGTTGCAAATGTGGATGTGGGGGGGGAGCTTGCAAAATGTGAACTATCTTGCAAATGTTTCATATTAATGTCATTATAATAATTATTTTTACTATTGATCCAGCAAAACTTATTAATTTTCCTAGCATAGTGGTTGTTATAAGATTATATTTCCATTCTTATAAAAGCAATATCGTAGTTAAAAGAAAACAAGCCAAAATGTACAGAATACTAAGAGTTAAACAAAGAGTGAGTGTGGGCCTCTGAAAGACTTGCAGATGTGCAGATGTGTTAAAGCACTGTGCTCTAATGAGTGGGAGTCTGCATTTTGGAATCATACATGCTTGGATTTGAATTCTAGCTGTTGTCTCCAAGTCTCTGTTTTCTTGTGTATTAACAAAACAAAATATAGCTCTTTCCCTAAAAAGAAATTGCTTCCATCTCATATTTAAAACAATCTTTACCAAGCATATATGACATCAAAACCCATCTCCTAAAGGTTCTGTCACCTCCCAACAGTAATGCAAATTGAAGACTATTTCACAGCCCTCTTGCGATTTTGTTTTCTTTCTCATGCTTGAATGAGGAGACACCCATTCAGATCCTACTTCTGTCCAGGAGCAGAGCCCATAGCTGATGTTCACTCTTCCTTCATTCATTTGCATCCTGACCAAATCTCCATCTCAGACACAGTGATATGCACAGCCTTTTAGTGAAGCTCTAGGTCTCTGGCTATCTGAGTGTAATCTACAATTTAGTTTTGCTCGGGTGTGCTGCTGTGGAAGGCTTCCCTGTACGCTCCACGTTCTTCTCATTCCTTCCCTGACATAGGACCTCTTACTTTAAGCAAATGCACATCTTGTTCTCTTTTACTTTCTTTAATGCAACTGTCAGGCTGCTGTCACTGAGTGGGGGAAGGAAAAAAAAAAAAAAGATACCTGATGGGGATGGGAGATTGAGAGGGAAGAAAGCAGACTTGAGGTCTTTACAAAAGAATTCAGATATATGGGGTGGGGAAGGGACAGACCTTTTTCTGGCCAGTGAATCATCTGTCTTTCCAAACTAAGGCCCAGATGTGGGGGTACGTCAAAAATCTTGTTCTGCTTTGTTCTCCTCTGGGGTCCTCCCCTCTGTGTCACTGCAGCTGGTAGAATTTCCTTTCATTCTCAGGAGAGTGATCTCCTATTATCTCTAGTATTCAAGTTCTTTAGTTAGTTTTGCTCTTTAGGGTCTTTGCTTAATTTTATGTACCATTTATACCATAGTAGAGTACTAGGGCAAAGCATATCATACACAGAGTTCTAAAAGCAAATTCGGTAGCACCTACTCTGAGTAACCATTGTTAAAGTAAATAATTGCCAGTACCTAGGAGTGCTTAAAACATCTTGATCACAGATGACTGTTTTAAATTAGTTGCCAAGAGTATCTGATTATAAATAGATTTTTTTATATTTCTTTAGAAATCCAGCACACGTCACTTTAATTACATAATTTCTTTTTATAAATATTTATTTGGAGTTCTGCTACTCTCATACCCATTTCTAAATTTATTTTCCTTTCACTAAACAGATGATCCTAAGGAGAATTTAATTGAGATGACTGGAGAAACAGGTAATGTAAAAAGAAAAAAAAAATAACCCTATTCTGCTTATGAGCTTTTAAAAATAATGACATCAGCTGAATTTGATTAATTTGCTTCAGGGACAAAAGCGTCCAGTAAAAATAGGTGAGACATTGTCTTCTGGATGTAGGCAAATAGAAATGTCAGCCAATGAGGCATGAATGAAATTTTAGGTCTATTTACCTACTGAAAGTGCGGGGAAGCCACCAAAACAGGGTAGAAAGAGGAAACAGTGGCAGTAGCATACCAAGAGGTTTCACTGAAATCTAAAGCCATGAGTGCAACTTAATTGGGACTTCCAGGGTCACAAAGGAGGCCTCCTGCTCAGGCAGGGCTGTGCCTTGCTGTGGCTTATGTGTGAACAGCTACATGCTGAGAGTCTTGCAATCACTCTTTACATCAAAGCTGTAAGTTAAGCTACTCCAGCAACACTCAAGCAAGTTAAATAAACAGCCCTTGGGGAAAAGAGGACAAGCTACAGTTGAAAACACACAGTGTTTGGAACAATGGGAAGCAGAAGACTTGTTACAGAGGACCAAACTCAAGCCCATGTAGGTGGGCCAGGAGTTTCTTAGCACTGGGCTAAGGTAAAACACAGGGATGAATAGCCTACGCACCCTTTCAAGAAAGGACTTGCTGCCCACCTATGAGGAATGTGACTGTCAGGGAGCCTCCAGCTAACAGCTCCTTCAGGGTCAGCCTTAGCTGCATAGAACTGCTTCACCTCAAGTTTTACCCTTCACGGGGCATCCGGAGAATGGGTCATCCAAAGACCAAGAAAGATGGAGATAGGAAGGGCTTTGCTTTAATGTATACAATATAATTCCAGGTGCCACAGTAAAAAAATAAATAAATAAATAGTAAAAGAGTATGAAATACAGAAATAAAGGTAGAGAATAAAATAATGGCAAGATTATTATATGAAGCCTGCTCTGGAAAGTCCTGTACACTTGATAGCAATGGGCTACAAATTTGAGCTTAATAAGAAATGTACCCTTTGAATTAATAGTGAATGATAAGTAGATAAATGATTGAGTTAAAAATGTAAAGACTACAAAAATTAGTAAAAAAGTGAAACAGTATTTAAAGATATGGAAAAAATGTGATTTAGGCTATGGAGATAATTTATGAATATTCTTCCCAAAAATAATTCACAAAGTAAATGCATTTTAATCAAAATTCCAAAGGGCCTAGAAATTCAGAAAAATAGTCTGAAATTCATCTGAAAGAAAAACCAGACAGGAATAGCTATAATATTTTGAACAACAAGAATAATCACGAGGAATTACATTATCAGATTTTAAAATGTGGTATAACTATATTAAAAACAATGTGAGATATGGGCAGAAAAGACAGATGATATAATCATACTAAATCAAAAGAGGCTGAAACAGACCCAAGTACATATAAGAATTTAATACAAAAAGCATTTACTGCTTCTCATGATTCTGAAATTTTGATGGAGCCTGGAATAGAGAACTTATTTCTATTTCATGCTGTACTAGCAAAGCAGCTCACCTGGGGTTGGGAATTCCAAAAGGGTATTGATCACTTGTCTGGTGCCTCAATTAAGGTGGCTAGATTGGATGGGGACTGGTTAAACGTCTTTCTGTCTCTCTGGGTCTCTCTCCCTCTCCTCTCCCCTTAATGGACTCTCATCATTCAGTGATCAAAGGTGAGTTTCTTCATATGCTAGCTGATCCCAAGAGAACCACTACAGAAGCTCTCAGGCTTTTAAAGTCCACAACTAGCACAGCACAATTACAGCAAGTCACACAAGGCCAGATTCAAGGAAATTGCAAATAAACCCTAACCCTTAATTGGAGGAGTTTTATGGGCATACATGGATGGGAGGAATTGCTTATGTCCATCTCTGTAGCCAACCTCCCAAAATAAAGCTCATTATCATTATGATACACACACATACACACACACACACACACACACACACACATACACACACACACACACACACAGAGGCCCAGCTGGGTTTGCAGACTCATCATATCAGGTATTACCTTTCAAAGAACAGGAAACAAAAGAAGAAATGCTCCCCAACTCAATTTATGATATTTATGATATCTAATTTTTGTAGTCTTTACATTTTTAAATAACCTTGATTCCCAAAGCATACTAAATTACTATAAGGAGAATAAACCAGTCTTGTTTTAAAACAAACTAAAATACATAAATAAAATATTGTCACATTGAATCCAGCAACACGCTAAATAAATAATATGTTGAATCCAACTTCAGATGGGTTCTAATTCATGTAATAAAACCATTTTTGCAAAATAAAAGAGGAAAGAAACAAATGTATCAAGGAATGGAAGAAATGGATTTTTATTAATAAAAGTAATTGATGATTTTAAAGAACTCTTGGTAAATAAAAACAAAAGTGAACTTCCCTCACCTGATAAACAGTATCTACTGAAAACTTACAACATCACCCTGAATGACCAGAAGTGGAGAATTTTCTTCAAAGACAGAAACATGATAAGGATTTCCACAATGAACTCTTTATTGAATGCTGAACCAAAACCCTAGCCACAGAGGTGAAGAAAGAAGGAAAGATAAGTGGTATTCAGCCTGGAGATAGAGAAGCAAAACAAGAATTATTTCCTGATAATATTACTTTTCCACTTAGAAACTTCAAGAAACCCTTCAAAAAAATTACCAGATCAAATAATAGAGTTTATAAAGGTAGTTGGATAAACATCACCATATAAAATTAATAACTTTCTTACTATATATTACTAATCCAATGAAATTAGTATTAATGATTCAAAAAATAGCTATTAAACATTTAAGACATCTTCATCCCAAACAAATGTTTATGAATTCATGTTAATTTTTCAATGAAACTATTGAACTATCAGAAATTATAGATGAATGTTTAGGTAAATGGGAAGATTTTTTTTCCAAATATAAATGTCAAATAAGGAGTCATAAAGCAAATAATTGACAAATTAGACTCCACAAAATAGATAAGGATTCTGGGATAGAGGATCAGTATTGGATAAACCACAGTCAGACAAGGTTTGGGGTGCTATCCTTCTGACGGCAGCTGCAGGACCCCATTCTGGCTGTGTGTTTGTTTAGACACCACACCCAAATCCTGTGCGACTCTGCAGGCAGGAGTTCAGGCATCAGACTGAGGGGATTATTTGAGGGTGGGGAGCGGCCTCCCCATTCATCCCAAACCTCCCTCCAGGGTAAGAAGCTTATGATGTGAAACCAGTATTGGCTCAGAGAGGTTCACTAACTTAACCTAATGGTCTTTGCCAATAGAGTGGAATCTTGCATTGTGTGAGTGTGTGTGTGTGTGTGTGTGTGTATCAGAAATGCTTTTGGCAACATGTAAATAAAATTCTGACTTACAGAGGCCTAAAAAAAAAAATTAGACTCCACAAAATATGTTGAGTGTTAAAAAAAAAAATACCATAACCCTTAAGTAACAACCTGGAAAAAATAGCCATAAATAAGACAAAAGATTAATATCCTTAATATATAAAGCACACTCATAAATCATAACATCCACTGGAAAAAAACACTGGTGCTCCAATAAAACTATTACCAAAGAAATATAAGTAAATAAAAAGCTTATGCAAGAAAACTTATCCATAAACATGAATAAAAGTCCAGTATCACCATAATTAAATAATTGCTTATTAAAATAAGTATGATGTGTTATTTTTCAACCAGAACATAGAAAAGGTAATTCATGTGCCACAAGACAGACCATTTCTACACTGCTGTTAGGAGTTGAAGTGTAAGATCATTCTGCAGGCAGTATTTATCTAGTACAACTTAACAGCATCTACAGCTTGGCCCAGTAGTTCTATATCAAGTTATATATTCCAGAGAGAGAATTATATACACATATTCACAGATTCATCTCCATGTCCTATGTGGTTATGTCCTGATAAATTAATTGTAAGTTAAAAATACTGAAAGTAAAAAAAAAAAAAAAAACATTTAATATACCAGAATTGGGAGACAAAGATGGGCATTTTGTAGACATGATATGAAAACACCAAACCCAATAGCCCAAAATGCTGACAACACAACACTTGTTTACCCTTGTGACCATGAGACTGACAGAGCTGCTGCCCACAGCCGCTGTTCAGCATTGAAAGAAAATATTGTATACCATACCACTAGCCTGGGAAAGGATCAAAATTCAAATTCAAAAGTTTGGTTTCTACTGACTATATATCATTTTTACACCATTGTCAAACCAAAACTTCTAAGTTGAACCATTGCACATCAGGGACCATTTCCACATGTACAGAGCTGTTTGTGACATCACTTCAAGAAACACTCGATTGGCAATGCATTTGAAATGGATAAATAAGTGACAACTCATCAATCATGATTTATAATTTTGATAGCTTGGGAACACCTTCAAGAATTTTATGCAGAAGCCCAACATGAAAATTAGTTAAATGTGGAGCTGCTATTCAAAAATCTCTAGGGGAACGCGGAACCCATAAACTCAGGGACTTTCCTTCTGATGCCTACTTGCCTCAAGCCCCATGGTGGCCCCATCCCATTTGCCTCTATGAATCCCCAAGACAACAGGGAAAACTGGGGTGGGGGGGGGTACACTGTTATGTAAGATCACAAGACGACTGGATTTATACTTTGAAAAATTTGTAATCCTGAAAGGGAAAAGCTCAAAATATCACATAAAAATCAATGCATGATATCATGCTAAGTAAAATAAGCCAGACCCACAAAACCAAAGGCCAAATGTTCTCTCTGATATGTGGATGCTAACCCATAACAAGGGAAGGTGGGGAGGGGAAGAACAGAAGTCCATTGAATTAGAAAAGAGGGGAATGAAGGGAAGGGAGGTGGGAGGGAAATAGGAAAGACAGTAGAACGAATTAGACATAACTTTCCTACCCTTGTATTTGAATACACTACCAGGGTAACTCTGCATCATGTACAACCACAAGAACAGAATCCTAATTAGAATAAGTTATACTCCATGTATGTATAATATGCCAAAATACATTCTACTGAAGTATATATCTAAAAAGAACAAATAAAATAAAATCATTTTAAAAATCAATATACAAGACTCTACTTTGAATAATCTCAATTAGATAAATATGTGTATGTAAACACCAACTGATTATTGTTTTGTTCTTTATAGGTTTCTACATTTTTCAACTTTCAAGACTATGCATTCTTTCACAATTAAGGGGAAATGGGAAATCATTAACAAACATATGTAGTTTTTATTCAGGACCATTAATTCATGCTGGAAATAATTATATGCATCTATAGAAAAAAAAATGTCTTGGAATTTTAAAGAAATTTTTATTAGAAACAGTTAAAGAGCTCTCCAATAATCTACCTCTGGGACATTTATCTTCAGTGTTATTTAGAGCACATCTGAAATCAATTACAGCCCCCCAACTGGCTTCAGGCACCTCAGTGTGCTTCCAGCCATCTCCACAGCAAATTGCCTCAGCCGTGGTCAAAAATCAAAATTTCTCAGTTGCCTTGGTTGACCTAGAAACGTTTTATGTGATTTGCCATTATCTGGAAGGGAAATAGTTGTTAGAAAATAAATCTTTCTTTTATTTTTGTCTTGTTAAAGTGGAGCCAAGAAATATTCTTCATCATTTAGACACACCAGAAGAAAAATAAATATTCAGTAAATAAATGGAATCTTCAAAATAAATCCAAAGGGGGAAAAAACTGCTGCGAGTAAATCTTTAGAAACACAAACCGAAGGGTGATTTGATTTTTAATCTTTGAATATCAGAAATAGACCAACTATAAAGACTAAATATATTAAAGTAAAAAGTGGAATTTTCATCTTTCCTTCTGTCTTTCATTCAGTAAGCCTTTACTTAAAATGTATAATATGCAGACATTGCACTGGGGGCCAGGAATATAAATACATGCACAGTGGGGATAAGAATGGAAACAACAATGTAAAGAAATGATTGCATGCTAAAAGTGCTATAAGAACGGCGTGGTGGGGGTTTGGGGCTGTAGCTCAGAGGCAGAGCACTTGCCTAGTGTGCGTGAGGTTCGATCCTTAGCACCACGTTAAAAATAAATAAATAAAGGCATTCTGTTCATCTACAACTACAAAAAAAAAATTAAAAACAAAAGAACGATGTGTATAAGATGTTCTGGAAATTCAAAAGGGAAAGCCGACCACTTCTTTCCCAGGAGCACAGGAACAGGGGAAAGAAACTGTGGAGGGAAACAGGAGCTGAGAATTGCAGCAGAAATTCCCAGTGCTTTTCAGTGGCAGTGACAGTGCTACATCCTTTTTAAAAAGGTAAGAAAAACAGGGAAAGTAAGTTTCATAAAAAGAAACTAACTGAGTGAGTTTCACACTGATGATCACTAATCTCAAATGAGTCCTTAGAGCTTCCAGCAATTCGAGTGTCCTTCTGCACGTGGCTCCTTCATCCTCCTCACGAACAAAACAAGTTTGTACCTTTTTCTCTTTCTTCAAATATCCCATGCATTCTCCCTGTCTTCTCTCCCCGGTGATGACCCAGCTTCCCTTTACACTGAGAAAACAAAAGCAATCAAAAAGGGTGTTAGCATGCACCCCAACCACGCATCTACTGACATACAGTAATGTATGCCCATATTCTTTGCCAACCCTCTTTTGGTGATGGATAAACTATTGGCCGAATCCAAATCTATCCCCAAATGAAACCGACATAACTTTCCTATCCTTGTATTTGAACACACGACCACTCACACTCTATCCCACACACCCCTGACACTGCTGCTCTCATTTATTGTCTACCTACCCCAACGAGGCTGCACACTTGAAGAACTCTATTCCAAGGGCCCAGAACATTGCCTGACACATAACAAGTACTCAAAAATTGTTTGTTAAATGGATGGGCAACATCAATAAATTAATATGTCTAAGATCAAGCAATTTCAAGTTGGGGAGCAGAGATTCAAACCCAGAGGCACCTAACTTTAAAACCAAAGCTTCATGCTACTACCTGAATCTCTGATGGGGGTGATTGGAATGGACGGTAGGTAGTATCATATGTCATTAAGGGTCTAAGGAAGGAAGATTTGGGATGGAGAGTTGTGAAATCATTTAACGTTTTGCAAAATAAGCAAAACATTAGGGGAAATTGCCTGCTTACTCAGAGGTGAGTAATCTGTCAGTCTACATATCTACTACTTAATCCAAGATGAGAAATGGAAAAAAACCACAGTCTCTACATGAACTAAACAAATGTCACAAAACCTGAATTTACACGTGAGGGGGTTGGCAGGTTCTTTCAGAACCACGGTTTTAAGGTTAGGTATTCCAGTCACAGAAACTTAAAAGCAACTAACCACGAGATTGGTACTAGAAGGAGTATGCCCCACCTCCATACACAATTTCCAGAAGCCTGCAAGAACTCAAATGGCCTGTTTTGTTTTTGTTCAGCCTTAGCACAGGCTTTCACATCTTGATAGCCTTTCATACCTCAGCAGTGATTTTCCATCAACACAGCAGAATACAGGGTAGCACAAGACAGTGATTACTTAGAACAACAGTCTGTCATGAAGATAAGACAGATCCATAGATTCTGGTTGCATGATTTTAAAACTGGTATTTGAAGAGTTAAAATTTTTGGAAAAAAAAAATCTATTTAACAGAAAAGTTCAATCCCCAATCATGCTGGATAAACGGGATGTTCATCTATTTTTCCAAAGGATAAAAAAGAGAAACAAGATGTCATAATAGGGAGAAGATGGCGGCGGGAAGTGAGTAAGCCGCTCCGTGCTCCGCGCCGCCGCACCCACAGCGTATGTTGCCGCATCTTAAAAGATGAAGTAAAGATCATTAAAGGAGATCTGTCGACAAAGACTCAGCACCTTGTCAAGAAAGGGGCCTAGGTGGAGTGAATCCGCCACGACTCCAGCCAAGGTGGAGTGAGTCCATCACGACTTCAGCGCGAGCAGTAAGGCTGCAGCCCCCGAGCTGCCCGGCTGCCTCGGCCCCTTCTCCTTCTCCTCTCTGCCTTTCCGCTTTGCTTCTCCCCCGCCGTCTCTCCTCCCATGCTCAGTCCCTAAATCTAGATCTCAATTTCTTTCCCCCACCCCGCCCGCTCTCCCGCGTGTCCAGTACCCGGCCCACGCGGCCCCGAGGCGCTGCCTCCCCTCCCCCAGCCCGCACCCCCTCCCTGGGGGTCCCGAAGGCCACAGCTGGGCCGCCACCGCGCCGCCGCCGCCGCCGCTTCCCGCAGAGCACCATAGAGCAGACTCTTCACCGCGCGAGTGAGCTGCCGAGTTAAATGGAACAGCTGATAAGATGAGTGACAATTTAAAATCTAAGTGATCCAACATGGCGGCAGACGCGGAGAGATCAAGTCTCTAACCCCTTCAGCTGCGTGAGCATAGGGAGAAGTAAACTGTCAAAATACTGTTCGCTCAGGACCACTAGGCACTGTTGAGCTGAAGGGGATCCCGGGCGAACACTCTGCCCCTCTCAGAACACACCGAGCCCGGATTGGGCTGCATTCTAGTTCTGGTTCGCCTGCTTCTAGTGACTCAGCACTAATGATCCCGCTGAAATAACTAGTCGGCCCACCTGAACTCACAGAGGTAAAAGCCAACTGAGCATGATAGTCAGACCCAGGGTATCCCTCTGCTGACAACAGAGGTCCCTTGCACCAGCTACCAGGGGAGTTGCTACCTGAGGGCAAACAAATTCACTGGGGGTCCTCAGCCCCAAGCCCTACAAACTTAGAGTCTGAGGGAGGCAAACAGAAAGGGTGTGCCCAGGCATCCATGGAAACAGGGCTCCCAGGAGCAGCAGACCCGGCGTGTAGCCAGTATTGTGGCAAGCTTCACAGGTGAGCGGGGCCTGGTTTGAGGAACCACAAGAGAAGGCCCTAGGCACTCAGGATTGGAGAGCCACACAGTCTGGAAAGAAGAGCTGAAGAACAGTGATTGGTTCCCACCCATCAAGAAGATAAGCCTGGCCCAGTTCCCACCTACTGGAAGAGAAGTTAATTGAGCTCTATGACTGCATTTATTATTACTATATTTTTTAATGATTATTAGTGGTATTTTTTTTAAATTTTATTTTCACTTTTTGTTGTTGATGTTGTTGCTCTTCAACTTTCTTATTAATGGTTTGAATTTTTTTAATTCTTTTTATTCTATTATTATTACTATTATTTTTTAAACTTTAATTTCCATTTGTTTATTATCATTATAATTTTTTTTTTGGTTTTAAATTTTTATTTTTTCATTTTTTCTTTCTTTCTTTTCACTTTTTTTCTTTTGTCTTTTCATTTCTTTTCAATTTTCTTATTCCCCCTTTCTTGAATTCTACCTGCCTACACTCACTCTCTTTAGTGACTTCTTCCCTTCCCTTCTAATACCTCTCCTCCCAAGCATCAAATAAATTTATAAGAGTAAACAGTAACACAGCAGTCAAACAGAACAAGAAGTATCATGAGCATAAAAAAGAAAGGAAGAAAAGGAGTACAAACAATGAAGGACAGCCTAAATATTCAGGAGGACCTGGAGTCATCAGAAAAATGGCCATATAAAGAACTCAAGGAACACCTTAGACAGATGGAAAGGAACCTTAAAGATCACATTGAAAATGAATTACATAAACAGATAAAAGAAGAAGTTAAGCATCTTTATCAGGAGATAGAGATTATAAAAAATAATCAAACAATAATTCTAGAAACGAAGGAAACGATAAACCAAATTAAAAACTCAATCGAGAGTATCACTAACAGAGTGGAGCAAGTAGAAGCCAGAACATCAGATAATGAAGACAAAATATATCATCTTGAAAAGAGTCTAGCCAACTCAGAAAGGCTGGTAAAAAATCACAAGAAAAACATCCAAGAGATTTGGGATAACTTAAAAAAACCAAACTTACGAGTCATCGGGATAGAGGAAGGCATAGAGATTCATGCCAAGGGAATGAGTAACTTGCTGAATGAAATAATTACAGAAAACTTTCCAGAAATAAAAAAGGAAACAGATATACAAATTGTAGATGCATACAGGACACCGAGCACACAAAATCACAGTAGACCAACGCCAAGACACATTGTTATGAAGATATCCAATATACAGAACAAAGAGAAAATATTAAAAGCTACAAGAGAAAAGAGGCGGATTACATTTAGGGGTAAACCAATAAGGTTAACAACGGATTTTTCATCACAGACGCTGAAAGCGAGAAGATCCTGGAACAACGTATCTCAAACACTGAAAGACAATGGATGCCAACCAAGAATTCTGTATCCAGCAAAATTAAGCTTCAGATACGACAACGAAATAAAAATCTTTCATGATAAACAAAAGCTAAAAGAATTTGTAGCCAGAAAACCAGCATTGCAAAGCGTCTTGAGCAAAACTCTACACGAGGAAGAAATGAAAAACAATAACCAAAACCATCAGCGGGAAGTGCCTCGGTAAAGACAGAGGACGGGGGGAAAGCTAATCATGGAGAAATAAACTAAATTAGAAAAAAAGAGATAAATAATCAAACATGGCAGGAAGTACAAACCATATATCAATAGTAACTCCAAACGTTAATGGCTTAAACTCTCCAATAAAGCGACATAGGCTGGTAACATGGATTAAAAAAACAAATCCAACAATATGCTGCCTCCAGGAGACACATCTGATTGGAAAAGACATACACAGGCTCAAGGTAAAAGGTTGGGAAAAAATATACCACGCACACGGTCCTCGTAAGCAAGCAGGGGTGGCCATTCTCATATCAAATAAAATCGACTTCAAGACTAAGTTAATCAAAAGGGATAAGGAAGGACATTATATACTGTTAAAAGGAACCATTTACCAACAAGACATAACAATTATCAATATTTATGCACCAAATAATGGCGCTGCGACGTTCATAAAACAAACTCTCCTCAAGTTCAAGAATCAAATAGACCACAACACAATAATCATGGGTGACTTCAACACACCTCTCTCACCATTGGACAGATCCTCCAAACAAAAGTTGAATAAAGAAACTATTGACCTCAATATCACAATCAATAACCTAGACTTAACTGACATATATAGAATATATCAACCATCATCAAGTGGATATACTTTTTTCTCAGCAGCACATGGATCGTTCTCAAAAATAGATCATATATTATGCCATAGGGCAACCCTCAGTAAATATAAAGGGGTAGAGATAATACCATGCATTTTATCAGATCATAATGGAATGAAACTGGAAATCAATGATAAAAGAAGGAAGGAAAAATCCTACATCACATGGACAATGAACAATACGTTACTGAATGATCAATGGGTTACAGAAGACATAAAGGAGGAAATAAAAAAATTCTTAGAGATAAATGAAAATACAGACACACCATATCGGAATCTATGGGACACAATGAAAGCAGTTTTAAGAGGGAAATTCATCGCCTGGAGGTCATTCCTCAAAAAAAGGAAAAACCAACAAATAAATGAGCTCACACTTCATCTCAAAGCCCTAGAAAAGGAAGAGCAAAACAACAGCAAATGTAGCAGAAGGCAAGAATTAATTAAAATCAGAGCAGAAATCAATGAAATTGAAACAAAAGAAACTATTGAAAATATTAACAAAACAAAAAGTTGGTTCTTTGAAAAAATAAATAAGATCGACAGACCCCTAGCCATACTAATGAAGAGAAGAAGAGAGAGAACTCAAATTACTAACATAAGGGATGAAAAAGGCAATATTACAGCACACGCTTCAGAAATACAGAAGACAATTAGTAATTATTTTGAAAACCTATATTCCAATAAAATAGAAGATAGTGAAGACATCGATAAATTCCTTAAGTCAGGACGGAAGATGGCGGCCAAGGGAGTGCAGCACACCAGTACGCTGCACCACTGTGCGGGAGAAACACGAGGTGAAATGGCTGAAGGCTACCTTGGTGGGAATCCCCAGTGAAATTGAGGTGCTCCAGAATCTAGAGGTCAGAATTCCAGCGCGCGGGATTCGGCTGCAGGGGCTTGGTCGCAGGCGATTTCTCCGAATGGAGGGAAGCAGTCCTTGGTCGGCGGACCGCCCCATGGATGGAGTCTGGGACGCGCCCAAGTTAATTAGCCGCGAGGTACCAGAGAGGGATTACAGCGAAGAGGATTCTGCAGGCTCATGCCAGTGGCACACTGGCCGCGCTGAGTGCTGAATTCCAGCTTTGAAATACAGGAGAGAATCGGTCCAGTTCGATTCCCGACGCCGGTCGGAACACGGAGGAGGACAGCAGCCGCCATCATGGAGAGCTGATGCAATCATCCCTGTTTTCTACTGATCTCGGCTCATTCAACTACAGAACAGGTGATTCCAGGCTGGTATTTGCCTGCGTCGCGCAGACAGATCGCTCAGGTTCGGGATTGGAAACTCTGAGGAGAATACTCTTCAGGCCTCACCCCTGGCAAGGCAAGGCGGGCGCCGGGCTTTGAGCGGCCAGATTCTAGTTCCCCGGGTTGCTTTGGCCCAGGGTGGGAGATCCTTCTTGGCCCGGGGCAAGGGAACCCGCGGCGACTGTGTCTTTGACCCTGCCCCTGTCTGAGCGTACACTGAGCTGGGAGAGGTTGGAGCTGCCAGGCTCGGGCTCCCGGGGCTGCCTGAGCCTGAGGCTGGGGTACCTCTGTGGAGCCTGCTCCGAGCAGAGTGTGGCAGGGATCGGAGAGGCTGGGTTCTGGCTCTCGTGGCTGCTTGAGCCCAGGGCCGCGGAGCCTGCAGAGACCGCGAGCTGAGGCCAGCCACAAGTGAAACTTGCGAAGAGGGGCAGCGGGACTCTGTCTCCTGGAACAGTTTTGACCCGGAGCTGGGGAGCCCGCAGGAAGTGCGTCTTAGACTCTGCTCCCAGGGGAGCGTGCACCGAGCAGGGAGAGTTTGGTGCGGCCAGGCTTGGGCACCGAGCAGGGAGAGTCTGGTGCGGCCAGGCTTGGGCTCCCGGGGAGGGTTTGGCCTGGGATTGGGGAACCTGAGGCAGTAGCCCTGAGGAGCCTGCTCCTAGAAGAAAGTGGCGGGGATCGGAGAGACCGGCTCCTGGCTCCCGAAGCGGCTCTGGCTCAGGGTTGGGGATCCTACAGGGACTGCTTCTTGGTCCGGGCCCTGCTGGGTGCTGCGGGGGCCTGGAGGGCAGAGTGGAGCTGCCTCCTGTGCCCAGAGCAGGCTAAGGGTCCCGCCGGTGTGGTATCGTGACACCCCAACTGCAGCTGGGGCCGAGGAGAGTAGCCGCCCACGCCTGGAACAGGACCAGCGACCTGACGGCAGGGTAGCCAAGTCAACCCACTTAGAGTGGAGGCCGTGAAGAGCTGCCGTCTGACCCTACAAGGTAGGCAGTCCTGCGTCCCACTGGCAGGACAGGCTCGGCAGCCGGCCAGTGTGGTAGACGAGTAGCATCGAGGCAGTCACGTCACACTGGTTGGAGTGGGGGTTGAACAGAGCCACCGCCAGCGTCCGGAAGGAGCCCAGAGACCCGTTGGAGAGGCAGTTAGGTACCCTCACTGGGAGTGGGGGTTGAGCAGAACTGCTGCCCAGGCCCGCAGGGTGGGCAGATCTGAGACCCACCGGCGGAACAGGCTTGGAGGCCGACCAGCGTGGTAGACACGTCACATCAATTGGAGTAGGGGTGGAGAAGAGCTGCCGCCCACATCCGGATCAGGACCAACGATCCGAGGACGTGGTAGGAACGTCACCGCAATTGGAGTGGGGGCAGAGTAGAGCAGCCACCCGTGCCCGCAGGGCGGGCAGACCTATGACCAACCAGCGTAGTGGATAGATCACCCTGATTAGAGGAGGATCACAGCCACTACCTGCCCTACAAGAGAGATATCCCAACTATACAAGAGTAACATAAATAAACGGGGGGAAATTTCAAAAAAACAACAGTTTCACCAAGCAGAAAGAAATGCAAGCAACATGAAAAGACAAGGAAAGAAAGGACCACAAGCAATGCAGGTCAACTCAACTCTAGAAGAGGTAATAGCTGCAACAGATGGAATGTCAGATAAAGAGTTCAGGATATACATGCGTCAGATGATCTGGACTCTCAAGGAAGACATGAGACAGCAAAATCAGACAATGAAAGATCACATTGACAAGGAACTACAGAAACAAATCCAGGAAGTAAAAGATCAATTTCACAGGGAGCTAGAAGTAATAAAAAACAAACAAATAGAAATCCTAGAAATGCAGGAAGCAATAAACCAACTTAAAACCTCAATTGACAATACTACCAGCAGAATAGATCACTTAGAAGATAGAACATCAGACAATGAAGACAAAGTATTTCAACTTGAGAAGAACATAGACAGTTCAGCAAGACTGCTAAGAAACCATGAGCAGAACATTCAAGAAATATGGGATGACGTTAAAAGACCAAACTTAAGAGTCATTGGGATACAGGAGGGCACAGAGCTCCAAACCAGAGGAATGAACAATCTATTCAAAGAAATAATACGAGAAAACTTCCCAGACTTGAAGAATGAAACAGAATCCCATATCCTAGAAGCCTACAGGACGCCAAAAGTGCAAAATCATAAGAGATCCACACCTAGACACATTATAATGAAGATGCCCAACATACAGAATAAGGAGAGAATTTTAAAAGCTACAAGAGAAAGAAAGCAGATTACATTTAGGGGCAAACCAATCAGGATAACAGCTGATCTCTCAACACAGACTATGAAAGCTAGAAGATCCTAGAATAACATTTTTCAAACACTGAAAGAAAATGGGCTCCAACCAAGAATCGTGTATCCGGCGAAATTAAGCTTCAGGATGGAAGATGAAATTAAAACCTTTCACGATAAACAAAAGTTAAAAGAATTCGCAGCTAGAAAACCATCTCTTCAAAAAATCCTTGGCAAAACATTACAGGAAGAGGAAACTGAAAATAACATTGAAAACCATCAGTGGGAGGTAGGACAGTAAAAGGGGGAAAGTAACCAAAGAGGAAAACTAATCAGGTTTAGTAACATAAATAAACAAATATGACTGGAGGAACAAACCAAATCTCAATAATAACCCTAAATGTTAATGGCTTAAACTCACCAATTAAGAGACACAGGCTAGTAGAATGGATCACAAAACAAGATCCAACAATATGTTGCCTACAGGAGACGCATTTGATAGGAAAAGATATACATAGACTGAAGGTGAAAGGATGGGAAAAATCATTCCACTCATATGGACTGCGGAAACAAGCAGGAGTGTCCATACTCATATCAAACAAAATAGATTTCAAGCCAAAGTTAATCAAAAAGGATAAAGAGGGACACTGCATACTGCTCAAGGGAACCATACACCAACAAGACATAACAATCATAAATATATATGCCCCAAACAATGGTGCAGCTACGTTCATCAAGCAAACTCTTCTCAAGTACAAGAGTCTAATAGACCACCATACAATAATCATGGGAGACTTCAACACACCTCTCTCACCACTGGACAGATCTTCCAAACAAAAGTTAAATAAGGAAACTATAGAACTCAACAACACAATTAACAACCTAGACTTAATTGACATATATAGAATATACCACCCAACATCAAGTAGTTACACATTTTTCTCAGCAGCACATGGATCCTTCACAAAAATAGATCATATATTATGTCACAGGACAACTCTTAGACAATATAAAGGAGTAGAAATAATACCATGCATCCTATCTGATCATAATGGAATGAAACTGAAAATCAATGATAAAAGAAGGAAGGAAAAATCATGCATCACGTGGAGAATGAACAATAGGTTACTGAATGATCAATGGGTCATAGAAGACATCAAGGAGGAAATTAAAAAATTCTTAGAGATAAATGAAAACACTGACACAACATATCGGAATCTATGGGACACATTGAAAGCAGTTTTAAGAGGAAAATTCATTGCTTGGAGCGCATTCCTTAAAAAAAGGAAAAACCAACAAATAAACGATCTCATATATCATCTCAAAATCCTAGAAAAAGAAGAGCAAAATAACAGCAAAAGAAGTAGAAGGCAAGAAATACTTAAAATCAGAGCTGAAATTAATGAAATTGAAACAAAAGAAACAATTGAAAAAATTGACAAAACCAAAAGTTGGTTCTTTGAAAAAAATAAATAAAATTGACAGACCCTTAGCCATGCTAACGAAGAGAAGAAGAGAGAGAACCCAAATTACTAGCATACGGGATGAAAAAGGCAATATCACAACAGACACTTCAGAAATACAGAAGATAATCAGAAATTACTTTGAATCCTTATACTCCAATAAAATAGAAGATAGTGAAGGCATCGATAAATTTCTTAAGTCATATGATCTGCCCAGATTGAGTCAGGAAGATATAGACAACCTAAACACACCAATAACAATAGAGGAAATAGAAGAAACCATCAAAAGACTACCAACTAAGAAAAGCCCAGGACCGGATGGGTATACAGCAGAATTTTACAAAACCTTTAAAGAGGAACTAACACCAATACTTTTCAAGTTATTTCAGGAAATAGAAAAAGAGGGAGAACTTCCAAATACATTCTACGAGGCCAACATCACCCTGATTCCTAAACCAGACAAAGACACTTCAAAGAAAGAAAACTACAGACCAATATCTCTAATGAACCTAGATGCAAAAATCCTCAATAAAATTCTGGTGAATCGAATACAAAAACACATCAAAAAAATTGTGCACCATGATCAAGTAGGATTCATCCCTGGGATGCAAGGCTGGTTCAATATACGGAAATCAATAAATGTTATTCACCACATCAATAGACTTAAAAATAAGAACCATATGATCATCTCGATAGATGCAGAAAAGGCATTCGACAAAGTACAGCATCCCTTTATGTTCAAAACTCTAGAAAAATTCGGGATAACAGGATCATACCTCAACACTGTTAAAGCAATCTATGATAAGCCACAGGCCAGCATCATTCTGAATGGAGAAAAATTGAAGGCATTCCCTCTAAGATCTGGTACAAGACAGGGATGCCCTCTCTCACCACTTCTGTTCAACATAGTCCTCGAAACACTGGCCAGAGCAATTAGACAGACGAAAGAAATTAAAGGCATAAAAATAGGAAAAGAAGAACTTAAATTATCACTATTTGCAGACGATATGATTCTATACCTAACAGACCCAAAAGGGTCTACAAAGAAACTATTAGAGTTAATAAATGAATTCAGCAAAGTGGCGGGATATAAAATCAACATGCATAAATCAAATGCATTCCTGTATATCAGCGACAAATCCTCTGAAACGGAAATGAGGACAACTACTCCATTCACAATATCCCCCCAAAAAATAAAATACCTGGGAATCAACCTAACAAAAGAGGTGAAAGACCTATACAATGAAAACTACAGAACCCTAAAAAGAGACATAGAAGAAGACCTCAGAAGATGGAAAAATATACCCTGCTCATGGATAGGCAGAACTAACATCATCAAAATGGCGATATTACCAAAAGTTCTCTATAAGTTCAATGCTATCCCAATCAAAATCCCAACAGCATTTCTTGTAGAAATAGATAAAACAATCAGGAAATTCATATGGAATAATAAAAGACCCAGAATAGCAAAAACAATGCTAAGCAGGAAGTGTGAATCAGGCGGTATAGCGATACCAGACTTCAAACTATACTACAGAGCAATAGTAACAAAAACAGCATGGTACTGGTACCAAAACAGGCGAGTGGACCAATGGTACAGAATAGAAGACACAGTAACCAATCCGCAAAACTACAACTATCTTATATTTGATAAAGGGGCTAAAAGCATGCAATGGAGGAAGGATAGCATCTTCAACAAATGGTGCTGGGAAAACTGGAAATCCATTTGCATCAAAATGAAACTGAATCCCTTTCTCTCGCCATGCACAAAAGTTAACTCAAAATGGATCAAGGAGCTCGATATTAAATCAGAGACACGGCGTCTGATAGAAGAAAAAGTCGGCTATGATCTACATACTGTGGGGTCAGGCCCCAAATTCCTCAATAGGACACCCATAGCGCAAGAGTTAACAACCAGAATCAACAAATGGGACTTACTCAAACTAAAAAGTTTTCTCTCAACAAAAGAAACAATAAGAGAGATAAACAGGGAGCCTACATCCTGGGAACAAATCTTTACCCCACACACTTCAGATAGAGCCCTAATATCCAGAGTATACAAAGAACTCAAAAAATTAGATAATAAGATAACAAATAACCCAATCAACAAATGGGCCAAGGACCTGAACAGACACTTCTCAGAGGAGGACATACAATCAATCAACAAGTACATGAAAAAATGCTCAACATCGCTAGCAGTCAGAGAAATGCAAATCAAAACCACCCTAAGATACCATCTCACTCCAGTAAGATTGGCAGCCATTAGGAAGTCCAACAACAACAAGTGCTGGCGAGGATGCGGGGAAATGGGTACACTTGTTCATTGTTGGTGGGACTGCAAAATGGTGCAGCCAATTTGGAAAGCAGTATGGAGATTCCTTGGAAAGCTGGGAATGGAACCACCATTTGACCCAGCTATTCCCCTACTCGGTCTATTCCCTAAAGACCTAACAAGAGCATGCTACAGGGACACTGCTATATCAATGTTCATAGCAGCACAATTCACAATAGCAAGATTGTGGAACCAACCTAGAAGCCCTTCAATAGATGAATGGATTAAAAAAATGTGGCATTTATACACAATGGAGTATTACTCTGCAATAAGAAATGACAAAATCATAGAATTTGGAGGGAAATGGATGGCATTAGAGCAGATTATGCTAAGTGAAGCTAGCCAATCCTTAAAAAACAAATGTCAAATGTCTTCTTTGATATAAGGGGAGTAACCAAGGACAGGGTAGAGACGAAGAGCTTGAGAAGAAGAATAACATTAAACAGGGATGATAGGCGGGAGGGAAAGTGAGAGTTAAGGGAAATTGCATGGAATTGGAAGGTGAGCCTCAGGGTTATACACAATTACATATAAGAGGAAAGGAGGAGTAGGAGGAAAATTATAGAAGTGGAAGAAACGATTTATAGTAGAGGGGATGGAGAGAGAGAAGGGGAGGGGAGGGGAGGGGAGGGGTGAGGGGACAGTGGAGAATGGGATAGACAGCAGAATACATCAGTCACTAGAAAGGCAATTTGTAAATCAATGGAAATGTAACTGATGTGACACAGCAATCTGTATACGGGGTAAAAATGGGAGTTCATAACCCACTTGAATCAATCTGTGAAATATGGTATATTAAGAACTATGTAATGTTTTGAACAACCAACAATAAAATAATAATAAAAAAAAATTCCTTAAGTCATATGATTTGCCCAGACTGAGTCAGGAGGATACTCACAACTTAAACAGACCAATATCAATAGATGAAATAGAAGAAGCAATCAAAAGACTTCCAACCAAGAAAAGCCCAGGACCAGATGGTATACAGCGGAGTTTTACAAAACCTTTAAAGAAGAATTAATACCAATACTTTTCAAGTTATTTCAGGAAATAGAAAAAGAGGGAGCTCTTCCAAATTCATTCTATGAGGCCAACATCACCCTGATTCCGAAACCAGACAAAGATACTTCAAAGAAAGAAAACTACAGACCAATATCTCTAATGAACCTAGATGCAAAAATCCTCAATAAAATTCTGGCGAATCGAATACAAAAACACATCAAAAAAATTGTGCACCATGATCAAGTAGGATTCATCCCTGGGATGCAAGGATGGTTCAATATACGGAAATCAATAAATGTTATTCACCACATCAATAGACTTAAAGATAAGAACCATATGATCATCTCGATAGACGCAGAGAAAGCATTCGACAAAGTACAGCAACCCTTTATGTTCAAAACATTAGAAAAACTAGGGATAACAGGAACTTACCTTGACATTGTAAAAGCTATCTATGCTAAGCCTCAGGCTAGCATCATTCTGAATGGAGAAAAATTGAAGGCATTCCCTCTAAAATCTGGAACAAGACAGGGATGCCCCCTATCACCACTTCTTTTTTTTTTTTATTATTGGTTGTTCACAACGTTACAAAGCACTTGACATATCATACTTCATACATTAGACTGAAGTTGGTTATGAACTCCCAATTTTACCCCAAATGCAGATTGCAGAGTCACATCGGTTACACATCCACAATTTTACATAATGCCTATCACCACTTCTATTCAATATAGTTCTCGAAACACTGGCCAGAGCAATTAGACAGACGAAAGAAATTAAAGGCATAAAAATAGGAAAAGAAGAACTTAAATTATCACTATTTGCGGATGACATGATTCTATACCTAGAAGACCCAAAAGGGTCTACAAAAAAACTACTAGAACTAATAAATGAATTCAGCAAAGTGGCAGGATATAAAATCAACACACATAAATCAAAGGCATTTCTGTATATCAGCGACAAAACTTCTGAAACGGAAATGAGGAAAAACACTCCATTCACAATATCCTCAAAAGAAATAAAATACTTGGGAATCAACCTAACAAAAGAGGTGAAAGACCTATACAATGAAAACTACAGAACCCTAAAGAGAGAAATAGAAGAGGATCTTAGAAGATGGAAAAATATACCTTGTTCATGGATAGGAAGAACTAACATCATCAAAATGGCGATATTACCAAAAGTTCTCTATAGGTTTAATGCAATGCCAATCAAAATCCCAATGGCATTTCTTGTAGAAATAGATAAAGCAATCGTGAAATTCATATGGAAAAATAAAAGACCCAGAATAGCAAAAGCAATTCTAAGCAGGAAGTGTGAATCAGGTGGTATAGTGATACCAGATTTCAAACTATATTACAGAGCAATAGTAATAAAAACAGCATGGTACTGGTACCAGAACAGGCGGGTGGACCAATGGTACAGAATAGAGGACACAGAGACTAATCCACAAAGCTACAACTATCTTATATTTGATAAAGGAGCTAAAAACATGCAATGGAGAAAGGATAGCATCTTCAACAAATGGTGTTGGGAAAACTGGAAATCCATATGCAACAAAATGAAACTGAATCCCCTCCTCTCGCCATGCACAAAAGTCAACTCAAAGTGGATAAAGGAGCTAGATATCAAATCAGAGACTCTCCGTCTGATAGAAGAAAAAGTTGGCTCCGATCTACAGATTGTGGGGTGGGGCTCAAAATTCCTTAATAGGACACCCATAGCACAAGAGTTAATAACAAGAATCAACAAATGGGACTTTCTTAAACTAAAAAGTTTTTTTCTCAGCAAGAGAAACAATAAGAGAGGTAAATAGGGAGCCTACATCCTGGAAACAAATTTTTACTCCTCACACTTCAGATAGAGCCCTAATATCCAGAGTATACAAAGAACTCAAAAAATTAGACAATAAGAAAACAAATAAAACAATCAACAAATGGGCCAAGGACCTGAACAGACACTTCTCAGAGGAGGATATACAATCAATCAACAAGTACATGAAAAAATGCTCACCATCTCTAGCAGTCAGAGAAATGCAAATCAAAACCACCCTAAGATACCATCTCACTCCAGTAAGATTGGCAGCCACTATGAAGTCAAACAACAACAAGTGCTGGCGAGGATGTGGGGAAAAGGGTACTCTTGTACACTGCTGGTGGGACTGCAAATTGGTGCGGCCAATTTGGAAAGCTGTATGGAGATTCCTGGGAAAGCTGGGAATGGAACCACCATTTGACCCAGCTATTGCCCTTCTCGGACTATTTCCTGAAGACCTTAAAAGAGCACACTACAGGGATACTGCCACATTGATGTTCATAGCAGCACAATTCACAATTGCTAGACTGTGGAATCAACCCAGATGCCCTTCAATAGATGAATGGATAAAAAAAATGTGGCATTTATACACCATGGAGTATTAAACAGCACTAAAAAATGACAAAACCATGGAATTTGCAGGGAAATGGATGGCACTAGAGCAGATTATGCTTAGTGAAGCTAGCCAATCCCTAAAAAACAATACCAAATGTCTTCTTTGATATAATGAGAGCAACTAAGAACAGAACAGGGAGGAAGAGCAGGAAGAAAAGATTAACATTAAACAGAGACATGAGGTGGGAGGGAAAGGGAGAAAAAAAGGGAAATCGCATGGAAATGGAGGGAGACCCTCATTGTTATTAAAATTACATATGAGAGGTTATGAGGGGAATGGGATAACAAACATGGAGGGAAATGAATTACAGTAGATGGGGTAGAGAGAGAAGATGGGGGGGAGGGGAGGGGGGATAGTAGAGGATAGGAAAGGTAGCAGAATACAACAGTGACTAATATGGCAGTATGTAAAAATATGATGTGTAACCGATGTGATTCTGCAATCTGTATTTGGGGTAAAAATGGGAGTTCATAACCCACTTGATTCTAATGTATGAAATATGATATGTCAAGAGCTTTGTAATGTTGTGAACAACCAATTAAAAAAAAGATTACAGGCTAGTTTAAAATTTAAAATATATGTACCTTAATAAAATGTAAAATAAACTCTTAAAAAAAAGAGAGAAACAATAACTGGACTTTATTTTTATGTATTTGACTCAGGCCAAGGGTTATCTAAGAGGAAATATATATATTGCAACTCTGGTATCGTAGAAGCAGCATCTGATGTCAACATTCCTACACGTGCTGATCCAGGAGAGAGAAGATTGCTTACTTTATTAGTTCTGTGATCTTCTCAAGAAATAAAACAGCTTTGTGAGTAATGAAGCACATGCTTTTTCCAAGTAAGAGGTTGGTTCTTCTACAATGAGCAACAATAGTCTCAAAACTGAAAATCAACTAACATTACCAAAGGAAATTCCAATAATCAGAATCTCTGCAGACCAGGAAAAGAAAGAAAGAAGAACTTAATATTAAAATTTTCTAATTTTCCACCCTCATTAGCACTCCTCGTCTCAGATTTCATTGTTGGCATTACTGGCTGTATATTAGAGCTTGTTTTTGTCACACATGTGAAGATTTATTTAACTTGAAATGGTTTATGTGGATTGAAACCATAACTAAATACCTTGTCACATGTTTCTTATTGTGGATAGGCATACATAGCTTTCCAAAGAATAATTATTATTCCAGTGTAGAGATTTTTGTCCAGACTTTCAAAAACTCAACTGTAGATCTTGAGAAACTAAAAAAACTTGTTTATGATTTTTTAATCAGCAAAAAGAATATGTTCAAAGTTAAGACAAGGAAAATAGCTCTTTCTCTGGAAAATAGGAAAATAAAATATTTGAAAAACATTTCCCTTTTTCCCTGAGCCAGATACTAAGGATATATATATATATATATATATATATATATATATATATATATATATATATATATATTTAATATTGTGTATTCAACAGTTCAAATATCATATGGAAGGTTTTGAGGATAGTACTTTTTATTTTTTGAGGGAACCAGAAGTGTTTCTCAGATGTCATGAGGACTATCACTCTGCTTCCTGGCCAAATAGTTTTCGAGTGCCTATAATATGACATCTAATCTCATGAAATTCAAAGTAAGATATTTAGAGTTAAAACTGTAGGTTCTGGAATGAAACAAACTTGAGTATGAATTCTCCATTCATTGTCCTAATCGCTTGGCTAAGTAGCCTCTATGATTCTCAATTTTTTCATCTGAAAAATGAGATTAAAGTATAACATGTTTCATTGGGTTACTGTAAGAGATAATGCACATAAACCATATGGCAAGAGTAAATACCCAATCACTGCTATCCATGATTATGACTCTGAATGTGGTTGTGATCTCAAAAAGTAATATATCTTGCTTTGAATTAATCTGATTTATCTGGCTAGCACCACTGCCTACTGAGAACACAGTCACATAATATTTCCTTCTGAAATACTTATAACAGCCCAGTGAAGGAATGAGTTTTAACTCGGATCCACACTCTTCAAAGACAAGAAATATGCTTCTCATTGCTCCGTTTGATGTAACCCCATTTCTCCCCTTCTTTCAGAAGCAACTAGAGAAGAAAAAAAATATGAGAAAATTTGGTTATAGAAGAATGTTTTTGAGGATTTAGAAATTGGGGAACACTTCTTGGAAGAGGAGAAATAGGGATAATGAAATGTGAAAAACATTCCTGCCAAGTAAGAAGAAATGAATCCTGGTGTGTGTGTGTGTGTGTGTGTGTGTGTGTACCATTGACATAACATAAGGGCAGCCCTGTCCACCTGTCCAGCTGCTACTTTTTGCCCCCATAGTCCATAATTATAACTTGAGAATTTTGCATCTCTTTAAGACAAACTGCCTTTATGCACTAGTTGTAGTTAAAAGGAAATCGTGAAGCAATAATAAAATTAACCCAGTATATTACAAACCAAGAAATATTAAGAATGAAGAAGACAACAGCAACATTACTGAGAGCCTGAAGAGGGGTGTTCAAGTAAGTTCAGTGAATCCTGGATTCCTCTGTACTCTTCACCCAAATCCTGTCCAGAAAGGAAGATGCAATGCCTTCTGTGTTCACGTCAGGCTTCGCAGGCATGTTTTAGCAATTACAATCAATGAATGACCTTGACGTTAGAAAATGTTATTTGGTCAAGCTAAAAAGAACTTGTCATGGCCTTTCTTTGTGGTACTTCCCATCCCCCCATAATTATGCCTTTCCACCTCTGTTTTTTCCCTCCTTCCTCCTCTTCTTTTCTGCAGGATTTATAAAATCCTTTGAAACATGTTGTTTCCAGATGTAGGTCCCCAGTGCCCTGTCATTTACTTCTTGTCCATGCACTGAGCAGATGAAATTACCCAAGCTAGGCTGTATGAATCCACTCTCCAATGCTTTCATTAAATTCCAGGATTTTAAAGAGTCTGCCCAGTTCCTGGCAGGGACCTTTCCATGCTTCCACCCCCAAAGCCGTAAATTACTACCTCATTAAACTCAATTGTAAATGATTAGGTGTCTGGAATGTACTTTCCTTTCCCTGCAGCCTCCTTGGAGTAATTAGGACACTGCAGGCCTCCCTACTTAACTCAGCACATTATTCAAGCAATGCAGTATTTGAGTAGCTCACCGAGGGAGGAGGTTTTATTTTTCTTAGGGTATTAAAACTCTATTATTGTTTAGTTCCTAAGAGTAGAAGATTTGTGATCTTCCATTTCCCATTGAGCAATCTGTCTTTTAACAGGACAGAGTTGTAATCAACAAGCCTTTTTCAAGAATTCATTTATCCTTCTATCACTCAAGCAGTTGGAACTACAGAACTTTTTTTTTTCTTTTTCCTGCACATCAGTGAGATATTTTAACGTTTTTTAAAAGGCTAGAGTTGCTGCCTTTAATTTCCATAGGTAAAGATCGTCTGGGAAACATTTAAACTTTTCTTTTTGAGACAAAGAAAAACAAAGGTAACTCAGGGTTTTGATGCTTATTCACCTAGTTCTGATTCTTTGATGAAGTTTGTTTTGTTTTTTAAAAAAAAAAAAACTTGAGTCTGGAAAGGTTATGATTTAGTAAAGGGTTAGAGAAGGAGAAGAGGAGGAGGAGCTGTCATGCTGGATAAATAATCCAGCCAGTGTTCCCAGCCTGGTTGCCATCATCTTAGCAGAAAAGGTAAAACTAATATTCCCAGAGGGAGAAAAGCTCAGAAGGTCACTTCTCTTTCTTACAGAGGTTTTTTTTTTTTTTACCTCTTTAGCTTATTCATTGGTTCAGAGTCTTAATATTTTCCTGGTGCCTGTTTTGGGTCTTTTCTGCCTGTTTCACTTCAATCGATCAGGTGCTTCACCATGTTCCTGAAATTTCACAGATGAAGATATTGACTTATCAGACACAGAAAGAATATGAGATCTGGGAACAAAATGGCTTAGCTGAGGTCAAACAAGCATTAGCAGCACAGGCAGCAGGCAAGAAGAGAGTTCCTGCCATCTGTGAGGGAATAATTCAGAAAGAAATCATGGAATGCAAGATCCTCCATTCCTATGCGTATGGATGTATTGTTGGATGTTGCAGGAGATTCATCTCATCTATTCATGTACATGAGAGACAACAGTGGACCTGGACCTTGGGTGTCCATCTGTCTACATTCATTGTGTATGGAGGAAAAAGGAGTTTAGATGAACATTGCTTGGTAGACTACCTCTAATTGGGACAGCTGGGTATAAATATAATTGGGTATAATTAGAATAGAAGGGTATAACTTGGTCTTGGTACTTTGGAATGGACACGATTGTAGGAAAGAAGTGAGGGGGCTGTTTTTCCAAGGAAGCAGAAGAACATGGTGGTAACCAGGTGATAAAATATGATTCTGCCCACAACACAGCACAGCTTTGGTCTGGTGAGGACTGAAAGCTTGTAGTATCACTGAAGCACCCCAAGGTTTGGAGATTCGGGAGATCATCTTTTGGAGACATCACAAATGCTATCATGGTGGATACCAGTAGCAGCAATTTTCAGGAAGGTTTATTAAAGTCAGACATTCAGAAGGGCTCACAGGATGGAACACAAACTAAAGTAAGACACCAGAGAAGTAATCAAATAAATGTTGAAAAGGATGGACATCCTCTGTCAGCCTTGGGCAACTTCTGTGGAGTTTATTACTGTGGTCCAGGGGTTCAGTGAGTCCTGAAAAATCAACTTATGCACACATATACGTAAAAAAAAAAAAATTAAAAGAACCATAAAATGGACATAGCAAAAATTAGCTAGTGAAGTAAGATTGAATAGAAACCAACACTCATTTCTGAAATAGTCTATGCTAACTAGTTTAGGCAATTCATTCCTTGATTAACTTTTAAATGATATTTAAAAGCCTATTAGAAAGTGAAATCAGCAGGGCTGGGGCTCAGCGGTAGTGCACTTGCCTGGCATGTGTGAGGCACTGGGTTAGATTCTCAGCACCATATATAAATAAATAAAATAAAGGTCTATCAACAACTTAAAAAAAAGAAATTTATATATATATATAAAGTGAAATCAGCAAGATGGTGGAGTAGAAGGTGCCAATGCTCATCTCCCTCACCAAAAACAAAACAAATAACTACATGCCAACAAAATAGCTAAGGGAAAGTTCCAACCATCCAGCAACAGCAGAAACCCAGTGGAGCACAGAAACCAAGGAAAACTGCATAGAAAGAAAAGGGTATGCTCACATTCTCTGCACCACCCATCTCCCACTCGGGATCTGCTCACAGCCAGAAAGGATTTCCCCTAAAGGGAAAAGGTGGGCAAGAAGATCCCAGATGCCCTCTTCACTACTGGGGACACCTGCAGGCTTCAACACTGTAGATTCCTGCAATTTTCACTGGTGCAAAACCCAACAGAGTGAGCTGCCCAGAGGTCACACCACTGTACTCTCCTCAGGGGAGGAGCCAGGGCAGTGCTCTGCCCCTGGTTGCAGGAGTAGCTAAAGTATCCTTCCATTCCTGGGGCCCTGCTGCTACTGCAGCCTCCTACACAAAGTCCTGGCCACCAACACCTGCCACCTGCCATTCCTGAGAATGCAATACCATAGGCCTCCATGAAGCCACTCCATCTTCCTGGGCCCAAGTCACTGCTACAATCTTCCTCAGGGACCAGGTCACTGCTATACTTCACCATTCCTGAGAATTTACTGCCAAAGTGTCCCACCCCATGAATTGCTGCAGCACAACTCCCTTCCCAGGAATTAATTATGGCTGTGCTGCACTGTCCTCAAGGGCCTGAGTCACTGTAAGATCCCTTTACCCCCATGGCAGTGCTGCTGCTGCCGCAGGCCCCTGAGTCTAAACTAATACTTAGGTTGCCTTCCTGGATTTGAGATGCTGGGGTGCAACCCAGAGTTCCAGACCCCAGCTCTGTGAGTGATCTGCACAAGCCCATGCATTTGCTAGTGCAACTGTGCCCCAAAACTCAGATGTCACAGTCTTTCTGTGAGGCCTTGAGACTAGGATACCAGCTCTTCTGAGCACCTACGCCATGGCTTGGTACCACTCTAGCTGCCTTGGACCACACCAGGCCCAGCAGCGAGAGGGATTCCCTCAGAGAAGACTGTCCCCTGCCAACAAGAGGAGAACAGGAAGATCACAGCAGCCTTTACCACTGTGGACCTCTCAGCCCACACTTCCTTTGCTGTCACCACAAACATTTGCAGCCTTGGCCATCAAGGGACCCAATCTTCACCAATGCTGACCTCAGCTGATAGAGCTGCATGGAGATTGTGCCCCTGCATCTCATCTTGATCAGAGCTACCACATCCTACCCAACCAAGGCCCTCGCACACACCTACAGGTGAAAGTGTCTCCCCACCAAAGCCAGTCTGTAAAGTCTGCAAGAGGTGACTGTTCCATCAAATGTGCAGGCACTAATTCAAAGTCACCAGAAGTACAGAAAAGCAAGAAATCCTATCACCAAAGGAATAATTCTGTAGTAACTGATCCCAAAGAAATGAGGATCTGTGAATGAACTGAAAGGGAACTCAAAATAATTATTTTAAGGAAGCTCAGCAAAATCCAAAGGAACACAGGCAGACAAAGCAATGGAATCGGGAAAACAATAGCAGATTTAATCAAGCAGAAAAATATAATCTATGAACTTGAAGACTGGTCTTTTGAGATTATTCAGTCAAAGGAGAAAAAGAAAGGAGAACGGTGAAGAAAGTATTATTAAGCTATCTCAAAGTTTAAGAATTTTGAAACCATCAAGAGAAAAACATGTTTATATTTAAAAGATTCTTTATTAGACTATCAGCAAATTTCTCAATAGAAACTTTATAAGAAAAATGGGATTAGATATTTAAAATGCTGAACTCAAAGAGTATGGCTCAGAAGTATAGCCCTTGCCTAGCATGCACAAGGACAGAGTTCAATCCTCAGTAGCACCTCCCCAGACACACACACTGCTAAAAGAAAAAAGAAATGCCAACCAATAACACCATATCTTACAAAACTGTCCTTCAGAAATAAATGAAAAAAATACTTTCCCAAATAAGCAAAAACTGAGGGAGTTCATCACCTGCCTTATAAGAAATGCTATAGGGAGTTCTCTGAGCAAAAACAAAATGACACTAATTACTAACATGAAAATATATAAAAGTATGAAATTCTCTGATAAAGGTAAATATGTAGTTAAATTAAAAATAGTACAACCAGCACGGTGGTATACACCTACAATCCCAGTGACTTGGAAGGCTAAGGCAGGAGGATTCAAATTTGAGGCCAGCCTGGGCAACTTAGCAAGACCCTGTCACAAAATTAAAAAATTTAAAAAGGGTCAGGATATGACTCACTGGTAGAGCACCCTGGGTTCAATACCCAATACCACAAAACAACAACAAAAATAGAAACAGAGTCATATAATACCATAATGGTGGTATGGAAATCATTAGTAACTCTGGTATACAGGTTGAAAGACAAAAGTATTTTTAAAAAATAGCCATAATGTTTCCTTACTGGATATACAGCATGAAAAGATATGAATTCTTACATCAAAGACACAAAATGTGGAAGGAGGCAAACAAATAGTTTTATATGTAGTTGGAGTTAACTTGTTAAATATAGGTCAAAGGGTGGGTCATTGCAATTATATAGGATGAATAAGTCTGGAGATACAATTTACAGCGTGGGACCACAGTTAATAATATTATATTATAAACTAAAAATTTATTAATAGGGTAGATTTTGGGGGCTTTTATCATACACACAAAAGGGTAACTGTGTGACATAATAGATATGTTTGCTTAATTTGACTGTAGTCATTATTTCACAATGTATATAACAAAACATCACATATACACCTTAAATATATACCCTAAAAATGATCCTATTGGATTATTAATGGGTTCATCCTCTACTACAGGAGAAGAAACAAATAGTAATAAGGATCTTTGATTGAAAAATAATGTAAATACATTTATGTATGTAAGCCATTTGTATGTCTTCATGAATTACCTGCTAAAGAATTTTTATATTTGCAGTTTTTTATCAATTCATAAGGGCTTTTTATATATTAAAGGCGATAACACTTGTGTTATCCTTTATTTTACAAATATGTTATACCTCACTTGGAATCAGATTTTTAAATGGGCTTATAATAATTTTGAAAGTAGAAAGTTTCTAATATTTTATTCTCCTTTATTCTTTTTTCTTTAGTGTTATATTTAGAAACATTTTACTTATGCTATAAACAGAATATGTTCTCCTGTGTCTTATAATTTTTTTTATTTTAGATTTGTTTCTCAAGTTGACTCTTTTACAATCTCTTTTTATAACTTTATTTTTACAAATAGGTATTTTACTGCCTTTATACTAAGTAAAACATTAGCCTACAAAATTGGGGGTTATATCTTTATCACAAGCTAAAACTTTGTTTCTTGATTTCAGTTCTCTTTCACAAAACTATGTTGGTCAACAGTTATGCCAATACCACAATATGAAATTATAATATGTTCTAAAATTCTATGATGCAAATGTCATTTCATGATTCTTTTTTCTTTTTTTCACAATTTTATGGCAGTTTTACTTCAGGTTTGGATGCAAAAGTTTGTGACAAACAATGAACTCGGTAAAACAACTAAATTATATGGATACACTAAAAATTCTATAAATGCAAATAATCTAAAGACTTCCAGTGAGAGGCAAACCCTTTCCGGGTAAGCAGAGACTTCTTTCCTCCTGGGAGCATTAGAAAGAATCTGCTGGTGTAAGGAGAAACTGGTTAAACTTTTAGCAGCCATGTGAGCTGGTAAAATGGAATAGAATTCTAGAAACCCCAAATGCAACACTGGTCCTTCCTGTCAACAGCTCTCCCACTTGGACTTTTGCTCAGTGTTTGGCAGAAGCATCTGGGAAGCAGGAGGCAAGACAGGAAAGCAAACAAGAGATCCCAAAGTCCACTAGAAGGAAGGGCCTGTTACCCACCTAGATAAGATTTCACCCTTCAGAAATTTGAAAACCAATGCAACTTAAAACTAACTAATGCTGCAAATCAGCCTCAATCCTGTTAAATTCTTTATTAGATCAAAGGAAAAGCACCCCCCACTCCCATTCTAGCTGCCTGATAAGGAGAAACACACTGCTTCTGGAGGAAAGTAATATTTTTCAATTCCTATGATTCTTAAAACACAATAAAAAGTTACAATTCACAATAAGAAGAAGGAAAACTTTTATTCAGAGGAAAAATATCATCAATGGAAGGAAAACTGCAGATGACCTCAAAATTACTGTTAAATTGATACTAGGAATGTTAAAAAAATAAAACAAAAAAAAAACCTAATGCATGAAAAGATGCACTAATATCAATAAAATGGGCATGTTGAAATATTGTAACACATATTTTAGTTAATTTCACTTAGCCATTCCATAATGTATATCATGAATATATATTTTATTTGTAATTGTAAATAATACAATGTTTAAAATTAGATGTTTACAGATGGCTTAATACGAGGCTAAAAGGATAACAAAAAAAAAGGATCAAAGGATCAGTGAATTCAAAGACTGATCCACAAAAACAAATCAAAACACAAAGAAAGAAGAACCTTTAAAAAAAAGAGGGAGATAGAGATGATTGATCTGTAATGAACAACCTTCAAAAAACACACAAGACAAAACAAAAGAAAAAGACTTTTTAAAAGTTTTACCAAATATTTAAGAAATACCAATTCTACACAAAATCTTTTAGGAAATAGAGAAAAAAGAAATATACTACTATTCATTCGATTTGGTTTACATAACCAATACAAAATATGATGTCTTTTAAAAAATGAAAAATTATAGACCAATGTCACTCATTAACACAAATGTAAAATTCCTAGACAAAATAATAATAAATTGACTCCATTATTTAAAAGATGACATATCATAAACAAGTTATGTGATCCAAGGAATGCAAAGTTGACTTAACTTTTAAAGTCAGTCAGTTTAATTCACCACAGTTAAAGAATCAGAAAATAAACCATGCAATGTTATCATTAGATATAGAAAAAATGATTCCGTAAGGTTCAACACTTTTTTCACTTCAAAAACTTTAAGTGAAAAAAAATTCACTTTTTTTCATGTTAGGTGTAGGAAGAAAATTCCTCAAGCTGATAAGGATATCCACTACAACAGCATTAGAACTAATAGCAAATTTAATGTAAATATTGTTCTTGTGGAACACTGGACAGCAGATCCAATTGGACTGCTGGTCCTACCTACTGAAATAAGGCAAGAAGGAAAAAGTTCTAATCCTTGGAAAGAAAAAAAATATTATTCTCTTTACACATGGTTATGTGCATAGAAATCCCAGGGAAAACACAACACATATCTCAAGAAACAGTGTATGAATTTTAATGAACTTGATAGTGATGAGAACAACAGACAAAAATGAAGAGAATTTCTGAACATAAGCAGAAACCATTGGAAAATACTTTTTAAAAAAAAAAAAAAGCATCACTTACAAGCTCATCAAAAAGTTAAAAGCAGGGAATATAATGATAATTGTGCCAACTCTTAACTAAAAATTATAAAACATGACTGAATGAAATTAAAGATCTAAATAAATGGAGATACTACCATGTTTGTGAACTGGAAGATTCAAAGTTGTCAGTTTGTCAATCCTCTCAATATTGTTCTATGGACTCAGTACACTCCCAGTCATAATCCCAGCAGGATTTCATCAGGAGAAATGTACAAGTTGAGTATAAAGTTAATATGGAAGTGCAAATGACCTAGCATAACAGAAAAGCTTGAGGAACCCAACACTGGAAGGCTTACAAAACCAAGGTTCAATTTGTTACAAATTACAGTACACAGGCAATGTGGTATTGTTTTGAGACTAGACAAACACACCAATGGAACAGAAGAGAGTACTGATCCACAAAAAAAAAAAAAAAAATTAAAACACACAATATAAACCCACACAATATGAGCTCTTGCTTTTTTTTTATACAGGGGATGGAACTCAGAGGCACTCAACCACTGAGCCATATTCCCAGCCCCATTTTGTATTTTATTTAGAGACAGGGTCTCACTGAGTTGTTTAGCACCTCACCATTGCTGAAGCTGGCTCTGAATTCCAGATCCTCCTGTCTCAGCCTCCTGAGCCTCTGGGATTATAGGCGTGTGCCATGGCACCCGGTTTGAACTCTTGTTTTTTGACAAAGGCAACGATGGAATTCTATTTGTAATAACTGATGCTGAATAACTGGACATATTCCCCTTCCCAAAATTCATTTTATCTGTCCTCGCATTAAACAAATGTTAATTGAAGAAAGTATCAGAGACTTCAAAGTGAATACTAAAATTTTAAAACTTCCATAGGAAAATATAAGAAATATCTTGATGTTGGGATAAGGAATGATTTATTAAGTAATATACAAAATGCAGTAAGATAAAAGAAAAAAATCAATAAAATGGAGAAATAAAAATGAATGCTGCTCATTTAAAAGTCACCATTAATCAAGAAGCCAAGCAAGTAACAGACTGGGGTAAAATATTTACAATACCAAACAAAAAAATAATGCCCAATATATATATACATTTTTAACTTCTACATATCAATAATAAAAAAGACAACCCAATTTAAAAGGGTAAGACTTGTCTTTCACAAAACAAAATGTTTGAATAGAAATAAGCAAATAAAAATATGTTCAACATCATTATTGATCAGGAAAATAACAAAAATTATAACAATAGTGAAATACTATTTTACACCAGCCAAATGGTGAAAATTCAAAGACTAGCAGTATAAAGTACTGATGAGGATGTGGAACAAATGAGTTTCACATACGAAGCTGGTAAGAAAGATGGTAAAATCGTTTTGGAAAGATGTTTGCTAACTTCCAATCAAGTTGAACATTCATCTACCATATGACCCAGTAATTTCACTCCTAAGAGAAATGAAAGTTTTGCAGCCACAAGACTTGCTTTGTTCATAGCAACTTTATTTCTAACACCCCCCAAAACCAAGTACCCAATAAGAGCAGAGTAGATAAGCAAGTTGTGCTGTGGCCCTAGGATGGATTGCTACTCAACAATAGCAATCCAAGAATGGATTGACACACACAACCACCAGATTGTCAAAAACAGACACAAAAGAGCATATAGATGGCAGAGTTCCATTTTTATGCAATTCAATACCAGGCAAAACTAATGTATAATGAGAGATGTCATGATAGAATTATCTCTGAGCTGGGGCTGCTGAGTTCCATAGGGAATTTTCTAGAAATATGAAAATATTCTACATCTTGTGTGGTGGTCACAAGGATCTATACAGTTGTGAAAATTCATTGATTTGTAAACTCAAGGTTTTTACATTTTATCATATCCATTACGCTTCAATGAAAACAATGTTAAAAATGTTTATCGCATATATCATTTTATATTCTTGACTTCATATACTTTTCAGAAAAAAAAAAAGATGCTAGGCCCAAAATACTCACAGTAGGATTTTGCTGAGTGTCACATTAAATGTACAAATTAACCTGAGGAGAATTGATAATATACTAAGCTTGAGTCATCCTAGTAGAAACATAGTATGTCTTTATTTATTTTTATTGACTCCGTCTCTCATGTGCTGTTTTTCCTTAACTAATTAAAAAAATCACTTTTGTGGAAATTTTAATTATATATTTTTCTATCATACTTTCCAATTAGTTGTTTCTCATATATGGGAAAAATAATTTGATGATTTTAGCTAGACTTCTTTATTTCTATTATACTTTTTCTCTATAGGGCATTTTGTTTTCATTCTTGTTTGTATTTACTGAAAAAAAAAAGAGGATATTAGTGCCTTATTCTTGTCTAGAAGTGCAAAATTGTTTTTTTCTTTTAAGTGATGAAATGTATTTTAAAAAGCTGAAGGGGTTTTAAATGATTTCACGACAATGTTCGAGATTTCACAAATGTTCGAGAAAATAGATATATTTACCCAATTAAAATGGGCAAAATGTATGCATCTATCAAAATGTATACATGTGTTGAAATATCATATGGTTTACATAAATATGTTTAACTTTTATGTGTTGATTAAAAGTGTTTTTAAAATGCTTTAAAAGCTAGTGTTCCTGTTCCCTTGTAGTCTTGATAAACAATCCCTTAGCCTTTACCGTTAATTGTGATGTTGGTATTAGCTTGAGAAAGACATTTACTATCATATTAAAACATTATCCACCTGTCTTTGATTTTCCCTGCATTTTGTCATAGTATAGGTATAGAAAATTAATCTCTAGAATTATGGAAAAATGTTCAAATAATTTCCCTCCTTTGATCTAGTGATGTCATGGCATTTTGTGTTACCTAGATACCATTTTTTTCTTTTAACATAGGTGTACGTTTAGCTTGGAAAGTATTTTTTTGCCTCTGTAGTTGTAAACAGGATTATATCTTAGTCTTTCATAAACATTTTAGGTAGTCCCCCACCCCTGACATTGGAAATATGGAATTTTTTTTCTCCTGTGGTAAGTGTTTTAGAACGTTTTGCTTCAATGATCTTAATGTAGAATCTGATTCTGTCTACGGTTTTATCAGGTTTGTCTATCAGGTTTGGGTATCAGTGTTAAGCTGGGCTGTCTGATGAACCAGTGAACCTTCCTTCCTTCTGTGTCCTCTGGAATATTTCATTGCCATGGCAATTGTCAGTTGTCTGGAGGTTTGAAAAAACTCACCCATAAAAATGATTCAAAAGACGTTTTGTTTTATTTTGGTACTAGAGATTGAACCCAGGAATACTTAATCACTGAGACACATCCCCAAAAATGTCCTTTTTATTTTTTGAGGCAGTCTGACTTCAAACTCTTACGTTCAAATGATCTTCCCGCCTCAGCCTCCCAAGTAGCTGGGACCACATGTGCATACCACCATGCCTGGCTCTCTTCAAAGGTTTTCTTGAAGATCAATTTATACTTTCCTTTTGATCAATTTATACTCTCCTACCAAACTGCCAGTTTTCATACTTGTTAGTACTAAATATCATATTCTTTTTACAGATTTTTAAAATAATTTCTTCACTTAAATTCCATTTTAATTTATAACACTGACTATTGGGTTTTCATCCTATGTGTTTTACTTTAATGGCAATTTCTTGTTTTATTCGCCTTACTTAACTTCTGCTTTTATTGTTAAATTTTTTTCTTTTGCTTTTGTTAGATAGATTTGATTATTTTCCAACTCTTTCATGAGTGTTAATTTATTTTTATTCTTTCTGATTTAATGTCAGATGCACTAACAGATTCATTCTGGTTATACGTTTAGTTTCCAGCATGTAAGATTGGATATCCAGTGTCCTTAATATCATTTTCAATGATCTCAACTTTGAAGACTTTCTTCCTTTTTAATTCAAGAAAAGAGACATTACTTAGAAAGCGGGTTTGGCTGAGGTAAATGAGAAGCCCTAAGTGCCAATGGCTAACATAAGGTAAATGTCCACATAGGCAGTTTAAGATGAGGGCAACTCAGTGGTTTTCTCTTCCTCTAGTAGTGGTTTCCACAGTAGGCAGTTCTATATCACAGTTTCAGATCACTCTTGTAGATCTTAGCATCGAATCTATATTCCAACCCATGGAAGCAGCATGAGGAGAAAGAAAATTATTGCAAAGTATTAACTGCAAATATCACCACCATTCACATCTTGATGACCAGGATTTAGTCTAGAATTAAGGTTTCTAGTTTTGAAACCTTTCACTGTTTGATCAGGTACCCAATTAAAAATTCTATTTCTTTGAAAACTAAGAGAATAAATAAGCAGGAAACTAGTGTTAGTACTTGGTGCAGAGAGTTTGTTAAGTATTTCCAGTTAGTTGACTTGTTTATTTGACATTTTAGTTTTAAATTTCTAATATTTTTCAGTGGACCAATGAGAATTTCATTCTATTTTTTAAATATATTGATAATTTTTATAGCTTCATAGATGATCATATATATTATAAATATCCCTAGATATTGAAAAAGAATGTGTTTTCTTTGTGGAGTACAAATTTGTTCTTTTTTATTGGTGTGTTATTATTCTACATAATGGTGGAATTCACTGTGATATATTCATACTTGCACATAACTTAGTCTGGTCAATTTCATTCCCCATACCTCCTTTGTCCTTTTTTCTACTCTCCCTGATCCCTTTTCTCTCTTCTTCTGGTTTCCCTTCTATTTTCATGAGATCCTTTTCCTCTCCTCTACTCCCCTTCCCTCCCCTCTCTTCTTCTCTTTCTCTCTCCCTCCCCCCTGCGCAGCTCTCTCTCTCTCCTTCTCTCTCTCTCTATTTCTCTCTCTCTCCCCTTCTCTCTATTTCTCTCTATATATTTCTCTCTCTCTCTCTCTCTCTCTCTCTCTCTCTCTCTCTCTCTCTCTCTCTCTCTCTTCCACATATAAAAGAAAACATATGGCTGGAGTCTGACTTATTTCACTTAACATCATGCTCTCAAGTTCCATCCTGCAAATGACATAATTTCATTCTTCTTTATGACTGAATAAAACCCCATTGTGTATATACACCACATTTTCTTTATCCATTCATCTATTGATGGACATCTGGGCTGGTTTCATAGCTTGGCTATTGTGAATTGTGCTTCTTTTAACATGGGGATGTGTGTATCATTATAGTGTATTGACTTGGTGTTTTGAATAAACACTGAGGAGGGATATAGTTGGATCATACGGTGGTTGCAATCCTAGTCTTCTGAGGAATCTCCACACCGACTTCCACAGTGCTTATACTAATTTACAATCCCATTAGCAGCGTGAAAGTGTTCCTTGTTCCCTAAATCCCTGACAGCATTTATTGGTATTTGTATTCTTGATGATTGCCATTCTAATTAGAGTCAGATGAAATCTCAGTATAGTTTTGGACTATAAAGTTTTGTATGTATTTACAAATAAGTTCTCCTATGTGGATTTTCCTTGTCTTTTCTTATCTAAAGCACTTTATTTTTCAGTTTGATTTCCAGGATCAACAAAATCATCAGATTTCTTTCACTAATATTCCAGTTTTCTACAGCTTCTCTCTGAAGAGGGCTTAGGGTGACCATTGTTGGAATTCTTTAGAAACATCACTCGCTTTAGAAATGACCGATTTGTTATTTTTCACTAAGTAACTTGAATAAATTAATGTGCCTCTTCAATAAAATATTAGGAATTTTAATTATTCAAATAATATTAATAATATCTTGGGCTATAGTTCAATTTGTAGTTTAATTATAAATGAAATAATAATTATTCATTACTAACATGTACAAGCTCCTAGGTTCAATCCCTAGCACTGGAAAAAAATTATCACTAAATTTTAATAATACAATTTGTTGTTTTCAAATTAAGATTGTAGGAATACTGTATGTTATAGTCAAAATTGTTTTATAATCTCCAGTGGAAAGACAAAGCATGTGGCATGTTTCCACTATTTTTAAATTATTTCTCATTATTTATTTTATGCATTTTGAAAATAACATTTAAAAATTACTTTGTAACTCAAGTCATTTTTTTATACATAGCCCAAGAAGTTATGGAATATTCTTGAACAAATGCAAAGCTTTTCATTTTATAAAATATAACCTCTTGTAGATAGGGCAAAACTGGGAAATTAAAACTAAGTTGTAGACCTGCATCTGGCAAAGAAATACACTGAAAACTCAGCAGAGTTAAAAATCATAAAAGCTGAATTCTTACTCATAAGATGTGATTTCCCAATGTCAGGTTCATACTTCTGTGGGTCTGGCACTGTGGTTCAACTGTAAAAACAATGGAACTCCATCAAGCCGGGACTGCATGAGGGGCGGGGAAGAAGAAAGCAAGAGGGTAAGGAGGATATGGTTTTAACATCTGAAACTCAACTTCATAATGAGAAACAGAGGAGACATGATGTCATACTGGGGGAAGGTAACTCCACTGTGTTTTTTTTTTCCCCAAGCTGGCTTGACCTGAGCTTTTCAAACAAAGTCCAGATGGAAAGAAGGGAGAAATACACACACACACACACACACACACACACACACACACACACATATATATATATATATATATATATATATATATATATATATATTCTGTCTGAAACAAAGACTTAAAGAAGAGTTTTTCACTGACGAATTTAACATGCTCAGATTTAATGCAGACCAAGTAAAGCCACCTCATTATTCCCTCCTCCTTGCCTCCTTACCCCCAAACCTTTTAACCTCCCTCTGCATCTGTGGGATGCTGTCTGGTCTGATTTAGTCTCCTGGCCGACAACTGAAGGAAAGGGTCTTTAATGCTACCTGATGGGGAAGTCATCTATCGTTTTTCATCAATTCTGAAACCTAGGTTTGGTTTTCCATTTTGAGTTTTATACTGTATTATTTTTATATTTTAACTTCTCAGAAGTTGGGGTGGGTGATCAATCCATGATGCTTTGTCATTTAATTGGCAGAGGTTGGGTTTTTTGTTGTTGTTGTTTTTTGTGGGGGTTTTTTTGGACAGGCAGGATTGCTTGGTTGCTTACTTTTGTATTTTCCACTGTAGTTCTTAGAATTTACATAGAACATCCTCTAATGGTGGTGACTAATGGGGCAGAGGGGTTTTATTTGCTTTGTTTTGCCTCTTTTTTAAAAAAAACTCTGGAGTGATTTCTCAATTTAAGAAGAGACCTAGAAAGAAAGCTCCCTAGGAGCCAAGCTGGGTTCTGGCTCCTCTTGATTGTGCAAGTATAAAACTAGTACAGGTGGTCACTGTTCACCTGAGAGGAAGCCTCCCTGAAGGCTCTAGGTCAAGGTGTATCAATCTAAATAAGCCCAGAATCTTCAAAGAGGAGAGAACAGAGTGTAGAGCCCTGTTCCCTGAGAACACAAGGCTAGGGAAACTTGGGATAAGCCAGGATGCCATTGAGCAAGGGATGGTGGAAGAAAATTATAGCAAGCACTCACTCAAAAGAGGAAATCATAAAAAAAGAAAAACTGGGTTTTTTGGGGTTTTTTTGTTTTTTTTCCCCTGAGTAGGGGCTACAACCATAAGATAAGCCCAAGTCTAACCGGGAGGCTGGGTCAGGAAGCCTTGCATACTCTGCCACTCTCACTTAAGTGTTGAGATTTTTAAAGAGCAGCAATGATCAGGCACAGAACATGGCAGCCCAGCCAGGAATGTCGATGTCACTGACAAGACTCCAAGTCATCAAGAGCACTTCCTCAACAGTGGACAGACATTCATCAGCTGAGCAGGACCAGTCTTACCATAGCAACAGAATGTGCCAGAAAACAAAACAAAGCATGGCACAAAAGGATTGCTCAATTTGCCAGCCCCTTCTCTCTACCAGGCATTTGGAAGTAAAAATGGACTAGATAGCCCTGCGTTCATGGAAAATTAAGGCACTTGCCAATATTTGTTTATTTGTTTTGTTTTGTTTTATTGATTGATTATATTACTGGGGAATTGAATCAAGGGCACTTTACCACTGAGCACATCCTCAGACCCATTTACTTATTTATTTATTTATTTTGAGTTAGGGTCTTGCTAAGATGGCCACACTGGCCTTGAACTTGGGGTCTTCCTGCCTTAGCCTCCTGAGTCACCGGAATTGTAGGCGTGCACCACCATGCCCAGCACTTGCCAATCTTTTTATTCCCAGCTACCAGTGCCTACCGTTTACCTAAAAATTACTAAGTACCCATTAAAAATCTGGCACCACAGAAGAAACAAAAATATTTCAAATAATCAATGAGAAGTTGTAGTTATTTTAAGGTAATAGAGTCCCAGGTGTTTAAAAAAAAAAAAAGCTGTCCAAAGACATAGAGCTAATAATGACTCGAAATGTCATATATATTCTCTATTCTCTCTGTCTCTCTCTCTCTCTTTTTTTTTTTTTTTTTTTTTTTTTTTTTGCATCATGCTGCCACCTCAGAAAAGAAGACCAGAAATCTTGTGTGGATGTGCTGGCAATTCAAGTTACTCAGAGATCATCCACAATGCTTATCACCCACGATGATTGTTTTATGTCTGAATTAAACAATATAACCCTGTTTAGAATATGAAGAGGAAATATCAGAAGGGCAGAGAACCAACCATGGATTCCAGTAATGTACAAAACCCCAAATGTTCTAGGGTTCATTGTTCATTGCAAAGCTTGACAATTTAGGAGAACCCAAACCTCTACGGACGGGTTTTCTAAATAATCAAAGGAGACCTTGACTTTAGTTCTTCTCTAGAGAAATCCTGAAGAGCTGTCTCTCAGTTTCTTTCCATATATAAGTAAGGAAAAATAGAGGGTTTGTCACTGACCTTAAGTCTATCTACCAAAGGATTGCTAGAACCCTTCTAGAACTTTCTGAATGCTGCACTCATTAAGGTGAAGGTACATCTAACACCATCACATGGTTTTCATGGTGTTCTTTTTCTGATTATAAAATATGACATAATTTTTGTATGAATTGTGGAATAAAAATGAACATGTATGGACGAAAAGACAATGTTTGTTTCGTGATTGCCTCATGAGGTAACAAGAACTGTTACCAAGTCCAATTACTATGCTTCCAGTCAGAACGACTAAAACAAATTAGCACCACACATGTAAATCATTTTAGACCATTCTTCTTTTACCTAACATTATGTCATGAGTTTTCCCCTCACCATTATGAATTTCCACAATGTGTCAAGGCTGTCATTTGGGGTAATGGATCACTGGGGACTCTAATCATGGAAAAGAGGGCAGCAAAAGAATATATAGGACCTGCCTGCTCATAGATTCATGGGGGAAAAGGTAATGAAAGTCATCATCCCAGATAAGAGCCTGCTTGAGAGGCAATGGGCAACCCAAAATACTATACCAAAAGGCAGGAGTGGAAAACAAACAAATAAATACAACCAGAAAACAACTGCTCCAAACTTTAGGGAATGTGGGTTAAACTAATTAGGGATTTAAAACTCTGAGATAAGGATAGCAAAGAGGAAGGAGACTTTTTTTTAAAAAGCAGCACAATTATTTTGCATTTAAAAAAATATTTTTAGTTGCCAATGGACCTTTATTTTATTTATTTATATGTGGTTCTGAGAATCGAACCCAGGGTGATTATATAATTTATCACTCAAACAGGGACATTATTATTGCACTGGGATAACAATGATAAAGCAGGGAATTCTCAGAAAAACTGAGAACAAATAATTGTTTTATTTATATTTTATAGGCAAGATATGAAAGGAAACAACTCCCAAGGGTTCCCGGACAGCTTGGATATTATTGCATTGCCAATCCTTTTTGTACAATATTGTGGATGAATGGTGGAATCAAGACTCCTTATTATCCTGTCTCACTGTTAAATTTATGCTGCTCAAGGTTGGAAGTAATATTTCAATATCATTCAGCAAATAAACAAACAAGAATGGTCCAGTGGGACTCATGAAGCAGGGATCAGAAAGTTTGCTAAGATGATGGCAAACAAGTGTCCCCTGATTATTTAATGCTTTCAGTGAAGACCACATTATTACATGAGAAATATTAACCATACAGCATTCCAAAGGTCCCAGGGCTGTTCCCTCAATCCCTCCTCTCATCCCAGGACATCTTGATGATTCTGGAATTTCCCTTTTGTCCTTTTCCATTTTCTGCTGCAGGAATGCTGAGTGCAGAGTGAGATTCTGGTGGAACAGAGAAAAGAAATAGTGAGATGTGGGGTGGACTTTGGTCGAGAAAGGAGCCAGGAGTCCAAAGGCAGCACCACCGCAACTCCATAGGGATACAGTAGCACATTTCCCTGTGCCAGTATGAGAGGTAATGTGTCCGTAGCAGGAGACACACCGCTCCTCCGATGTAGATGGATTTCCTGGCACAAGTTTGTATATTTCTGAACAGTTCTTGGCTCAGTGGAGATACCCAGAAGATCCTCCCATTACTTTCACATTCTGGGAAGTCTCAGTAAAGTCTTTTTCTGCTTCAACTAGCCAGAATCCATGTGGCCACTCCTGACTGATAAAGCCTGGGGGCAGGGGTGAGGCTTAAAGGTAGAGTGCTTGCCTAGCATGCAAAAGGTCCTGGGTTGGATCCCAGAACCACACATGCATGAAAAGAAACTAGCATGCCCTCCATGCACCAGCTTTTCTGGTGTAAAGAATGTGTAAATTCCAAATACCTATCTTAACCCCTTAGAATACTTAAAGTGGTTTTCTTTTTTTCTATATAGTTTCTATTGTTCTGTATATGTGGGGAAAGGTATCTGGAAAATTACTCTTAAATTTGAAATGATTGTCATACTTTAGGAGGTATAAAGAGGAATAGGAATGGGGGAGTCAAATGGTACTTTCATCTGTAGAATTCTGATTTTTAATGAAAAGAATAAATTACTGCATTAGATGTGCAATAAAAATTCATGTAAAAGGAAAAATAATATAACTATGCCACCTAGCACAGACCTAGTGTTGGTATTTATTCAATGACTATTTGTAGGGAGAATGGGTAAAAAAAATATTAAAATAACTTCATATTGCTATTTTATAGACAAAGCAGATATTGATGACACAATACCACTGTGCAATGACCTAGAATGTCAGGTGTCAAATTACATATACTGTCCAAACTTGGGCAAAATATATAAAGAAATTAGGTGGCAGAAGGGAACTACAGTATATGAATACATGGTCACATACTGTTAGATGGCTGTGCACATTTACAGCCATTAGTTGTAAGCATCGGGACAAAATTATGGATGATTTAAATGACAAGAGCTTTATTAAAATTGCTAGGAAGTCTCAAGGAGCAGGTTTCAAAAATGGGCAGGAACTAGAAAAGACAGGGCAGCCTAACCCCAAACAAGGTCAGGGGCAGCACCAATCTGGAAGACTTGGAGGCCACCAATAAAAGAGGTTAAGCATCTTGCCCCAGAACAGATGGGAAGTAGCGGAGCTGGAATGTGAACCTGGACAATCTGATTCCAGGCTATTAAACTCCCCTATAGACTACCCAAGTAAGATATGTAAAATCCATAAAATGTATTGAACAGAGATGTATGAAAAGAATCTTTATGTTCATGTGAATTACTGCTTCATAGCCTCTTGCTGATGTTATTAATGACCTCCTGTGTTTAAAGAGAATATTCTCTCTCTCCTCCCTCCCTCTCTCACTCCCTTTCTGAGTAGAACCCATAATGCATGGTGAGGATATGGGCCAGAAAACATTGTCCTGCCACATCCTGTATAATGTGTATAATAATACACTGATGGAAGAGAGGGTTCAGATGTGTGCAACCATGTTTGTTGGTAGTAAGACTTGATGAGAAGTCTAGAACACGAGATAACAATATAGGTACATTTGTTACCAAAATAAAGGAGACAAAAAACTTAAATGACTTAATTAATTTGACAAGTTACTATTTTAAATATCCACACTTTAAAATTAACCCCCTCTAAATAGAGTGATAATTGTGTGTGCACACTCTGGCTCACTTCCTCTTTCTCTCTCCCTCCCTCTCCCCCTCATTCCCTCCCTCCCTCCCTTCATCTCTCCCTATCTCACTCTCTCCCTCCCTCCCCCTTTCCCTTTCCCTTTAATAGCATTATTTCAAAGTAAAATGCATGCCCTTTAAGGTCTATGGAGTGTTTCCATTTAGCCAATAACTCAGCTCTTTGGAAGGAGCTAAAGTATAGTAAAAATTTTATTTTGTCTTGTTAGAGAGAAATCCCAGTGGTCTACCACCTTTTTCTCTGACAAATAAAGCTGATGAAACCTCTTTATAAAAGACAGACAGCAGCAAGATGAAGACAATCCAAAAAGCATGCATATATGTAATAAACATGATAGAACCCAAAATGTTTGATAACAAAAAATTAACTCCACTTGTTACATACACTCCAGCAGTATATGAACTTAATACATCAACTTCTCAAACAATTTTCACAGAGAGTTCTAACAGTTATGTCAACTTTCACCAGCTGTATCTATTGCCTAGGTATGCCAGATCAAATATTTATGAAAATAAGAGAAATTATTCACTCCCCTTGTTTATTTTTATGTATATAAAGAGAGTTTCTGAGAGTGTGTGGAGCACATATGCCTAAAGAACCTACCTATACCTTTTATGTTCTCGAATGATTCTGGGAAAAAAGATTGTTTTATACAGTTATAGAATTTTCTGGAAAGTTTCCTAAATCTTGAAATTCTCTGCACATTTAAATCTTTTGATAATTTGGACAGAAAATGATTTCATAGAGACTATGACATCACCCAAAATGCTTTCAATTAATTACCCCAATAGGGTACACTGTATCTGCAAATTGTAGAAAAGAGATCATCCTTGTCATTAAGATAGGACTGTTTCACAAATAATGAGGCAGCACAACATAAATAAAGAATACAGAATTTGGAGACAGGCAATCTTGGCTGGGAAACATGGTCCAGAATGCCAGGGTGCCCACTGGTAAGTCCCCAATAATCCATTGTACAGAGGGAGAAATGCTTGCTTCCCTTCTCAAGAATTGATATCATTGAAAAATGAAAGAAAAGTCTGTAAATGGCATGAGCAGGTTTAAGGCAGGAGTGCAGTAGAAACATCAAATTATTCATTCTTCTGTGGGTTACAGTTTACTTGTTTTTAGCCCAGAAAAAAATACATATATGACGTGTTTATGCAAGATGCCAAGTGAATAATCAGCTTAATGATAAATGGAGCATTCAGTGTTTGCAACCTGCCTTGAAAATTCTAAGAATTATTAGCTTTTAGAGTTTTATATTATTTCAATCTTAGTGATTTAGCTACTTTGTTAGAAGAAATTTTAATCTCATGTATTCATTTAATTCTTATATCCTCCAAATTCCAAAAGGCTTTTTTAGGAGGCTTAAGATGAAATGAAAGGAAAGATTGATCAAGCTATTTTGAGGATATGGTAGAATAAGCAATTATGTAAGAAAACTACCTTGAGGAAAAAAATGCTTCTTCAAACATGAGACTTAGACTATTCCACCAAAGAAAGGAAAATACCAGGTTCTAGTATAAAATAGTATCTCTCTAGCTACTTCAACAGCAAGCTGCATGCTGAAAACATAAGAACATTCTGAAGAAGACTGAGAAAACCATAAAAGTGTCAATAAGATTAATAGGCAGTAGAGTGGAAATATACAGCAGGAAAGGAATTTCCCAAACTAAAACGCCAAAGACGCTGGACTGAGAAAAAATAATAGGGGCATCTCAAGCTTCATCGTGTGAAATAAAGAGCAATGCTGAGCTGAAAGACAGTGGTGGGTGGACTTCATCCCCTTCCACTCTCTCTTGCTCCACAAAAAAAGCAAAGATAGGAAGAGCCTTAACAGGAACACGCAGTGCACGCTGTAAGGTTTCATGGACTCTTCAGTCCAAAAAGCAGAGGTGAGAGAAGAGCATCCTCCTTCTAGCAGAATATGCTCAGTAAATGTGCGGGGTCCACTAAAATGTTGGCCAAGTGACACTCAAGGAGATATTAAGATTCAAAGATAATCCACTCACCTTGAATAATGATACACCAAGTCTGAATAGGTCTTTTATTTCTGAAAAAAAAAGAAAAAGAAAAACTTCTATTTCAATTTTTTTAATTTAAAAAGAAATTCTTTTAAATTTCAAACTTAAAAATTAAACAGAAGAGATCTAATTTTTAAGTAGGGCCTATAAAAAATAATGTATTACCAGGAAACATAATACCACCCAGATGACCTAGAGGAAACGTAATCCATTCTTAAAAGTATTTGGTGAGAGCAAAGAAAACTTTTAGAAAATTTGGCATCCTGAATAGAGAGCAAGAGGCCATGGCAAATATGAAAGAGAGAGAACAGGAAAAGGTAAGACACTGTGACAAAAACAGAAGCAAAAACAATAATTAGAGATGAATGGGAGATGGGGGGATAAAGAAGAACAAAAAAGAATCTAGCATTGAAACAGCAGAATTAAAATCTGCAATGGAAGCAGGAGAGAAATCTCTGTGACATGTGACTAAATCAGTCAGGGTCGCTCCAGGTGCAGTGGGCTGGCATTAAATAATCACACAGAGGCAGAGAAAAGACCTTTTTTCTTGGGGTTCAATGATCACTCCTCTGCCTCAGCTCCCACAGGGGAGGTCCAGGCAGATAAAAGAGAGGGGGGGAGCAGCCTGAAGCCCTATTTATTGAGGGAAAGACAATGGAGAAAGTTCCACCCAAATGAGGTAAGGGATTAGGTTTCAGGGGGGTGTAGCCCAGTCTCATTGGGTAACGCCCACCCCCAAGCTTCATTCCCCTGCCCAGCCGAGGTGAGATCCACCTGTTTCCTCATGCAGAGGAAAACAATCTCACACCTCTGTCACTCAAGGCTAAGGGGTCCATGCTCACTTCTATGTGGCAGCTCCCAACAAGAAATGATATGGCAAAGAAAGAAAATAACTTGCAAAGACTTCCTAAAATATAGCTAATTATTTAATTGATCTTGAGGTGTGAAAGGAATTTCTAAGCAATGAAGAAATCTTTAAATGAAATATGTTAGCAGATTTTATAACAGAAGTTTAAAAATAACAAGCTAAATACACTTTCAAGTTATAATGAATGTCTTCTATTGGGAGAGGTTCCTGCCTGACTCAGAAAAAAAGGTCCAACTCTCTACACTCTCCAGTTTTCTGGCCTCATTTCCTGCCACTCTTGCACACCTACCACATCTCACGTGACTCTTAGACACATGGACTCCTTTCCTGTCTTCCACCCATATTCCACACTCATACCTACACAAGGACTTTGCCCTTCTTGTGCATTCCTCTGAGTTTTCTTTCCCCAGTTACCTATATGTCTTGCTTGATTCATTTCCTATTGCTTCCATAAGAAATTCCCACAAGGTTAAGTGTCTTAAAACAACCCAATTTTATCCTACAGTTGTGGAGAGCAGAAGTCCTAAAATTCAGATGCCAACAGGGCCATGTACCTTCTGAAGGCTCTAGAGGAGTATGCTTTCCTGCCTTTTTTTTTTATTATTATTTTTTATTTTTTTTTTTTTTTTAGATTCTAAAGGCTGTCTGCATTCTTTGGCCCGTGGCCACTTCCTCTATTTTCCAATCAGTGGCATAGCATTTTCAAATCCCTCTGACTTTGCTTCCAAAGTGTCTCTCCCCTGACTCTAACTCTTCTGCCTCCCCCTTATAAGAACCCTTGTGATTACATTGGGCCTGAGTAATCCATAATAATTTTCTCATCTCAAGATCATTCGCTTAATCACATCTGCAAAGTCTCTTTTGCATGTAAAGTAACATATGCACAGGTTTCAGGGATTGGGACATAGAAATCTTTGGAAGGGGCCATTATTCTGTGCTCCACACTGTCCTTAAGATCATTGCTCAAACATTACTTTATCAAAAAAGTACAACAGACCTAAGTAGAATTAGGAACATCTTCTGCCCCATCTCTACCCCTATTCTTCTCATTGTGCTTTATTCTTCTCTGTAGCAATTAGCTACAAATAATTCACACAAACTCCACTAGGCTGAGGGTTTTTTTGTTGTTTATTCATAAATTTCCATTGCTAGAACACTGGAGATCACATGGTAGGTACTCAATAAATGTTCGCTGAATAAATAAAAATTATTTTTGTCTTTGGTGGTGGAGGGTGGGAGGAAGAATACCAGAGATGATAAATTCTCTCTTATATTAAGAAAGAGTCTCTCTTCCATCAGCCATTCAATTGTGAAAGTTCTCTGTTAATGGTCCATAATGTTCTCCCTAAATCATTTATTAGATTTGCTTTAAATTTAGGGCAGAGCAGCATACAGGTTTCAGGGATTGGGACATAGAAACCTTTGGAAGGGGCCATTATTCTGTGCTCCACAGAATGGAAGTGAGATTTTGACAATCTATACATTTGTCAAGAAAAATTTTACTACTTTCATGCTCTTCTTGCCTCATGGGAATGAAAGGAAGATAAGTCTAAATAAAACTAGAAAGGGAGAAGGGAAAAGGAACTTTGAGCCCATGTAGCCAGTCACAACAAAAGTCTGTTCCACCATGATTTGTAGTCTGTTATTCAGTAGGAAAGAATCTTGGAAAAACAAGCATCTTGTTCTTGGAATGTCAGGGAGAAGCAAAATAATTCAAAACCCAATCAGTGGCTTTTAGCAAAACACAGATTCTTTTCTCCTGTAGTTTTGGACAATAATTCCTTACACAGATTTTATAGAGCTAGAGACTACTGGAATAATGAGTATGTCTAGGAAAAACCTGAATGATGCTCACTTGCTAAGATTTGGGGCTGATGCAGAGCTGTAGGGTATGACCCATAGAGAGGATGGGGGGCAGCAGTGGTGTGTGAAATGCAACACTGGATTCTCTCAAGGGAAGTGCCTGCTCTGGGATTCACATAGTAGGATAAAGACACTTGAAACCTTTGCTTTTACTTCTTCCTTAAAATGTATGATGCCACACAATTTTTCCAGTGCTATACAAAAATTATCCCACAACTTAGTGGTATAAACTATAATCATTTTATTTGTTCAATTTTAAGGATCAGGAATCTGGGACTTGCTAGGCAGCTTTCACATAGGGCCTCTCGTGCAGTTATATTCATGTGTTCTCCCAGGCTGCAGCCTTCTAAAGCCTTGCCTAGTTAGAAAGCCAAGATAGAGCAACCATGTATTTGGCATTTGCTGCTAACCAAGGGCTGGAAGCTAGCTACATGTACCCCCTCCAGGACAGTTCTTAAAGTAATCTGACTTCTCACATGGTGAATAGCTTCTCCTAGAGTAAAAATCCCAAGAGATAAATGTGGAAACCATGCAGCCTTGTCTGACCCATCCCTAGAAGTCAAATGGCATTCATGCTACATTCTGTTAATTACAAATAAATTACTAAGGTAAGCCCAGTTTTAAAGGGAAGGAGATATTCCCACTTGCAGTGGGAAGATTGTCAAAGAATCACATATGTTGTTGTTATTGTTGTGTACTGGGGATTGAACTCAGGGGCACTCAACCACTGAGCCACATCCCCAGCCTTATTTTGCATTTTATTTAGAGACAGGGTCTCACTGAGTTGCTTAGCACCTTGCTTTTGCTGAGGCTGGCTTTGAACATGCAATCCTCCTGCCTCAGCCTCCCAAACTGCTGGGATTACAGGCGTGCACCACTGCACCTGGCTAAATAGCATTTTTTTTTATTTCAGTGCTGGGGATTGAACTCAGGGCCTCATGCATGCACATATGTTTTTAAATCACTATAACCTCATGTACTATCCACCTTGCACCTTGTCAAATTAAGAAATCCAGAGGAAACAACTAAAACTTGAGATATTCTTTGCATTTCTTCCCAGTCTTTTGCTTTCTTTCTGCTTCCCCCCCCCCCTCAGGATATGTCTCCTAACCTTTTCTTTGAACCATGAGGGCATCCCACTGTCTATCTAAGACAAAAATTTTACAAAAATAGCAACTGAATTTTCAGGCAATTAGTTAGTCTTACTGTATTCAATATTCACTTTAAAGATATATTACCTAATGAACACTGTGCTAAGTAATTGGAATATTTGGTTATTGGTGTAGGAAAAAGAAGAAAGAATCTACTCAGTCTATCACATTGCAGATTCAAAATATTGTTCTTTTTGACATAGACTTTTTCAATTTCAAGACATATTTAACCATACCATTCAAATAGCCAGAATAATTATTTTTCTGAGATGTTACAATTTATTTACTTTGTCTCTAAGGCATACTTTTCATAAGGAAAATTAATACTGGATATTCTAATATTCCCTCAGTGGAAAACTTGCTGGATTTACATTTTCAATATAGGTTAATACATATCATAATTGAAACATTTAAGATAAAAAGTTTTTATAATATTAACTTAAAAAGAAATTCTAACTAAAATCATCAAATACCCTCTGTATTGGCTAATCTTGGTTGCCCACTTGACTGGATTGAAAGATACTTAGGAAATTAGTGAAGCACACTTCTGGGTGTATTAGTGAGGATGTTTTTAGAGATGATGCATGTGAGTCAGAGAATTGAGGGGAAAAGACCCACCCTAAATGTGGGTGCATCATCTAGTAGGCTGGGCACCTGGCTGGAACAAAAAGTGGAAGGAGGAGGAAAGTTCTTCTTCCTGTGTTTTTAGGCACCTGATCTATATTTTGAAGTTAAAAAAAAAAAGATAGTGAAAGCAGAACCAGAGTGAAATACATACACACTCTTCATACCACACAACACACACACGTATATCCACCACACTCAGACCACATAACTTACAACACACATAACACACACATATACACCATACATACCCCTCACATATATATGCACGTATGCATATAGCCTGCATACCACCCAATATATAATATACAAAGCACCCCATACAGAGCACATAAACCACACAGGCTGCATACCCAATAACACAACACACACACACACACACACACACACACACACACACTTCTGTTGACCCATTTGAAAGTTGTGGACTCCGTGCAATGTCACCACTAAACATTTCAGCAGGTTATCTTCTACTAATAAGGACATTCACCTACAAATCATGATGACACTGTCTATATAACCAAATTACAAAACTCCCATAATATCACCTAACACATAACCCATATTCAAACTTCCATAAATATTTGTGAGATATTTTTAACAGCAGTTAAACAGGTTTATCAGATAGGTAGATGCCTACACAGAAGGTTAATGAGTGTTCGGGGTCAGATCATAGTTATAATTAAAAATGAATGGGTTTATACACATTTGAGACAGAATAAATACAGAGTTCATCAAGAGAGGTATTCACTGAGTGTACTAGTTCTGAACATCACTCTAACACTTAAGCAGGGTTTGCTAGGCCTAGATATCATCTATAATAATTCCTGAAGAGTTGTTTACCTTGGAATTTTATAAATCTAGCAGTTAACAGGATCAACAGTGTATGATTCACTTTGGCTTTTGTGCTCTCAATTTCAAGCATTTAATGAGAACTTAAAAGATTGGGACATAAATTAAATGTCTGGAAACAGCAGGAATAACAGGGGGTCTTCCTAAACTGCCCCTATCCCATATCACAATGAAGTTCCCTAGGATTAAAATAAAAAGCAAAAGAAAGGGAAGAGGTCTACATGGAGCTAACCTCCAATGTGGGGCACAGAAGCAAAAGGTAGAATCATGTGGTTTTCAAGACAGCAATGAAACAGGAATCTTCTAGTTGGGAAAGGCTATGTGAACAGACAAGGGCTTTCAGCCTGGTATGGCTGGCCCAATGACCAAGGGGCAGATTAGCACAATGTAAGCTATCTTGAGCTTTATGCTAGTCAGCTTTCTGTAACTGCAACAAAATACCTGACAAAAATCAACTTAGAAGAGGTAAGATTTATTTTATCTCATGGCTTCAGTATTTTCAGTCCATGATCACTTGACTCCATTAAATATGAGCCTGTAGTGAGGCAGAATGTCATGGTGGAGGCTACATGGCAGAAAGAGGGAGAGAAACAGAAAAAGAGATGGCAGGGATAACATATACCCTTCAAAGTCACCCCTTTCCCATGACCTACTTTTCTCTACTAGGCCCCACCTCCTGAAGTTTCCACCACCTTGTCATTAGTTGGGGACCAAACCTTCAACATTTGAGACTTTGCAGAGAAATTCCAGGTGCAAACCACAACAAATTTCAACACAACCTTGTGGGAACTGGAATAGAACTCGGGAAAAACAAAGATAAATGGTCCATCTTCCAGACAAGATAGAAGTTTATTTAATCAGATATAAAGTGTATCTCATCCTCTTGTTCCTCCTTTTACCTAACACTTCCATCAGCACAGTCTCCACCTCCACAGGCCCATTGCATTTCCTGCTTCTGCCCACATGACTGTCAAATCTCCCTCTGCCTCTCTCCTATAAGGACACTGGTGAAAGCATTTGAGCTCACCTGGATAATCTCTCCATCTCAAAATCTTCAATCACATATAGAAACATCCTTTTTTCCTTATAAGACAACATTTACAGGGTCTAGAGGTTAGAACCTGATATCTTGGGGGCCATTATTCTGCCTATCACATCCAGTCAAGTATCTGGAAGCCCTGGAGCTATAAGACAGCCAATTTCTTTCAAGTATTTCAGACCAAAAACAAAATTATTTTTTGTTTTATGCTTCCAAATTTTTCACAACTTTGTGTCAAAATAGATGAAGAGAAATATCATCAATAGTTCAGTTGTAGTTTTAGACTACTTAATACACAAACTCTAAAGAAGTTTGAGTTATTATTCCAGAGACAGCCTCTTCTTCTTTTTTAATTTATCTCTTTATATTTTGTTATAGTAATTTCTATGCACAGTCACATGTGTAAATAACTGTATATTTACTTACAAAAATTGGATCACTTATATGGCATTCTATTTCCTTTTGCTTTTCATATATTTAGGAACAACTTTTTATGTCATCATGTAAATATCTGTAATATCATTTTGATGACTCATAATATCTCAGAGCAAGGTATATCTGAATTTATTTAACCAAACCCCTAAAAGGTCAAATTTATATTTTTTTTAGAGAGAGAGAGAATTTTTTAATATTTATTTTTTAGTTCTCGGCAGACACAACATCTTTGTTTGCATATGGTGCTGAGGATCGAACCCGGGCCGCACGCATGGGCGCTACCGCTTGAGCCACATCCCCAGCCCTCAAATTTATATTCTTTCCATATTTATTCTATTATAAATAAATAATGTAAATACTTCTTTAAGAAGCAGCATGTAAACCCAAATTGAAGGACATTCTAGACAATAACTATTTTTACTCTTCAAAAAAAAGTGGCAAAGTCAAGAAACATGAGAGCAAAATGAAAAACTGCTCTAGATTAAAAGAGATTAAAGAGACTGAGTGAAAATGGCTATTTAAAACATTGTCGAACATGGCAAAAATTATACTCTGTGGAGTAGATGATAATATTGTGTCAGTGTTAAATCTCTTGATTTTGATAATTGTTCTATGAAAGGATGCCTTTACTCTTGAGAAATATATACTGAAGTATTTAGAGATTAAGAAGCTTGATCTCTCCAGTTTACTCTCAAGTGGGTCAAAAAAACATGCAAACACACACACACACACACACACACACACACACACACCAGAGAGAATCAGAGAAAAGGCTAAAGGAAATGAGGACAAAGACAAAATATTGGTGAATCTAAGTAAAGTGGTCAAGGAAGTTTGTTATACTATTTTTGAAACAATTTTTTAAGTATTAAATAATTTCAAAATAAAAAGTTACCCCAAGTAACCCCTAAGAAAACTACACAAAGTAATATACAAAAACATACCATAGATAAATCAAGATGAAATTCTAAAAAAAAAATGTTTAAGTAACCCATGGAAAGTCAAAGAGAAAGAGAGAAAGAAAGAAAGAAATAGAGGAATGAGAAATATAGGAAACATGCAAAAATGTATATTAAAATGCATATTTAACACTTAACATACCAATAATGACTTTAATTGCAAATAATGTTAGTACACCAGTTAAAAGACTGACTAGTAGATTAAAAAAAAAGATCCATTAATATGCTGCCTACAAGAAATTCATTTCATATATACAAAATACAAAAATGTTTGAGAAAGGTGTATCTTGCAAGCTTTATTCCAAAAGTCACCCCCTCAAAAATTTAACCTATGTTTAAAGCAAAACTAACAAAGCAATAATGTTCATCTCCTTCCACCATTACCCTAGGTACATGTATGACTGCACATATGGTGCAACACTACATCATGTACAATCAGAGAAATGAAAAGTTGGACTGCAGTTGTGTACAATAAATCAAAATGCATTCTGCTGTCAGACCAAATTAAAATAAATAAATAAATTTTTTAAAAAAATTTTTTAAGTGAGATAGGGTTTGCCACACAAGATAAAATCAATGACAGCAATAGCACAAAGGAAGGGAGAAGGTGACCTCTCCACTGAAAACCTCCATGGCTCCCCATCTCATTAAGACTAAAAGCCACTGCCCTTACAAAGTTCTTGTCTCCACACCATCTGTCTCTGTCTCCTCCTCCCAAACCTCCTCTCCTGTCCCCTTTGCTCACTGTGCTCCGCTCTCACCCACTGGGCTGTTTTTAGAACATGCTGGATGAGCTTACCTTTTGGTCTGAGCACTGCTGGATCCACTTGCTTGAGGGCCAAAGGCTCACTTCTTAGTGAGCTACCATGGTTTGGATCTGGAATGTTGCCCAAAGGCCTGTAGGTCAGACTTGGTTGCTGGCCTGTGGCACTATTCAGAGGTGGTGGAAACTTGAAGAAGTGGTGTATGATGGGAGGACTTACTTAGGTCATTGGGGGCATTATGTTTTGAATATGACGTGTCTCACAAAACTCCTGTATTGTTCAGAGGTGAAATGACTGGATGGTGAGAGCTGCACTTAATCAGTCCCTCCTAGTTTGAATGGACTAACTGGGTGGTAACTGCAGGCAGGAAGGGCATGGCTAGAGGAGGTAGGTCACTGGAGGCTGCCCTGGAAGGGTTCATCTTCCCTTCAGCCCCTTCCCTTCCTCTTTCTGCTTCTCAGTCACCATGAGAGGAGCATCTTTCTCACATCACCATCTTTCTGCCATGGTGTTCTGCCAGATCTGGGCCCCAAAGCAATGAAGTAGCCAATCATGGACTGACCCTCTGGAACCGTGAGCTAAAATAAACTTTTCAACCAGCCTAGGTGTTCATCAGTGGATGAATGGATAAAGAAAATGTGATTATACACACACACACACACACACACACACACACACACACAATGGAGTTTTATTCAGCTATAAAGAAAAATGAAATTATGTCATTTGCAGGAAAATGGATGGAACTTGAGAACATTACATCAAGCAAAATAAGCCAAATTCATAAGGTCATATGTTTTCTCTTATATGTGGAAGTTAGAGAGTAAAAAGAAAGAAAGGTAGCAGGGATCTTATGAAAATAGAAGGGAGACAATAGAGTAGAGGAAAGGGATCAGGGAAAGGAAGGAGGGAAGTGAAAAGGGAATACTGGGGAATGATGTTGGCCAAATTGCACTGTTATGTTGTGTGCATGCACAAATATAACGACAAAAATTCCACCACTGTATATAACTATCACGCACCAATTAAAAAATATGGAAAAAATCAAATAGAACTAAAAAAACTTTTATCCTCTTAGTTGTTTTTGTCAAGAATTTTGATAACAGCAGTGGAAACCTAACTAGCACAGGGGGTAAAACCCTGGTCTCTTCCTCTTTCCTCTTTCCCTTCCAAGCCCATGAGGTAAGAGATTTGCTCTACTACACATTTTTTTCCATTATGCACTACCTCACAATAGGCCCAACTGACCATGGACTGAAACCATGAGCTAAAATAAACCTTTCCTCTTTTTAAGTTTTCTCTTTATATTTTGTTATAGTAACAGAAAGCTAACTTGGTAAGACAATCTCTTTATAGTTGTAATTCACACTCACCTACACCCAACATTTTTCTATTCTATTTTTTCATAGAATCTATCATCTTTTAACATACTATGAAAATTTCTTACTTATTGAGTTTATTCTTTGAATAAAGCCCTAATAGGATTCTTTATTTTCTTCATAAATAAATCCCAGGCCCATAAAATAGTGGCTAGTAAGTAGCAGTCATTTATTAAAAGTTTACTTATTAAATGAATGGAAAAATATTTGTTGGGAAAAAAGAGAAAGATGTTTATAAGACAGTACCAAGAGTACTCTAAGAAATCAAAGCATCAAAAGAAAAGACATGGTTACAGTAGGCTACACAGACTCACCCTAGCTCTTGTATAAAGGAATCTTGTGGTGAAACTAATACTTGAAGAGCATCAACATAGCAATTAACAAATTGAGAAATGAGAAACACCAAGAGTTTCTCCAACCCCCACACAAGTCCATTTATTACAAAGGGGAAGTGAATAAAGGAAAAGGTACACAGGGTTCTATGTCAGCCACAAACTGCGTATCTTACATTCAGAGCCACCACCATAGAAGAATAGCACGTTTGCACAAAGCACCAGGTTGTGTGTCTCCATCACTTTCTGTTCCTTTTATTCATTTTTTAAAACTTCATTGCACAAAAAAAAAAAAAAAATGCTAAAGCTAAGGGATCTGCAGAACATCCATTAGAGATAAGAAAGAGGGAGCTGCTATTTGTTCATCTCCAACCAGCAGATATCTCTAGGCAGAGGTGTCACCCAGACTGGTAAAGTAAATAGGTCGTTTAAATAGGTCATTTAAACAAGGAATTCAAGTAGAAAATGGAAATCATCGAAGTTCCATTAATGCCCACACCAGCTTGCTTCATTCAACTAGAAATGAAGAGGAAACTGCTTCTGATTGGATGGTAATGGGGCACATTAAGCTGCTATCTGTTGCCAGATTTTACTGATTTCTGACATAAAATGGCATATGACCTGAATGATTGCCTGAATCATTCAGCTGTAGGTTCCATGAGGTCTGGAGTTTTAGTTTCTTGGTTCATTGTTCTTTTGTGGCTAAAACAGCCCCTGGTGGGGAGGGGGAGAGCCACAGTGGTAAAGCACTTGCCTAGCCTGGGTGAGGCTGTGTGATTTATAATAATTTCATAAAATAAATGAAAATAATAAATAAAATAGCCCCTGGCACATAATAAATACTTAATAATAACTGTTGAAGTTACTCAAAGAACCATAAAACCAGCTTTCTGTCAATAGACTGTGAAGGCATACTGTGATTATAGAGGTAAATTACTTCTCAAATCCTTTCCCAGGATGACCTCTAGTAATTCCTCCCAGCCCTGCAGGCACACAATATGTACATCCAGAGGTGGAACCCCTTTCCTTCACCTTGAGTCTGAACTGACCTTGTGACTTGCTTTGACTAATAGAGTGCATGGGAGTGATGTTCTGGGACTTCCACACCCAGATCTTCAAAGGCTTATAGCTTCTGCTTTCCACTTCTTAAGACCCATTGATTGGAAAAGGAGAAACCCTGACAGTCTGCCCCCAGCCATCCCAGCAGACATGCAAACATGCAAATAAAGTTATCTCAGCTATTCCAATCCCCGCTGAGTTCCCAGCAGGATGCAGCTACACACAGAACTCCAGCCACCCATGAAGTAGAGAAAGCCAGCCCACGAAGCTCAGGGCTCAATTGAAGTATCCTGAGTTATTTACTGGTTTTATTGCTATAAACCACTAAGTTGGGGGGTGGTTTGTCAGGCATGCTAGATAACCAACACAGTGCTAATTGTTTCTTTTTTATCTATCTAACCTTTCTGGGTGTATGCATAAAGAATACTGTTGAACGATTATTACCTAATGTGTGTTTCTGAATGGTGTTTTATTAGTGGTAGTGATTGGTTGGTTGGTTTTTAGTTGTTATTTTGTTTTGTTTAGGGGCTTGTTTTTGTTTTTGCTTTTTTTCAGTGCTGGAAATTAAACCCAGGGCCTCTCATGTGCCAGACAAGTGCACCAGCACTAGGCTACACCTCCAGCCATTTTTACAATGTTTCACTTTGGGACAGGGTCTTGCTAAGCTGCCCAGGCTGGTCTTGAACTTGTGACCCTCCTGCCTTGGCCTCCCATGTAGCTGGGATTATAGGCCTGTGCCACTACATCTGGCTGGGTAGTGACTTTTTTATGAGGCTTTTGGGGTTTTTATTTTCTTTTTGCTTTAGAAAAGTACTTTATATTGCCTCCTTTCTATTGTATTTTAAAATATTTTAGATAAAAATGAATTTTTTAAGACTAGGTATGAAGTATAAAGAATAACAGTGAAGCAAATATCTGTGATTTTTTAAAAACCATCTAGTTTAAGGAATAGTACTCTGAACTAAAGCAAATATCTGTGAATTTTTTTTAAACCATCTGGTTTAAGGAATAGAACTCTGCCTTATATTTGAAGCTTTTTGTGTGTGCTTCCCCAATACAACACTGTCCCAAATTTCTGTTTTATCCTTTCCTTTCTTTTTTTTTAAATTTCCCCAAATATGATTATATAAAAAATATAAAATTACATAAATATATATGTGTCTATGTAGATATACATATATACATATAATTCTAGTTTTGAGTTTTCTTCTCTGTTTCATTTGTGTATCTCTACCTTTGAAGATATTAGATTACTTTATAACTATAGCTTTATAATAATTCTTTATACCTAGTAAGGTAAATCCATCTCCTTTGTTCTTCAGGAAGGAGTAGGCTATTGATGTTTGCTTTTCTGTGTAAATTTTAGACCCCAAAATGGCAAGTTCCCCCCAAATAAATAAATCAATATTTGACTTGTTATATCAAATCTATAGGTCAATTGATAGAGCATTTCAGTTTTATAATGACATTTCCAATCCATGGATATGGTTTGGACTTCGATGTTATTTTAATAAAATACTCTGATTTATCATTAATAGTTTTGCAAGTATTTGCTACATTCATTCCTGGGTAATTTATAGCTTTATGCTAATTTAAGCGGTATGTTTCTAGAACTGTGTTATTGTAGGTCCTAGGCATACAGCGATATTGAAGGTGTTTTTGGAACCATCTTAATATTAAAGGAGATGTTTTCTACATCTAGTCATTAAAGATAATCTTAAAAAATTAGCATCAAAAAGCATATTAAGTATTAATCTAAAAATCTTGTAGTATTTTTCAGATCATGAATGTATGTCCAATTTTATTTTTAAAAATTTCTACACTATTGAGATGATCCCATTCTGTTATCCCTTTACTTGTTGTGTTAGCTTTTTATCCCTATGACAAATACCTGAATAAAATGACTTAAAAGAGGAAAGATTTATTTTGGCTCCATTGCTTTGTGCCTAAAGTGAGACAGACATGGCATAGGGGCGTGACACAGGAAGCTGCTCACCTCCTGGCAGCCAGGAAGCAAGGCGTGGGGAGAAGGACCCGGGGACACGCTCCCAAGGACCCACTCTCCTCAACCAGGTCGCCTCTGACAGTTTCCACCACCTCCGAGTTGTCCTTTCAGCTATCATAGAATTCATTCCATTCATTGATGAGGTTAGAGCCCTCAAGATCTAATCACTTCCCCAAATCCCCAGCTCTAAACATTACTGCACTGGGGACAAAGCCTTTAACACACAAACCTTTGGGGGACATCTCAGATCCCAAATATTATGTTTGTCAATATGGTCAAATCATAGTGAATAATAGTTCTAATATTAGAATCATTTAAGTACTGGGAACAGGGCATGGTGGTATATGCCTGTATTTCCAGCAAATCAGGAGGCTGAAGCAGGAGGATAGTAAGTTGGAGGCCAGTGCCAGTAATATAGTGAGGCTCTGTCTCAAAAAGGGTCTGGGATGTAGCTCAAGGATAGAGCACCTATGGATTCAATCCCCAGCACTGAAAAAAAAAAACTAAACAAAGAAAAGAAAAAGTAACTTCTCATTTCCAAAATGAATTCAGATTGGACATAATAAATGAATTCTCTTACATAGTTTTCAATGTGATTAGCTAAAATTTGGGGGGGATTTTTGCATCTATAACCATGTGATTATCTATAATTTTTCGTTCTTTGGTATCCCTGTCAAAGTGTGAATACTCATATCTATGATAACTTCTTATCAATCACATATGGTCAGAAGATGAAATTGAAACAACACTTTTAAATAGGTAGCACATTATATGAAGTATACACCATTAATTAAATGGAAAATATTTTAAAACCTATATGGAGAAATTATACAATACTCTTAAGAGCAATTAATGAAAATTTCTTAAAAATGGGGAGACATATCATGTCATGGATTTGGAAACTCAAAATTATAAAGGTATAATTTATCTCCAAATTGATGGATAGCCTTATTTTAATCCCAGTAAAAATCTGGCAGGTTTCTCTGTGTGGGATTTGACAACCTGAATTAATAGAAACGTAAAGGCCTAAGAATATCTAGAATATCCTGGAGAAAAGGGAGACTTGCTTTACCAGATATCAAAATTTGCTATAAACTTATAAAAATTAATATAATGTGGTATTTTCTTGAGGATAGATAGCTATAACCGAAGAAAGAAGCCAGGAGAGATTAATGCATAAAGAGATACTTTAAATATGATAGAATAATATAGTAGATTCCAAGAGAGAGGGAAGATTGTTCAAAATATGATGCTGGGCAATCTGTACACGTGGAAAAATAAGATTACGTACCCCATTTGAATCAAATGTATGATATGTCAAGACATTGTAATGTTTTGAGCAACTATTAAAAAAATTAAAAAATATATAAAAAATTAAAAAATATATGGTGCTGGGACCATTGAGTGTCTACATGGTGAGAAATGAAATCAATCCTTCTTTCCCACGTCCACAAAATTTAGTAACATAGGAATTGAAAACCTAAATATGAAAAATAAAATTATATAGTTTTTTAAAACATTTTTGTTTTAATTAGTTATATTCTGTATCATTGGTCTACAAGTCTATTTTGGTGCCAATATCATGCCATTTTTGTTACTATAGCTCCATAGTATAGTTTAAGGTCTGGTATTGTGATGCCTCCTCCTTCACTTTTCTTGCTAAGGATTGCTTTAGCTATTCTGGGTCTCTTATTTTTCCAAATAAATTTCAGAATTGCTTTTTCTATTTCTATGAAGAATGTCATTGGGATTTTAATAGGAATTGCATTAAATCTGTATAACACTTTTGGTAGTATGACCATTTTGACAATGTTAATTCTGCCTATCCAGGAGCATAGGAGATCTTTCCATATTCTGAGGTTTTCTTCAATTTCTTTTTTTAGTGTTCTGTAGTTTTCAATGTACAGGCCTTTCACCTCTTTTGTTAGATTGATTCCCAGGTATTTTTTTTTTTTGTAGACTATTGTGAATGGAGTAGTTTTCCTAATTTCTCTTTCAGTAGATTCATTGCTGATATATAGGAATGCATTTTATTGTTGTATTCATCAAGAATACACATAACAATAAATATTAGTGAGGATGTGAGGAAAAAGGTACACTCAAACATTGCTGATGGACTATGAATTGGTGTAACCACTCTAGAAAGCAGTATGTAGATTCCTCAGAAAACTTGGAATGGAACCATCATTTGGCCCAATTATCACACTCCTTGGCATATACCCAAAGAACTTAAAAACAGCATATTACAGTGATGCAGCAACCTCAAAGTTTATAGCAGCTCAATTCACAATAGCTAAACTATGGAACCAACCTAGGTGCCCTTCAACAGATGAATGAATAAAGAAAATGTGGTATATATACACAATAGAATATTACTCATCCTTAAAGAAGAACGAGATTATGGTATTTGTGAGTAAATGGATGAAACTGGAGACTATCATGCTAAATGAAATAAGCCAATCCCAAAAAAACAAAGGCCAAATGTTCTCTCTGTTATGCGGATGCTAACACAAAATAAGAGCGTTGGAGGGAAGAATAGAACTTCATTGGATTAGACAAAGGGGAATGAAGGGAAGGGAAGGGGAATGGGAATGGGAAAGACAGTAGAATCAATCAGACAGAACTTTCCTGAGTTCATATATGAATACACAACCAGTGTAACTCCACATTATGTACAACCACAAGAGTGGGAAGTTATACTCCATGTACGTATAATATGTCAAAATACACTCTTCTGTCATGCATGAAAAAGAACAAATAATTTTTTTTAGTAAAAAGAGGGTGTTTAACTTAGGTAAAAATGAGGCCTTGAAATCTAACAAAGTTGGATTCCTACCCTAACTCCATCCCTCAGCTTTGTGTCCTTGTGCTGGTTGATTAATTTCTCTAAAAGTCTTGCAATCTCCTAGGGAGCTTTGAAACATATGGAAATTAGGTGCCACCTCCACCTGAATTAATTGTTCTACATATATATGGCCTGATCATTCAGAGTTTTTAAGTTTTCCCATGTAGTTCAGTTTGTGTTGTTGGTGGTGGTGATGGTGTTTTTACTGTACTGGAGATTGAACCCAGGGGCCCTTTACCACTGAGCTATATCCCTGGTCCTTTTTATTTTTTATTTTGAGACAGGGTCATCCTAAAGTGCTGAGACTGGCCTGGAATTTGCCATCCTCCTGCCTCAGCCTCCTGAGTCACTGGGATTACCTGTGTGCACTTAAGTCCTGGTTTCCTTATCTTTGTGTAGAAGTATGGTGTTGATGATGATGATGACAGCACCTTATCAGAGGGTTGTTATAAGGACAAAAATGGTAGTGTGGACATGGAGCTTAGCATAGTGGAACGTTCTACTCAATAAAGTTTAACTCTCCTGTTAAACTGCTTTCCCTAGTACTTAAAACAAGTTTGGAAGTTTGAATGCAACTGACATTGAAAAATCATAAGAAATAGATGAAACGTTTTAAGACATCAAATTGTGGACAATCTAGATGCAAAGAAATAAAAGACAAGAACTCCAGAATGCTCGGAGTACAAAGAAAAGGAAACAGAACAGTCTTCTGGCTTCAGCTATCTAGACACAATCTCTCAGTTACTCTCTGTTGTATTTTCCAAGTTTATGTGAGGGAATCAAAAGCCAGTAAAAGGGTTGGCTTTATGTCTGCTGGCCATACTCAGGGTGGAATCTTAGAAATGCTAGTGCTTTATAGATATAATGTTCTCTTTGTTTAAAATTTTTGTTTTCTAACCAAGGGAAGAAATAATTAAGCTTGAATTCACCCATCCCCCCCTTTCATGTTATAAACAATTGGCATTTGTTTGGAACATGATGTTAATTTTTGCTGGGACATCATGTTGACATAGTGTCTGCTAATTGTCCCATACCTGTTATAGAGCAGATTTACTATTTTATAAACCAATCATTCGTCATTGCATGGGGAATATTTCTTCAGCATGCAGAACTTAAAGTTTGCTTCTTCATCTCAGAATCAAAAGATCTTTCTGTAATTCAAGTTCTAAAAACTAGTGCAAAATACTAAGAAATCAGAATAATATGAAATTTTCTTTATATGAACTGATGTGTCATTTTCAAAAATCACTTTGGTGAAGTGGGTTATTATGCTTATTTCTTTACATTGTCATTTAGCCAATAAATATTAAAGTAGAATGTCCACCAAAGAGGGGGGAAATGTGAAGAAGAGACTTCTGCAATGAGGGAGGACATTATGGAGGTGGTGAACAGCTAAGGGACTGCCAACTGCCTTGGCCTCAGCTAGATATCATCTAGTGCACATGTCAAGTGCCAAGAAAAATAAGTGCATTTTGCAGAGACTGGTATCTGCAGCTCTCTCCTCTGACCTCCCTCCTCCTGACCTTTCACCCCCTCTGCAGGAGCTGCTCTGAACAACTGTGCTCCACCCCTGGGAGGCCAAAGAACTCTGCAGAGGCCAACAAGTCAACATTCCACCAGGAACACTGTGGTGGGACAATTCAACCATCTCAGCTGTTATCCTTGCCACACCCCTGAGCTCAGCTTCCATCCAAGCCTCCCCCTCCTTCACTCCTGAAAACCATAAGCTGAGCCCCCTGCCATGCTTCCTGCTGCCCCTCCTCTCCCCTCATCCCTCCCAGCCAGGGCCCCCTCTTCTCCCCACCTGTGTGCCTCCCTCTCATGAAACCTCTCCTCTGTGCCTTGTGAAATCCCAATTCTACGGGAAACGAATTTCCTTAGATCTACAGATAATTCCTGGAGCATTCCCCCAACATTAGTTTAAAAAAAAATGAACCTATTAGCATCCTGCAATTCTATTAGACACTATCATCCTCTTCACCAGCTCCAGGAGTGGACGTGACCTTCCCCCACTGGCCTCCCACACCCCATCCATTGCTATGTCTTGACAATTCTAATTAGTGACTTCGTGGGGTGAGGGAGACCCAGATGGGCCCAGGTGCAGTTATGAAGCATTCTAATATTTTTTAACGATTTTTTATTAGGAAAAGTTTCAAATAGATACTTAAAGACAGACTAGTTCAGCAAAAGATCTCACGTACGCAGCGCCTCACTTCATCAGATTTGAACATCTTATGATACTTTTTATGATTTCATTTCCTTTGAAAACCCTTATTTTTTAAGAAGCAGATTAAACACAGAAAATATTCCATTACTTTCCCCAGGCACAGGGTACAAAGAATCGTTTGCTCCATAGTACCTGCCACAAATTTGTAAGCCTCCCTGACTCCCAGTCCCTTACTTCTTTCCCTATATTCCTTTCCATATGCTTTCCTTGAATATGTATGTTTCCAAAGGCATTAGCAGACTTTTAATATTTTTCTTTATATATCTGTGTGTGTACAGCCATTGATTTCCTTTTCTTTCTCTTTTTTCCCCATACAATTGGTCTGTCTTTAATAACTATTTCATAAGCACTTACTATGTGCCAGGCTGTATCTGTCAACATTTTTCTCTACGTCTCTTTCTCTTTGCTGACACTAGAAGTCTGAATTTCCCCCCTTTCATGATCACCACTTTCCTTGCCTCTTCCCACACTCCCCTGACAGGACCACAAAACATAATGGAAAGGTTATTTTGTGTTTTTACACTAGAACAATGTGTTCTCTGATCTTCGTTTTACAGAGTTTAGAAATAATATCTTACTGAAAGACGTTTGGGCTTAACAGTATCACCTTCTCTTTCTCACCAAAGTGCCCTGTATCCTAGGCAGACCTGCATAGTCTGCACTTGACAAATTCATTGCCCAGCCTTTACTGATGCTGCCCCGGGGTAGACAGGATGTTCTGAACCTGGATTTGTCTAGGTTCTTTGGAGACTTGGGGGCTGCTATGGCTGCTTTTTCACCCGAGTCTTCAGCTTTTAGCACAATGCCTCGTGCACAGAAGGAGGTCGACAAATGTGTATCATATTTTAAAAAACAACAACCAAAATGTAATTGCATGTTTTGATGGGCTGCCATGGAAGCAAATTCCTCAGCTCACATTGAAGGCTGAGAAGGGAAGAAGGTAAGAAGATTAAACACGGAAGAACTCCACAACTGTCACCCAGAAGGAATGAGAAATTCCCAGACTGCTCTTTCTCAGGGGGTTAAAGAACTGTCAGAGGTGGGGTAGAAGCAACTGCAAATACTTTGCCTCCCTATTAATCCTTCAGGGGAAGAAAACCTGTTCTAAGTGGAAGAAGCAACAGCTGCAGTCCCACCAGCACATTCCACAAAAGACACAAGAAAATTGATGAGAAGGCGAACACGCCTCGATAAGAGCAGGGAGAAGCTTCCAAAGCAAAACAGCAGGAGGAGAGATTTGGAGACTTCCCTCCCTCAGAAAAGGGAAGAATTCAACCACGCGAATCTGGAAGACCCCAGCTGAACAGAGTTCAAGAAGACAGCATCAGATGCCCAGACCAAAGTTTACCCAGAGGTGCAGAGAAATAGGTGTCAAAGAACACCACAGGCAAACGTGAAATAATGATCACCTCCCCTCTCTAGGCCTCACCCAGGCCCAAACTGGTTTACAACCCTGGAGTGAAATAATTTACCTACGCCAAGTGATAGAGAGAACACTCTGCGGCCAAGTCCACGAGGAGTTTAGTAATTAAAGCTGTTCAGGAGACTGCGCAAGCTGAGAGAAAGGCATTCCTAGCGAAGCTATGCAGAGCCTCTTGGAACAGCTGGATCTTCTTCAGAGCTAAACGACCACATCCTTAGAAAAGGATGATATTTTGCAACATTCCCCCACAACAAAATCACCTGGAGAACTTGTCAAAAATTCAGATTTCTGAACCCCAATTCTTTCCTACTGAATCAAGGTTTACAGGCAATGTTCAGTTTAAACAACGAAGTCTAGCTGGGCAAGGCACAGCCTGGCACAGGCCTGTAATCCCAGCCGCACAGGAGGCTGACACAGGAGAATCATGAGTTCAAAGCCAGCCTCAGCAAAAGTGAGGCACTTAGCAACTCAGTGAGACCCTGTCTCTAAATAAAATGCAAAATAGGACTGGGGATGTGGCTCAGTGGTCAGGTGCCCCCGAGTTCAATCCCGGGTACCAAAAAAAAAAAAAAAGAAAACAGTCAAGAAGTCTTAAAATAAATAAATAAATATATATGTATATATGCCTCACTCAAATCTAAACTACTTTTATGAAACTTCTCACCTCCATATGCATGAATGATGGAGTCAGGTGAGTTTCAGCATATTTTCTATTGATTGATACAGTCAGATTAAAAGCTACCTGTCCTGAGGCTTCTCTGCCCTGGGAACCCCCTCTTTTGTCCTGAGAAGCAACAGGAAACCAGGAAACCCTTCCGGTGGCTTTTTCCTTGCTCTTTGCAGAGTTGATATGTAAGACTGTGTCCTCCTGACAGCTGCTGACAATAGCACATCATCCTACTTAGTTTTCTCTTTCAGCTGCTCCATGTTTTTTTTTTTATTTTAGTATTTCATTATTCTTCCTGCTACACTCAATTTTTTGCAAATGTATTAATTTTTTCAAATCAAAAGATAAAATTTTATTTATTGTATACAACTTAATGTTTTGAAATACTTGCTAAACAACTAATTTCTTGCTAAGTATATTGTAAAAATAATTCATTATCCTTTTTTTAGAATTGATAACAGCAATTAGACTAAAACATTAATTGTTGCATCTAGGTAGTGAGTTTTTTGGTGTTCACTATGTAGTTTTTAAACTTTATGTTTGAATTTTTTTGTAATAAATTATTGGTAGGGAGTGAATTCCAAAGGTACAGAAAGAAATGCTCCTTTTGCTTACTTCAGTATAATTCTCAGAAGATGACCACTTTTAACAATTTCTTACATATCCTTCTAGAAGTTGTCTGTGCAAATACAAGCATATTTTTTTTTCATGCCTGGTGCCATGCAACATGTGATGTTAAATACATAAAAGCAAGTCTGAAGCTTGCTTTTTTCAGTTACCAACACATCAGGAAAATCTTTTCAAGTCAGTATGCCTCTCAGTCTCATTTTTAGCTGCTATGTAAAACTTCATTTTATGAATGGACATAATTTGATCAGTGACAGATTGAAAGATAAACACAGATCATCTCTACTTTGATCATTTTGCTAATACATACATATGCACAAATGATACAAAAAGCATCATTATGTTATCTTTTATATTCAATCAAGTACTTTTATAAGATAAAATCCTACAAGTGGCAATGCTGTGTCAAAATTTGCATTGAATGTTTGAAGATATTGTGAAACTAACTACTCCTAAAAATTCACACCAATTTATATTTCCATAGTGTTTGTTTTCTTACATCTTCAAATAGGCTTAATATTTTAAAACTTCTTAATCCTTACCAATCAAATAAGTAAAAAAATAAAATCTGATTTTAATTTTATTTCCTTAATAAAATAAACAATCATCCTTTTACGTATTTGCCATTTGGGTGTGTATTAGTCAGCTTTTTGTTGCTTTAACCAAACACTAATAAGAACTTAGAGGAGGAAAAATTTTCTTGGAGCTCACAGTTTCAGAGTTTCAGTTCATGGTTGACCAACTCCATTGCTCAGGACCTAACATACATCTAAATATACTTGTATAGCAGGGGTTTTAGTCATTTTAAAAATTTTTTCTAGTTAGTTATACATGACAACAGAATGCATTTTGGTTCATTGAACACAAACGGAGCACAGCTTTTCATTTCTCTGGTAGTATACAATGTAGAGTTGCACCATATGTGCAGTCATACATGTACCAGGGTAATGATGTTCATCTCATTCCACCATCTTTCCTACCCCCTTGCCCCCCTTTAACCCATCCAGAGTAACTCCACTCATCCCATACCCCCCTATTATAGATTAAAATCTATTTGTTACAGAAAACATTCAGCCCCTGGTTTTTTGGGATTGACTTATTTCACTAAGCATGATGTTCTCCAACTCCATCCATTTACCTGCAAATGCCATAATTTTATTCTCTTTTAATGCTGAGTAATATTCCATTGTGTGTATGTACTACAGTTACTTTATCCATTCATCTAATGAAGGGCATCTAAGTTGCTTCCACAGTTTAGTTATTGTAAATTGAGCTCTACAAAACTGATGTGGCTGCATCACTATAATATGCTGATTTTCAGTCCTTTGAGTATAAACCGAGGGGTGGGATAGCTGGGTCAAATGGTGGTTCCATTCCAAGTTTTCTGAGGAATCTCCATACTGCTTTCCAGATTGGTTGCACCAATTTGTAGTCCCACCAGCAATGTGTGCCTTTCCCCCTACATCCTTGCCAACACTTATTGTTGACTGTATTCTTGATAACTGCCAATCTGACTAGCATGAGATGAAATCATAGTCTTCATTTGCATTCCTCTAATTACTAGAGATGTTGAACATTTTTTCATTTATTTGTTGATTGATTGTATATATTCTGAGAAGTGTCTGTTCAGCTCCAGTTATTGATAGGGTTATTTTTTGTGTTAAGTTTTTTTGAGTTCTTTATGTATTCTGGAGATTAGTGCTATATCTGACATGCATGTGGCAAAAATTTGCTCCCAAAATGTAAGCTTTCTCTTCACCTCATTGATTGTTTTTTGTTTGTTTGGTTGGTTGGTGTTTTGGTTTTTTTTTTTTTTTTTTTTGGTTTTTTGCTGAGAAAAAGCTTTTTACTTTGACTCTAACCCATTTATTGATCTTGTTATATTTCTTGTGCTTTAGAAGTCTTGTTAAGGAAGTCAGGGCCTAATTCGACATGATGAAGATTTGGACATACTTTTTCTTCTATTAGGCGCTGGTTTAATTCCTAGGTCCTTGAACCACTTTGAGTTGAGTTTTGCACATGGTAAAAGATAGGGGTTTAATTCCATTTTGTTGCTATGGATTTTCAGTTCTGCCAGCACCATTTGTTGAAGAGGCTATCTTTTCTCCTATGTATGTTTTTGCTGCCTTTGTCTAATATGAGATATCTGTATTTATTTGTGTTTGTCTCTGTATCTTCTATTCTATACCATTGGTCTACAAGTCTCTTTTGGTGCCAATACCATGCTGATTTTGTTACTATAGCTTTGTAGTATAGTTTAAGGTCTGCTATTGTGATGCCTCCTGCTTCACTTTTCTTGCTGAGGATTGCATTGGCTATTCTGGGTCTCTTATTTTTCCAAATAAATTTGATGATTGATTTTTATATTTCTATAAGGAAGGATGTTGGGATTTTAATTGGAATTGCATTGAATCTGTATAGTACTTTGGGGAGTATGGCCATTTTGGCAATATTAATTCTGCCTATCCAAGAACATGGGAAATCTTTCCATCTTCTAAGGTCTTCTTCAATTTCTTTCTTTAGTGTTCTGTAATTTTCACTATAGAGGTCTTTCACCTCTTTTATTAAGTTGATTCCCCAGTATTTTTTTTTTTGAGGCTATTGTGAATGAGGTAGTTTTCCTAATTTCTCTTTCAGAGGATTTATCACTGATGTATAGAAATGCATTGGATTTATGGGTATTGATTTTGTATCCTGATACTTTGCTGAATTAATTTGTTAATTCTAGAAGTTTTCTGGTTTAATTTTTTGGATCCTTCAAGTATAGAATCATGTTGTCTGGCAAATAGTGATAGTTTGAGTTCTTTTCCTATTCATGTCCCTTTAATTTCCTTTGCCTGTCTAATTGCATTGGCTAGAATTTTAGGACTATGTTGAATAGAAGTGGTGAAAGAGGGCATCCTGTCTTGTTCCAGTTTTTAAAGGGAATGCTTCTATTTCTCTCCATTTAGAATGATGCTGGCCTTGGGTTTAGCATAGATAGCTTTTACAGTTTTGAGGCATGTTCCTGCTATCCCTAGTTTTTCTAGTGTTTTGAACATGAAAGGGTGCTATATTTTGTCAAATGCTTTCTCTGCATCAATTGATATAATCACATGATTCTTATCTTTAAATCTGCTGATGTGATGAATTATGTTTATTGATGTCCATATGTTGAAACAACCTTGCACCCCTGGAATGAACCCCACTTGATCATGGTGCGGTATTTTTTAATATGTTTTTGCATGTGATTTGCCAAAATTTTATTGAGAATTTTTGCATCTATGTTCACCAGGGATATTGGTCTGAAATTTTCTTTCTTTGATGTGTCTCTTTCTGGTTTGAGTATCAGGATGATACTAGCCTCATAAAATGAGTTTGAAAGGGTTCTCTCCTTTTCTATTTCATGGAATAATTTGAGGAGTATTGGTATTAATTCTTCTTTATAGATCTTGTAGAACTCAGCTGAGAATCCATCTGGTTCTGGGCTTTTTTTGGTTGGTAGGTTTTTGATTTTGTCTTCTATATCCTCACTTGAAATTGATCTGTTTAAATTGTATATGTCCTCTGGTTCAGCTTGGGAAGATCATATGCCTCTAGAAATCTGTTGGTGTTGTCAAGGTTTTCAAAATAGTTTCTAATTGTCTTCTGTATTTCAGTAGTGTCTGTTGTGATATTTCCATTTTCATGATGAATTTTAGTAATTTGAGTTTTCTCTCTCCTTTTTTTCATTAGGATGGCTAAGGGTTTGCTGATTTTATTTATTTTTTCAAAGAACCAACTTTTTGTTTTGTTGATTTTTTAATTGTTTCTTTTATTTCAATTTTGTTGATTTCAGCCCTGATTTCAATTATTTTCTGTCTTCTCCTACTTTTGATGTTGGTTTGTTCTTCTTTTTCTAGGGCTTTGAGAAGCAATGTCAGGTCATTTATTTGTTGACTTTTTTTATTTTAATGAATGAGCTTAAAGTAATGAACTTTCGTCTTAGCACTGCCTTCATAGTATCCCAGAGATTATGATATGTTGTATCAGAGTTCTCACTTACCTCTAAGAATTCTGTTATCTCCTCTCTGATGTCTTCTGTTATCTGTGCATCATTCAATAGCATATTATTTAGACTCCAGGTGTTGGAGTAGCTTCTATTTTTTATTTTAAAATTGATTTCTTATTTCATTGTATTATGGTCAGATAGAATACAGGGTAGTATCTCTATTTTTTTTTTATTTGCTAAGAATTGCTTTGTGGCATAATATGGTCTATTTTGGAGAAGGATCTGAGAAAAAGGTGTATTTGCTCATTAATGGATTGAATAGTCTATCTATGTCTATTAAGTCTAAATTATTGATTGTTTTATTGAGCTCCATAGTTTGTTTAGTTTTTGTTTGGAAGATCTATCCAGCAGTGAGAGAGGTGTGTTAAAGACACCCAGTATTATTGTGTTGTGGTCTATTTGATTCTTGAAATTGAGAAGGGTTTGTTTGATATATATATAGATGACCCATTATTTGGGGCATAGATATTTACAACTGTTATGCCTTGCTGATGTATGATTCCCTTAAGTTGTATGGCATATCCTTCTTTATCCCTTTTCACTAACTTTGGCTTGATATAATCACTTGATTATTATCTTTAAGTCTATTGATGATTTGCCAAAATTTTATTGAGAATTGTGCATATGTGTTCACCAGGGATATCGATCTGAAATTTTCCTTCTTTACTTCCACTTTTTCTGATAAGAGGATGGAAACCCCTGCTTGTTTACATGGCCCATGTGAGTGATACATTTTTTTCTCGTCCTTTCACCTTTAGTCTGTGGATGTCTTTTCTTATGAGATGAGTCTCCTGAAGGCTGCATATTGTTGGATTTTTTTAATCCAATCTTTCAGTCTATGTCTTTTGATTGATGAGTTTAGGCCATTAACATTCAGGGTTGTTATTAAGATATGTTTTGTAATCCTGGTCATTTTGGTTTATTTTTGGTTTTTACCTTGACTTGGCCTTTCCTTTAGTGTAGTTCCTCCCTTTGCAGATTTTTATTGTTGTTTTTCATTTCCTCTTCATGGAATATTTTGCCAAGAATGTTCTGTAGTTCAGTCTTTCTCGCTGTAAATTCTTTTAACTTTTGTTTATCATGGAAGATTTTTATTTTGTCATCAAATCTGAAGTTTATTTTTGCTGGATATAAGATTCTTGGTTGACAACCATTTTCTTTCAGAGCTTGGTATATGTTGTTCCAGGATCTCCTGGCTTTGAGGATCTGAGTTGAAACGTCTGCTGAGACATGATTTTGTCTCCCCCTATATGTAATCTGATTCCTCTCTCTTACAGAATTTAAAGTTCTATCCTTATTCTGTATGCTAGACATTTTCATTATAATGTGCCTTGGTATAGATCTGTTGTAATTTTTACCTTTGGTGTCCTGTAAGCCTCTTGTATTTGATTTTTCAATTCATTTTTCATGTTTGGGAAATTTTCTGATATTATTTCATTGAAGACATTGTGCATTCTTTTGGTTTGAGTCTCTGTGCCTTCCTCTATCCTGATAAATCTTATATTTGGTCTTTTGATGTTATCCCATAATTCTTTAATAGTTCTGTTCATGGTTTCTTACCATCTTCTCCATGTAGTGAATCTTATTTTCAAGATTGTGTATTTTGTCTTCCTTCTCTGAGGTTCTATTTTCCAAGTGATCTAGTCTGATGGTAATGCTTTCTATTAAGTTTTTAATTTGGTTTATTGTTTCCTTCATTTCAAGGGTTTCTGTTTGTTTTATCGTTGTTGTTGTTGTTGTTTTTCAGAATCTCTCTTTCTTGAAGAAATCTTTTGCTACCTGTATTTGCTCTCTTATTTCTTTGTTGGAGTGATCAATTTTTGCCTATATTTGCTCTCTTAGGTCATTCTTTAGTTCACTGATCATTTTAATTATGAACCTTCTGAACTCCTTCTCTGACATTTCATCTACTGCACTGTCAATGCATTCTATTATTGTAGTATCTTGGTTTGTTTGGAGCACTTTCCTCCCTTATTTTTTCATGTTGTCTATGTGTTTTCCTCCTCTGAGGTATTGAAGTTTCTACCCTGTAATCTTGCAGTGTTCCTGCAAGTTATCAATACCTCAACTTTAAGGGGGGAGATCAATGTTTATAGTATCCAATGCAATCAATGTGTAGCCATAAATCAATTAGCTTCTATTTAGACATTCACAGTTTTGTTGCTATAAACAGAAATGATGAGTTTAGTTATCTTCTACTATATAGACGGTAGATTTTCATAGGGGTTTACAGTTTCTAATGTGGACAGAGAGAGTATGGAAAGGGGGGGATTGGTTGTGATGCTTATGAGGTAGGATGTGAGAATGTAGAGGTATTAAAGGATGAGTGAAGGGGAAATCAAAAGAAGTTGGCTGTTAGCCAGAGAAAAAAGAGAGAGAGGCAACCCCATGCAAGGCTCCCTGTTGTCTCTGCAACAGGATGGTGTCTGTTAGCACACCTAGTAGGGATACCTCTGGTACAACCAGGCCCTCAGGGACCTTGGTGACAGTCTTCCAGGTCCTGGTTGTTGACCCTAAATGAAAGCAGCCATGTCCCTAGTTGGTGGGAGCAGTAGCAGCAAGCCTATAGCTACCTTGATATTGGGCTTCCAGGCCCCAGTCAGTGTCCCAAGATGGAAGTTGCCCCAACTAAAGATGGTGGAGGCAGCAGCAGATATAACCTAAGATGGTGGTGGTGGTGTCCCAAGGTGGAGATAACTACTTTCAGAGATGGGGCTGGAAGGATTATCTGTGCAATGACGTTGGGTGGCCTATTCAATGATACCTCCTGACCCTGTCTATTGTCCCACAGTGGAGATTACCACATGGGGAGGGCTATGGCAGTGGTTTCAATGTCTCAAGATGGAGGCAGTTTGGGTGGAACCACCCCTTGGTGGATAGGGAACCACAGAGGTGCAATGTTCCTCTCCATGAAGGCACAGGCTGCAGTCCAAAATCTACCTTATGCATTACAAAAGAAGTAGTTGGTAGAAAATGTGTCTTGTGACTCATAACATAAAGACCCAACCACTCACTCATAAAGTAATTTTTAGAATAAAGATGAAGGAGACTGTATCCGTCAATTAAATCTGCCAATGACTGACTAACATTAAAAACCCCAATTTAAAACTGTTCCTACATTAAGCTAGGATTGTATTTTCAGCTTCTGTCAATTCAATTTAATTTTCAACAAAAAAAATCAAGCAGGAACACTTGCTGCTAAATATCCTATTAGCATTCTCTGACCTTCTCCACTGCATCACTGCAACTGTGAACCTGCTGTGGCCATCGAGACACACAAAAGGAAGGGAAAAGCCACTTAATGTTCTGGAGTGGCCCCAAATGCCAAGGTGCAGTCACATTATACAAGCAAAGGACAAAAACCAATACAAAAGTGTGCTGTGCTATTAGAAATAAGGAAAGCAAGATCTTAGAGGACAGGTACACTCTGGGAAACTTAGGGACATAAATGTATATTTATAATTCTCTTCTCCCTAAAAGAGACTACAAAAAAAAGAAGGAAAGCAGTTATTGACAAAAATAATCCATATAAAATCCAAGGAAAATTTATACCTTAACAGCTATTAAATTCATGTATTACTGTTCTTGAAATATTTGTGCAATGTGGCGAGACATGAAAGAGAAATTTCAGAGACAAACATGATACTTCTTAATTTGGAGAGATTTGGAGGTGAATAGATCGGGGGGGGGGAATGAGAAACACCCACTTGAAGTCCCTTTTTTACCTTCTATATAAAAACAATATTCTATATCCAGAATACAAAAAGGACTTCAAAACTCAATAGCAAAAATACAAATAATCCAACTGAAAAAATGAGCAATAGACATTTCTCAAAGGAAACTATACAAATGACCAACCAGTGTAGGAACAAATGCTCAGCATCTCTAATCATGGGAAAATGCAACTCAAAACCACCTCACTCCAGTTAGAATAGATGTTATTAAAAAGACAAAAGATAACAAGTGCTGGCAGGTATATTATTGGAAATGTAAATCAGTACAACCATTGTGGAAAACAGTATAGAGATTCCCACCCCCAAAATAAAGAAAATTAAAACTAGAACTAGCATATGATCCAGCAATCTCACTACAGAGTTTATATACAAAGGAATCAAAATCAGAATGTCAAAGAGACATCTGCAGGCTGGGGTTGTTGCTCAGTGGTAGAGTACTTGCCTAGCATGTGTGAGCCTCTGGAATCAATTCTCAGCACTGCATAAAAATAAATAAAAGTCTGTCAACAACTAAAAGAGAAAGAGGGAGAGAGACCTGCTCACTTGTATTTAATGCAACACTATTTACAATAGCCAACAAATGGAAACAACCTAAGTGTCCATAAACTGATGAATGGATAGAGGAAATGTTTGTGTTCACCATGGAATATTATTCAGCCATAAAAATAAGATAAAATTCTGCCATGTGCAGAAACATGGGATGTAAATGGAATACATTATATTAAGTGAAAATAAGCCAGGCCCAAAGACAAGTACTACATGATCTCACTCATGTGTGGAATCTAAAAATGTTGGTCTCAGAGAAGTTGGTTATCAGGCTGGAAAGAATGGAGGGTAAGGAGAGATGAGGAAAGATTGAATAACGGATCTAAAGACATAGTTAGATAAGAGAAGTTCTGGTATTCTGTTGCCCAGTAGAGTGACCATAATGATAGTGTACTGCATATTGGTTTTAAAAAGCTAGACAAAAGATTTTCAATGTTTTCACCATGAAGAAATGGTAAATGATCAAGGAGATAGATATATCTACCTCAAATTTACCCTAATTTGAACATTATGCAATGTACGCCAGTGTTAAAACATTAAAAATAAATTCTAGCCCATGAATGTGAAGCTGGAAAAATAGTCATTTTTTATTATTATTTTTTTCCCTCTAACCAACAGATGCTGGGAATGAAGGAGGTAGCAGTCTTACCACCTTTGCCAATCCGTTTCTTTTCTGTCTCTGCTTCTGAGTTTATAAAGATTCAATTTCCCCACCTGTCAACTAGAAGGAGCCCTGACACATTACTAACCATAGAAATGTAAGTAGAAATCTCTTGGTGCTGCCTCTTTTCTGTCCCTTCTTCCCACCTGGAATATGTACAAAGCCTGGAGGTGTCACAGACATCACTAAAGTGATAGGCCCAGAGACAGGACCTGACAGCACTGAGTCAGCCTCCCCGTCTTAGATTGACCCCCTGGACTTGTTATCTGCTGAAGCTTCAGTGAAGGTGTTTGGGATGACCTCAAAGTTGAACATAGATCTAGAACAATAAAACACCTCCTAGAAGCCACGCCACTAATCACTGAGTGCCAACACTAGAAGAACGTGCCCCAGAGCGCCAGAAGAGGAGTCTTGCAATGAATAGTTAGCTAGGATCAGATATGAGGGAAGTAGGGGTCAAATGAAAGGGCAGACTTAAGATTATTGAGAACAGTGGACCTCACTTTTCTGTATCCACCCTCACCCCAAAACCCCACTAAAATGGGAAAAGGAATATAAAAATGTGAGAAAACCTACATTCATGATAAAAACCAAAACAGAATGTTTTCGTATGGGTTCTGAATGATTCTGATGAAATCAGATGGAAAGATATCTAAGATACTTATAAGCCACTAGTGGGGTAAAATGAGTATGGTAGGTGACATCCCAGCAGATACCTACTCACATGCACAGACGCAGAGGAGCAAGGGCTGGGATAGGCTCACAATGAGTGAAAGGGAAACTCTCCTTAGAATTCTAAATGTAACTGCTATAAACTGTGTGCTTATGTGTTCCCAAAATCCATATTTGAAACTTAATCCCCAGTATAATGGTATTCAGAGGTGAGGTCTTTGGGAAGGGATTAGGTCCTGGGGGTAGAACCCTCACACATGGGATTAGTGCTTTTATAAAAGAGACTCCAGAGAGCTAGCTCATCTCTTCCACCATCTGAGGATATAGCAAGAAGGAATCATCTGTGTCCACCAGGCACAGAATCTGCTGATGACTTCATCCTTGGACTCCCCAACCTCTGGAACTGTTAAAAATAATTTTTTGTTGATGATAAGATTTCCAATCTATGGTATTTGTTATGACAATACAAATAGATTGAGACACTACTGGTCAAAGGTCCTCAGCTTCAAGTGAAAGAAACTCAACTCAAATTAGCTTAAGAAGAAAGAAATAGGGCTGGGGATGTGGCTCAAGCGGTAGCGCGCTCGCCTGGCATGCGTGCGGCCCGGGTTCGATCCTCAGCACCACATACCAACAAAGATGTTGTGTCCGCGGAGAACTAAAAAATAAATATTAAAAATTCTCTTAAAAAAAAGAAGAAAGAAATAAAAAGAAAGAAAGATGTGGGGGGAGAATGATTGATTGATTTTTGATTAATACAATCTGGGAAGTTCAGGATTAATTTGGTTCCTGGGTAAACTGAATCCAGAGTCCAAATGATATCTTCAGGGCTGTCTCCATGTCTCACTTCTGTATGTCCCTGCTTTATTTCTCTCTCCTCCTCCCCTCCTCTTCTCTTTCTCCCCCAATATAGCTACCAGTAACCCCAGACTCAAATTCCCTGACTTACCAAACACAAGAACTCTAAAAACAAAAAGATGACAGAAATAAAGCCAACCAATTAACAATAAACATGGTTTAAAACCAGCAAAAAAATACCAAAGGCTTTTTCCCACTATACACATTTTCAGTTCAGAGACAGTAGGTCTAGAATGAAGCCAAAGCATAAAATAAGTAAGGGTAAGGGGGAATGGACAGGAGATTATAACAATGAGTGATTAGAATATAAGATTCAGGAGGTAGGTACTTTTGATGTGATGATAAGGCTAAAGTGTACCCCTGAAAGTGGGTGATTGAAAATCATTAAGGCTTAAAATATCAAAGAACTGTGAAGATACCATCTTGGGATATTGTTGTTTGGGCACAGTATTTACTCAGACAATGCAAGCAGTTCAGGTTAAGAGAGGACTGAGCCTAGTACCAAAGCAGTCCATAATAGGGCCACTGGGCCAGCAGCCACAGATAACATGATTTGGACTGAGAGGATGATTTACCTGGAAAGGTTGAACTTTGTAAAAGGGGAATTTTCCCATAGAGCTGGAAGAGAAAGGGGTTGTAAATGCAGTGGGTTGGGGGAGGATGTTGATCTGTCCAGTACCTGAGACTTGGGTGAATGAGAAGACTCCACTTGAGAAGGGGAAGAGGCAGGGCCTCATGTGAGAGCACCAATTCAGTTAAGTTAATCTCTCTTCAATCACTCAGAAGAGAGACTGAAGGCAACACAGTTTGTTTAGTATGGAACAAATGTCCCAAAGGGCACACATGAAAAGTTTGGAAATGGAGAGTAGTGTGCACTGTGGTCAAGAAAGAGGACTAGACAACAATATCAGAATGCAAGCATGGGAATAAAATTAGGTGGCAACAAGACTTGCATTTTGTAGAGTAGCCAAGGTTGGAAAAGGATGGAAAGCCTGGTAGGAATAGAACTCTGCCATCAGTGTGTTTCTGGACAGGCTGATGATAAACAGCTTGCTGAGGTCAGCATGTTTGTCTCCCATCCCTTCCTCCAGATGTTACCTGCAGTAAAAGATTATTATTAGCCTAGGACAGAGCATGCCCACTAGAGCCAACAGCAGCCACACAGAGCTCTCTTGTTTTCATGTCCTAATCCCAAGGTCATTATTTGGTCTTAGCCCAGGGAGCCGGTCCTGCTCTCAGTCTTTGGCATTTCTCTTCACTCCTGCCAATCATATTTTTCATCTTTCAAGAGGAAGCCTTTTGAGAGGCTGTGTTGATCCCTTCTGTTCTCCCATAGTGATAAAGCAAACAGCAGCTGGGATCTGGCTCAAGCTTCACCCAACAGACTCAGTTCTCACCAGGCCAAGAGTTTTCTGTGCCAGAGGTTTCTGCTTCATGTACGAATTAATGTTCATTCATAGAGTTCATTCAGAGTTGAGATGTATCACACAGTCTACCTTGTTTTGCTGCAAGGATTCTCACACCACACTTTGTACAGACTAAAACTTCGTAAGACATTCTATTGAAACAGCATAATTTCAAAGTAGACAATGTCCTGAACTGCTATATTCCACCCTGACATGAAAATTCAAAGTGTTATAAACACCATGCACTTATCATTGTTTATCACACAAAAAAATGTATTTGTCACAACCTCCAAGTGTTAGCACAGATGTGGAGAAATTAGAACCCTCATACATGACTGGTGGGAATGTCAAGTGATACAGCCAAAATTTCGAAGACAGTTTGATCATTTCTCAACATAGTCTAAACACAACATTATCAAACAGCAATTCCACCCCCAGGTATAGGCTTGAGAGAAACTTATACATGAAGGTTCATAGCAACATTATTCATAATAAACATAAAATTAGAAAAGTCCAAATGTCCATCATATGACAATTAGATAAATAAAATGTGATATTTCCATATAGTGGAATATTATTTGGCAATAAAAAGTAATAAAATACTGATACCTGCCACAACATGCATGAACCTTGAAAACATTTAAGCTAAGTAAAAGGGACCAAACACAGAGTAACTTGTTAAGTGACTCCATTTATATCAATAGTCCAGACTGGAAAAATCTATAGGCAAATTTCCAGAATCATTGTATATTGAACACTTCAAGTGGGTAAAAGTCATGATATATTCATTATATCTCAAAAATGTATTTTCAGGGCTGGGGAGGTAGCTCAGTGGTGAAGCACTTGCCTTGCATGCATGAGGCCCTAGGTTGAAACCTCAGTATGACAAAAGAAGAGAAAAAAAAGTGTGTGTGTGTGTGTGTGTGTGTGTGTGTGTGTGTTTTAAAGTATTAAAAGTGAATTGTAGCGGTACATAGTGGCGCATACCTATAATCCCAATGACTTGGGAGGCTGAGGCAGGAAGATCGACAGTTCAAAGCCAGCTTCAGCAAAAGGCACTAAGCAACTCAGTGAGACCCTTTCTCTAAATAAAATACAAAATAGGGCTGGGGATGTGGCTCAGTGATAGAGTGTCCCTGAGTTCAATCCTCAGCACCCCACCCCCCCAAAATGTGAATTCTATAAATTTTATATCATAGGTCTACATATGGTCAGTGCCCAACAAATGTTTACTGAATGAGGAAACGAAAGAATAGACTTAAATTGACAAGAGTTACAAACTATGCCTTAGTACACCTCAGTAAAAAAAAACCAAAAAACCATTATTTCCACTATAAATTTGAAATCAGCTACAACTGAGGCAGAAACAAAATTGAGCCTGCATAAGCAATTTTAATGCTTGTGAAGCATATACCAAACCATTCAAACAAAATAGCCCTGGGAATATTTATTTTACTGTTCATCCATCTCAGTCACTAGCAAATAATATTCCCCTATAGAGATACCAACCTTGATAATGGGAAAAATTAGAATCACTAATCTCCCCACTCCTCAGTTTATATCCAAAGGACTTAAAATCAGTATACTACAGTGACTCAGCCACATCAATGTTTATAGCACTCAATTCACAATAGCTAAACTCTGGAACCAACCTAGATGTCATTCAACAGATGAATGATAAAGAAAATGTTGTACATATACACAATGGAATATTACTGAGCCTTAAATAAGAATGAAACTACACATAATATTGGATATGAAATGCTTTCATGAGCTACTGCTAGGAAGGAGATGTTTAATAGTTACACAGGTAGTATTGCTGTGCTGAAGAATCTGGTGATTAATTTACTTTTGGCATTCAAAAAGGAAGCAGAATCCCACCAAATGAAACAGCAGAAGAATCTCCCCCTTTGAACCTTAGAGTAATGTTTCTCAAAGGAGATTGCACATTAGAAGTACTTGGAGAGATTTTAAAAAAATACATTAGAGCTCAAGTCTCACTTTTAGAGATTCCTATGAGTCTCTGGGAGGACCTGAGCATCTTTATGTTTTTAAAGCTCCCCCATGATTCTCATGGGCAACCAGGGTTCAGAAACACTGTTGGAGAGTATTGGAGAACAAAGCGCAGCAGAGAATTTAAAATAGGATGGTGTTCTCAGGTAGCAGGACTGTGGATCCAGCAGACAGACTAATGTCTACCCCAAAGTTGACATCAAACACATGGTAAGCATTTTACCAAATTGTAGAGAACCAAAATTCTGTTTGGAAAGTCAACTTTTGAGTACTTGTACATGCAAAGGCTAAGAACTGTGTGTAAATCCTGATAAGACATGAAACAAGCAAGAAACAGTCTAATGCAGACTTAGATGCAAACAAAGGAATGCCAGGCTGGATGAGAACCGAAACTATTTAAAAATTATCACCATATACTGGCAAGAGCTTGAATGGATACCAGAAACCTACTTCATGTTTTACAAAAATGAATACATATGATTTACAGCATTCATTCTTATTTCTTTATGGATTCCCATAAATCTATGGCATTGTCCTCCAAAAGTCTCATAGAAATTATTATAGGTGGGCACTTGAACTCTGCTGGTGTTTTAGTCAGCTTTTTCACTGCTGTGACTGAAATACTGGATCAGCAAAGCTGTAGAAGAGGAGAAGTCTATTTGAGGGCTCATGGTTTCCAAGATCTCAATCCATAGAAAGCTGGCTCCATTCCTTGTGGCTCCAGGTGAGCAGAACATCATGGCAGAGAGTGTGGCAGAGGGAAGAAGCTCACATGATGACCCAGAAGTAGAAAGCTCTGCACTTGCCAGATACAAATATATACTCCCAAAGCCATGCCCCCAGTTCCCACCTCCTCTAAGCACACCCCATCTGTCTTCAGTTTCCACTCAATTAATCCCATCGGGTGATTAATTCACTGGTTGGGTTAAGGGTCTCATAACCCAGTCATTTCTTCTTCTTGCATTGTCTCACATAGGAGCTTTTTGGGGACACCTCACATCCAAACCATAACATTCTGCCCCGGTCCCCAAAAATCTCACACTCTTCTGACAATGGAAAATACATTTCATCCATTCCCAAGAGTCCCCATAGTCTCAACAGTTCTGAGATTGCTCAAAGTTCAAGTCCAAAGTCTACTCTGAGACTCAGAATAAGCTCTCATTGTGAGTTCCTGTAAAAATCAAAAGCAATTTACAAGTGTCCGATATATAAAGTATCCAATATATAAAGGTACAGAATAAATATTTCCATTCACAAAACTAGAGGCAAAGAAAGAGTGATGCAAGAAAAGCAAGATCGAAATCCAAGTGGGCAAACTAATCTTGTAGCTCCACATCGGGCATCTGGAGCACATGGCATCATGATGTTCTCTCTAAAGGTCTTGTGTAGATCCACCCCTATGGCCTTGTTTATTTCAGCCCAAGTGGCCTTTTTATTAGCTTGTCTCATCTTGATTCCTGCAGCTTTTCTAGGATGATGTCCCACATTACTGGCATTTCATAATCTTGGGGGTCTCCACTTTACCTTCTCAGGAGCTTCCCACAGCCAACCTGGGACACTTTGCCTGGCCTCCTAGGCTTTCCTTTAAAATCTTGATGGAAGCTTCCATGACCCCATAACTCCAGCATCCTGCATTTCTGCAGAACCAGCACCATGGGGTTGATGCCAAGATCTGCCGCCATCTGGAGCAATAGCCAAGCCTCCAGTAACCCTGGCTGCAGCAGCCTCTGAGTGCCTGGGTGGCTGAGCATGTTGAAAAAAATTCCTAGGACCCCTTGTGCAAGAAGGGTGCCTCACTGGCCTCCTAAGAGAATTTTTACTTTTAATTCCTTGAGTCTGAAATGACTATGATCTTGCCAATTCCTGAATGTCCTCAAGCCATGTTTCTTATTGTCTCCCAATATCTTTAGTATTTCTTTTTTTAATTATTTATTTATTTTTTTAATTGGTTGTTCAAAACATTACATAGTTCTTGATATATCATATTTCACACTTTGATTCAAGTGGGTTATGAACTCCCATTTTTACCCCGTATACAGATTGCAGAATCACATCAGTTACACTTACATTGATTTACATATTGACATACTCATGTCTGTTGTATTCAGCTGCCTTTCCTATCCTCTACTATCCCCCCTCCCCTCCTCTCCCCTCCCCTCTTCTCTCTGTACCCCCTCTACTGTAATTCATTTCTCCCCCTTGTATTATTTTTCCCTTTCCCCTCACTTCCTCTTGTATGTAATTTTGTATAACCCTAAGGGTCTCCTTCCATTTCCAAGCAATTTCCCTTCTCTCTCCCTGTCCCTCCCACCTCTCATCCCTGTTTAATGTTATTCATCTTCTCATGCTCTTCTTCCCTACTCTGTTCTTAGTTACTCTCCTTATATCAAAGAAGACATTTGGCATTTGTTTTTTAGGGATTGGCTAGCTTCACTTAGCATAATCTGCTCTAATGCCATCCATTTCCCTCCAAATTCTATAATTTTGTCATTTCTTAATGCAGAGTAATACTCCATTGTGTATAAATGCCACATTTTTTTATCCATTCATCTATTGAAGGGCATCTAGGTTGCTTCCACAGTCTTGCTATTGTGAATTGTACTGCTATGAACATCGATGTAGCAGTGTCCCTGTAGCATGCTGTTTTTAGGTCTTTAGGGAATAGACCCAGAAGGGGAATAGCTGGATCAAATGGTGGTTCCATTCCCAGCTTTCCAAGAAATCTCCATACTGCTTTCCAAATTGGTTGCACCAATTTGCAGTCCCACCAACAATGTACAAGTGTAACCTTTTCCCCACATCCTCGCCAGCACTTGTTGTTGTTTGACTTCATAATGGCTGCCAATCTTACTGGAGTGAGATGATATCTTAGGGTGGTTTTGATTTGCATTTCTCTGACTGCTAGCAATGGTGAGCATTTTTTCATGTACTTGTTGATTGATTGTATGTCCTCCTCTGAGAAGTGTCTGTTTAGGTCCTTGGCCCATTTGTTGATTGGGTTATTTGTTATCTTATTGTCTAATTTTTTGAGTTCTTTATATACTCTGGATATTAGGGCTCTATCTGAAGTGTGAGGAGTAAAGATTTGTTCCCATGATGTAGGCTCCCTATTTACCTCTCTTGTTTCTTTTGCTGAGAAAAAACTTTTTAGTTTGAGCAAGTCCCATTTGTTGATTCTAGATATTAATTCTTGTGCTATGGGTGTCCTATTGAGGAATTTGGAGCCCGACCCCACAGTGTGTAGGTCGTAGCCAACTTTTTCTTCTATCAGATGCCTTGTCTCTGGTTTGATATCAAGCTCCTTGATCCATTTTGAGTTAACTGTTGTGCATGGCAAGATAAAGGGATTCAGTTTCATTTTGTTGCATATGGATTTCCAGTTTTCCCAGCACCATTTGTTGAAGATGCTGTCCTTCCTCCATTGCATGCTTTTAGCCCCTTTATCAAATATAAGAAAGTTGTAGTTTTGTGGGTTGGTTTCTGTGTCCTCTATTCTGTACCATTGGTCCACCCGCCTGTTTTGGTACCAATACCATGCTGTTTTTGTTACTATTGCTCTGTAGTATAGTTTGAAGTCTGGTATCGCTATACCACCTGATTCACACTTCCTGCTTAGCATTGTTTTTGCTATTCTGGGTCTTTTATTTTTCCATATGAATTTCATGATTGCTTTCTCTATTTCTACAAGAAATGCCATTGGGATTTTGATTGGCATTGCATTAAACCTATAGAGAACTTTTGGTAATATCGCCATTTTGATGATGTTAGTTCTGCCTATCCATGAACAGGGTATATTTTTCCATCTTCTAAGATCATCTTCAATTTCTCTCTTTAGGGTTCTGTAGTTTTCATTGTATAAGTCTTTTACCTCTTTTGTTAGGTTGATTCCCAAGTATTTTATTGTTTTTGAGGATATTGTGAATGGAGTGGTTGTCCTCATTTCCATTTCAGAGGGTTTGTCGCTGATATACAGGAATGCCTTTGATTTATGCGTGTTGATTTTATATCCTGCCACTTTGCTGAATTCATTTATTAGCTCTAATAGTTTCTTTGTAGACCCTTTTGGGTCTGCTAGGTATAGAATCATGTCATCTGCAAATAGTGATAATTTAAGTTCTTCTTTTCCTATTTTTATGCCTTTAATTTCTTTCGTCTGTCTAATTGCTCTGGCCAGTGTTTCAAGAACTATGTTGAACAGAAGTGGTGAGAGAGGGCATCCCTGCCTTGTTCCAGATTTTAGAGGGAATTCCTTCAACTTTTCTCCATTCAGAATGATGCTAGCCTGGGGCTGAGCGTAGATTGCTTTTACAATGTTGAGGTATGTTCCTGTTATCCCTATTTTTTCGAGAGTTTTGAACAAAAAGGGATGCTGTACTTTGTCAAATGCTTTTTCTGCATCTATCGAGATGATCATATGGTTCTTATTTTTAAGTCTATTGATGTGGTGGATAACATTTATTGATTTTCGTATATTGAACCAGCCTTGCATCCCAGGGATGAATCCTACTTGATCATGGTGTACAATTTTTTTGATATGATTTTGTATCCGATTCGCCAGAATTTTATTGAGGATTTTTGCGTCTAGGTTCATTAGAGATATAGGTCTGTAGTTTTCTTTCTTTGAAGTATCTTTGTCTGGTTTAGGAATCAGTGTGATGTTGGCCTCGTAGAATGAATTTGGAAGTTCTCCCTCTTTTTCTATTTCCTGAAATAGCTTGAAAAGTATTGGTATTAGTTCCTCTTTAAAGGTTTTGTAAAACTCTGCTGTATACCCATCTGGTCCTGGGCTTTTCTTAGTTGGTAATCTTTTGATGGTTTCTTCTATTTCCTCAATTAATATTGGTCTGTTTAGGTTGTCTATATCCTCCTGTCTCAATCTGGGCAGATCATATGACTTAAGAAATTTATCGATGCCTTCACTATCTTCTATTTTATTGGAGTATAAGGATTCAAAATAATTTCTGATTATCTTCTGTATTTCTGAAGTGTCTGTTGTGATATTGCCTTTTTCATCCTGTATGCTAGTAATTTGAGTTCTCTCTCTTCTTCTCTTTGTTAGCATGGCTAAGGGTCTGTCGATCTTATTTATTTTTTCAAAGAACCAACTTTTAGTTTTATCAATTTTTTCAATTGTTTCTTTTGTTTCGATTTCATTAATTTCAGCTCTGATTTTAATTAATTCTTGCCTTCTACTTCTTTTGCTGTTATTTTGCTCTTCTTTACTAGGATTTTGAGATGAAGTATGAGATCATTTATTTGCTGGTTTTTTCTTTTTTTAAGGAATGAACTCCATGCAATGAATTTTCCTCTTAGAACTGCTTTCAATGTGTCCCATAGATTCCGATATGTTGTGTCTGTGTTTTCATTTATCTCTAAGAATTTTTTAATTTCCTCCTTGATGTCTTCTATAACCCATTGATCATTCAGTAACCTGTTGTTCATTCTCCAAGTGATGCATGATTTTTCCTTCCTTCTTTTATCGTTGATTTTCAGTTTCATTCCATTATGGTCAGATAAGATGCATGGTATTATCTCTACTCCTTTATATTGTCTAAGAGTTGCCCTGTGACATAATATGTGATCTATTTTTGAGAAGGATCCATGTGCTGCTGAGAAAAAAGTGTAACTTCTTGATGTTGGGTGGTATATTCTATATATGTCAATTAAGTCTAGGTTGTTAATTGTGTTATTGAGTTCTATAGTTTCCTTATTCAACTTTTGTTTGGAAGATCTGTCCAGTGGTGAGAGAGGTGTGTTGAAGTCTCCCATGATTATTGTATGGTGGTCTATTAGACTCTTGAACTTGAGAAGAGTTTGTTTGATGAACATAGCTGCACCATTGTTTGGGGCATATATATTTATGATTGTTATGTCTTGTTGGTGTATGGTTCCCTTGAGCAGTATGCAGTGTCCCTCTTTATACCTTTTGATTAACTTTGGCTTGAAATCTATTTTATTTGATATGAGTATGGACACTCCTGCTTGTTTCCGAAGTCCATATGAGTGATATGATTTTTCCCAACCTTTCACCTTCAGTCTATGTATGTCTTTTCCTATCAAATGCGTCTCCTGTAGGCAGCATATTGTTGGGTCATGTTTTGTGATCCATTCTACTAGCCTGTGTCTCTTAATTGGTGAGTTTAAGCCATTAACATTTAGGGTTATTATTGAGATATGGGTTATCCTTCCAGCCATATTTGTTTATTTATGTTACTGAATATGGTTTGTTTTCCTCTTTGATTATTTTCCCCCCTTTACTGTCCTACCTCCCACTGTTGGTTTTCATTGTTATTTTCCATTTCCTCTTCCTGTAATGTTTTGCTGAGGATTTTTTGGAGAGATGGTTTTCTAGCTGCATTTCTTTTAACTTTTGTTTATCGTGGAAGGTTTTAATTTCATCTTCCATCTTGAAGCTCAATTTTGCTGGATACACAATTCTTGGTTGGAACCCATTTTCTTTCAGTGTTTGAAATATGTTATTCCAGGATCTTCTAGCTTTCAAAGTCTGTGTTGAGAGATCAGCTGTTATCCTGATTGGTTTACCCCTAAATGTAATCTGTTTCCTTTCTCATGTAGCTTTTAAAATTCTCTCCTTATTCTGTATGTTGGGCATCTTCATTATAATGTGTCTAGGTGTGTATCTCTTATGATTATGCACATTCGGCGTCCTGTAGGCTTCTAGGATTTGGGATTCTGTCTCATTCTTCAAGTCTGGGAAGTTTTCTCGTATTATTTCATTGAATAAATTGTTTATTCCTTTGGTTTGGAGCTCTGTGCCTTCCTGTATCCCAATTACTCTTAAGTTTGGTCTCTTTATGTTATCCCATATCTCTTGGATGTTCTGCTCATGGTTTCTTAACTGTCTTGCTGAGCTGTCTATGTTCTTTTCAAGTTGAAATACTTTGTCTTCATTGTCTGACGTTCTATCTTCTAAGTGTTCTACTCTGCTGGTAGTATTCTCAATTGAGTTTTTAAGTTGGTTTATTGCTTCCTGCCTTTCTAGGATTTCTGTTTGTTTGTTTTTTATAGCTTCTATCTCCCTGTATAGTTGGTCTTTTGCTTCCTGGATTTGTTTATGTATTTCATTGTTGAAGAGATCTTTCATTGTCTGATTTTGCTGTCTAATGTCTTCCTTGAGACTGCAGATCATCTGAAGCATGTATCTCCTGAATTCTTTATCTGACATTCCATCTGCTGCAGATATTACCTCTTCTAACGTTGAGTTGACCTGCATTGCTTGTGGTCCTTTCTTTCCTTGTCTCTTCATAGTGTTCGCGTTTCTTTCTGCTTACTGAGACTGTTGTGTTGTTGAATTTTCCCCCTATATATTTGTATTACTCTTGTATAGTTGCAAAGTCTCCTGCACAGGCACGGGCAGGGGCTCTGCTCCTCCTCCAATTGGGGCACTGTGTCTACCACATTGGCAGGCCGCTGGGCCTGTTCTGCTGGTTGGTAGCAGGTACGCCTACCTTGCAGGCGCGTGGGGGCGGCTCTGCCACTCCCATGTTGCTGGGCCTGACCTGCTGGTGGGTTGCAGGTCCGGCTACCTTGCAGGCACGGGGGGAGGGCGCACACCTATTTGTATTTAGACAGTTACGCGAAATGGAGGACGTAATGCTTGGGGATGAAAGTTGGGGGGGAAGGGGAAGGAAGGTGCTCTTGAAAAGAAAGAAGGAGAGGGAGATAGATAGGATAGAGGAGAATGGAAAGAGCAGTAAAACTTGGAAGGGGAGAGAGAGAGGGAAAAGGGAGAGAAAAAATTAAAATGAAATAGGAAATAAAATTAGGTCTTAGAGATCCATTTTCTTCTCTTCCCGTAGGCAAAGCTGTGCCCTCCGGGCTGAGTTTTGCCCTCAATGTGTCAACAGCAATCCCTGTAAGGCGGTTCCTGGGAGTCTCTCAATCCTGTTGTTCCAGAGCCGTTTCACTTCTACGGCCCCTCCTCCCCTTCCTCCTGCCAGCCAGCCAGGTCCCGCTCACCGGAGGCAGTTCCCCAAGGATTTGGTTACACTTTCAGCCCCAACGAGTGCTCTATTTCCCTAACTACTGAGCACTCTCGCTGTCATTCATCTAAGCCCCAGTGCTGTGGAGCTGTAGTCTGGGAGTCAATTGTTTAATTTTTCCGGACGCCTTTCGTGGGCACACCTTCGGAGTCTGGCAGCTAAGACCATTGGTGTCGCTGCTGGTGGTAATAGGATTTGGGGGTCTAGGATCCCCTCTACTTCCCTCAGCCCCTACAGTCACAACCACACTGCTGGCGGTAGGAGGAGTTGGGGGTCTGGAGTATCCTCTGTTTCCCTCCGCCCCTACCGTCACACCCTCTCAGTTCGTGGTTGGGGGATTTGGGGGTGGGGAGTCTTCTCTGCTTCCCTCTGCCCCTACAGTCATGCCCTCGTCACTGGCAGTAGGGGGAGTTGGGGGTCGAGAGTCCTTTGGCCCTTATGGTCACGCCCACGGAGAGATTTTGAAGTTTCCCGGTTGTTTGTATCTGGTGTGGGTGGGAGTCACACACCTGCTAAAGTAGATTCCGCTGGGAAGGAATCTCTTTGGCCGAACTTTGGTGACTTCCCCTCTCTGTTATGGCGGGCCCCTGGCTCCTTGCCGGAGTGTCCGAAGGGAGGGGTGGAACTGGCTTGTCTCTGGTCTGACTCAATCTCTGGTTTTAGTTCCCAGTTCGCTATTTCATAAAGGGTTGGTTAGATTCCCTTCACGCTGTCTCGGGGGGGGGGAGCCGTTCGCCAGGTGGGCGTGGCTGTTAGTAGAGCCCAGAGGGCATGGGCTGTCTGCTGGGCCCAGCGGGGACACTTCTCGCTGAGCCGGGCCGCCACCGCGTGGCTAAGATCCGGGCGGGTGGAGTGGCCGTTCGCTAAGCGAGAACGGGGCCTTCCGGGACAGCGAGATGGCGTGTGCCGTCTGCGGGTTCGGGCGGACCGCGCCGCTTGGGGCCTCCGGCCGCTTTCTGAAGCGGCTGGTGGCTGCAGGACTCGACCTCCGCGCCCACGTGACCGGCCAAGATCCACTTGTCTGAGACAAACTGACACTTCTAATAAACCTACCAATTCCCGGCAGGTCCCCTCTTCACGGAATTTTGCTAGAAGTTCCTCAGTAGGTAGACTGCCGCTGTTCCAATGGGTCTTTCTGATCCCGTTAATGTGGAGACATTGGAATCGCTGCTTCCTCGCCGGCGGCCATGTTGGATCCCCCTTTAGTATTTCTTTAGTGGTGGTGATTTCTTTAACAATTACAACTTCCTTAGCCCCAGTTTTACTCTCACCACTAAAGTACAAGTATTTCAAATCTTTATGCTCTGCTTTCATTATCACAATAAATTTGGCTAAAAGCTACCAGCAATATCCATGCCACTGCCTAAATGCTATGCTGCCTAGAAATTTCTTTCTCTAGATCAAAAAGTCCATTGCTTTTAAAATGAGCTTCACAGAAAGTCTTGGGACTTGAGCAGACAACTTCTCAGCCAGAACATAACATGACTGGTCTTTACCCCAAATTCCAATAGAGTCCTCCTCTGAACCCTCTTGAGCCCTGTCTTTACTGTCCATGGTCCTATTGGCATTCTGGTCTTCTGAACTCCCACCAGAATTGGCCATTAAGCTCTGCTTACAATAATCCAAAGCATTTCCAAGTTGCATTGCTAAGCACCTCAAAATTCCTCACACCAATTCCAAAAAGCTCCAAAAGCTTCAAACTACCTGCTCAGATTAGTCATAGCAAGGACCCCACTTCTTAGTATCAATTTCTGTTTTAGTCAGCTTTTTCGCTGCTGTGACTGAAAAACCTGACCAGCACAATTGTAGTGGAGGAAAAGTTTGAGAACTGAAGTTTTCAGAGGTCTCAACCCATGGACAACTGGCTGCATTCCTTGGAGCTTGAGGTGAGGAAGAACATCATGGCAGAAGACTAGTGGAGGGAAGCAGTTAACATGATGATCAGGAAGCAGAAAAAGAGTCTCCACTTGCCAGATACAAATATATACCCCAAAGCCAGGCCCCCAATTTCCCACCTTCTCTAGTCATACCTTACCTGCTTTCAGTTACCACTCAATTCCATCAGGTGATTAATTCACTGATTGGGTTAAGGCTTTCATTAACCCATTTCTTCCCTGAACCTTCTTATATTGTCTCACACATAAGCTCTTGGGGGATACCTCACACCCAAACTATAACAGCTACACTCTTTGAACCAAGATGCTCAAATGTTCACATGGACAGAATAAGTAAGAACCCATTTCAATAAAGTTTTATACTCTCTGTCAATGTTAAATTACCCAGAGGGAAGGTGTCTTTTAAGGTCTTCTGAATCTTGCTCTGGGCATGAATGCTTCAGACTTTGAGCCTTTTAAAATCATCAAGTCCTTAGTTTCTCTTCTTTTTAAAAAAATGTTTTGGAAGTTCTTCCTTAGCATGATTTCAGTGGCTAGGATAAAGTATTCATTTTATCTAGGATAGTTAGAAAATTTCATCGTGAACAAAAAGATAGTGTAACCTTTTTGTCAATAACTCCTAAAAGGTAGCTTGAGGTTGTTCAGTGAAACAAGTCTTTTGTTTTAATATTTTCCATGTTTTAATGTTTTAGAAAGTTGAGACAATTCTGAGTACTACTCATTTGATTTTTAAATGCTCCAAAGTTCAGAGAGGGAGCAAGACCAGCCTGGCACTCTGCAAAGCAAAGAAAAAGAAAAAAAAAGGTTTTGGTTCTGAAGAAAGGCAACCCTAGTAAAAAAAAAAAAAAGACAATGGTTCCCTTGTACTAAAACCTGCTGCACAGAAAGTACATTCAGGGGTCGCTTCTCACATTCTCCTGCTCTGATCCACTTTCAAAGGAGACCAAAAATGGAGGGGTTACAGAAATAACATAGCAGAACTTGCTGGAAGTGCTCACCATCCATTGACAGCTTATACATCTCTGACTTTGGACAATAAAGATACTAGACTCTCTTCTTATACTTAGTGCAATTTTCCCCAATCTGCTCTTACTATCTGTGTTTAGTTATGCATTGTATAATTGTGTGTGTGTGTGTGTGTGTGTGTGTGTGTGTGTGTGTCTGGGAATTGAACCCAGGGCCTTGCTTGTGAACTATATCCCCAACCTTTTGTAATTAACTTTTAAAATTTTATAATATTTCTCTTGTGACAGATATGTTCCTTTGAGATATCTTTGATACATACTCACTATACATTCCTGTGTGGTTTATTCAAACTCACTATGATTATATTATCACTGTAATTACTATATTATTATCATTACCAATATTTATCTTAATTTTGTTAGAAACAAATCTAATTGTTAATGTTGCCAACTATTGATAAATGCCATACTCTAAAATATTTTATTACAAAAGGAATACTTATGTTGAAACCATACGAAGTTTATGAAAATATTACTAATATCTCTCTACTATTCTTCCACTCTTCCATTTTGAGAATACTATGCACCCCAAAGAATATATTTTAAACACCTCCATGAGACACAAATACATATAAACATATTCATGTATGTATGTGTTCATATACATGTTTTTAAAATAAAAGTATCATATACACTTAAATATGGCCAAAATGCCCCAAGATTCACAATAATAAGATATACATTTTTGTGTATGCACAGTGCTGGAGATCAAATTCAGGGCCTCATGTATTCCCAGCAAACACTCAACCACATACCTAGTCCAGCAATAGTAAGATCTAACCAGATGTTTTCTCTTCTTATTCAATTCTTAACCTAAGATCAGCAATGACCTCCCAATTGCCCAATCAAATGGCCACTGTTCAATCTTCATCCTATGTTAGCATCTCCATGGTGACATTTTACAGCTTCCCCTTCTTGTAACTCCTTTAACTCTCTCACACATCACCTCTTCTCATTCTCATTATTCCTCCATTTTCTCTGCTTCTCTTCTTCCTTCACACATCACTATAAAAATTCATTGTCATATCTGATCATTACCCATTACCTCAGCCATTTTACAAATTTGAGAAGACTCCAAATTTGTATTTCCACTCTGATCTCTGTTACTAATGGCCAACTGGTTAATTACTCTGGACATTTTAAAAGAGGTCAGTTTTGCTCAAGTCTTGTCATTTCCTAAGTCAATACTCTCTCAATCCATGCTACCACAACAGGCATAAACCTTTGGGTATCTTTGTAAATTCATCTTCCTAACCCTTTGTACCAAATAATACTGGCTTGACTGCTAACATTCATCCTCTCATATTACTTCTACAATTGGAGCCCTAATTTAAGACCATCTCACTTATTATGTGAATTATTACAGATCATCTTGTTTTCAGTCTCTTCTACCTCCAAATCATTCTCTATGGTACTGTAAGAATGAATTTTCTAAAATAGTATAAATCCTCATATTCTCTCTCTCATCAGGATAGTCAGTGAGTCCCCTTGCTAGGGGACATATATAAATTCCTACAGATAACACATTCTGGTTTCAATTACCTCTTAACTAACCTCCCATCACTTCTCTTATGCAAAATGTGTTCTAACAACCTGTACCCATTCCCCCAATGAGGCACTGAGTTCTTTTCCAACTGTCTTTGTCTTATTCTTCTCCTCCCTGCCCCACCAGAATAATAGGAATAGCTAACAATTATTGAGTACAAACTATGTGTCTGGCATTTGATACCATTAAGTGTCATAAAAGCTCTGTAAAGTAAGCACTGTCACTGTCCCCATTTTACAAATAAGAAAACATGTTCTCAAAGATATTCTCCCATTTTGCTCACCTAGCAAAGCCCTTCTTATCTATCCATCAAGGTGAAGCTCAAAGTTTACCCTTTAATCACTTCCCTAGCCTTCCAGCCAGGATTCAAACAGTAATAGATGTTCAACTGATGTTTGTTAAATTGAATAAAGACCAAGGCACTATAAGGCAACTTGCCACAAGTTTTTTTTTTTTTAAAGAGAGAGTGAGAGAGGAGAGAGAGTGAGAGAGAGAGACAATTTTTAATATTTATTTTTTAGTTCTCGGCGGACACAACATCTTTGTTGGTATGTGGTGCTGAGGATCGAACCCGGGCCGCACGCATGCCAGGCGAGCGCGCTACCGCTTGAGCCACATCCCCAGCCCTTGCCACAAGTTTTTACAAGGAATTAGTTGTGAAATATACGCTGATGTTTCAGGCTATGTGGAGTTTTTGTCTACCACATGGTTTAACTCATTCTCACTCAGGCTCATCATTTTAGTCCATGGTAGTATTCTGGAACAACTAGTTGTATCATTTACATAACTATCTTGACATCCAGAGACAATAGAATGCCTTTCATGTGTATCACCTTCTGAGATGAAGGCCAGAAATATCATATCTACACTTTCCCCATCTTAAGCATAAAGATAAACTCAACAGACAAACTCCTCCTCTCTATTGCTCTAAATGTTCCCTATGAAGATGAAGAGCATGGCTGAACTGACATATATTTCCAGCATTTCCAGAGAATGAGGCTGGCTCTACCTTTTACCATTTGTTTAGTCAGATGTTTTATCTCTGTGGCTAAAAGAACCCACAAGAACAATCAGAGGAAGAAAAGTCTATTTCATTCATGGTTTCAAAGGGCTCAGTCCATATATGGCTCCATTGCTCTGGGCCAAAGTTGAGACAGAACATCATGGCAGAAGGGTGTGGCAAAGAAAAACGGTTCAGTCCAGGCGTGGTGGTGCACCCCTGTAATCCCAGCAGCTCGGAAGGCTGAGGCAGGAGGATCATGAGTTCAAAGCCAACCTCAGCAATGGTGAGGTGCTAAGCAACTCAGAGAGACTCTATCTCTAAATAAAATACAAAATGGGGCTGGGGATGTGGCATAGTGGTCAAGTGCCTCTGAGTTCAATCCCTGGTGTCCAAAAAAAAAAAAGAAAGAAAGAAAAAGAAAAACAGTTCAGGACATGGCAACAGAAAGCAGAGAGAGCTTTTCTCATCAGGAACAAAATATAAACCAAAAAGGCATCCCCAAGTGACCTATCTCTTCTAGCCACACCTTACCTGCCTATAGTTAACACCCAATTAATCCACTTGAGTGGAGGAATGCATTGATTAAGTTAAGACTCTTATAACCCAGTTGTTTCACAACTAAACTTTCTTGCATTGTCTCACACATGAGCTTTTGGTGGGCACAAAGAGCTACGTTCTGAGTCTGAAACTCTAAAGATGACCTACGGAAAGAACCATGAAGGGAATCCAAAGAAAGAAGCCTGGGCCAGCGAGGAGAGCACACCAAGCAGAAAGAAGTATGCAAGAAGCCAATTCCTCATCGGGAGTCAGAGATGCTTCCTTTTCTCACTCTGGGAGTACTATCCACGATACTCTTACCATATGGATGGTATCTTAGTATTTGTACGGTGCTGTAGCCCTGCAAGGAGGCTAGAAACAACATTTTCATGTTTCTACAAGTAAAGGGTGACTCCTGCAAGTGACAGAAATGTTAACTTTTTCTCCTGTGCTTAGGTCTGCTGAACGCTACGGGGCCAGCAGTGTAAGGCTTTAGGAGTGCAAGTCTCCAGAGGTGGCCAAAGCTGTCAACTGGGCCCAAGGAACTGGAGTAATCTCATACCAACCACATATTATTACCCTAAAACCATTGCTAAATCCATTGTTAAGTACTACACAGTGGTAGGAGGGCCAACTGGGCAAAAGTTAATCTGATACTCTGTTCAGCCTGTTCCATATCCCAAGAGAAATGAACCAGGGTGTTATGGTTTGGATATTAGGTCCAAAAGCTCGTGTGTGAGACAATGCAAGAAAGTTTAGAGATAAAATAATTGGGTTTTAAGAGGTTTAACCTAATCAGTGCAATAATCCCCTGATAGGGATTAACCTGGTAGTAACTCTAGGCAGGTAGGGTATGGCTGGAGATCCCTGGGGGCATGCCTTTGGGGTTTATATTTTGTCATGTGAGAAGCTCTTAATCCATCTCTCCCTCTCCCCTGCTCCCGCTCCCCCGCTCTCGCTCTCTCTGCTACCTAGTGCAAGGACCCCAGCTGCTTTTCACCACACTCTTCATGATGCCCTGCCTCATTTCAGGCCTTAAGGAATGGAGCCAGCCATCTATGAATTAAGACCTAGGAAACCATGAACCCCCAAATAAACTTTTCCTCCTCCATAATTGTTCTGTTGGGTCTTCTGGTTACAGCAAAAAAAAAAAAAAAAACCTAACTAAAACACAGGGTTTATTCTTTCTACCTCATGTTTAAAAATCAAGAAATACAGATAGGTCAGAGCATGCACTGTTTGCATATAGGAAACTTTCAAGTCAGATGTGTATGCTCACTGAAAGATCCTCAGAACAATCTCTCAGGAACTCCCACATGTGGAATGAATGTTAGTGAAGGTTAGTATAATTCAGGGATTAATTCTGGAATCAGGCAAATATAGGTTCCTGCATGGAAAGCAACAGATACTAAGGCAAGCAAAAGTGATGTTGGTGGTGGTAGTGGAGGAGGAGGAGAACAAAGAGGAATGCTATAGGAGAATACCCAGAATGAAAGAAAGGCTGGCCAATCAGACTCAGAAAAAATAAAAACCATAAATGCCACAGTCTGGATGGGCACAATTCAGGAGCCACTTGTCAAAAGAAACGAACTTTATTTTTAGAACCACACAGGCCAAACAAAACAGCTCCTCAGGAAAAACCCTCAGAGCCCAACTGCCACCACCGGCTTCCCACAAGCCTCTCACCCAAACACAAGCCTCACCACCTCCCCCAATCCTCCTGCTCTTGAGGCTGATTGGCTGGGTCGCGTGGGCGGAGCCAAAGAAGTCCCCCAATGAGCATCACCACAGAGGAGCCAATCAGCTAGATGTTGCTGGGGCCTCTGTGAGCCAATCATCAGCCCACAGCTGGAAGTTTGCTGGGGCCCCTTCGGCTGTGGCTCTCAACACATAAACATACCAGGGAAATGTAATTCAAAAACATCTTCAAGAAACCAGAAGGATGGATGAGTTTCAATGATTCTCTATACCTTTTTTTAAAAACTCAGTATAGTTTGAAATCTAAAAAAAAAAAAAAAAAGAAGAAGCACTGAATTGGCTACAAAGGACTAGTCTTACGCTAATCTTAAGTACAGAAAACTTTACACCATGACAAACCGTCCTACAAAACTGTATTAATTAGAGAAAGAGTCAAATCCCCCCAAAAGATTACCATAAGAGGATGGAATGGGTATAAGGCAACCAAAAATTAGTTAAAGTCATTGCAACTAATTATACATGTGCATTTAGCAAATCACTTACGCACTTAGACTTTCTGCTAAGATGGAACAGGTCAGGGATCTTTGTCTTCACTCGCTGACGTATTTCCTCAAATGAAACCTGACACGTGGAGAATGCTTCATAAACATTTGTTGAAAGAATGAATCTCTCCATGACTCATTTCCCACATTATAAACTGAGATGCCTTGTGGATGTTTGTAAAACCCATTACAGTACTGCAATAATAATAGATGCTTAAAAATTCTGATTATTGTTATTCTTTTTAATAGAATGAATATTGCTAGAAAATTTTACTATAACGAAAGTAGCCAGGGACAGTGACACACACCTGTAATCCCAGCAGCTCAGGAGTTTGAGGCAGGAGAATCGCAAGTTCAAAGCCAGCCTTAGCAAAAGCAAGGCACTAAGCAACTCAGTGAGACCCTGTCTCTAAATAAAATGCAAAATAGGGCTGGGGATGTGGCTCAGTGGCCAAGTACCCTGAATTCAATCCCTGATACCAAAAAAGGTAGGAAAATTCCATTGTTAATATTCAGGTTGTTCCATGAAATCCCAACATAAAAATTATTATGCATTCAAGGAAGTCTGTTACTGAATTCTGAGACAAAATAAATAATTTGACCATTGAGACAGTAATATGAACAGTAATGGAAATGTTAAGTTTAAAAGGCTAGCATGTCCTTAGGGGGTCTGGCAGCTAAAGAATAGCACCAACATGTCATTCCCTCCAGACCTAAAATCTAATAACCTGATATGTTCAGGCCTTCAATAATCTCCCATCATCCTTCCATTCTCAGTTGATTTCATTGTCCTTATCCCATAGCAGATATACAAACAGTTTTGATTAGTCTCTGCAAACCAGTAATACAATACAAACCTGCTCCTCTTGCTCTCAGGGGATGACCTTTCTGTTTTTCTTTAAAAAAAAAAAAAAAAATATATATATATATATATATATATATATATATATATATATATATACATACACACACACATACATACATATGTATATATAATATTTATATAGATTTTTTATACATTATATTTAAAATATATTTCTACATTTTTATATATATCATATTATTATTATATATATGGAAGTTATCAACCTGGATGAGGAAGAAAAGAAGGAAATTGAGCAAATAGATCAACGACATTTGCCCATGTGTTCCTCCTTTCTTCTTATTTCACTTGGGAAAGAAAATTTTCTCCTCTTTTCCAAAGCCTAGCTTTTCCAACCAGACTCCAAATCAGATATCCCCCTGCATCATCTGGGGCATTACCTCAGCATCATCTCCTTTTGCTCCAGTCTTCATTCCCCATCTCAGGCCCACATTTGCACAAACCAGCTCATCGTGGCCTTTGTTAAAACTATTTGTGTGACCTTTACTCCCCCTCAATTACTCTTCCTTTAAGTCTTCGCTTTCATTAACTAAGTTCTCTACAATCGTTGACCCCTCTTCCCACTCACTCTTCAGCCCACTGAGGCTGTCTGCTGCCCCCAACACTATACTGAGACAAAAGTCTGCCATGACCTGCCAGGTACTACAATTAAATCAGCTACCCCAATCCCCCCTTAAGTATTCTACTGTCAACCTCTAATTGTTTTCTCCAGTCTGTTTTCTCAGCAAACATATTGAGCACCTATGGGTCAGTATTCTGGATATCAGAAACAGAAAAGTAAGATCTGAACATGACAGTGTCCTGAGTTGAATTCTGGAACAATGAAAGGACATTAGTGGAAAAACAGGTGAAATCTGGAGAAAGTCTGTAGATTAGTTAATAGCATTATACTAATGTAATGTGATAGTTTGACAAATGCCCCATAGTTGTGTAAAATTATGACATCAGGCAAAAGTGGGTGAAAGATAAATGGGAATTCTCTAGAAGATGTTTGCAATTTTTCCATAAACCTTGAATTATTCCACAGTAAAAAGTTTTTTTTTTCTAAAAAATGAATAAAACAAGTTCCCTACCATCAACAAACTCACAATGGTCCACAGACTTGGGATAAATGAGGTAGGTGGTGGAACAATCTATGAGCCACAGAATCTTCCATCATGAGTGATGCCAATCTGTTTCTTCTCAGAACTTTTCCCCATCATGAGTGGTACAGTTTTAGATTCACCTGTGTGTTATGCTGTAAGCGTTTCATGAGACTGGAATGGAAGTCTACCCAAGGGTAAATTTCACACATTCCTAGATAATACATTTTGAAGCTTTGGGAGGTCTCCGATGGATTGAAGCTAACTCAAGCTTAGTCATTTCATTTTCTAAGAAATTGAATTTCAGTATATTACTTGCATACTTTGTTCTTCTCAAGGCAAATTGTTCAATGTTTGAGAGGGTTGTAGGCCAAAGTGAGGTGATTATTTTTAGCCTTCTCATTGTCTGGCTGCCAGGGTTCCTGGAAATGGCAGTTTTAATGATGTTTCCTCCCGCCCCATCCTGGAAAAGATTTTGATGTGAATGAAAATTTATTCTCATTCAAGTGTAGGCAGGGCACCAATTAACCCACACAGAGCGCCCTTTCTATCCTCCCAGTTTGGAGTTTATTACACTTATCGTGCAATCTACAAATCCATTATCTCATCTCCTCTTATGCGTCCCCCTTGCAGACTTGAAGCAATTTCTTAAGCAGCTTTCTGTTCTCCCTATTAAATATCTCCATTTTTTTTTTTTTTTTTTTTTTTTTGCGTGAAAGGAAGCTTTATTCACCAAGCTCGGGCTTCTTGAAGAGATCTCTCATTTGCAAGCTGTGTATGTTCACAATTAAAGAGAATAAGTGTGAGTGCCAACAGGAAGCACAAGTTTGTGTGAGAAGAGAGGGCAGAAGGCAAAAGTACAGACCACCCCCTACCTGGATTCTATTCAAAGGCTACAGTGATAGCAATGCCTTTTTTTTATTGGTTGTTCACACCATTACAAAGCTCTTGACATATCATATTTCATACATTAGAATCAAGTGGGTTATGAACTCCCATTTTTACCCCAAATACAGATTGCAGAATCACATCGGTTACACATCACATTTTTACATACTGCCATATTAGTGACTGTTGTATTCTGCTACCTTTCCTATCCTCTACTATCCCCCCTCCCCTCCCCTCCCATCTTCTCTCTCTACCCCATCTACTGTAATTCATTTCCCTCCATGTTTGTTATCCCATTCCCCTCATAACCTCTTATATGTAATTTTGTATAACAATGAGGGTCTCCCTCCATTTCCATGCAATTTCCCTTTTTTTCTCCCTTTCCCTCCCACCTCATGTCTCTGTTTAATGTTAATCTTTTCTTCCTGCTCTTCCTCCCTGTTCTGTTCTTAGTTGCTCTCATTATATCAAAGAAGACATTTGGTATTTGTTTTTTAGGGATTGGCTAGCTTCACTAAGCATAATCTGCTCTAGTGCCGTCCATTTCCCTGCAAATTCCGTGATTTTGTCATTTTTTAGTGCTGCGTAATACTCCATGGTGTATAAATGCCACATTTTTTTATCCATTCATCTATTGAAGGGCATCTGGGTTGATTCCACAGTCTAGCAATTGTGAATTGTGCTGCTATGAACATCGATGTGGCAGTATCCCTGTAGTGTGCTCTTTTAAGGTCTTCAGGAAATAGTCCGAGAAGGGCAATAGCTGGGTCAAATGGTGGTACCATTCCCAGCTTTCCCAGGAATCTCCATACTGCTTTCCAAATTGGCCGCACCCGTTTGCAGTCCCACCAGCAGTGTACAAGAGTACCCTTTTCCCCACATCCTCACCAGCACTCATTGTTGTTTGACTTCATCATGGCTGCCAATCTTACTGGGGTGAGGTGGTATCTTAGGGTGGTTTTGATTTGCATTTCCTTGACTGCTAGAGATGGTGAGCATTTTTTCATGTACTTTTGTTGATTGATTGTATGTCCTCCTCTGTGAAGTGTTTGTTCATGTCCTTGGCCCATTTGTTGATTGGGTTATTTGTTTTCTTATTGTCTAATTTTTTGAGTTCTTTGTATACTCTGGATATTAGGGCTCTATCTGAAGTGTGAGGAGTAAAAATTTGTTCCCAGGATGTAGGCTCCCTATTTACCTCTCTTATTGTTTTTCTTGCTGAGAAAAAACTTTTCAGTTTAAGTAAGTCCCATTTGTTGATTCTTGTTATTAACTCTTGTGCTATGGGTGTCCTATTAAGGAATTTGGAGCCCGACCTCACAATATGTAGATCGGAGCCAACTTTTTCTTCTATCAGATGCAGAGTCTCTGATTTGATATCTAGCTCCTTGATCCACTTTGAGTTGACTTTTGTGCATGGCGAGAGGAGGGGATTCAGTTTCATTTTGTTGCATATGGATTTCCAGTTTTCCCAACACCATTTGTTGAAGATGCTATCCTTTCTCCATTGCATGTTTTTAGCTCCTTTATCAAATATAAGATAGTTGTAGCTTTGTGGATTAGGCTCTGTGTCCTCTATTCTATACCATTGCTCCACCCGCCTGTTCTGGTACCAGTACCATGCTGTTTTTATTACTATTGCTCTGTAATATAGTTTGAAATCTGGTATCGCTATACCACCTGATTCACACTTCCTGCTTAGAATTGTTTTTGCTATTCTGGGTCTTTTATTTTTCCATATGAATTTCACGATTGCTTTATCTATTTCTACAAGAAATGCCATTGGGATTTTGATTGGCATTGCATTAAACCTACAGAGAACTTTTGGTAATATCGCCATTTTGATGATGTTAGTTCTGCCTATCCATGAACAAGGTATATTTTTCCATCTTCTAAGATCCTCTTCTATTTCTCCCTTTAGGGTTCAGTAGTTTTCATTGTATAAATCTTTCACCTCTTTTGTTAGGTTGATTCCCAAGTATTTTTTTTTTTTGAGGATATTGTGAATGGAGTGTTTTTCCTCATTTCCGTTTCAGAAGTTTTGTTGCTGATATACAGAAATGCCTTTGATTTATGCGTGTTGATTTTATATCCTGCCACTTTGCTGAATTCATTTATTAGTTCTAGTAGTTTTTTTGTAGACCCTTTTGGGTCTTCTAGGTATAGAATCATGTCATCTGCAAATAGTGATAATTTAAGTTCTTCTTTTCCTATTTTTATGCCTTTAATTTCTTTCGTCTGTCTAATTGCTCTGGCCAGTGTTTCGAGAACTATATTGAATAGAAGTGGTGATAGGGGGCATCCCTGTCTTGTTCCAGATTTTAGAGGGAATGCCTTCAATTTTTCTCCATTCAGAATGATGCTAGCCTGAGGCTTAGCATAGATAGCTTTTACAATGTCGAGGTAAGTTCCTGTTATCCCTAGTTTTTCTAATGTTTTGAACATAAAGGGATGCTGTACTTTGTCAAATGCTTTTCCTGCATCTATCGAGATGATCATATGGTTCTTATCTTTAAGTCTATTGATGTGGTGAATAACATTTATTGATTTTCTAAATATCTCCATTTTGCCTTTTTCCACAAATGATCTTATGATTGCAATTGGGGTATAAAAGAGGGGAAAGATGAGTTAGGAGAGCTTCTACTTTGCCAGCTGATTTTGCTAGGGATCATGTTGGTTTGGGATACACTTATACAGGCCCCACAACAGGACAGGCATACAAAGGAACAGAGATTAATAATAAAGTATGCATCAGGACTTACAATTTTCTGATAGAAATTAGCACATACAAAATTACATAACAAATAGAAAGAAGCAAAAGCTTGAATTTTTTTTAAATGACAGCTACCTCAAAAAAATTGTCTTCATACAAAAGGGCACTGCGGTTAAATGGGAACTATATAATGTTGTAACTCTAAGATCTTCTCAGTCTAGTGACTGGAAAAAGAATAAATAAAATCAAAGAAACCTAAATGTAAAGTTGTAGGTATTGAAACAAACCATATGAGCAGGGCCCTAAGTCGCCAGCATTCTCTCTTCTGCAGCTCCATGTGCTGATTCAGACTCTCTTCCAAAAAAAATCTTTTAATTATTTTCATTAAAAAGTCTTTTCCTTCATCACATGACAACACCTATCTCTGAGGAAAGAGGATACGCAGAGTCTGTACCTGAGCAGTCGCTTGGCTTTCTACAACTCTTATTGCTAATAGAAAGATGGAGAAAATGGATACTTAAGGAGAAGTAGTGGTGTCTACCATGGAGGAAGAATGAAGAAAGTTAATGCTCTGGATACAAATTTCTTTCCTTCAGACTTCTCACCTGGTCCCTAGGTTATAGATTTTAAATACATACAGGACACTGACACTTACTTAGATAGCCAATAGGCACTTGAAATTCAGCATACATGGGGCAAACCCTGCTGATTGTCTTCCAGTATCTATTGTCTCCTTAATCTTTTAAAATGAAACACCAAGATTTTAACTGGTATATAGTTACCTACTATAGTTTAGATCTTGATTGTCCCTCAAATGCCATGCGTTAAAGAGTTGGTCTCCAGCATGTCAGTTGTCTATCAGACAGCTGTGGATCCTTTAAGGGGTGGAGCCTAGTGGGAGGTCTTTAGGTCATTGGGAGCATGCCCTAAAAGAGAACTATGGGACCCTAGTCTTTTCTTCTTCCTCTTTTTTCTTTTCTTTTTTTTTTAATTTGTTCTTATTAGTTTTACATGACCATAGGCTATATTCTGACATATTACACATATATGGAGTATTCTTTTTTCTTTTGCTCCCTTATGATGAAGTAAGCAGTTTTGCTCTGCCATGTGCTGCCACCATAATATACTGTTACCACAAGCTCAAAAGCAACGGAGCCAATCAATTATGGATTGGAACCTCCAAAAATTGTGGGCCAAAATAACCCTTTTTTCTTTATATACTGATTATTTTAGACATTTTATTATAGTGAAAGAAAACTCAAATAAAACATTTCCCCACCTCCCTTACATCAGACATGGCCTTGTGATTAATGAGTCAACATGTATGAGTAGAGTGGACGTAAGCAGAAATGAGTTCAGCTTCTGAATCATACCTCTAAAGGGAAGAAGAGTCATGGTGTATATCAATGATGGCCAGGGCTAGAACCCTGATCTTGGCCCTTGACTTGGTAACCACAAGTTTAGAATGACAGAAAAACAAGAGAGAAGGAGCCTAGAGTTCCAAAAGTTTTGAGTTGCTTAGGCCACATATCCTGACATTGAAAGACCTAAAAGATAAACCTCATCATTTTTTAAATTTTTTAATTTGTTTTAATTAGTTATACATGACAGCAGAATGCATTTATGCACTTTAATATGTCATACATAGATGGGATATAATTTCTCATTTTTCTGAGTGTACATGTTGTAGAATCATATTGGTCATGCAGTCACATATATACATACAGTAATAAAGTCTATTTCATTCTACTATCTTTTCTATCCCCACATCCTCTCCCCTCCCCTCCCTTCACTTTCTTCTACCTAATCTAAGGTAATGCTATTCTTCCCTAGTGCCCCCCACCTTACTGTGAATTAACATCCACATATTTCAGAAAACATTTGGCCTATGGTTTGGGGGGATTGGTTTATTTCGCTTAGCATGATATTCTCCAACTGCCCTTTACTGGCAAATGGCATAATTTCATTCTTCTTTAAAGCTAAGTAATATTCCACTGAATATAAATAAATAAATAAATTATATATATCTCACATTTTCTTTATCCATTCATCTATTGAAGGACACCTAGGTTGGTTCCATAGTAAACTTCATCACTTTTTAAAGAACTATATTTTGATGTCTCTATCATAGCAGCCTAACCTGGAACACTAATGGAAGGTCTTTACCTCTCCAGTGTGTCTCTTTAAGTATATGGCCACAAAAGTTACTAAGTTTCCCAAGCCCAAACCAGGAAATCATCTCTAACTTCCTTCTCTTCTTTATTTCCAATATCAAAATACCCATTTCTATCATTTTTTCCTCTAAATATTTTTTAATCTGTCTTTTCTGTCATATCAATTAATAATGCCTTGATCCTTCTTCTCTAGTTTAAACACCTTCATAGATGATCTTCATGCCTCTTGTCTTACCTACATCAATCCACCTTTCCAAGGCAAAAATAGGATCCCACCTCCCTCTGCCTGAAAACTCTCAATGGTTTCCCCTTCTCTAAAGGATCAAATCCAAGCTCTTTAGCAAGCTGCTCAAAACTCTTCGTGATATGACCCCTGTTCACCAAGCTGATCTCTTATTAGGGCCCTCACATACTACTCTGTTTTGTACTATGCTTTTGCATTTACTGTTTCCTGTACATGGAATTTCTCTCTACTTCTTTATCTTCTTGGGGAAAAATATTTTTTATTTAAAATTAGCTCAGATGCCATCTTCTCTCTGAGTTTTCCCTAGAGAAAATCACTCTCTCCAATGTGCTGCCCTTCATTTTGTATATTATTACACTTATCATATTAAATAATAAATTTCTCCTTTACCATTTGACTTTACCATTTGATTTTCTTCATTAGGCAAGTAAGTTCATCAAAAACAGAAATTGGATCTTAATCATTTCTGACTCTTAAGTTGTGACACTCAGCATGAAATGAACAGATGGATGGATGGAGGAATGGAGGGATGATTCGATGCCACAATAAATGGAAATTTTGAAAATGTTAGCAGACCTGTCAGTAGCAGCTATTTTAGGCTCACCTGTAAGTAGCTTACTCTGAACCTTGATTATCTAAAAGCAATTTGTAGCACCATCTAAATTTTCAACTACCATGTGAAATGAGAATTTGAATTGGATTAGGAACATAACCATGATAAATTTTCAACATTCTACAACTACTGCTTTGGTTATACCCTATCTCCTGATAACAGTAAAACTCAAAGCCAAAAGGACATACTTGCTTCCTTTAAGCACACAAACATAAAAGAAGATATATATAAAAGTAAAGCCAATGACACAGAAAATCTGAGAGCTATTCAGTCCCTAAATAGAAAGTAGATAGGGGCCAGTAGGACTACAGGTTGTGTACCTGGGGACCTGCAGAAAGATAAAAGGGACCTATCAGAGCTCCTCTTGAACTTCACCATGAAACCCCACACTTTCCTGATGAAGACCTGCTCTTTTCACAAATTCAGAAAAGAACTAAAGAGCCATCCAAGTTCATGCAATTATTCAGTGGCTGAAAGAAGACATTATTATACAAAAAAAGCATAAAAATGTACCCAATGAAGCCCACTCTGACCTACTAAACTAGTTTAGGGAAATAAATGTGCAAGGCCTTCACAAAATAACATTGACTATTTAAAACTCACAATATGCCATACAGCTGCCTACCAAAAGCCTGTGAGAGTGACTGGGGAAGGCTGATGGTAAGATACAATAGCATTTGTGATTTCTTCATTTTAAAATCTGATGGGTTTAAGTATGACTCCATGTTTGGTGGAGTGGTTCATTCAGTGTTATTTATTCAAAGAGCAAGAAACTTCTTTGTTAAAATGCATCACTTAAAAAAGGAACTTGTACCCAGGCACAGTGGTGCACACCTATAATCCCAGCCACTCAGAAAGCTGAGGCAGGAGGATTGTGAGTTCAAAGCCAGCCTGAGCAACTTAGTGAGGCCCTAAACAACTCAGTGAGACCCTGTCTCTAAATAAAGTACAAAAAAGGGCTGGAGTTGTGGCTCAGTGGTTAAGTGCCCCTGAGTTAAATCCCCAGTACCAAAAAAAAAAAAAAAAAAAAGGAACACATGGCATGCATGCTTAAGCCACACAGAGGATCAGCACTAAAGGGAAGGTGCCACTTTCTATCATTATGTCCCTCAGATTTTTCCCCAGCACAACCCCTTTTTCCTAAAGACCTGTGCTAGAGCCCCATGGACAGTAAATGGTAAACATAAAAGGGGTGAGTCTAAAACTCTCTGAAGACATTGGAATACAAGACAGAGCTGCTCTTTAAAGAATTTAGACTGTGTGATTAAGTGTGGTCCAAAGGGATGGGAGAAAGAACAAAAGGTATTTTGTATAAGCATTGAGCTAACTTTAGAAGTAGGGAACGAGACTCCAGGGCAACATCACTCAGTGGATCTGGAGATGACAGTGACTTGAGAAATAAGCCAGATCATCTTCCTCCCTGAATAGAGAAGGGACATTAAAAAAAAAAAAAACCTTGTAGCCCTGATCATGACTTGTGGTTAAATCAAATTACATTTTGGCTAAGGGGGTGTCTCCATATATGATTCCTTAAATAACAAACTGTGACCCAACAGGTACATAAACAAACTGAAAACTTAGCTTGGGAATTTGCTTTTGTAATGAATAGCTGAGTCTTAGCCAATTACAGTAGTTGAGCTTCCATCACTGTTCAAACCATGTTCAAATAAGGTAAATGCCAATCTGAAACAAACCCAGCTGTCTCTGTGCCTCACCTGCTTTCTCTGCTGATAAATGTTATTCCACCTCATATCAGCCCTGGAGTTCTTTGAACCTGCTCTGGTTCAGAGGGTTGAAAATGTAAAATCAGAAACAAAAGCCAATGAATGTAGGGAAGGTGGTGAGCTAAAGGCACCTAGCACTGTTCTTCTCCTCTTCAGGATAGAAACAAGCAACAAGTGTGTAACTGCATGAGGTGAGTAGCTGTGGGTGACCACTGGAAATGAATAGCAAAGATATCAAAGCTGGTAAGATCCTTATACTAGGGAGGATAACAAAGCAAGAGAAGCAGAATGCCCAGCACCTGTCACTCAGCACCTCAGTCAGGAAAAGAGGACTCTCCCCTCCAAAGGGGCAAAGAGAAAAAGTTACAACATGGTGGGACTGCTCACCTCTCACCCTCTACCCTGGGAGGCTGTGGCATTTGCCATGCCCCACCCCCCAGTGCACAGACAAAAACCTCCAGAGAGAATATATACCTGGCGTGGCCAATATTGCCTTAACCCATTGGACAAGAAATGCATGGCACACCCTTCATTTTACCCCAACTAGTTTGGCAAGAGCTGAGAGGTGGTGTGTAGAACCCCTGGCAGTGGGCCAGGTGGTGCAGCAGATTGGGGAGGGAAAAAGTCATTGAGTTTCTTGGCACATGATTTCCAGCTGGGATTCATTATCTTCTTCAAGATTTTTTCCCTCTTTCCTGGTAAATCTTCAAAGGAGTGAATATATTACAAGCTCTCTAGCTGACGATCCTGGCAAGATGGCAGAATAGAGAGGATCACTTTCCCAGCTTCTCCATGGCATGTAACCAAGAAAGCAGACAGGCAGCTTCACAACAAGCCAATCTATAATGTTCTCTCCTTCACTCTTCCTTTAGTTTTTTTTTTTACTTCTATTTTTTCTCCTCCTCCCTCATAATCAACACATCCTACATCACTTCTGTTCTCTTCCTGCTCACCATTCGAAATTATAAACCCTTTTGCAAACTTACTGTTTTTACTGTGGTCAATAACTGATCGTATCATTTTTGTTTATTGCGACAATTAACATTATAGACATCATAGCAGAAACTATTTGATATAATGCTGTATATTGCATTGGTTGTTATTATTTGTCTCCCCCTAAACAGTGAGGTACTGGAAAACTTCAAGGATGCTATGAGTCTACAAGGTAGAAACTCAACTGCCTCAGATCCGTACTGTTAGATGGATAGACACACAAACAACATGAACAAGCAAGGGAAGAAATTGCTCCAAACAAATCAAGATACTTCAATAACAGAATCCATCAACACCACAGTGGAAGAAATGCCAGAGAAGGAGTTTAGAATATACATAGTTAAACTGATCTGCAAGGTAAAGGATGATGTAAGGAGTGAAATCAGAGAGAACATACAAGTGAAAGATCACTTCAACAAAGACAGAGGGATTTTGAAAGAAATCAAGCAAAAATCCTTGAAATGAAGAAATCAATAAGCCAAATTAAAAATTCAATAGAAAGCATCGCCAACAGACTAGACACTTGGAAGAGTTTCAGGCAATAATGACAAAATATATAATCTTGAAAATAAAGTTGATCATGGAGAAAAGATTTTAAGAGACTGTGAGCAAAATTTCCAAAAAATATGGAATAACATGAAAAGATCAACTATAAGATTTATCAGAATAGATGAAGGCTCAAAGACACAAACCAAAGAATTAAACAAATCTTTTCAATGAAATAAAATCTGAAAATTTCCCAAGACTTGAGAAAGAAATGGAAAATCAAGTACAAGAGGCTTACAGAACCCAAATTATCAAAATTGCAACAGACCCACACGAAGGCACATTATTATGAAAATGCCTAACATACAGAATAAAGATAAAATTTTAAAGACTGTCATATAAAAACAAGAAGTCACATTTAGAGGGAAATCAATCTGGATCTCAGCTGATTTCTCAATACAAACCCTCAACGCCAGGAGGTCTTGGAATAATATATACCAAACTCTGAAAGAAAATGATTGCCAGCCAAGAATACTAGACCCAGCAAAATTAAGCTTCAAATTTGAAGATGAAATAAAAACCTTTCATGACAAACAAAAGTTAAAACAATTCACAACTAGAAAACCTGTCCTATAAAACATACTCAATAAAATATTTCATGAAGGAGAAAAGAAAAAGAAACGTGAAAACCAGCAAAGAGAAAAACTACACTGGAAGAATAGTCTATCAAAGGAGAAACTAATTCAAGGTAAAAACCAGAAATAAATCAAAATGAGAGGGAATAAAAATCATTTCTCAATAATAACATTGAATGTAAATGGCCTAAACTCATCAAGCAAAAGACATAGTTTTGCAGTTACTATTTTTAAAACAAGACCCAAGAGATTCACCTCATAAACAAAGATATCCACAGATGTAAAGTCAAGTGATGGGGAAAACATATCACTTACATGGATTTTGTAAACAAGCAGGGGTTTCTATCCTCATATCAGATAAAGTGGACTTCAAGTCAAAATAATTTAGAAGAGACAAAGGACATTTCATACTGTCTAAGGGAATGATATATCAACAATACATAACAATCATAAATATTTATGCCCCAAACAATGGAGCATCTATGTACATTTAAAAAACCCTTCTCAATTTCAAGAATCAAATAGACCACAACACAATAATACTGGATAGATTTAACATTCCTTTCTCATCACTGGGTAGATCTTCCAAACAAAAACTAAATTAAGAAACTATAGAATTAAAAAGTACAATTAATAATTTAGACTTAACAGACATAGAGTATTTCATCTACCAATTATCAAATATACTTTTATCTCAGGAGCACACAGATCCTTCTCTATAATACAGCATATCTTAAGCCACAAAGCAAATACACAAAAAATCTGCATTCTATCATATTGCAATGGCAAGAAATTAGAAATCAATGACAAAATAAAAAATAGAAGCTACTATAACAGCTGGAGACTAAATAATATGCTATTGAATGACCAATGGATAGCAGAAGAAATCAGGGATGAAATAAAAAATACCTAGAGGTAAATGAGAATAGTGACACAACATATCAAAATTTCTGGGAGAATATGTAGGTTGTTCTAAAAGAAAAGTTTGTAGCACTAAGCTCACTCATTAATAGAAAAAGAAAGTTAATGAATAAATAACCTAACATTACACCTCAAGGCCCTGGAAAAAGAAGAATAAATCAACACCAAAAGAAGTAGAAGACAGCTAATAATTAAAATCAGAGCTGAAATCAATGACATTGAAACAAAAAAAAAGTTCAAAAACTCAATGAAACAAAAAGTTGGATTTTTGAAAGGAAAATAAAATTGATAAACCCTTAGCCAAGCTAATGAAGAATAAGAAAGAAAAAACTCAAATTATATTTTTAAAATTCATGATGAAAAAGAAAGAATCACGATAGATACTAGCGAAATATGAATTATAATCAGAAACTATTTTGAAAATTTATACTCCAATGAAATAAAAAATATCAGACATTGACAAATTTCTAGAGACATATGACCTACTCAAATTGAATCATGAGGACATAGAAAATTTAAACATATCAGTTTCAAGCAATGAAATTGAAGAAACCATCAAAATCCTACCATTAAAAAGGTCAGGACCAGATAAATTCTCAATTGAGTTCTAGCAGACCTTCATTGAAGAACAAACACCAATCCTTCTCAAGTTATTCCATGAAACATAAAAGGAGGAAACTCTTCCAAACTCTTTCTACAAAACTAGTATCACCCTCATATCAAAACCAAACAAAGACACATTAAGGAAAAAAACTTCAGACCAATATCCCTGATGAACATAGATACAAAATTTTTTAACAAAATACTGGCACATCACATTCAAAAACACATTAAAAAGATAGTGCTCCATGATCAAGTAGAATTCATCCCAGGGATGCAAAATTGTTTCAACATATGAAAATCAATAAATGTAATTCATCACATCAATAGACTTAAAGACAAGGATCACATTATTACCTCAATAGGTACAGAAAAAGCATTCAACAAAATTCAGCATCCATTCATGCTCAAAACACTACAAAGGGGCTGGAGTTGTGGCTCAGTGGTAGAGCACTCACCTAGTACATGCAAGGTGCTGGGTTTGATCCTCAGCAACACATAAAAATAAATAAATAAAATAAAGGTATTGTGTCTTACTACAACTAAAAATATATTTTAAAAAACTACAAAAACTAAGGGTAGTAGAAACATACCTCAACATTACAAAAGCTATATATGCTAAACCCAAGGCCAACATCATTCTAAAATGGAGAAAATTGAAAGCATTTCCTCTAAGAATAGAAACAAGACAAGGATGTCAAAAAAATTAAAGGGATACAAATACAAAAAGAAGTGCTCAAATTATCCTTATTTTCAGATGACATGATCCTATATTTAGAAGACCTAAAAACTCCACAGAAGACTTTCTAGAACTAATAAATAAATTTAGCAAAGTAGCAGAATACAAAATTAACACCCACAACTCAATTGCATTCCTATATATCAGTGATGATTCAATGGAATGAGAAATGAGGAAAACTATCCCATTCATAATAGCCTCAAAAAAAAAAACATACTTGGGATTCATGTAACAAAAGAGGTGAAAGAAATGAAAACTATAGAACAGTTTTAAAAAGTAACTGAAGAAGACCTTAGAAAATGAAAAGATCTCCCATTTTCTTGGATAGGCAGAATTAATTTTGTCAAAATGGCCATAATATCAAAAATTGTATACAGATTTAATGCAATTCCTATTAAAATTCCAATGGCATTCTTCATAGAAATAGAAAAAACATTCATGAAATTCATTTGGCAACATAAGAGACCCAGAATAGCCAAAGCAATCGTAAGTGAGAAAAGTGAAGCAGGGAATGGTATCAAAATACCAGACCTTGAAATTATACTACAAAGCCATAGTAACAAAAACAGCATGGTACTGGCACCAAAACAGATACATAGACCAATGGTAGAGAATAGAAGAGAAACAAACCCACTCAAATAAAATTATCTCATAGTAGACAAGATGCCATAAACAAACACTGAAGAAAAAAAAATAGCCTCTTCAACAAATGGTGCTGGCAAAACTGGAAATCCATTGTAGCAAAATGAAATTGAACCTCTATCTCTCACCCTGCACAAAACTCAACTCGAAGCAGATCAAGGACTTAGGCATTAGATCAGAGACCCTGCACCTACTAGAAGAAAATGTAGGCCCAACTCTCCATCATGTCAACTTAGGAACCAACTTCCTTAAAAAGACTCCTAAAGTACAAGATATAAAAGCAAGAATCAATAAATAAGATATAATCAAACTAAAAATCTTCTTCACAGTAAAGGAAATAAGAACGTGAAGAGAGAGCGTACAGAATGGGAGAAAAACCTTTGCCACCTGCACCTCAGATAAAGCATTAATCTCCAGGATATATAAAGAACTCAAAAAACTTTACAACAAATAACCCAATCAATAAATGGACAAAGGAATTGAATAGTCACTTCACAGAAGAAATACAAATAGTCAAAAATATTTTTAAAATGTTCAACATCTCTAGCAATTAGAGAAATGCAAATTAAAACTACACTGAGAGTCCATCTCACTCCAGTCAGAATGGCAATTATCAAGAATAAATATTGATGAGAATGTGGGGGGGAAGGTATACTCATATTTTTGTGGAACTGCAATTAGTGCAACCTCTAAGGAAAGCAGTATGGAGGGCTGGGGTTGTGGCTCAGTGGTAGAGCGCTCACCTAGCATGGGCAAGGCCCTGGGTTCGATCCCCAGCACCACATAAAAATAAATGAATAAAAATATTGTGTCCAACTACAACTAAAAAATTTAAATATTTTTTTAAAAAGAAAGCAGTATGGAGATTCCTCAGAAAACTTGGAATGGAACCATCATTTGACCCAGTTATTTCCTTCTTAGTATATACCCAAAGGTTTTAAAATCAGCACACTAGAGTGATGTAGTCAAATCAATGTTTACAGCAACTAAATTTAAAATAGCCAAACTATGAAATCAACCTAGGTGCTCTTCAGTGATGAATGGATAAAGAAAATATGGTAAATATACAAAATGGACAATTACTCAGCCTTAAAGAAGAATGAAATTATGGCATTTGTTGATAAATTGATGGAACTGGAGGCTATCATGCTAAGTGAAATAAGCCAATCCCAAAAAACCAAAGGCCAAATGTTCTCTCTGATATGTGAATGCTCACAATAAGGGGGGTGGGAGGGAACAATCGAAGCTCGTTGGATTAGACAAAGGGGAATGAATAGGGAGAATAGGAATAGGAAAGACAGTAGAATGAATCAGACATAACTTTCCTATGTTCATATATGAATCCATGATCAGACTAACTCCACATCATGTAAAGTCAAAAGAAGGGGAAGTTATACTCCATGTATGTATAATATGTCAAAATACACTCTATTGTCATTTGTATCTTAACTGAACAAATTAAAAAAAATTTTTTAAAGAGTTGGGCTGGGCACAGTGGCACACATCTGTAATCCCAGCAGCTTGGGAGGCTGAGGCAGGAGAACTGTGAGTTCAAAGCCAGCCTCAGCACAAGGGAGGTGCTAAAAAACTCAGTGAGACCCTGTCTCTTAATAAAATACAAAATAGGGCTGGGGATGTGGCTCAGTGGTCAAATGCCTCTGAGTTCAATTCCTAGTACCTAAAAAATAAAATAAAAACAAAAATGAGTGGGAGGAATCTCAACAAGGTACAATCATAACCCACTACTCCCCTGACCCCTGCCTCAATAACTGGAAGAAAGCAGGAGAGAAGATTAGATCAGCATAGCCTGAGATCAACCATCCTCATTTACATTTTTAAGCATCTTGGTTAGGAACAATGGAAGAAATTTTTACTTGTTTTTCTCTCCATCTATTCTATCTTTTATGATTTTTCCTTTTTCATATTTTTTCTTCTCAAGCACTCTACCAACTGAGCTATATCCCCAGCCCTTCTTTTGCATATTCTATATTTCTATTTTTATTAACTCTTGTTCATTCTTCCTATTCTCTCTCTCTCTCTCATTCTCTTCTCCTTCCTCCCTCCCTCCCTCTTCCTCTCTCCTTCCCTCTTTTTCTCCCTCTCCCTCTCTTTCCTCCCCCTCTCTTCCTTTTGGTGTTGGGTATTTAGCCCAGGGCCTCATGTATACTGGGGAGGTGCTCAGCCTATAAGTTACACTTTCAGCTCAACTGAAAAGAAGTAAGCCCAACTCAGGCCACCACCCAGTCCCACTCAAAAGGCAAGACATAAATTGCTAACTGTGAACCCATCCCCAGGTAGTAATATCTATGAGAACACTAAGGTCTGACTCATGGGAGATACTCTTACAGCAGCTATAGAGAGAAAAACACAATGATTGCTAATAATGCTCTTTATGTTGATCCTCAGCCACACCTGATTGCATAAGGCTGATAAGACTGAAGATGAATCCTACCAAGAGGGAGCTGGTAATACAGCTCTCACCCCTCCCCATCAAGCACCTAGATCTGCATCGCTCTCAGATCAGAAGACAAGAGCTTCAAACCCTCCAATACAATTGGAGAAACTAACATCAGAATCACTTCCAAGTAACAGAACTACTGTCAATAGTGTCTGTGGCAGCCTCCAACTCCTGTTAGGTGCTGTCACTCTCACAGTAGGAGTAACCACAGATGGCACATCCCACATACTCTGTGTCCTATACCACATTTGCCTGAAGTACCACTGGAGTGTTCTCACTCTTACAAGACTTTCAGAGGCTGTGGGTATTTCCAACTCTGATATGGTACGCTCTGTGCCCAAACCCATGGATTGCAACTAAAGAAGCTGCAGGGAGAGTACACTATGAAGTCCAGTTAGAAATAAACTCAATAATATGCAATAAGACAATACTTCAAGTCACATTGGCAGAAGAAAGCTTCATACTGAGGACACCACATGAAAGCAGAAGCAACATCTATCCTAAAAGATGTGCCAATCTCAACACAGAAACACAAGGAATATGAAAAACAAGGTACTATGTTACCTCCTCAAGTTCATAACTCCATAGGAACAGATTCCAAAGATATTGAAGTGGATAGAGTACCAAAGAATTCAAAAGAGTGATTTATAAAAAGTTCAATGAAATCTAACAGAATACAAATAAACAGTAGAATGAACTGAGGAAGAAAAATTCTCAGAATATGAATGAGCAATTCAATAAAGAGATATTTTAGAAAAGAACCAAACAGAAATCTTGGAAATGGAAAGTTCAGTAAGTCAAATTAAAAACTCAGTTGAAAGCTTCAACAACAGACCAGATCAAGTGATGGAAGGAATATCAGAACTTGAAGACAACTCTGCCATAATATTATATTCATTCAAAAATAAAAAAGAAAGGAGAGAACATATAAGACCTCTTGGGCAGCCATTGAAAAATTAAATATCTGCATATTTGGCATACTGGAGGAAGAAGAGCTACATGCTGAGGACATAAAAAATCTATTCAAGGGTCAGTCAAGCTTGTGCACATCTATAACCCAGCTGCTTGGGATGTTGAAGCAGGAGGATTGCAACTATGAGGTCAGCTTTGGCAACTTTGTGAAATCCTGTCTCAAAATAAAAATAAAATAAATTAAAAGGGCTGGGAATATAACTCAGTGGTAGAGTGCCCCTGAATTCAGTTCCCAGTGAATGAAAGAAAACAAAACCTAATCAGCAAAATAAAACCTGAAAAATCCCTAAGTCTTGGGAACAAGAATTTTAGGTACAGGAGGTATTGAGAATTCAAATGAGACATGACCAAAAACACTCTCCATGACATATTGTAATTAAACTGTCAGAAGTACAAAAGCTGTAATAGAGAAGCACCAAGTTATGTTTAAAGGCAAATCTATAAGACTAACATCAGACTTCTCAGCAGAAACTCCAAAGGCCGGGAGGGCATGGAATAATACGTTTCATGTTCTGAAAGAAAAACCTGCTCAATAGATTACTATACCCAGTAGTTGTCCCTCAGAATTGAAAGACCTAGATAAGCATAAACTAAGGGAATCATGATTACTAAACCAGCATTACAGAAGATGCTAAAGTAACTCATATACCCAGAGGAAGAAAGATAAACAAACCATGAGAGCATTTGAAAGAATAAATCTCAAAAGAGTAAATGCACATGTGAGAAATAGGAATGAATCAAACATTATCAATGCAATAAGTCATCACACTTCTAAGATAAATAAGAGAAGATATATACATAAAATATTCAATACAACTATAGGGAATCAACAAAATGACAGGGACAATCATATACCTTTCACTAATAAATTTTAATGTAATTGGTCTTTATTCTCCAATTAAAAGACAAAGACTAGCTGAATGAATGTAAAAACAAAACCCAATAATGTACTAGACATAGAAATTCTCACTTGAAAAGACATATACAGAAAGGATGGAAAAAGAAATTCTAAGCAAATGAAATCAAAAGCAAGCAGGAGTAGCTGTGCTAATATCCACCAAAAAAATTATTTTAAAACATTGGTAGAAGAGACAAAGAAGGTCATTATATATTATCAAGGGAAGAACACATTAAGAAGATATAAGAATTATAAATATATGTGCACCAAAAATCAGACCACTCAGGTTTTGTTTTTGGTGAGGAGGTGGGCAGGTAATGGAGGTCGAATTCAGGGACAATTGACCACTGAGCCACATCCCCACTGTATCCCACACATTTTGGTATTTTGTGTTCACATTTTCATTTGACTCAAGGAAGTTTTAACTTTCCCTCTGAATTCTTCAGTGACCCACTGTTTAACCAGCAGTTCTTTGTTAAATCTCCATCTATTAGTTTAGTTTTTGGAGTTTTTCTTGGTGTTGATTTCTAGTTTTATTCCCTTGTGATCTAATAAGATGCAAGAAATTATTTCAATTTTTAAAAACTTGTTAAGACTAAAAAACGAGAAGATGGCGGCAGGAAGTGAGTAAGCCGCTCCGTGCTCCGCGCCGCCACGTCTGAAAAGATGAGGTAAAGATCATTAAAGGAGATCTGTCGACAAAAACCCAGCACCGTGTCAAGAAAGGGGCCTAGGTGGAGTGAATCCGCCACGAATCCAGCCAAGGTGGAGGGAGTCCATCACGACTTCAGCGCGAGCAGTAAGGCTGCAGCCCCAGCTGCCTGGCTCTCTCGGCCCCTTCTCCTTCTCCTCTCCACCTCTCCGCTTTGCTTCTCCCCAGGTGTCTCTCCTCCCAAGCTCAGTCCCTAAATATAGATCTCAATTTCTTTCCCCCACCCCGCCCGCTCTCCCGCGTGTCTGGTACCCGGCCCGCGCGGCCCCGAGGCACCGCCTCCCCTCCCCCAGCCCGCACCCCCTCCCCGGGGGTCCCGAAGGCCGCTGCCACCGCCACCACCGCCTACCGCGGAGCACCATAGAGCAGACTCTTCACGCGCGAGTGAGCTGCCGAGTTAAATGAAACAGCTGATAAGATGAGTGACAATTTAAAATCTAAGTGATCCAAGAACACACACTGAGCCCTGATCGGCTGAATTCAAACTCCCGTTCACCTGCTTCCCGCAGACAAACAGCTGTGACTCAGCACTAATCCATCCAACTGAAACAACTGGTCAGCCCTTCTCATCCTACGGAGGTAAATGCCTACCGAGCCTTCATAAGTAGTGGCCACAGGTTTGAAACGGGGCTTGGAAGAGACAGTAAGGACCCACCCATTGCATTGGTCACCCGGCAAAGGGAAACAAACTGTCGCCATTTGCAAGAGACACCACTATGGCAGAGAACTGACGTCATCAGACTGCTGCGGAGGAGATAACTTCATTGAAACCTGCAGCTACAGGTGTGTGATCCCCTAGCCTTCCCTCTCCACACATCGGGGAAACCTTAAGGGCCCCTCCCAGCTCTCCCGTAAGGGCCCCTCCCAGCTCTCCCGTGAGTGCTACAGCCAGCCCGAGGGAATCAGAGGTGGTGCGGGACCCGCGACGCGGGACTACCACTCCCACCAGGGCTGACTGCTGAGGTCTCTTGCACCAGCTACCGGGGAAGTGGATACCGGAGGGCAAGTAAAACCCGCTGAGGATTCTCAGCCCCAAGCTCTACAAACTTAGGGTCTGAGGGAATGGCAAACTGGAAGAGTGTGCCCAGTCGTTCATGAATACAGGGCTCCCGGGAGCAGCAGACCTGGCGTGTAGCCAGTATTGTGGTGAGAGGGGCCTGGCTAGAGGAAAAGTGGGGAAGTGACTAGACACAAGAGGAGGCCCTATACACTCAGGATTGGAGACTCGCCCAGTCTGGGAGGAGCTGCTGCACAGTGATTGGTTCCTGCGTATTGACAGGAGAAACTTGACCTGGTGGGCACAATGCCACCTACTGGAAGAGAAGTTAATCAAACTCTAAGCATTTATTAGGTTTTTTTTTTTCTTTTTCTTTTTCTTTTTTTCTTTTCTCTTTTTTTTTGGATTTGGGTTTTTCTTTCATTTTCATTTTTCTTTCTTGTTGTTTTATTAATTTTTTTTTACAAAATATTTTCTTTAATTTTTTTTCTTCTAATTTTAATTTTAATTTTTTTAATTATTATTATTTTTTTAATTTTTTTCTTTTTTTAGTTCCTATTTTTTTCTTCTTTAGTCTTTTCATTTTTCTTATCCCCCTTTCCTTGAATTCTACCTGCCTACTCTCATTCTCTTTAGTGACTTCTTCCCTTCCCTTCTAATACCTTTCCTCCCAAGCATCAAATTAATTTATAGGAGTAAACAGTAACTCAGCAGTCAAACAGAACAAGAAGTAACATGAGCAGCTTCAAAAAACAAGGAAGAAAAGGAGTACAAACAATGCAGGACAGCCTAAATATTCAGGAGGACCTAGAGTCATCAGAAAAATGGTCATATAAAGAACTCAAGGAACACCTTAGACAGATGGAATGGAACCTTAAAGAGGATACAAGAAAGCAAATTCAAACAGCGAAAGAACACATTGAGAATGAATTACATAAACAGATAAAAGAAGAAGTTAAGCATCTTTATCAGGAGATAGAGATTATAAAAAATAATCAAACAATAATTCTAGAAATGAAGGAAATGATAAACCAAATTAAAAACTCAATTGAGAGTATCACTAACAGAGTGGAGCAAGTAGAAGCCAGAACATCAGATAATGAAGACAAAATATATCATCTTGAAAAGAGTCTAGCCAACTTAGAAAGGCTGGTAAAAAATCATGAGAAAAACATCCAAGAGTTATGGGATAACAAAAAAACCAAACTTACGAGTCATCGGGATAGAAGAAGGTACAGAGATTCAAACCAAGGGAATGAGTAACCTGCTGAATGAAATAATTACAGAAAACTTTCCAGAAATAAAAAAGGAAACAGATATACAAATTGAAGATGCATACAGGACACCGAGCACACAAAATCACAGTAGACCAATGCCAAGACACATTGTTATGAAGATATCCAATATACAGAACAAAGAGAAAATATTAAAAGCTACAAGAGAAAGGAGACAGATTACATTCAGGGGTAAACCAATAAGGTTAACAACGGATTTTTCATCACAGACACTGAAAGCAAGAAGGTCATGGAACAATGTATTTCAAACACTGAAAGACAATGGATGCCAACCAAGAATTCTGTATCCAGCAAAATTAAGCTTCAGGTATAACAACAAAATAAAAATCTTTCATGATAAACAAAAGTTAAAAGAATTTGCAGCCAGAAAACCAGCATTGCAAAGCATTTTGAGCAAAACACTACACGAGGAAGAAATGAAAAACAATAACCAAAACCATCAGTGGGAAGTGCCTCAGTAAAGACAGTGGGCGAGGGGAAAGATAATCATGGAGAAACAAACTAAATTTTTTTAAAAAAGGATAAACAATCAAACATAGATGGAAGTTCAAACCATATATCAATAGTAACTCTGAATGTTAATGGCTTAAACTCTCCAATAAAGCGACATAGGCTGGTATCATGGATTAAAAAAACAAATCCAACAATATGCTGCCTCCAGGAGACACATCTGATTGGAAAAGACATACACAGGCTCAAGGTGAAAGGATGGAAAAAATATACCATGCACACGGTCCTCGTAAGCAAGCAGGGGTGGCCATCCTCATATCGAATAAAATCGACTTCAAGACTAAGTTAATCAAAAGGGATAAAGAAGGTCATTATATACTGTTAAAAGGAACCATTCACCAACAAGACATAACAATTATCAATATTTACGCACCAAATAATGGTGCTGCGACATTCATAAAACAAATTCTCCTCAAGTTCAAGAATCAAATAGACTACAACACAATAATTATGGGTGACTTCAACACACCTCTCTCACCATTGGACAGATCCTCCAAACAAAAGTTGAATAAAGAAACTATAGAACTCAATACCACAATCAATAACCTAGACTTAACTGACTTATATAGAATATATCAACCATCATCAAATGGATATACTTTTTTCTCAGCAGCACATGGATCCTTCTCAAAAATAGACCATATATTATGCCATAGGGCAACCCTCAGTAAATATAAAGGGGTGGAGATAATACCATACATTTTATCTGATCATAATGGAATGAAACTGGAAATCAAGGATAAAAGAAGGAAGGAAAATTCCTACATCACATGGAAAATGAACAATATGTTACTGAATGATCAATGGGTTACAGAAGACATAAAGGAGGAAATAAAAAAATTCTTATAGATAAATGAAAATACAGACACAACATATCGGAATCTATGGGACACAACGAAAGCAGTTTTAAGAGGAAAATTCATCACCTGGTGGTCATTCCTCAAAAAAAGAAAAAACCAACAAGTAAATGAGCTCACACTTCATCTCAAAGCCGTAGAAAAGGAAGAGCAAAACAACAGCAAATGTAGCAGAAGGCAAGAAATAATTAAAATCAGAGCGGAAATCAATGAAATTGAAACAAAAGAAACTATTGAAAAAATTAACAAAACTAAAAGTTGGTTCTTCGAAAAAATAAATAAGATCGACAGACCTTTAGCCATGCTAACGAAGAGAAGAAGAAGAGAGAACTCAAATTACTAACATACGGGATGAAAAAGGCAATATCACAACAGATGCTACAGAAATACAGAAGACAATTAGAAATTATTTTGAAAACCTATATTCCAATAAAATAGAAGATAGTGAAGACATTGATAAATTTCTTAAGTCATATGATTTGCCCAGACTGAGTCAGGAGGATACACACAATCTGAACAGACCAATATCAATGGATGAAATTGAAGAAGCCATCAAAAGACTACCAACCAAGAAAAGCCCAGGACCGGATGGGTATACAGCGGAGTTTTACAAAACCTTTAAAGAAGAATTAATACCAATACTTTTCAAGTTATTTCAGGAAATAGAAAAAGAGGGAGCTCTTCTAAATTCATTCTATGAGGCAAACATCACCCTGATTCCGAAACCAGACAAAGACACCTCAAAGAAAGAAAACTACAGACCAATATCTCTAATGAACCTAGATGCAAAAATCCTCAATAAAATTCTGGCGAATCAAATACAAAAACACATCAAAAAAATTGTGCACCATGATCAAGTAGGATTCATCCCTGGGATGCAAGGATAGTTCAACATATGGAAATCAATAAATGTTATTCACCACATCAATAGACTTAAAGATAAGAACCATATGATCATCTTGATAGACGCAGAGAAAGCATTCGACAAAGTACAGCATCCCTTTATGTTCAAAACATTAGAAAAACTAGGGATAACAGGAACTTACCTTGACATTGTAAAAGCTATCTATGCTAAGCCTCAGGCTAGCATCATTCTGAATGGACAAAAGTTGAAGGCATTCCCTCTAAAATCCGGAACAAGACAGGGATGCCCTCTATCTCCACTTCTATTCAATATAGTTCTCGAAACACTGGCCAGAGCAATTAGACAGATGAAAGAAATTAAAGGCATAAAAATAGGAAAAGAAGAACTTAAATTATCACTATTTGCAGATGACATGATTCTATACCTAGAAGACGCAAAGGGGTCTACAAAGAAACTACTAGAACTAATAAATGAATTCAGCAAAGTGGCAGGATATAAAATCAACACGCATAAATCAAAGGCATTTCTGTATATCAGCGACAAAACTTCTGAAATGGAAATGAGGAAAAACACTCCATTCACAATATCCTCAAAAAAAAATAAAATACTTGGGAATCAACCTAACAAAAGAGGTGAAAGACCTATACAATGAAAACTACTGAACCCTAAAGAGAGAAGTAGAAGAAGATCTTACAAGATGGAAAAATATACCCTGTTCATGGATAGGCAGAACTAACATCATCAAAATGGCGATATTACCAAAAGTTCTCTATAGGTTTAATGCAATGCCAATCAAACTCCCAATGGCATTTCTTATAGAAATAGATAAAGCAATCATGAAATTCATATGGAAAAATAAAAGACCCAGAATAGCAAAAGCAATTCTAAGCAGGAAGTATGAATCAGGCGGTATAGCGATACCAGATTTCAAACTATATTACAGAGCAATAGTGACAAAAACAGCATGGTACTGGTACCAAAACAGGCAGGTGGACCAATGGTATAGAATAGAGGACACAGAGACTAATCCACAAACTTACAACTATCTTATATTTGATAAAGGGGCTAAAAGCATGCAATGGAGGAAGGATAGCATCTTCAACAAATGGTGTTGGGAAAACTGGAAATCCATAGGCAACAAAATGAAACTGAATCCCTTTCTCTCGACATGCACAAAAGTTAACTCAAAATGGATCAAGGAGCTTGATATCAAATCAGAAACTCTGCGTCTGATAGAAGAAAAAGTTGCCTCCGATCTACAGATTGTGGGGTCGGGCTCCAAATTCCTTAATAGGACACCCATAGCACAAGAGTTATATACAAGAATCAACAAATGGGACTTTCTTAAACTGAAAAGTTTTTTCTCAGCAAAAGAAACAATAAGAGAGGTAAATAGGGAGCCTACATCCTGGGAACAAATTTTTACTCCTCACACTTCAGATAGAGCCCTAATATCCAGAGTATACAAAGAACTCAAAAAATTAGACAATAAGATAACAAATAACCCAATCAACAAATGGGCCAAGGACCTGAACAGACACTTCTCAGAGGAGGATATACAATCAATCAACAAGTACATGAAAAAAATGCTCTCCATCTCTAGCAGTCAAGGAAATGCAAATCAAAACCACCCTAAGATACCATCTCACTCCAGTAAGATTGGCAGCCACTATGAAGTCAAACAACAACAAGTGCTGGCGAGGATGTGGAGAAAAGGGTACACTTGTACATTGCTGGTGGGACTGCAAATTGGTGCGGCCAATTTGGAAAGCAGTTTGGAGATTCCTGGGAAAGCTGGGAATGGAACCACCATTTGACCCAGCTATTGCCCTTCTCGGACTATTCCCTGAAGACCTTAAAAGAGCATGCTACAGGGATACTGCCACATCAATGTTCATAGCAGCACAATTCACAATAGCTAGACTGTGGAACCAACCCAGATGCCCTTCAATAGATGAATGGATAAAAAAAATGTGGCATCTATACACAATGGAGTACTATGCAGCAATAAAAAATGACAAAATCATAGAATTTGCAGGGAAATGGATGGCACTAGAGCAGATTATGCTTAGTGAAGCTAGCCAATCCCTAAAAAACAAATACCAAATGTCTTCTTTGATATAATGAGAGCAACTATGAACAGAGCAGGGGGGGAAGAGTAGGAAGAAAAGATTAACATTAAACAGAGACATGAGATGGGAGGGAAAGGGAGAGAAAAGGGAAATTGCATGGAAATGAAGGGAGACCCTCATTGCTATATAAAATTACATATAAGAGGTTGTGAGGGGAATGGGAAAATAAACAAGGAGAGAAATGAATTACAGTAGATGGGGTAGAGAGAGAAGTTGGGAGGAGAGGGGAGGGGGGATAGTAGGGGATAGGAAAGGTAGCAGAATACAACAATTACTAATAGGGCATTATGTAAAATTGTGGATGTGTAACCGACGTGATTCTGCAATCTGCATTTGGGGTAAAATTGGGGGTTCATAACCCACTTCAATCTAATGTATGAAATATGATATGTCAAGAGCTTTGTAATGTTGTGAACAACCAATAAAAAAAATTTGTTAAGACTTACTTTGTGGCCTAATATGTCTATTTTGGAAGAAGTTCCATGTGCTAATAATAAGAATTTTGTATTTTATTTAAAGACAGGGTCTCACGGACTTGCTTAGCAACTCACTTTTGCTGAAGCTGGCTTTGAAACCATGATCCCCCTGTCTCAGCCTCCCGAGCCGCTGGGATTACAGGCGTGCCACCACACCCAGCCAGATCACTCAGTTTTATAAAATAAACTCTACTAGAGAAAGAGAGATAAGACCCAATAAAACAACAACAGGTGGCTTCAATATTCTCACCAATAGATCATCCAGACCAAAAAAAAAAAAAAAACAAAGAACATCAGAGTTAAATTACATGTAGATCAAAAATGGACTTAAAAGACACTTACTGAATATTACATATAATAACTAAATTATACACATTCTTATTATCAGCACATGGAACTTCTTCCAAAATAGACATATTAGGCCACAAAGTGAGTCTTAACAATTTTTTGAAAATTGAGATAATTTCTTGCATCTTATCAGATCACAAGGGAATAAAACTAGAAATCAACACCAAGAAAAACTCCAAAAACTAAACAAATAGATGGAGATTTAACAACGAACTGCTGGTTAAACAGTGGGTCACTGAAGATTTCAGAGGGAAAGTTAAAAATTCCTTGAGTCAAATGAAAATGTGAACACAAAATACCAAAATGTGTGGGATATAGCAACAACAGTACTAAGAGGAAAGATTATAGCGACAATTATCAGTGTCAAAAAATAAAGATATCTCAAATAAATAACAAAACAATACACCTTAAGATCTTAGAAAAAATATGAATAAACCCAAAATTAGCAGAAAGAAATAAATTATAAATATCAGAACGTAAACCAAAACAGATACATAGACCAATGATACAGAATAGAAGACACAGAGACAAACCCACACAAATACAATCATCTCATACTGGACAAAACTGCCATAAATGTACTGGAGAAAAGATAGCCTCTTCAACAAATGGTGCTAGGAAAACTGGAAATCCATATGTAGCAAAATGAAATTAAACCCCTATCGCTCACCATGCACAAAACTCAACTCAAAGTAGATCAAGGACTTAGACACTAGAACAGAGACCCTGCACCTAACAGAAGAAAAAGTAGGCTCAAATCTCCACCATGTCATCTAAGGAACTGATTTCCTTGAAAAGACTCCTAAAACAAGAAGTAAAGCAAGAATCAACAAATGGGATTAATCAAACTAAAAATCTTCTTCATGGTAAAGGAAACAAGAATATGAAGAGACAGCGTACGGAATGGGAGAAAAATCTTTGCCACCTGCACCTCAAATAAAGCATTAAGTCTCCAGGATATATAAAGAACTCAAAAAACTTTACAACAAATAATAACAATAATAATAACCCAATCAATAAATGGGCTAAGGAAATTAACAGATACCTCACAGAAGAAGAAAAACAATCAACAAATATATGAAAAAATGTTGATCATCTCTAGCAATTAGAGAAAAGCAAATCAAAACTACACCAAGAATGGCACTTATTAAGAATACAAGAAAATGTTCGCAAGGATGTGGAGGAAAAGCTACACTCATACATTGTTGGTGGGACTTCAAATTGGTGTAACCACTATGGAAAGTAGTATGGAGATCCCTCAGAAAACTTTCAGTGGAATCACCATTTGACCTAGTTATCCCACTACTTGTTTTATACCCAAAAGTTCTAAAATTAGCATACTACAGTGACAGCCACATCAATGTTTACAGCAGCTCAATTCACAGTAGTTAAACTACAGAACCAACCTAGATGCCCTTCAATTTTTTTTCAAGATGAATGGATAAAGAAAATATGGTATATATACACAATGAACTATTACTCAGCCTTAAAGAAGAATTAAATTGTGGCATTTGTTACTAAATTGATGGAACTGGAGACTATCTTGCTAAATGAAATAAGTCAATCCCAAAGAACCAAAGGCCAAATGTTTTCCCTGATATGCAAAATGAAAAGTTATACTCCATCTATGTATGATGTGTTAAAATGCATTCTACTATCATGTATAACCAATTAGAAAAAAATTTAAAAAATAATTTGCAAAACAAAAGATCAGAGCATAAATAAATCAAATAAAGACTAAAAGAATAATGCACAGGATCAATGAAATTAAGAATTGTTTTTTGATAATATAAACAAAATTGACAAACATTTAACTAAACTAAACAAAATAAAGAGAAGACCTAAATAAATATAATTCTAAATGGAAAAAAAGAGAGAGCGATTACAACAGATATCACTGAAATTCAAAGGATCATTAGAGAATATTTTAGAAAACTATATGTCAATAAATTGGAAAATCTAGAGGAAATGGAAAATTTTCTGGACATATATGACCTATCAAATTTGAACCCAGAGGACATAATAAATAAATTATCAGTGACAAGCACTTAAGTTGAGTCAGTAATAAAACATCTCCCAACAAAGAAAAGTCAGGACCAGATGGATTTGCTGTTGAAATTTACCAGACTTTTAAACAAATAACACCACTACTCCTCAAACTATTCCACAAAATATAAAGAAGAGGAACTCTTTCAAACTCATTTTATAATGCCAGTATTTTCCTGCTACCAAAATCTGACAAGAATACAACAAAAAAGAAGAAAAATATAGACCAGTATTACTAATGAATATAGATTAAAAATCCTGAACAAAATACTTGCAAAATAAATTCAACAGTACAAAATGGTTATAGTCCATGATCAAATTGGGTTTTTATCCCAGTAATGCAAGGATGGTTCAACACACATAAATCAATAAACATAATACAGCATATAAACAAATAAAGGATAAAATCACATGATTATCTAAACAGATTCAGAAAAGCCTTTGATAAAATCCAATTCACAATAAAAGTGATAGAAGTCCAGAATAAATTAGGTATACAAGATTATGCCTCAAAACAATAAAGGCTATATAAGACAAACCCTTAGCCAACAGCATACCAAATGGGGAAAAACTGAAAGCATTTTCTCTAAGATCAGGAACAAGACAAGTGTCACTTCTCCCCACTTTCATTCAATACGGTTAGTAGAAATTCTAACCAGAGCAATCAGACAAGAGAAAGAGATAAAAGGCATAATAATAGAAAGGAGGAAGTCAAATTATCCCTGCTTGCAAATGATATGATTCTGTACACAGAAAATATTAAAGACTCCACTAAAACACTTTTGGAACTGATAAACAAATTCTGCAAAGCAGCAGGATATAAATTCAACATACAAAAACCAGTACTGTTCTATATATCAATAATGAACTCAATGAGAAAGAAATCAAGAAAGCAATCCCATTCATGATAACCACACATACTCCAAAAAAAAAAAAGATACAGAAAAATAAACTTAACTAAGGATATGAAAGGCCACTAAAATGAATATTTCAAAACACTGAAGATATTTATGGATTGAGAACATTAATATTGTTAAAATTGTCATGTTACCAAAGTAATTTACAGAGTCAATGAAATCCTCATCAAAATGCCAATTAAAATTTTCACAGAAAGAGAAAAAAATCCAAAAATTTATATGGAAGCACAAAAGACCTTAATTAGCCAGAGCAATCCTGAGCAAAATGAGCAAATCCTGGAGGCATCACAATACCTGACTTCAAAACATACTACAGAGACATGATAAAAAAAAAACAGAATGATATTGGCATAAAAAATAATCTATAAATAAATATAAAGCAATGGAACAAAATAGAGCACCTTAAAAATAAATCCATGTATTTTCAGCTACCAGATTCCTGAAAAAATTGCCAAAAACACACACTGGTGAAAGGACAGCCCCTTCATAAATGATGCTGGACAAACTGGGTATTCACATTTAGAAGACTGAAACTGGACCCCTACCTCTCAGCCTCTACAAAAATCAGCCTCTACAACTCAAAATGGATCAAAAACTTTGAAGGTAAAACCTGAAATTCTGAAGCTATTGGAAGAAAATACAAGGAAAACACTTGAAGATATTGGCACAAGCAATGATTTCCTGGAGAAGAGTCCAATAGCCCAAGAAAGAAAAGCAAGAATTGACAAATTGGATTATATCAAATTATTCATCTTCCTAGCAAAGGAAAGAATCAACAGAGTGAAGACACAATCTACAGACTGGGAGAAAATATTTTCCAGCCATTTATCTGACAGAGGACTAGAATCAAGAATATATAAAGAACTCAAAAAAAGTAACAACAATAAAACAAATAATCCAGTGAATAAATAGGCAAATGACCTACATAGACACTTCACAAAATAAGAAGTACAAATGGCCAAGAAATATAAAAAAGAAAATGCTCAAGGGGCTGGGGTTGTGGCTCAGCAGTAGCACTTGCCTGGCATATGTGAGGCACTAGGTTCAAAATCTCAGCACCACATATAAATAAACAAAATAAGGGTCCATCAACAACTACAAAAATATTTTTTTTAAATGATCAATAGGGCTTGGGTCATGGCTCAATGGTAGAGCACTTGCCTAGCACATGCTGGGTTCAATCCTAAGCACCTCATAAAATAAATAAATAAAATAAAGATATTGTGTTCAACTACAACTAAAATTTTTTTAAATGCTCAAAATATAAATCAAAACTACATTAAGATTCCATCTTTGGGTTGGAGTTGTGCCTCAGTAGTAGAGCACTTGCCTAGCATATGTGAGGCACTGGGTTCTACTCTCAGCATCACATATAAATAAATATAATAAAGGTCCATCAACAACAAAAAACATTTTTAAAAAAAGATTACATCTCACTCCAATTAGAATGGTTGTCGTCTTATTAAAAAAAACATGCTGGGGAGGTAATGGGGAAAAGGAATCTTTTACTACACTATTGATGGGGAAATAAATTAGCACAGCCACTGTGGGAAACCACGTGGAGCCGCCTTAAAAAGATACAGGTGGGTCTACTATGCAATTCAGCTCTACCACCCTCAGGTATATGCAAAGAAAATGAAGTCAGCATACAAAAGAAAAACCTGGGTACTCATGTTTGTTATGGCAATATTCACAAGAGCCAAGATACGATGGACTCAGCCCAGCTACCTGTGAATAGATGAATGGGTAAAAAAATATATAAAGCATAATACACAATGGAGTATTATTCAGTCACAAAGAAGAATGAAACCCTGTTATCTGCAGAAAATGGATGGAACTGGAGGATATTGTGTTGAACAAAATAAACCAGACGCAGAAAGATAAGTGCTACATGTTTTTGCTCATCTTGGAAACTTAAAAAAAAAAACAAATTTTTTTTTTTTAAAGATAACCTTGAAAGTAAAGGGACTATGAGAGATTGGGACAGATGCCAGAGGGAGGGGAGATTGGCAGTGAGTAAGAGGAAATAGTGGGGCAGAATCAAAGCTTTATAGGCATATATGGAAATGTCACCATGAATCCCATTAATTTATAAAATTAATATGTGTTAATAGAATAATTAAAAAAAGGAAATAGAGATCTTTAAATTTATTATAATTCTGTCTTTAAAGAGAACATGCATTTAATTCTTATGTCTGTTCTTTCTTTTTAAAGTTTATTATAAAATTGTATTCTATGCATGTATGATTATGTCAAAATGATCCCCATTATTATGTATAACCATAATGCACTAATAAAAATATTTTTTAAGTTTACCATTAACAATTTTTCATATGCTTTACAGTCTTCATGATTTTTCACTGGCTTTGTAATATTCCACTAAATGAATATAGTCGCGAGCCATCCATGGGCTGTGTGTGGACTATTGTGCATAGGAGCCAAATGAGGGGATAGGTCTGGCATTTTGAACTCCCTGTAGCACCCCCTCGGGGATTGATCGCCTGATGCAGGTGAACCTCACCCTCTAGCTCTGCTTATGATCCCACACAGCACTGAGATGGGTCATGTGACCTACAAAGATGTCAATCAATCTGCTGACCACAGGACAAGAAGCAAGACTCCGCCTTTGAAACCTTATCCCTGTTTTTGATGTCCCCATTATAAAATAAACCAAGCGCAGACTCATACTCTTTCTGGCTCTCTTTCCAGCATGGAAGCTTGACCCTTAAGGTCAAAGAGCTGTCCTGTCCCCCTTTCTGGATACTACTTTCTGGGTTGTGTGATTTTTCGCCAGTGCCTTCTTAGCTAAATGTTCAGCCAGCCGGTTCAAACCCAGATTGTCTCCTCTGCATGGGTTGCGGTCCAGAGAATATAATGAGGTTGGTTGAACTATCTTTAAAATTTAAACACAGGCTGATTCCAGTATCATAAGGAGCATGTACCATCAATAGCCTTTTCCTGACTCAAGCATTCTAATTACTAGAAAGGCATGAACATTGAATCAAAGCAAATAAATAATTCTGATTTTTCATAAAGGTATATAATCAAATTAGCTTTTCAAATTTGATTTTTCCCTGCAAAACTGTATTCTCACCAAAAACATTATCATCTTTATTATTCCCTCCTCAAATTTTGGATATTGTTTTATAAGAATCTCAAATTCCAGCTTATTATTTTTCATCTTTTGTAATTTTATTAAGTAGAAAATGGTTTCTTTCTTTTTTTTTTTTTTCTTTTGGTGGTGGTGCTGGGCCTTGCGCTTGTGAGGCAAGCACTCTACCAACTGAGCTATATCCCCAGCCCAAAAATGGTTTCTTATTGTTTCCTTTTTCTTAAATTCTAACAGAGATTTTTTTTTCCACATTGATTTCACTTTACGAACTTTCTAAATTATCTTTTTATTCTCTTTGCGCATTAAAATTCTGTTTAACTATATATCCTCTCTAATAATTTTTTCAGAGGTTTACCTAACTCTGAATACAATTTCAGACTTTGTGCATAAGTAGAAAAGGAATCATAGACACAGATCATAAAGGAATATAAAATGATATCTGTATAAACAATGCACAAAATAAATTACTCTTTTTTATCAAGTTAAACTGTTTTATTGTGCAAGGGAGTTTTCATCATGTGTAAAATCAGTTACTAACTCTTACTAATATCATACATGTTATTTCTGAACAATATGTAAAAGTATGTAAAAAATCTAAAAAATTTATAGAACCTGAATGTATACATATAAAAGTACAATTTGTGAATTTAAAACATGCATAATGGTAGTAGCCACTAAAGGAACAACTACTAGGTTCCAGAAACTTTATTTAAAATAGTTCTTATCCTTATAACAAAGCAAATTTTATGTATAAAGGAAATTAAGACTCAAAGTCACACTATTAGTAAACTCTGGTGCAACAGTTCTAATACTGACTGGTATGATTTCAAGGTCATTGTCCTCCTTCACCATTGAGTTATACAACTTAATACAAGAGTTAAAAGGTCATAAAACCCATATTTCCTTCTCAATACTTATATTCAAAATTTATGTTGTCTGATGAATAACTTTTATGGACTTCTTTTCTTTGGGAAGAAAAGGTATGTTCAGCAAAAGGAGATTATGATGAGATAAATATCATGGAAATACTAAGACCTTGGAATTGCAAATTTTATCTCTACCCACTAAAATGTGTCCTAGATATCTCTGCTTCAACCAAAACAAGTAGAAATTCACCTTTCAGATCAAGAACACTCACCAGAGCTTATTAGGATGAGATTTTCCTCCCAATAGGAAAAGAAAAGATTTGCTTAAAGACTTCAGGATTCACCAGTTATGGCATAACATGACTTTTGCTGTCTCAATATTGACATTTTACCCTTTTGTGAGATGTTATGTATTCTAGAGCAAACATACAATAAAAACATAAGTATTCTCTACAATTGGAAGATGACTTTTCTAGCTTTAAGAAAAATCCCATGGAATTACTTATTGTGCAATGGATGTTTCCCTGAGTCAGGAGCATCTGCCATAAAGTCACATTTCAATACTTCATCTCCCAATAAAACATGTCTTTTACTCTGCCTTCTTTAACACACCTCTATCACTTCCAAGATAGTCCACCAATCCCAGAGTTGTCTGTTCAGTTCAAAGCTCCATTCTGGTTAAAAGTACCTCTTTTTTTTTTCTTTTAAGATTTTTTAGTTGTCAACGGACCTTTATTTTATTTATTTATATGTGGTGCTGAGACTCCAAACCAGTGCCTCACACATGATAGGCAAGCACCCTACCACTGAGCCACATCCAAGTCCCACAAGCTTCCCAGATGGCTCCATTCTCTATTGTCACTAGGGCTGATGCTGCCACAGAGAGTCACTGTTGAAACCAAGGTGGTTTCAACTTGATCACTTGCACATGATCGAGCTTGTTTCCTGCCAGATTTGTGGCAAAACTGGCCCACCTCTTCATCAAAGCCTTGCCACCTATCAGCTTTGTAATAACTGTGACTGTTGCTAGGAACTGGCCCTCGGTTGAGGGTTTTCTACCAAGAGGAACAGGCTTCATCTGAATTTATTTACCCAACTAGTAGAGATCCCCAACCTCAAAGGTAAAAGACATGTGTCGGTAGATCATCAGAATCTGGACATCATGAACCAAATAACTTATCAATGGCTCGGTCACTGACTTCACTGAAATAAAACTGCAGGGGAAAAAGAAAAATGGAAGAAGAAATACAGCTACATGCTGTACTACCTTGGTCCTTACCACTTGGGCTCACAGGCTCCTGAACCCTTCAACCAATAGCCCAGACACAACTCTATTCTTGAGTTATTTTGACCTCATACACAGCCACAAGCAATCATTTTCTTCATGATACACTCAGTATCAAGATGAGTGAATCCAAGGGGATTTTATATCTCAGCATCTGCTCGCTAAGATTTATACTCTCGCCTTCTTCCCCGACTCCCCCACAGCTGAGAAAAGAGTAACACACTCCTTCTCTTTCTCAAGTGTTCTCAAGGTCTGTCCCCTTTTTCTATCTTCTGTGCAAGTAGCAAATTTTTTTTTGGGGGGGGGCAGGAAAAATTCAACCATATTATCATTGAAAAGATCCCTTTCAGAATCATTTTTTTTCCAAATGAAATTAATTGTGGTGAGTTGGGAATCTAGCAAAGAGTAGATAAATTTATATTGACTGAAGCTCATCCTTGAGAATAGGTTCAAGGGTCTAGATGTAATGAGAAAAACATTCCATGAGATGTAACAATTTTGAAATTGTACAAGAAGACAATCAAAACTGTGTATTAAATGTGTATTAAAGTTAACACACTTTAACCACCGCATTGTATAAATATTCTGGCCACTGCACAAAGTAAAAGCCTGAATGAGTTTATTACTCTCACTTAATAAGCAGAAAGAACTCTTCAATGAATTGTTCCTCACACTAAAAACTGAGGTCTCTATAACAAAAACAGAAAGCATTTGTGCCCCCAAAATGGGGACCTGGAACACATAAACTCTAGAAAGTGACCGTCAAATGACATTGATTATTTTACTGCCTCAGTAAATGATGCATAAAAGTTAGAAATGTTTGGTGACATATTAACGAAAGTCCGCCTGGATAACTTTAGTTGGGTACTGGAAATTGTTCCTTATATTGCCAACAAAAACAGATGGAAAGTAGCATTTCAAAGAAAGAGGTAATGAAACTTCCCTTGAAGAAATTGCTTAAGAAAAATGTTAATACTCGATAACAGATTAAGCTTGATGAGCACACATCATGTGACATTTAAATGTGAAGGGAAAAAAAAACCCACAAAGAAAAGACATAACAGTAAGCAGCTAACTCCATTCCTACTGCGTATCAGTCTGACATCCCAAGAATGCCAGCTTCTCACCTACCCACCATCTGGTAATCAGGTCTCTCGTGACATCACCTGTTACAAGGAGAGAATGTTCTGGCCACGTGCCTTATCTGAGGTTTATTCACCCAATTAGTATAGTACTCAAGACTAAAAGATAAGCAGTATGGGGCTGGGGATGTGGCTCAAGCGGTAGCGTGCCCATGCCTGGCATGCGTGCAGCCCGGGTTCGATCCTCAGCACCACATACCAACAAAGATGTTGTGTCCGCCCAGAACTAAAAAATAAAATATTAAAAAATTCTCTCTCTCTCTCTCTCTCTCTCTCTCTCTCTCTCTCTCTCTCTCTCTCTCCCCCCTCCCTCTTTAAAAAAAAAAAAAAAAGATAAGCAGTATATGTAGGCAGAATGAAAATCTGGACATCGCGAACCAAATAACTTACCAATTGCATAATCACTGGCTTCATTAAAATAAAACTCCAGTGACAAGAAGATTCTTCTCATGACTCAAGGGTGAGGGAAATTTTCTCATTCCAGTAAATGAATTACTGACAAATATTCACAGCTGTTGTATTGCCATCATTGAGACAAAATTTGGCAGTTCAATTCAAGTGGATAAGCTATCATTAATCATTAAAAATAAATAAATAGTCTAAACAAACCCATCATTGTGTAGCATTTTCAGATAGGTAGGATAACATGCTACCAAGTCGTTAAACAGCCAAGTACAATGGCACACACCTATAATCCCAGTGGCTGGGGAGGCTGAGACAGGAGGATCATGAGTTTAAAGCCAGCCTCAGCAACAGCAAGGTGCTAAGCAATTCAGTGAGACCCTGTCTCTAAATAAAGTACAAAATAGGGCTGGGGATATGACTCAGTAGTTGAGTGCCCCTGGGTTCAACCCCCAGAATCCAAAAAAATAAAGTCATTAAACAGTACCTCATCACTTGTTCCCCCAGGAACACAGTTTCTTATTATTTTCCTTATTTCCCACTAACAGTAATACCTCTGACTCTATTCTTCCAGTGCGTTCTTAATCTGCCAACATCATTTCCAGCACTGACAGCCATTGTATATGGTTGTGTGTGGTTTGTTTAAAAACATTGTAACTCTAGGCTATTATATTGGGAAAACTAGCTTTAATCTGATTTTACTTCTACATGTTTATAATGGCCTTGAGTGAACAACAGCATTTTCTGCATTTTGATTTCTCTATTGTTAAAGTGAATAGATAACTTTAAGATTCCCAGCTATCATATTTTTATTCTAAAACTCACAGCAGATAGCAGTATCAATGGTTTTCCAGCTTTTAAAGTATTTTCACTACATGCAACATTGAATTTGGCCTTTATGTAACCTTGAGGTAGATATAACTAGACCCACTTCAAAACAAGGAAGATGGAATAAGCATTAAATGTTCACACTACCTGTTGGTAGCAGGAGTCTCCTGAGCCCTAATCCAGTACTTTTCCCATTGCATTGTGCTGCTCTATGATAGACTGGCAAGATGAATGGCAGCACCCAATGGGCATGCTAAAAGGACAAGGATAATTAGGGCTGTGGCTAAACAGCACATTTTCAGTCTGCTGACTGCCATTTGCTGGCCTTTTTCTTGGTGAACATCTGAATGAGCTATGCTAGGATAATTCTGAAGATGCATAGGAAAGATGAGAAGTTTAAGAGTGGGAACAAAAAAAGGAAGAGAGATCACGACTGCCCTATGTGGTGAAATTTTAGGGAAAAAAGATCCCTATAGGACTTTTAGGAAGTTTTGTTCTAAGTCATTCCTTGAAACCCCTTCCCCCTTCTCCACCAAAAAGCAACAGTTAAAGAAGAAAAAAACCCATATTGTCTTCTAATTTTTTGTGTTAGACTGGTGTTTGCTTTGATTTTTCAGATGTATGGATTTCTCATATGTGTTCCAACATTTGATTTACAATACAAAGAAAAACACTTTTCCATTGTCACCATTACCATGGAAACCAAATTAAACAAAACAAGAAGTAGATCTATCTCTATCTTTCCCCCCTCCTCTCTCTCTGTCTCTCTCTCTCAGCAAAAGTATTTTTGATGACCTGAAATATGGAATGCTGTACTTACATTTTACTGAAGGAAACAGCAAATTGTAAGCCCATTGACTACCCAATACACCTGGAAGAAATTATTTGACATAGAGGGTGAGAAATAAAAGAGGAGGATGTGAAAATGCCCTTCCATTTGACCCCAAGTAAGTGCTGAGCCTGCAGGGTACTGAAACTGGCGGCCACTATCCAGATGTTCAGGATTCATCTGGAGTGTGAGAAAACTCCGTGTCCTAAAAAATAAGTCAGCATAAATTCAAGGCAAGGATTTTCATTTTCTGACCTAAATAAGTCTTTTTCAACCCCAAAATGTCTTCCAAAAGACAGCGTTTTCCATTCTAAGGAACTTTAAACGATGGAAGGCTGAAAAATCTAATGCAAGATATCTGCAAGTCATTATAGCTTTTCCTTTCATACTGAGATGAGAAAAAAGACATTACAAACTTACAAAGTTTGTAAAATACTGGCTTAAGAAGAAACACAGCTAACTTAATTTCAGATCAATTTAAAGGAATATATTTGGTATTTCTTGTATTTCACAGTTTTAATCTGTTTTCCAAACCCTCTCATAGAATTTGCCATGCAGAAAGGAAATATCATTCAGATAATTTGTTTAGCAGATGAATGAATATCTTTTAAAGAGACAAAGAAAGTCACTGTATAATGACAAAGGAATCACTTCAACAGGAGGAAGCAATTGTGTATATGTGTGTGTGTGTGTATATATATATATATATATATGTGTGTGTGTGTGTGTGTGTATGTATTTCAAAAATGGAGGGCCAATTATATAAAGCAAGCATTATTAGATCTAAATGGAGAGGTAGAATCTAATACAACCGTTGGTGACTTCAACACTGCGCTTCTGTCGATGGAAAGCTCAGGAAAAAAAAAATCACCAAACATCAGAGGTAAACTATACTCTAGTTTACAAATGGACCTAAGAGACAATTACAGGACATTTTATCCAACTGCTAAAGAATACACATTCTTCTCATCAGCACATGGGATATTCCCAATGCTAAACCATATGTCAGGTCACAAAACAAGTCTCCAAAAATTTTTTTAAAAATTGAAATTTCAGCATGTGTTTTCTTTGACCACATAGAGTAAAGCTAGAAATCAACAAGAGGGAACTTGAGAAATATACAAATACATGGAATTCAAATAACATTCTCTTAAATGACCAATGAGGAAATCAAAAGGGAAATAAAAATTTTTTGAAACAAATATGAGTACAAATACAATGTGTTAAAATCTATGATAGACCATAAAAATAGTACTTAAAAGGTAGTGTATCACAGTAAGTGCCCACATCAAAAGTAGAAATATTTCAAATAAAGGACCTAATAATGCACTGAAGGAATGAGAAAAGGAAGAATATATCAAACCCAGAATTGTAGGAAATAAATAAGAAAAATAAGTAAGAAAAATCAGAGGTAAACTATAAATAAATTAGATTTTTAAAACAAAAATCCCCCCCCCAAAAAAATACCCACAATGAAATTAAGGGTTGCTTTTTGAAAAGATAAACAAAATTGACAATTCTCTAGCTAGACTAGCCACGAAAAAAAAAAAAAGATATGACACAGATAAATAAAATTGTAGATGAAAAAGAAGATATTAGAACTGGTACTACAGAAATACAAAGGATCATTAGGGACTACTATGGACAGCTATATGCTAACAAATTGGAAAGCCTAGAAGAAATAGATAATTTCTAACATAATTAGCCTGCCAAAATTGATCCATGGATGAGTACACTGAAAATCTGAACAAACCAATAAAAAGTAATAAGATTGAATCTTTAAAAAAAATCTCCCATCAAAGAGAAGCCTTGGATCTGATGACTTCACTGCTGAATTTTTCCAAAGCCTCAAAGAAGAATTAATATCAATGTTTCTCAAACAATTCCAGAGTATTGAAAGGGAAGGAATCTTTCTTAACTCATTCTATGAGGCTAGAATCACCCTGATACCAAAACCTGACAAGAAACACAATGACAACAAAAACAATAGGTCAATATTCCTAACGAATATAAATATAAAAATTTCTCAACAAAGTGTGGGCAAATCATATCCAGCAACACATAAATGGATTATATAGCATGATCAAGTGAGATTTATCCCAGGGATGCAAAGATGGTTCAATATATGAAAATCAACAAATGTAATCCATCACATCAACAGAATAATAAAAATCATATGATTATTCTCAATAGACACAGAAAAAGCATTTGATAAAACTCAACATTCCTTCCTGATTTGAAAAAAATCCTCAAAAAATTAGGCATGCAGGGAGTGTACGTCAACGTAGTAAGGGCTATGTATCCCAAATCCACATCCTGCATCATACTGAGTGTAGAAAGTCTGAAATCATTTCCTTGAGGTTCAGGAACAAGAAAAGGATGTCCACTGTTGAGAGCCATCCGTGGACTATGTGTAAACCAAATCAGCATGGAAGCCAATTGAATTGAAAAATCTGGTAATGGGGAACTTCCAGAGGTAATCCTATTGGTAAGAGTGCCCAGATACATGTGAGTCCTATTCAACTCCCCCATATCCCATACATCACCAGAAATGAGATGACCTGCTGTAGCCACACAACCTGATATGGGTGTAGCCCACCAAGATGCCAATCAACATTTTGACTGCAAGACATCATGAAGCAAGAGTCTTATCCTTGAAAACTTATCCCTGCCTTTGATGTTAAATAAAACCACCGGAGCCATTTTCTAGTTGTTCATCTCCAGCATCTGTGTGGGCTGAACCTATCAGGTACCCTGCTTTTAAAACCTATTCCTTGACTCTTTTATTTCTTCACTAATTATTTCAGACTCTGTTTTCTCAGGTGGCTTATTCACTCCTGAGCAGGAAGAATTACCCTGGTGAGGCGCTCGCCACTTCATGACAGTCCACTTTCTCCACTCTTGTTCAATAGCGTATTAGAAGTCTTAGAACAATAAGGAAAGAGAGGGGGAAAAAAAGGGCAATCCAAAAAGGAAATGAGGAATTCAAATTATCCCTGTTTGCAGATGACGTAGTTTTATATATACAAAAACCTAAGATTCCACCACAAACTATTAGAATTAATAAATGAGTTCAGTAAGGTTGCAGGATTTTTAAAAATCAGCATACAAAAACAAGTATCATTTTTTATGTGAAAACAACAAAATTTTTGAGAAAGAAATCAAGAAAGCAATCCCAGATATTCAAGATGGCAGATTAGAGAGGAAGACTGCATTTTCCAGTTGCTCTGTGGCTCAGGATTCAAGCACCAGGAATACTGCTTTCCAGCAAGGTGGGTGACATAGGGAACTCACTGAATTCAATATTAGACAGTAAGAGACTCTTGGAGACTCGAAAACCCAGGTGATCTGAACAAAGGGCAAGAAAGAATACATTGAAGCAAAACCAATGTCACCAGTGGCACCGATTCACCACAGAAGGGAGGGGTAACCCAAACAGAAATTCAATGGACAAATTTGGCATGGAAAAACCTGTAGAAAAGCAGCCTGAACTCAGCTGAATCAGAAATTGCATTGCAAGCTGATTTTGAAGGGCTCTATGTTTCTTAGCTGGCAAGTGGAGAGCTGAGGTGGGAGCCATCTTGTAGAAGCCACCCTGCAGTTTACTGGGAGATCATAACAAATATTTCCACACTGTACCAGCAAGTGCCTACCATGTGATCTAGTGTGTACCTAGCAGAACATGATTTAAATGGGTACAGACAAAATTGTACCCAAGGGGATTCAAGTCAGAGATATAAAGAGGAATACAACTCACTCTCCTTCTGAGTCTGGTGGCTCCCATGACTAGGTGAAGAGGGTGGGGGAAACTCAACAGGTGGGTATGATTACACTCGGGGACTGAGCCTGGGAAGGTGATATTCATGAGTGGTGGAGTGTACAAGGCTTATGGAGGGTTAGCTGCCCCATCCTGTGAATAGAATTCTTCTGGGACCCTGAGATCTAGATGCCCTGCATCTGCCTAAACCTAGAGTTATACTGACCTAATACCCAACAAAATCCCAAGGGTCTTTTTTTTTTACCCCCTTGATACTGGGGATTGAACCCAGGGGTGTTTTACCACCGAGTTACATCCATCCCTTTTTAAATGTCTTTGTTTTGAGACAGGCTCTCACTAAGTTGCTGAGGCTGGCCTCAAACTTGCAATACAGCTGCCTCATCCTCCCAAGTCACTGTGATTACAGGCATGTGCCACCATGCCCAACTCAAAGGTCTGATCACAGGTACACGCTGCAGCTGGAACTTCCCATTTAGAACACTGCGTCATCCCTGTCCTGGGAGTTCACTGGTTGAGTGTGTCCAGACAAATCTCCAAATCAATACTACTTCCATTATGTCTGCCTTGTATCCTGAGAAGGGAAGCTGAGAGCTATTTTAACCAGGTTCATTTTCATGCCACTCCAGCTGGCAGCATGGTGAGAGCAATACTCAAAAAGGAAGGGTTTAATGACCTCCAATCCTTGCTCTATGGGGTACATAGTCTAAGAAGAAATGGAAAGAAATGGTATGTGGAATAGGCAGTGAACATCCATCCTTGTTGACAATTTTGACTACCTCAGCAGAGATGATTCTTTTACTTTTCAATAAGAATATTTTTCCTTTGTGTGTGTGAGTGTGTGTGTGTGTGTGTGTGTGAGAGAGAGAGAGAGAGAGAGAGAGAGAGAGAGAGAGAGAGAGAGAAAGAGAGAGAGAGAGATTTAAATATATGTTTTTAATTTTTATCTTTTATATCTGTTATTTTTCCTTGTTTTGTCTTTTGAGGATTAGGGCTTTTGTTTGTTTCTTTTGTTTTTTGTTGTTGTTTTTGTTCATGTTTCTCTTATTACTGTTTCATTCCTCTAAAACCTAAACTCTCTTACTCTCTCTTTATTCATCTTGTTTCTTTTTTCTCCTCTTTATTTATAACCATCACTTGCTACATCTCTTATACTTTCTCTCTATTCTCATTTTGAAGATTCAAAACTTTCTTACCTTCCTACTCCACTTTTTTTCTCTTAATGAACTATATTTTACTTACATTTATTTTGGTGTAAATATAAGAATATTTAACTACATATTTATGTGTATTTATCTTTTAGAATTGTTTAATTTATATGATTTAATTCATGTTGTTGAAGTTATTAGTACTGTGGGTGTCATAACTGACATCTGCTGTTTATTTTAATGTTAGATCTAGTTTATGACTATTCAGTGTTGTTACTGTAGAAAATTGATGGCTCTGCCATTCCTATTTTATGGTAATTAGTATTGTAAATGTCATAGTAGGCACTGGGTATTTACTTTAATGCTGTTTATTGCTTGCTGCTAGTGTTTGTGTCCCCTTTTTCTGTGAGGTGATAGGAATATGCTGGGGTGCCATAAATTCACAGGGTGAGTCTCTGCTGATGATCTAACCCACAACCCAGCCAAGAGGCAACACACCTTACTGTAATTCAAACTAACCATGTTCAAACTTCAAAATACAAATATAAAGTACAGAATACAAAATACAAAAAGAATAGAAGAGAATGATCCCAAACCAACAACCAGACGCCAAGGAGAAATGTGTAAGAGGGCCTTCAGATCCTACTCAAAGACATCTTCTCCTACAACAAAAACAGAGAAATAACACAAAGGACTATGTACATTGCATCTATAAAGGGTCTCAATCTAGATTGCTCCCATTCCTTTAAGAATATACAGAGCTGTTAAGTCTAGAAGATCAATCACAGAGAGTGAAACCCACATACCCTGCTGTAAACAACACAACTGCCTAACTTATAAGAAAGATCCCACTTTTGTGAGTCCTTCTCAATCTTTGTTGTTGACACAATATATACCATATCAAAATACAATAATCATAACTGAACAACTAGCAAGGAAACTATACTAGGAAACCCACTTGGAAATATATTAAGTAACTCACAAAAACCTGGTATCTCAGACACATCTCCAAGAGAAGGCTGTGCCTCAAAAAGACCCAGACATAAAAGCAAAAGAAATTTTCTAACATATGAACAAAACCCAATAGAAGAATACAAGAAATATGAAAAAACAAAGTTTCATGAACCCCAGTAAAATTCATAATTCACCAGCAACTAATTCTAAACTATTGAAGTGGATATCATAAAAAGAATTCAAAAGATAATTATGAAAATGATCAATAGACCTCAAGAGAACACAGAAAAAACATCTAAATGAATTGAGGAAGTAATTATTGGATTTAAAAGTTAAAATTCAAAAAGAAAATAAGATATTAAAAAGAAATCAAACAGAAATCTTGTAAATGAAAGGCATAATAAGTCAAATAAAAAAATAATAATAATATAGTAGACCATGAAGAAAAGAGAATCTCAGGGCTGGAAGACAATGTGGTCAGTCTTGAACATTCAGACAGTATTAAAGAAAAGAAAATAAATAATCATGATCAGAATATTTAAGAACTCTGGGATAATATTAAGACCATTTTTTGTACCATGGATTGAACTCAGGGGCACTCAACCACTGAGCCACATCCCCAGCCTTATTTTGTATTTTATTTAAAGACAGGGTGTCACTGAGCTGCTTAGCCCCTTGCCTTTTATTGAGGCTGGCTTTGAACTCATGATCCTCCTGACTCAGCCCCCCAAGCCACTGGGAATACAAGCATGCACCACCACACCTAGCCTAAAAGACCAAATTTAAGAATCACTGGAACCAAAGAGCATCATGAGATGCAGAATAATGGCATGGATAGCCTCTTCAGGAAAATAACAACAGAAAACTTTCCAAACCTTGGGAATGAGATGGTCATCCAGATACAGGAGGCATTAAGAACACAAATAGACAAGATCAAAAAAATAATTTCTCCATGACATATTATAGTTTAAATGCCTAACAGACACAACAAGGATAGAACCATAAAGGCCTCAAGAGAAAAATGTCAGAATACATTTAGGGGCAAGTCAATTAGAATCACTTCTGATTTCTCAGTACAAACTTTAAAATCCAGGAGGACTTGAAATCAACTGGTAACCAAGAATACCATATACAGCAAAACTATCCTTTAGAATTTAAGAAATAAAAACCATCCAAGGAAACTAAAAGAATTCATGACTGCTAAGCCAGCACTATAGAAAATGTGTACGGAAATACTACACACAGAAGAACTCAAAAACAAACTCCAGAGCTCATAATGGACACATTTCATTTAAAGAGTAGCTGAGCAAATAATAGTGCCAAATTAAATATTAGAAATAAATCAAAATGGCAGCAATTCATAAACATCTCTCTATAATAACATTGAATGTGAATGGTTTCAACTCTCCAATTGAAAGACACACACCAGCAGGGTGGATTCTAAAACAACACCTAACTTTGTGTTTTTTGCAACAGATTCATCTTACAGGCCAAGAAAGCCACAGGCTAAAAGTGAAAGGGTAGAAAATAATAATTCATGCTAATGGATCCAGAAAACAAGACTATCTAGTCTCATTCTAACAAAGCTGACTTCAAGCCAAAACTAGAAGAGACAAAGAAGGTCACTTCATTGGAAATGCAACAATCTGGAAAGAATATATAATGTACAATACATTTATGCCCCAAACACTTGTGGGAGACCAACCTTACATGTGACTGGGTTACACTCCCCGGCTGGGTGCTGAGGCGCTCAGTTGTAGAAATGTGGCAGAACTTTTCCCACCCTTCTTGGGTGCGAGGGTCAGTGTCTTGTGCATGGGTGTAGCTATGCTCACCTGTTCCTTTGTAATATAACCCCTTGCCCTGTTTAGGGTAGAATCTTCCATGGAAGTGCCTTGTGTGTGTCCCCTCCTCTTACTGTGCCCTTGGGTATGGCCTACCCAGGTGTCAGTCAACCTGCTGACAGTGGACATCATGAAGATAGACTCAGCCCCCTGAAACCTGACCCCTTGACTCATTTGAATAGCTTCTCCTCAATAAAAGGGGTCAGTGAGTGCTCTCGCTGTCTCTCTTTCTGCGGACCCTTAAGGTCAGAGGAGCCGTCACAGTGACTCCAAAGAAAAAGGTATTTGTGCATCTTGTGTGGTTATTTCATGCAGCCCAGTTAGCCCAGTTTAACTGGAGTGACCCCTGAGCCTTTTAGTCGAGAGAACAGAAACCCGGCAAACACCGATGAACCTATTTACATAAAGCAGACACAGCATGACTTAAAGACTCAGATAGACTGCAGACTGGGTGATTTCAACATATCTTTCTCACTAATAAATAGGTCATCTAGACATAAGCTCAGTAAAAACTCTTTAGGACTAAAAAATTTTAGAAATTACTGAAATTAACAGATATCTATAGAATATTTCCTCCAACAAAAGCCAAATTTGCTTTCTTCTTAGATGCTCATGGGACCTTCTCCAAAATAGACCAAATTACAGTCCACAAAGCAACACATAACAAAATTTTTAAAATTTAATATAATTCCTTTTATCTTATCAGATCATACTGGAATAAAATTAAAAACCAACAACAATAAAAATACAGAAATTGTATAATCCTATTGAGATTGAACAATACACCTTCAAATTCATTTTATATGATGAATACCTGATAGAAAAAAATTAGGAGAGAAATTCAAAAGTTATTAGAAACAAATGACAATAATGATACAACATATCAGAACCTCTGGGACATTATGAATGTGATTCTAAGAGAAGTTCTATAGCTATGAGCTAAATAAGAAAATAAGAAATATCCCAAATAAACAGCCTAAGACCCTGCAAAAATAAGAACAATCCCAAAATCAATAAAAGGCAGGAAATAATTAAGATCAGAGCCAAAATCAGTGAAATAAATAATATAAAAAGAGAAAAAAATCAATATAGTAAAGAATTTGTTCTTTGAAAAGATAAACAAAATTGATAAACCCTTATCCAAAGTAACCACAAGAAAAAAGGGAGAAGACCTAAATTAATAAAATTAGAGATGATAAAGAATATATTATCACAGAAATCAGGAAGAGCATTAGGGACTATTTTGAAAATCTATACTCCAAAATATTGGAAAATCTAGAAAAAAAAAGATACATTTATAGACACATATGGCCTGTCAAAATTGAACCAAGAGGATATAGAAAACCTAGATAGACCAATAACTAGCAAAGAAATTGAAGCAGTCATAAAAGCCTTCCAACAAAGAAAAGCCCAGGACCAGAGAGATTCTCAGATAAATTCTACAGAAGAACTAATGCTAATATTCCTCAAATTATTTCATAAAAGAGAAAGGGGTAGAACACTTCCAATTCAGTCTATAAATCCAGTATCAGACTGAATCCATAATCAGACACACCAAGAAAAGGAAACTACAGAACAACATTACTGATGAACATGGATGAAAAAATCCTTGATAAAATATTAGCAAATCATATTCAACAACATATAAAGATTGTATATCATGACCAAATTAGTTTCATTCCAGGGATGCAAGGATTATTTAATATACATGAATTATTAAATGTAATTCACCACATAAATATAATTAAAGACAAAAAAATCACATAGTTATCTCAATATAAAGCCTTCAAAATTTCAGCACCCATGTATGATAGAAACTTAAAAAAAAAAATACGGAAATTGCCTCAACATTGGAAAGGCTATATAGGACAAATCCAAAACCACCATTGTACTTAATGAGGAAAAACTAAAAGAACCTCCTCTAAAATCTAGAAAAAGACAAAGACACCCACCTTCACAACTACTATTATAGCCAGAGCAATTAGGCAAGAGAAGGAAATAAAAAGGATAAAAATAGGAAAGGAAGAAGTCAAATTATCCCTGTTTGCAGGTGATATAATCCTATACTTTGAAGATCCAAAAAGTTCCACCAGAAACTGCTAGAGTTAATTTTTAAAACTCCATCAAAGTAGCAAGATATAAAATCTACATAAAAATCAATAGTTTGACTATACATCAGTAATGAATCTGCTGAGAAAGAAATCAGAAAAACAATTCCATTCATGATACTCTAAAATAAAATATCTGAAAATAAATCTAACTAAAGAAGTGAAAGATCTCTATAATGAAAACTACAGAAAACTGAAGAAAGAAATTGAAAGATACCAGAAGATGGAAAGACCTCCCATGTTCATGGATAGGCAGAATTAATATGGCTAAAATGGATTTGTTTCCAAAAACAACATACAGATTAAATGCAATTCCCATCAAAATACCAATGATATTCTTCACAGAATTGGGAAAAAAGACCTAAAATTTATTCAAAATAATAAAAGATCCAGAATATTCAAAAATATCCAAAGAAATTTTTTTGAGAGGGGGGGGATTTTTTAATATTTATTTTTTAGTTTTCGGCAGACACATCATCTTTGTTTGTATGTGGTGCTGAGGATCGAACCCAGGCCGCACGCATGCCAGGTGAGCACGCTACTGCTTGAGCCACATCCCCAGCCCTATCCAAAGCAATTCTAAGAGGAAAAAAACCCACTGGAAGCATTACAATACCCAACTTCAAACAATGCTACGTAGTAACAAAAACTGCATGGTATTGGCACAAAAAACAGACATTTTAACCAATGGAACAGAATAGAATAGAGAAAAACACATATAGATACAGTAATTTGAACTTGACAAAGGTGCCAAAAACATACATTGTAGAAAGATAGACATTTTAACAAATGATACTGGGAAAACGGGTTGTCCACATGTGGAAGAATTATACAAGATCCTTATCTCTCATCAGAACAAAAGTCAACACAAAATGGATCATAGAACAGGAATTAGAACAGAAACTTTGAAACTCCTAGGAGAAAATGTAGGGTCAATGCTCCAATATATAGGAACTGCAATAAGACTCCTTAAGCTCAGAAGCTAACACCAAGAATTAGTAAGTGAGATGGATCAGAGTTTTTAAAAAAGACTTTTTTTTTAGACAGAAAGGAAACAATTAAGATTGTAAATAGAGAACCCACAGAATGAGAAAAAAAATGTTTGCTAATTTTCTGGCAGAGAATTATTATCCAGAATATATTAATATGCAGAACTTGCAAATTAACAACAACAAAAAAAACAAATAACCCAATCAAGAACACTTCCCAAAGAAAAAATACAAATGGCCAACAAATATATGAAAAAATATTCAATACCACTAACAATTAGAGAAATTCAAAGCAAAACTACACTGAGATTTTTATCTCACTCCAGTTAGAATGGCAGCCATCAAGAATATAAACAATAATAAATGCTAAAGAGAATGTTGCAGGGAAGGAAAACTTTAACATTGTAGGTGGGGTTGGAAATTAGTAGAATGGAAAACAGGAAGAAAATTCTTCAAAAGACTAGGAATGGAGCCACCATATGACCCAGCTATACCACTCCTCTGTGTTTATCCTAAAGAATTAAATTGATCATATCATAGAGATAAATGCGTACCTGTTTATCACAGCACAATAGTCAAACTATGGAACCAGGCTAGGTGTCTGTCAATGGATAAATGGATAAAGCAAATGTGGTATTTATGCACAATGGACTTTTATTCAGCCATAAATAAAAGTGAAACTATGTCATTTGCAGAAAAATACATGAAACTTGAGAGCATTATGTTAAATGAAATAAGCCAAACTCAGAAAGTCAAGGTTCATATATTTTCTCTCATATGTGAAAGTTAGAGGGGGTCAGGGTCTCATGAAAATGAAGGGAGATCAGAAAAGCAGAGGAAAGGGACAAGGGGGAGTGAGGATGGAAGGGAAAGGGGAAATAGTAGGGAAAGATATTAACCAAATTATAACTGTTACATCATGTACATGTACAAATATGTAAAAATGAATCCCACTATATGTATAATTATAATGTACCAATAGTATAGGAAAAAGAAAATAGCAAAAATATTTTTAAAAGAAGAAGGAAGCAAGAAATCTCATTCATAAAAGTCAAAGAATAATAATAATAATAAAATATCTAGGAATAAATTTAAACAAGGAAGTAAATGATCTCTATAATTAATAAAATTACTAATAAAAGAAGTTGAAGATGACACATACATGCAAAATGAAAAGACATTCCATGTTCATGAACAGGAAGAATTAATATTGTTAAAATGTTCATCCTATACAATGTAATTCCTATCAAAATGCCAATGACATTCTTCACAGAAATAGCAAAGCCACTCCTAAAATTCACATGGAGCCACAAAGAACCTCAAATAGTCAAGGCAATCTTAAGAAAAAAGAACAAAGCTGGAGCCATTGCAATATCTAATTTCAAAACATACTATAAAGTGATAGTAACCAAACAGCATGGTACTAGTGTAAAAACAAGACAAATAGACCAATGCAACAGAATAGAGAACCCAGACTGGGCATGGTGGTCCATGCCTGTAATCCCAGTGATTCAGGAGGCTGGGGAAAGAGGATCAGAAGTTCAAGATCAGCCTCAGCAACTTAGCAAGGACCTCAACTTAGTAAGACCCCATCTCAAAATAAAAAATAAAAAGGACTAATGATGTAGTTCAGTGATAGAGTGCCCTGGAGTTCAATCCACAGGGCCAAAAAAAGAGAGAAAGAAAAAAACATAAATAAATCCATATTTTTACAATGTACTGGTTTGACAAAGGCAGAAAGAACTTACACTAGAGAAAGGAAATCCTCTCCTACAAATGGCACTGAGAAGACAGGAAATCCACATGTAGAGGAAAGAAACTAGATTCCTATCTCTCCCAAAAAAAATCAACTCAATATAGGTCAAAGACTTAAATGTAAGAACCTAAACCTATGAAACTGCCAGAAGAAAATGCAGGTGAAACACTTCAGGACATTGGTGTGGGAAAAGACTTTTTTAAATATGGCCCAAAAAGCACAAGCTACAAAACAAAAATTAACAAGTAGGTTAGGTCAAACTAAAATGATTCTCCAAAAAAGAAATAACTATCAGAGTGAAGAGACAACCACAGAATAGGTATTTGCAAACAATTTATCTGACAGTGGATTAATTTCCAAAATATATAAGGAACTAAAAAAAATAGGAAACAAACAAAAAAATCCTATAAAAAGAAAAATAGGTGAATGACCTGAATAGATGTTTCTCAAAAGAGGATATACAAAGACTCAAACCTCACTAATTGTCAGGGAAATACAAATCAAAACCACCCAGTTAGAATGGCTATTATCAAAAAGACAGAAAATAGCAAATTAAAAAGGGAATGCTCACATCCTGTCAGTGGCAATATAAATCACAGCTATGGGGGATCCAAGATGGTGGAATAGAGAAGGTACTGTTTCTGGCTGCTCTGTGGAATTAAACCAAGAAAACAGGCAGCGTCTCCACAAGGTTTCACCTAGACGGAATACAACATCTCAGAGCACATGACAGGACCCCTATATTTTCGCAGAAACCATCAGAGCTGCAACCACCTGCAAAGAAATCAGAGCCTCTGTGTTCCAGTAGACTCCGGACACAAAGCCCGCAGTTCTAGCGCACATGGCTCTCAAGGCACACCCGAGTCACCCAATCAGCTGCACTCCCACACAGGACACATGGCTGCAATCTAGCTACAGCACAAAGCCATATGAGCTCCCCCCACCTTACTGGACACCCCAGCACTGGTAGCAGAGTGACTCCATCTTGGAAAACCTCTCTCACCATTTTTTGGTGGGCATGGCTATCAGCACCAGCATGGACCTCCGTTGAAACAGGCACCTGGTTTCCAACTTCCCCTCCCTCCCCACCTTCCCAGCTGCAATTACTAGGCACAGTGACTACCCAGCACAAAAACCGCTTTCAGCTGAATGGGAGCACATTGCGACCAGGAGGAGCACAGTGCGACCAGGACACAGTCCATCTGGCACAACCCTGAGGGTGTGAGGTCTCACAGTTGGGACCTGATAAGCAAAGGAAGTGAGGGGTCTAAAAAGTAAAGCAAATCAGAGAGAACATGCTAGGAGCCACAAGCAAATAATATGATGCATGGCACTTTCGGTTGTAAGGTGACACCAGCTAGCCATTGAGATGATATGATTATGTTAAGATTTACATTCATATGGAAATTGGACTCCTGCTGTTCACCTTGGCCTGCTACGGGACTCATGTTATGGGACTCCTGGAGAGTTCCCATTGGTTGGGGAAGGATAGTAGGAGGGAATTCCGGGGGAGGTCGGGCCCGGTTCCGGTAGACGCACGCGTGGGTGGACCAGTTTTTGGCTTGCCAGCGCGTACGGAGTATTGGCGGCTTTTTCAAAAATAAAGTTTTGTTCCTGCTTGAGTGGCTCATGATTCTGTGCCCAGCCAGACTGAGGCAAGAACAGAATTGGGAAGCTCCAGGCAGGAGAGGGAGCCAATACAGGGGAGGGCTCAAGTCTTCTCACCCTGGTTAAGACAACTCCTGGAAGAGAAGAGAAGCAGAAAGGAAACAGAATTCTAAGAGTTTGTTGTTGTTGCTTATTTATTTATTCATTCATTTATTCATTCATTCATTTATTTTGCCTTCTTATCCTTATTCTTCCTCCTCTACCCTTCTATTTTCTGGCCCTCACAACCCCAACATATGTGAAACCAAGAACTTACATGAAATAGAACTATGAGAACTAAGTCACATGAATAATATAATATAGAGGAATTGCATAAGGCCTCTCCCCCCCCCCAGGGTTTTTTTATTATCTCTATTTTCTTTTTTTTCTATTTCTTATCTCTCTCTTTTCTCTTTATTTCTTTCTTTCCCCTTTTTCTTCTTTCTTCTACTTGCACACTCCAAATTTTACTATTTTAACATCTGTAATTTTCTAAATACATATGTATATCTGTTTTTATGTTCTCTACTGTCATCCCACGTACTTGTCTACCCTAAATTACCTCCTGTCTTTTCCCTGCTTCTAACCCTCTTCATTAGAGATTCCCTTCAAATTTCCTAAGTTATATGAACCCCATACCCTCACATCTTTCCCCCTTAGCATATTGTGCTATGCCTGACCCCCAGTTCACTGTCCGCCACCAGAAACTGTATACCTTTTATGAAACTACTGATTATATTTTAAATAATACTTGAATACAACATTTCTGGACATTGAGATGAAATATCAATGTCTTAATAACAATAATTTGTTCATAGGTGATGTACTGTTAATATTAGGATCTGTTAACATTGTCCTCCCCCACAAAGGAGGGATCTTAGAACCATTCAAGAGCACTACAAATCTATAGGGTAAAAACAATAACATACAAGTCACATAGAGCTGGAGAAAAGAAATTCAAGCAACATGAAAAGACAAGGGAAGAAAGTACCACAAACAATTCAAGACAACACATCATTAGAAGAATTGACAGCTACAGTAGAAAAAAATTACAGATAAAGATTTCAGGATATACATAATTAAAATGTTTTGGGATCTCAAAGAAGACTTATACAACAAATATAGGCAGCGAAAGATCATTTTGACAATGAGCTACATAAACAAATTCAAGAAGAAAAGATCAACTCAACAAGGAGATAGAGGTTACACAAAAAAACCAAATAGAAATTCTTGAAATGAAAGAAATAATAAACCAAATTAAAAACTCAAACAAGAGCATTACCAATAGAGTAGACCACATAGAAGACAGGACATCAGAGAGTGAAGATAAAGTATATCATCTTGAAAAGAAGTAGTCAGCACAGTGAAAATGAAAAGAAACCACGAGCCGAACATCCAATAAATATGAGATAGCATAAAAAGACCAAATTTAAGAATTATTGGGATAGAGGAAGGCACAGAGGTCCAAACTAAAGAAATGAGCAATCTGTTCAATGAAATATATCATAAAACTTTCCAGACATAAATAATGAAACAGAAATACATATCCAAGAAGCCTACAGGACTTCGAATGTGCAAAATCACAACAGATCCACCCTAAGACACATTATAATGAAAATGCCCAACATATCAAATAATGAGAGAATTTTTAAAAGCTACAAGAGAAAGGAATCAGATTACATATAGGGTAAACCAATTAGGATAATGGCAGATTTTTCAACACAGACCCTGAAAGCTAGAAGATCCTGGAAGAACACATTTCAAGCTCTGAAAGATAATGGGTGCCAAACCAAGAATCTTGTATCCAGCAAAATTAAGCTTCAAATTTGAAGATGAAATAAAAACCTTCCACAATAAACAAAAGTTAAAAGAATTTATAGCTAAAAAACCAGCACTACAAAACATCCTGGGCAAGATATTTCATGAAGAGGAAACGAAAAACAACAATGGAAACCAGCAGAGGGAGGTAGCACACTAAAGGAAAAACTAATCAAAGAGGAAAACCAAGTCAAGTTAAATAACAAAAATTAACAAATAAGGCTGAAAATACAAACCAGGGCTGGGGATGTGGCCTAAGTAGTAGTGCACTCGCCTGTCATGTGCGAGGTGCAGGGTTCCATCCTCAGCACCACTAAAAATAAAATAAAGATGTTGTGTCCACCAAAAACTAAAAAATAAATATTAAAAAATTCTCTCTCAAAAAAAAAGAAAGAAAAGAAAATACAAACCATATCTCAATAGTAACCCTAAATATTAATGGCTTAAACTCACCAATCAAAACACAAAGCCTAGCAGATTGGATTAAAAAGGATCCAACAAATGCTGTCTACAGGAGTCTCATCTGTTGGGAAAAGACATACACAGACTAAAGGTGAAAGGTTGGGGAAAATCATACCATTCACATGGACTACAGAAGCAAGCAGGGGTTTCCATACTCATATCAAATAAAGTAGACTTCAAACCAAAGTTAATTAAAAGGGATAAAGATGGACATTACATACTGCTCAAGGGAACAATATATCAACAAGACATAACAATCATAAATATATATGCCCCAAACAATGGTACAGCTATGTTCATCAAACAAACTCTTCTCAAGTTCAAGAGTCAAATTGACCACAACACAATAGTCATGGGTGACTTTAACAATCCTCTCACCACTGGATAAATCTTCCAAAAAAAAGTTGAATAAAGAAACTGCAGAGCTCAATAATATAATTAATAACTTAGACTTAACTGCATATATAGAATATTTCAACCGGCATCAAGTGGATACACTTTCTTCTCAGCAGCACATGGATCCTTCCCTAAAATAGACCATATACTATGCCACAAAGCAACTCTTAGCAAATACAAAAAAGTAGAGATACTACCATGTATTTTATCAGATCATAATGGAATGAAATTGGAAATCAACAACAAAATAAAATAAATAAAAATTTATGCATCACATGGAGACTGAACAATATGCTACTGAATGAACAATGGGTTACGAAGACATCAAGGAGGAGATTTAAAAATTCTTAGAGGTAAATGAGAACATAGACACAAGATATCAAAATCTCTGGGATACTATGAAAGCATTACTAAGAGGAAAAATTCATTGCATGGAGTTCATTCCTTAAAAAAAAAGTCAACAAATAAATGACCTCACACTACATCTCAAAGCCCTAGAAAAAGAAGAACAAATCAGCAGCAAAAGCAGAGGCAAGAAATAATTAAAATTAGAGCAGAAATCAATGTAATTGAAACAAAAGAAACAGTTGAAAAAATTGACAAAACTAAAAGTTAGTTCTTTGAAAAAATAAATAAAATTGTTAGACACTTAGCCATGCTAAGAAAGAGAAGGAGAGAGAGAACTCAAATTACCAGCATACATTATGAAAAAGGCAATACCACAACAGACACTACAGAAATACAGAAGATAATTAGAAATTATTTTGAAACCTTCTACTCCAATAAAATAGAAGACATTGAAGGCATCGACAAATTCCTTAAGTCATATGATCTGCCCAGATTGAGTCAGGAAGATATACACAACTTAACAGACCATTATCCAGTGAGGAAATAGAAGAAGCCATCAAAAGATTACCAACGAAGGAAAGCTCAGGACCGGATGGATACACAGCTGAGTTCTACAAGACCTTTAAAGAAAAGCTAATACAAATAATCTTCAATTTATTTCAGGAAATAGAAAAAGAAGGAGCACTTCCAAACTCATTCTATGAAGCCAATATCACCCCGATTCCAAAACCAGACAAAGACTCTTCAAAGAAAGAAAACTTCAGACAGATATTTCTAATTAACATAGAATGCAAAAATTCTCAATAAAATTCTGGCAAATCAAATACAAAAACATATCAAAAAATTGTGCACCATGATCAAGTGGGATTTTATCCCAGGCATGCAATGTTGGTTCAACATATGGAAATCAATAAATGTAATTCATCACATCAATAGACTTAAAGATAAGAATCATATGATCATCTTGATAGATGCAGAAAAAAAAAGCATTTGACAAAATATAGCACCCCTTATGTTCAAAACACTAGAAAAACTAGGGATAACAGAAACATATCTCAACATGTAAAGGCTATCTATGCTAAGCCTCAGGCCAACATCATTCAAAACGGAGAAAAATTGAGGGCATTCCCTCTAAAATCTGGAACAAGACAGGGATGCCCTCTATCACCACTAATATTCAACATAGTTCATGAAACACTGGCCAGAGCAATTAGAGAGATGGAAGAAATTAAAGGGATATGTATAGGAAAAGAAGAACTTAAACTAGCTCTATTTGCTGATGATATGATTCTATACCTAGAAGACCCAAAAAACTCCACCAGAAAACTTCTAGAACCAGTAAATGAATTCAACAAAGTAGCAGGATATAAAATAAACCCCCATAATTCAAGGGCATTTCTGTATATCAGTGACAAATCCTCTGAGAAGGAAAAGAAAAAAATTACGCCATTCACAACATCCTCAAAAAAAAATAAGATACTTGGGAATCAACAAAAGAGATGAAAGATCTATACAGTGAAAACTACAGAACCCTAAAGAGAGAAATCAAAGAAGACCTTAGAAGATGGAAGTATCTACCTTGCTCTTGGATAGGCAGCATTAATATTATCAATGACCATACTACCAAGAGCACTATACAGATTTAATGCAATTCCAATCAAAATCCCAATGGCATTCCTCATAGAAATAGAAAAAGCAATCATGAAATTCATCTGGAAAAATAAGAGACCCATAATAGCTAAAGCAATCCTAGGCAGGAAGAGTGAAGCAGGTGGCATCACTATACCAGAACTTAAACGATACTACAGAGCAATAGTAACAAAAACAGCATGGTATTGGCACCAAAACAGGCTGGTAGACCAATGGTACAGAATAGAGGACACAGAGACTAACCCACAAATTTACAATTATCTGATATTAGACAAAGGTGCCAAAAACATGCACTGGAGAAAAGATAGCACCTTCAACAAATGGTGCTGGGAAAACTGGAAATCCATACATAACAAAATGAAATTAAACCCCTATCTCTCACCATGTACAAAACTTAACTCAAATGGATCAAGGACCTAGGAATTAAGCCAGAGAGACTGCATCTAATAGAAGAAAAAGTAGGCCCTAGTCTTCATCATGTGGGATTAGGCCCCAACTTCCTTAATAAGACACTATAGCACAAGAATCAATAAATGGGATGGAATCAAACTAAAAAGTTTCTTTTCAGCAAAAGAAACAATCTTTGAGGTGAACAGAGAGCCTACATCCTGGGAGCAAATTTTTACTTCTCACATATCAGTTAGAGCACTAATCTCTAGGGTATATAAAGAACTTAAAAAGCTAAACAAAAAAACAAATAAGCCAATCAACAAATGGGCCAAGGACCTGAACAGACCCTTCTCAGAAGAAGATAAAAAAATCAATCAAAAAATATATGAAAAAATGCTCCTCATCTCTAGCAATCAGAGAATGCAAAGCAAAACCATTCTAAGACATCATCTCACTCCAGTCAGAATGGAAGCTATTAAGAATACAAACAACAATAAGTGTTGGCGAGGATATGGGGAAAAAAGGTACTCATACATTTCTGGTGGGACTGCAGCCAATTTGGAAAGCAGTATGGAGATTCCTTGGAAAACTGAGTATGGAACCACCATTTGACCCAGCTATTCCTCTCCTCAGACTATACCCAAAGGACTTAAAAACAGCATACTACAGGGACACATCAATGTTTATAGCAGCACAATTCACAATAGCTAAACTGTGGAGCCAAACTAGATGTCCTTCAGTGGATGAATGGATAAAAAAATGTGGCATATATACACAATGGAATTTTACTCAGCATTAAAAAAGAACAAAACCATGGCATTTGCAGGTAAATGGATGGTGTTGGAGAAGATAATGCTAAGTGAAGTCAGCCAATCCCAAAAAAACAAATACAGAATGTTTTCTCTGATATGAGGAGCTTGACCCATAGTGGGATTGGGAGGGAGAACATGGGAGGAATAGATGGATTCTAGATAGGGAAGAGGGGTGGGAGGGAAAAGGAGGGGCAGGGGATTAGCAAGGATGGTGGAATGTGATGGACATCATTATCCAAAGTACATGTATGAAGACTTGAATTGGGTGTCAACTTACTTTATATACAAAGATATAAAAATTGTAGTATATATGTGTATTAAGAATTGTAATGGGGCTGGGGATGTGGCTCAAGCGGTAGCGCACTCGCCTGGCATGCGTGCGGCCTGGGTTCGATCCTCAGCACCACATACAAACAAAGATGTTGTGTCCGCCAATGACTAAAAAATAAATATTAAAAAATTCTCTCTCTCTCTCTCTCTCTCTCTCTCTCTCTCTCCCCTCTCTTTAAAAAAAAAAGAAAAATGAGAAATTATATCTCATCTATGTATGATAATTCAAAGTATATAAGTGCATTCTACTGTCATGTATAACTAACTAAAACAAATTTTAAAAATTTAAAAAATAAATCACAGCCATTATGAAAAACAGTTTGGAGTTTCCTTAAAAAGCTAGAAACAGAACTACCATGTATCATCCAGCAATCCCACTACTAGGTGTATATAGCCAAAGGACCTGAAGTTGGTAGGTGAAAGAGACACCAGCATGTCCCCATTTATTGTAGTACCGTTCACAATAGTTAAGATATAGAACAATCCAGGTACCTGCCAGTAAATAAATAGATGCAGAAAATGTGGTAATATACACAATGGAATGTTACTGTCAAAAAAATAAATTGCAGCAATACGGATGGAACTGGAGGACATTATGCTAAGTGAAATAATTCAGGCACAGGAAGACAAATACTGCATGTTCTCCCTAATATGTGGAAGCCAAAATATTGAATACAATAGTGGTCACCAGATGCCAGAAAGCAGGCAAAAGAGAGAGGATGGTTAATAGGTATAAGAGTACAATAGGGTAGGAGGAATCATTTCTAATGTCCTATAGCATACTGGAATAACTACAGTTAACTAATTAATTAAATATTTCAAAATAGCTAGTAGAACAGATTTTGAATGTTCTCAATACAAGAAATGATAAATGTTTAAAATGATAGTTAATCTGATATGATCATAATGAATTGAATACAAAATTGAAATGTCACACTGTACTTTGTAAATAAAATTACTATACATCAATAAAAATAAAAATATATTTTTAAAAATCTTTTTTACTTCTTCACCTTGAGAAATTCCTTAAAAAACAAAAGCACATTCAAGGGAGTAAATTCCATGATGTGGTGACAATAAAGCAGAATCCCATACTTTTATCTGGACATGAAGGATAGTATTTAGAAAACATTCTGATTCGGTACAGTGTAGTTACAGAGGAAGTCATGAGATCTGCACAGGAGGGAGACAGGGCAGGTACTTCAAATGTACTACCTAATCACTATAATCTCAAGAGGAAGGTGTCATTATTCTTATTTTAAGGAGAAATAAACTGAATCTCTGAAGGTTAAGTAAAATGTCTAAGGTCACTCAACTCTTAAGTAATGGAGTGCTCTTTGCACTCTGACAATTAGTCTCCTGTGTTTTGAACACAATGCTGCTTTTTCACTTTACCATAACATCTCACCAGCAAAATGAGCTAAATGCTCAGCAAGGTACAGATGTACAGATTTCCTCAGAATATGCCTCATATTCCTTTGCATTAGAAAATGCTCAGTAGTTGGACGGGAGACGTGGACTTGGTGCTTCAATTACCTGCTGGATTCATATCTCATTTTGAGCTATTAGGAAAAGTAGATATGATGCATATGTCATAGATTTGGGGAAGATCAAGTAAACAAAAGTGAATGGCACTGCTCTTTTCCCACTTGAATTCTGAATGCACTGAGAGAGAGAAAAAAATGAGCAGATTAGAGCCAAAATGCCGCCTTTATTTCTACCAAAAGTAGATGGAGGGGCATAGCTTTAGGTCTGTCTCCCAGCCAGGAGGGTTTGCCTGTATAATATGTACCCCAGAATTAGGGTTGTGTACCACAGGCCAACTGGGCAACCTTGGGCCTTTCTCCACAGGGGCTTGTGTCTGTTAATGTACAGCAGAGAGGTGCCAACCAGTATGTGAGCTTCGGTCAGCAAGTTTGTTCCTACAAAAAGAGAGTGAATAAAGCACTGAGCTTCACAGGCCCAGTTCCTTCTCAAAAAATCTCAAATCAGAGTATTTACTCTACCCCTGACTGTGTGAAAAGGTTCTGAAGAAAGAATCTAAGTGGAGCATGTAGGGGGGGAAATTTCCCTTATGAAAACCAGGAATAAGGAAAATGCATTACCTCCCCATTGTGGTTTAGATATGAGTTGCCCCCTGAAAAGTTCACATGTGAGACAATGAAAGGATTTTCAGAAGTAAAATAATTAGATTATGATGGGTGTAACCTAATTGGTGGATCAATCCACTGATAATGGATTAACTGGTCAGTAACCGTAGGCAGGTAGGACATGGCTAGAGGAGGTAGGTCACTACGGGTGTGGACTTGGGGTTTATATTTTGTCCTTGGAGAGCAGAGCTCTGCTTCTTGGTTGCCATGTCCTGAGCTGCTTTCTTCCACCATACCCTCCCATCATGATGTGCTGCCTCACCTTAGGCCCTATGGTGAGTCGACTGTGGAGTCGACTGAACCTCTGGAACCGTGAGCCAAACAAACTTTTCTTCCTCTAGGTTGTTCTTGTTGGGCATTTTAGTCACAGACATAAACACTCCCTAAGAAGTTTCATTGTCTAATCTAATGACACTTGCTGACAAGGCCTGGGTAAAGGAGACCCTAATGAACCAAACCTGGAAAAGAGTGTCCTTTAACCAAACCTGCATTCAAGCACCCAGACCTAGAAGGTGAGCAGGGCAGTGGATCAGGAAACCAAAGAGGAGCAGAGAGCTGTTCACCAAAACAGAGGATGACCAGGAATAGTATCTAGTGCTTGGGTGTGAAAGTCAGAGAAATGGGAACAGGAGTCAAGCAATAGCAGTAATAAGAAAACACCTGAAACCAGAGCCATTGCCTGTGCCTGGGTTTTATAAGCCCACAGCAGCATGCTACATTAAAAAAGGTCCCTAAAATCATAAATCCAAAAATGGCTGGATTTCATTAAACCTCTAGGGCTGCTCTTTCCACAGATGTGACAACACAGTTGTTTATGTACCAAATCAGTGACTCTCAAATGACATCTTTTGAAAGAGTTGCTGGCCTGTTACAGAATCAGTCAGAATAATTACTAAAAGTACAAATTCCTAGATCCTACCCCTAGATAATTGACTCAGGAGTAGGTCTACACTGGAGCTCACAAGTCTGTTCTTAACAACCTCCCCAGGCAATTCTTAAGTGCAGCCACAGTTTAGGTACCTTGTTCTAGCTGGTACCATATCAGGAAAGGCCACTAAAAATCATAAAGGAGTGGTTAAGATTTTGTCTGGGCTTTGCAGCAGGGTGTAAACCATTCCAGACCAGGAGGTTCCTCTGGGCACCTGAGCTATCTCTGGAGACGAGACAGGGTTCTCTCCTGATATGGAGGGCTCCTCACCATGAGGCAGACTCACTTTCATTGTAATGATGCAGCAGGAGACAGAGGGGCTGGCTGGCCTCATAGCCTTCCCAGCACTTCTTCAACAGGGAGCAAATGTTTCACAGAGGAAGCCCATGTCTCCTAGTATTTTGATCGTTTTTATTCCAGTACCTCACTTGCTTCTGGCTGTGAGCATTCGGATATATCAAGATAGGGGCCAGGGTTCCAGGAATAGCCCCCTCATTCCATGTCCCTCAATCATTCCCTGCTACCTAACCATGGTGTATCTCAGAGTTTATAAACTATCTACAGATAAGTGGTGTCCCAACACATATGGTATACATGTATATGCACATATACATGGTCTAAAAATTTTATGTCAAATACTTATTCCTTTAAAAAATGCAGTGCTTTGCACAGAAAAGAAAGGCTTTTAAACAAAAATGTGGGAGGGTCTTGGGAGTTCGGTCACAGCTGGAGGCCTGAAGGTGTTGGGGGGATACAACGATGACGACGACTATGACAACGGTGGCCCCGGTCATCTGAGCCTCCCAGCCATGGAGGCCTCAGCGCTCAGGCAGCAGCAGCAGCAGCAGCTTGTGGCAGCTAAGATCAGGAACCTGTCCTGGGTTGAAAAATACCAGCCACAGACACTGAATGATCTCATTTCTCATCAGGACATTCTGAGTACCATTCAGAAATTCATCAGTGAAGACCGACTGCCACACCTGCTTCTTTATGGCCCTCCAGGGACAGGAAAGACGTCCACCATCCTAGCCTGTGCTAAACAGCTGTGCAAAGACAAAGAATTTGGCTCCATGGTCCTGGAGCTGAATGCTTCATATGACGGAGGAATAGATATTGTTCGGGGGCCAATCCGGAGCTATGCCAGCACAAGGACAATATTTAAAAAAGGGTTTAAGCTAGTGTTCTTGGATGAAGCTGAGGCCATGACGCAGGATGCCCAGAATGCCTTGAGAAGAGTGATTGAGAAATTCACTGAAAATATCAGATTTTGCCTCATTGTAACTATCTGTCCAAGATCATCCCCGCCTTACAGTCTGGGCGTACAAGGTTCCGGTTTGGTCCCCTGACACCTGAACTCATGGTTCTCCGCCTGGAACATGTCATAGAAGAAGAGAAAGTCAATATAAGTGAAGATGAGATGAAAGCACTTGTGACTCAGCGGAGATATGCAAAGGGCTCTAAATATTTTGCAGAGCACCAATATGGCCTTCGGGAAGGTGACAGAGGAGACTGTCTACACCTGCACAGGGCACCCACTCAAGTCTGATATCGCCAACATTCTGGACTGGATGTTGAATCAGGACTTCACTACAGCCTACAGAAATAACATGGAGTTGAAAACTCTGAAGGGTTTGGTGTTGCATGACATCCTGACCGAGATTCACTTATTTGTTCACAGAGTGGACTTTCCATTGTCAGTTCGAATACATTTATTGACCAAAATGGCAGACATGGAGTACAGGCTTTCTGTTGGCACCAGTGAGAAGATTCAGCTGAGCTCCATCGTTGCTGCCTTTCAGGTTACCCGAGACCTGATTGTGGCAGAGGCCTAGGTGCTCCAAACCCATCTCCACATCTCAGGCCCATCACTGACTGGAGAACGGAGGACTCAGTTATAGGTGTGGCTGTGGGATGAAGCCAGTCTGCCCAGGTCTTGGAAAACTCTGGTCCAGGAGTGGACGGGCAGATATTTAAAAAGCACTCTCTGGTTGTTTGAAACACCAACATAGAAAACAATTTTAACATATACCTATCTTATCACACTGCTTTTTACTTTTTTAGTATTTTTACCCTTTAGTGCTTGGATAACAGGAAATTGGCCGACCCCATTTTGGTCTGTAACATGAGGTTTTCAAATCTACTGTGGTCCGACTGTCTTTCAACTCAAGGAAATCACCTCCCAAGTTTATCAACCTAGTATTTGGCATTGTCTACTTCATAAACAGGTGCTAGTGACTTTCTGGCCCCAACTGTTCTATTCTTATAAAACAGTGAACACTTTAAAAACTCATCTTTTTGTTTCCCCTCTTGCAGTAGAATTTGTAGCAGGTCTCAGGAAAAAGGAAAAAACTTGAAGTTTTAAATACAGATCTAGTCTCTGAATCATGCCATCCTAGGCCATTGCTTACACTTGCTTCATACTGGGAGGGCCTGTCAGATGAAGCTCAACCCGAAACCTGGACCTGCTCAAAGGACTGACCCTACAGTACAGTGGTCTCTTTTACAGTTTTGCTTAAAGCAAGGCTAAAGCAGCTAGCTTGGTACTCACCACAAGAGATGCTGCTTCTTAGCCAGCATTAGAAATGCTGACTTATCTGTAATATTACTGAATAAACTTTCTTTTAGGCTGTTCCTTAAAAAAATGTGATTATACAAGTTAATAGCATGTGGTTAGCTATGTAAGAGAATAAGAAGTTATTACCTATAAGATAAAATATAAAGAAAAAAGAAAACAGAGAAGGAAGAGAAGCATCATTTGCTTTTTACTTCAACAAAGTAAACTGATCCTAGCAGTAGTTAGTTACAAGAGCCAAAAAGGAAATATGCTTCCCAAAAGTATGCCTCATCTACCATGTGTTCAAACCCCGGGCCAACATTCGTCCTAGTCCCTCACCCAAATTTTAACAATATATTTTCAATCCACTCGATCCCCACCAAATAATGAGCCTGCTGGTATGGAAACTTCCTTTCTCAGTGGAACTGAATGTCAGCTTAAGTCTTCCAACTTGAGGTTTCAGTCCCCTTGCTGTCTGCCGTCCCCTCACTGTGGACATCCTCGAGGGGAGTCTCCTGCTCTCCTCCCAGCCATCAGCCCCCGTGTATCCCCTTAATGAAAATGATCAACATCCTTGAGTGTTCAGTAGAGGAAAGGTCGTGTTTTAGACACTGTCACCAAAGGGAATAGAAACAGAAGGAGCTAAAATGTTACCACCCTCTAAGCTGACCCTCTCACTCTCAGAGCTGAAATACAAGTCATATTTCCTTTTCCTGAAGCGCTTCTTCACAGTAGCTAGCTAATTTTTGTTAAAAGTAATTTACATTTGTTTCCTCTTATTAGTTAAGTTGGCCCTCCTTTAAGTCCTTTTAGGCAATTTTTATCCATTGTTTTTTTCTCTCGGGACCTATTTCCTTCAGTTTTCATACCTTTTATTATTCTAATATCCTGAAATAGTGAAGTTTCCAAAAGTGGCTAAATGACTAGCTCCTTCCTCCAAGTGAATGCTAATGCAGAAGCCTGATGTATAAAACAGTAAGGAGTTTTGGGAGCTCCTCTGTTCTCATAAGTGAGAGAAGCAGAGTTGGGTGTATGCTCAAAAGGACCAACGGAGGCTTCCCAAAAGGACCTTTCCTAAAATCCAGGGATCTGTAAACTACATTTTGAAAACACTTCTGCTAAAAAAAAAAAAAAACAAATTGTTTAAATGCCAGATAAAAAGATAATTTCTACTCTGATTTGTAATGACACCATGCCTGAATAGATCTAAATATTCAAAATTAAATAAACAATGAGTAAAACAATATAGAATTAGTGAAAAACTACTGCAACCAAGAAAGGAGCTAAACACAGGGCATGAAAACCGAGAGGAAAAGTGGATTCTAAAAAGTAACTTATAGAAGAATCAGAATAACATTATGGTAACTAGTTACCTTGTAGTCCCAAACATATAAGAAGATATGACCTTTGTAAAACAGAGACAGGAAGCTTCAATGAAGCATATGGTTAAATGAGATTATACAGGAACTAGCTGAAATAAGGAAAAAAGTACAACAGAAGTCAATACACCATAACGAGATTTGAATCTTCATTGGGCTGAGGATGTAGCGCAGCAGTAAAGCATACATTTAACACAAACAAGACTCAGTTCAATCCTCAGCACCACAAACATAATAATAAAAATTTTTAAATTTCTGTTGAAAGAAGTAAATAGTAGTAACATTGTATAAAACTAGAATAATGACATTGAAAACAAATTTAAGAAGTCATCTCTGCTCTGAGAGGAAATGAGAACATAAATTTTAACAGGAAAAAAAACATTTTTGAGAACAGGGAATAAATTTTCAACCTAAGTATTATTATAGTTTTTCAAAGAAAAAAGTCAGAAATATTAGGACTCAAAAACAGTGCAAATTAAAAAAGAAAAAAGAAACTGGAGAATGAATTTTTTTGGAACAAAAATGAAATGGGAGTCCTGAACTATAAAAACAACAAGGTTCACCATGTTCCAGGAAAACTTACTGAAATAGAGACCATTCCTAGACATGAAAGCGCAAACTATTTTAATTATGTGGATAAAGAAAAATATTCCAAAATGTAAGAAGAAGAAAAATTTACCTAGAAAGGAAAATTTTCAAGCTTGCCTCTATCTTTATCACATGCATAAATTCCAGAAAAAAAAAAGTGGAGTTCTATCTGTAAGAGTTTGAGGGGAAAAAAATAAGGAACCAAAATTATAAACTGAATCAATTGTTTTTTCACAAACAAGCAATATGAAAAATTTCTCTTGAAAGGATACAGCAAGAATGCCTCAGATACACCCTTTGTAGAAATGTCCTGAACTACATTCTACAGCTAACATGGTTGAAAGAGAAGTCAAGGCAGCAGCAGTCAAATATGGAAAATCACATTCAATTGTTGCAAATATAATTTTAAATTTTCCCTTAATGCAAGCATAAAGTTTTTATTGGTGGTAAGTTAATGGACGAAAAACCATGACTGACCCTCTTCATGAAAATTACTAAAAATACCAGAAAATGAATTTTTAAAAACTTACCTTAAAAATGGTAAGAAATAGACAATCCTCAGAAAACAAAAACTAAAGAGGAAAAAAAAAACACCTAAAGAGATAAGTAGAGAACTAAACCCAGCTGTGTCTTGAGACATTTTCTGAATATGTGTATCCTTAGGCTTCTGTTTCTGCAGGCTCACAGGTTCCAAAGGACAGAAGACATGTCTCACTGGCGACGGACAATCTCGTGAAAGTCTGCCCAGAGAACAAATATATTCCCAAAGTGCTACACGACATGAGAGTAAAATGAACAGAACCAAACTCACCTCCCACACCCAGGGGACAGCAGCGAAAGTTGCCCATATGAAACCTCAGAGATGAGTTAAAGAGGGTAAAGAATCCACTCCACAAACTGGCCTCCACAGGAGTCTGAAATTTTCACTAATGGGATGATACAACAAACCTAAAATTGAGGACTTTAAGTTTTCCCAGTGGGTTTTTGTTGAGGGCCACAGCCGAGTCGGGATGACGAATGGCATTTTTGCCAGAACAAGTGGTTGAGAGGTGACCCAGCAAGCTATTGAGATGATGATAGTTATGTTAAGCTGTGTATTCAATTGTATATTAGACCCCTGCTGTCCAGCCTCAGCCTGCTACTTTGGAGTTCTCACACTGGGATTCCTGGGGAGTTCGCAGTTGGTTGGGGAAGTGCTGGAGGAGGGATTTCCGGTTGGTGTGTGGTATGTCCCGGGAGAAGGCCGCGTACATGGCATTCGAGGGAGTGTGGAGAATAAAGGAGTTCCTGTTTTGAACCGACAAGGCTGTGTGGCAGCTAGGTTATTTTGTGCCCAGCCGGACTGTGGCAAGTTTTCAAGACCCTAAGTTCCTGGGAGAAAGCACATGTTAAGTCTTTTTTAGAATGAGCCAAACCTAAACAGATCTCAAAGAATTCCTACCAGAATTCAATCCAAGAACTATGAGTAGCTTACAGTAAAATCATCATCATCATCATCATCATCATCATCATCATAAGGAAATAAATAAATCAATAAATCACAAGGAAAAAAGTTACCATAAGAGAAAGTGCAATAACAAAAAAAAAAAAAAAGAACAGCAAAGTCTAGATACTAGAAATATTAAGCACACCATCTGAAAAAAGCATGTTAGTTTAAATTTTCCAAAGAAATAAAGCATTTAAATTTGATTAAAGAACAAAAAAAATTAAAATAAGATTTGAAAAAGAGACAAATAGAGCTCTGAGGAGCAAATTAAAATCACAGCAATGAAGCAAATGCTATGAAGGAGTTGAAAATGACACACAGATGGAGGTCTTAGCAAAATGCTATGTAGTTATGAAGAATTAACTTGGTGTGCTTCTTAGAGGGACAGAAAGATGGAAAACACGAAAGAGAAGCTAAGGCACAGAAGACAGAGTCTAAAACGTGTAGTTGGAATTTCAGAAGGAGGGGAAAAACAGAATGGGGAGGAGGTGAATTCGAATAAATAATGACAAGCAATTTCTCAGAACTGGATAGAAGGAACCAATGTACAATTCCAGTGAATCCCAATTGGGATACATAATAATAAACCATAACTAGATTCATCATAATTAACCATCAGAACACTAAAAAACCAGGGGAGAGTTTTCAAACAGAAGCCAGAGGGAAAAGACAAATTAGTGTCAACGGAGTGACAATGTTAAATAATGTCTAATTGCAAAAACAGAAGACAGAAACAGTAAGATAATATACTCAATATGGTGAGAGAGAATCATTCATTCTAGCATAATATATGCAATGAAAAAAGATTTCAATGGGCTGAAAGTGTAACTCCGTGACAGAGTACTTATTTAGCATGTGCAAAGCCCTGGGCTTGAAATCTAGCATTGAAAAAAAAAAAAAAAAAGAAAATTGAGAATTTGCCTCCAGTGGATCTTCAATAAAGAAAATTCTAAAACAGATTTGACTAACAGAAATACATAAGTTGGGGCTGAGGTTGTGGCTCAGTGGTAGAGCACTTGCCTAGCATATGTGAGGCACTGGGTTTGATTCTCACCACTGTTACATATCAATAAACAAAATAAAGGTCCATAGACACCTAAAAAGTATTTAAAAAAAGAAATAATATAAGTGATATGTAAATTTAAACGTTCTAGTAGCCTTATTTTTAAAGCAAAAGAACCCAGATAAAATAATGTTAATAATTTTCTTTTTAATCCAGTATATCCAAAATATGATCATTTCAACATGTAATCAAATAAAAATCATCAATGAGATTTTTTTTGTACACAGTCTTTGAAACCCAGTATGTACTTTACCCTTGCAGTAGACATCAATTCGTGCTCCATATCCATATGACTAGTGGTTACTGTGATGTTCATTATTCTGCTAAAGAATATCAGTGAAAGGATGGCAGGTGGAAGGGCTGAGATACAGAAAGGGATAATGCAAAAACAAGTAGCAAATACACGGATAAACCTGAGGAGCTAAAGGAACATTGACTGTACAAAATAATAATGTTTTTGTTAGAAACTGGAAGTTATGGCAAGTTTTAATTGGGTTTTGTTTAAATAAGATTGTAGCAAAAATACTACATAAGGAAATTGTGTGCTTACTACATTAAGAGGCACCCAACATCTATTAAATGATAGCAAGACTGGGTCAAGGTGAAACAAGGAGATCCTTCAATCACAAAGTTCAATTTTTCCTGCTTTTTGCCAAAAAAAAAAAAAAAAACAATCTGTGTTTTTTTGTGATACTTTGGCAGAAGAAACAAGTATGAAGTCTCTTAGACTGTGTTTGAGAAATAATAATATTTCCTGAAGTATAGCCCTAAGGAATATCTGATCAGAATTATTTGCATATTAATAATTCTTTTCCAAAGAAACTAAAACCAGGCACTGTGACTCATACCTATAATCCCAGCTATTCCAGAGGCTGAGGCAGGAATTATTGAACCCAGAAGTTTGAGGCCAACCCGGACCAAAAAAAGAAAAGAAAATGCATCAGAATCACTCCATGAAATTTTTTTAATTATTGAAAAGAATTCAATCAGAATTAATCAATAATCCCCATAGCAAACAACTATTGCTACTGAACCCAGATCTCCTTGGAAGTTCTGTCATTTCTTTGCAGCCACCCCACCCCACCCCAAGCTTTCTGTGTTTCTGCAGCATGTGCCCACACCTATGACTATCTTCGTAAAACCACTGTCAGCCTTAGAAGTACGTTTGCCCACATGTACAGTGAGTTGGAAATATCTGAGACTTTAAAACCCATGGGTAGCTCTCAGTCAATGACTGATTTGTGAAAGCCCAACTCCCTTGCCTTAAATTGGGACAAACTCCAAGCTATAATTTAAGATCTACAATTCTGTATGGTACATCTGAGGCTATAAATTTGCCTGAAATTGAACCCTAGCTTGGATGTTTCCCTCACTGATGTGCATCTCTTATTCTCTCTCTTCTCTCTCTGGAAAGCAGTTCCCTAATATCATTTGCATATCAAGCTTCAATCTAGTGTCTGCCTCTGGAGAACTAATAAAAGAAAATCCCTGACTTTGAATGCCACTCTACTTCCAGAGTGAGTATGACACACAATTCTACATGCTCATGTGCAAAACTAAATATGCACAAGAATCTTGCCTATTTTCATTTGAAGTCATTTGGTTTTATTAGTTATAAACAATAAATAATTCATGGTGAATCCACAGTGGATCCACGCAGAGCGTATACCAGTGAGAGTACAATACTGTACACAGCCCCGTGTTGATTCACACTATTGAAAACTCAGCTGTGCATCACTTTTCTAGATGTGTAAAACTTCTATGATTCTTGAATACAAGCAAATCCATTCCCCTTTCTGAAGACTGACTATGGCACTTATTGTTTCAGAGACAATGAGTCTAGTGTTTGGTACTCAGACTGCGTGTTTCAAAGGGAGTCTTTGTCTACTTAACACACACACACAAAAAAAAAAATTAGACTCTATATTTATTGGGAAAAGAGCAGTCCAGCAGCCTTCTCTGAAATAAACCAGCCCTGGCAGTCTTAAGTTACAACTGTTAAATCAATCTGTAGGTAGCTGCTTACAGTTCAAGCCAGAGACTGCTGAGAAGGACTTAGGAAAAAAAAAAAAACAGAAAAGAGAACCAGCCCTCACCCTTCTTTAAGCATTTTTAATCACTGGAAAACTCTTTTTACAATTATGTAAATGCTTTTCAAGCACATTTCCGCAATAACTTTTTATAAACCGCTTTTTCCAATGACACTATTTAAATATTTAGGAATACAATACGTGATGATTTGAGGCTCTGGAGACACGTGGTTGTGTTGCACTGTGCTTGTTTTTAAGAAGTATTTTGGAAATTATTTACTGATGTCCCTCATTGTCCTTTAGAGGAGACATATATACACATACAGCCACACATATGTCAATAATGTAAACAAGGTCATTAATAAAACATTTCTCTAACTTTATTTTAAGAGTGTAAATTTGTGCTATTGGACAGGGCTAGATATGCCTATCATGTATGACAGCTCTATTCAGGAATGCTAAAAATTGACCAAGCAAATGGAATATTCCTATGGCCAATGCCAGAGTACCTCACAGAAGTTCTTCCTGAAGTGAAATTGTCTTTAAAAAAAAAAAAAAAACAATTTGGAGAAGGAATAGTTGCTTTAGGTGCATCCATTATAGGCATACAATTAATGTGCTAATTAAAGTCACCCATGCAGCAAGGCCCAAAGTATAAATGAGCTGGACTGTGTTCTTTAATATAATCCACTTCTAAATCTATATGTATCTCCCCGAATCATTTTGGAAATATTTTATTATTTCGTTAAAGTAAAAGAAAATAATCCCAGAAGGCAAAAAAAAATTTAATTCAGTGTTCTAAAAACTAAATGCATCAAAATACACAGGAATTCAGTATGCAGCAAATTCTGTCTCAAAATAAAATAATAAAATAAGGGACTGGGTGCAGCTCAGTGGCAAAATGCTTGCCTAGCACATGTGAATCACTGGATTCAATCCCCAGTAAATTTTTTTTTAAAAATTATTTTTTAATTAAGTCTTCTCTTTTTACTATTTTGAAATATACATAATTAACTATATTATTGTTAATTGTTAATGCAAGGTAATTGATCACCAGAACTCATTTCTCCTGTCTCATTGAAATTTTGTACTTTTGGCCAGTATCTTTCCTTTGCCTGTCTACCTTCATGTCTACAGTCTCTGGAAATGATTTCCAAGACATCAGAATTTTTAAATTCTACATATAAGTGAGATCATGCAGTATTGTCTCTCTGTGCTTGGTTTATTTCATTTAGCAAAATATCCTCCAGATTCATCCATGTTGTTGCAAATGCCAGAACTCGCTGCTTTTTTAAGACTTAATAGTGTCCCATTGTGTATTTTGTCATATTTTTCAATCCATCCCTCTGATGATGGACACTAAGCTTGATTCCATGTCTTGACCATTGTGAATATGTTACAATGAACATGGGAGCACAGATGTCTCAACACACAGATTTCAATTCCTTTAGACGTGTACCCTGAAGTGAGATTTGTGGATTATATGGTAATTCTATTTTTTAGTTTTTTTGAGGGAATTCTATACTGTTTTCTAAAATAATTGTGCCTTATATAAATATAGGCTGCACTTCTTTTATTGAATTCATTCCTTTGACCCAAAGTCATTCACAAAACTGATTAAAATACTCAGGTGGTGGCTGGGGGTACAGCTCAGTTGTACAGCACTGCTCAGCATGCATGGAGTCCTACATTCAGTCCCTAGCATTGATGCTGTGGCATGCATAAGGCTCTGGCATGCTCCATGTATTATAAATAACTCAGCTTTATTCTAGGTTTTGGACAGTAGATATGTTTTCCCTTTGATACAATTCTGCAAGAAATGTGCTTCCCTCTTTTTAGTATTTGTATGTGTGATTATTATCCAAGATGATGTGGGGACACAAAACAAGGCAGCCATTTCTATTACTGTTTCTATGACATCATTACTGGTCTTAGCTTGGATGCAAAAGGGAGCACACCAGATTCCATTTAATACTTTGCCACTCTGTTATTGTACTTTAATGCATCATTTAATCTGCAGAAAGCTACAATAGCAAAGGCAATATTACATCCATCAATCCAAGAATGAGAGCACCAAATACATTGCCCAAGACAGCCCAAGTACCAGCAATCCATGGGGCTGGGATGCAAACTGCAGTGTATTTGCTCCCCAGTGAAGAGTAGATGTCAAGTCAACAAGAATCACAACTAGTTGTGCACACACAACAACTACATGAACAATGTGTGTTTTTAATAAATACTTTTCAATGGAAATGTGATGGCACATCATTCCTAAAATATTTGTAAAATAATATAATTGTACTAAGGGTAGGTGGAGATAAAAACAATCTTAGGTCTGATTCTATTAATACAAAAGATAAAAGACTCAATGTAAGAATCTTTGGAGGTTCAGCTTAAATAAGATTGAAATCAGTTTAAGTGCCACATTAGCTTTACCATTGAGAAAACTCAAATTATCCTAATCTGTTTTTTAAACTGCAATGGTATATCAAGATACCACTCAAATATTTGTGGTTTATTCTATCCCAAACTGGCATTGAAATTCTCTGTTGAGTGGATTTGGATTTTTACATCTCCTTTTTAGTATCTGGTTTAAAAAAGGACTCTCCATCACAGCAGGCACCAAACTTGAGAGAAGTAACAGGAAGGACTTGGAACATGTATTCTTCCTCAGTCCCAAAAGAGTTGCTGTTCTAGCAAGACTCGGGTCAGAGGGTTGGGCACTGCTGGGGCAGGTCACATGGCTGATCTGGGATGAACTTGTTTTGTGAAGAAACAGATTAATTGTAGCTATGAAGCTGTTGTTCCTGTAACTTTTTAGCAGTAGTTAAATCCATTCCAAAGTGACAAGCAACAGAAAAGAACATTCTGAATCAACTGCAGATGAATGGAGTTTTCCCCTGCCTCCTTGGGAATATTATGAGCATCTCACAAAAGGGGTCATATCCTGTTTCTTTCTCTTGTTGCTACAACTGTGGTTTGTATATTGGCTGTATCACTAATGTGAATTTATAACCCAAAAATGTAAAAAGAAAAAACATCAGCACTCCTTCACAAATATGCATTTTTCTTTCCCCAACTTTCAACAAGCACTGTTTTAAGTCATCCTTATGTTTGTATGCAGTGGAAGCCAATCCACACGTCTTTTTCATATCCTACTGTTAGCACAGAAGGTGAAATACTGACATAAATGAAGGGAGTTGCAAATTCAGCATTAATACAAAACAGGCAAACACTTAGGAAGGTTTTTCTGACTCAACAGTGCCCCCTAGTGTGACTACAAAAATTAGAATGAGCACAAGATCCAAAATAAATCAGGTAGGAAAAAAGTAAAGTAGAAGACATTAATACATTTAACTTTTTTTTTTTTAGTTGTTGATGGATCTTTATTTTTATTTATATACAATGCTGAGAATTGAACCCAGTGCCTCATATTCGAGGCAAGCACTCTACCACTGAGCCACAACCGCAGCCCACATTTAACTTTTTAAACTATCAAGATTTGTCTTTTCAAGTCAACCTATCTAACAAGATATATTTTACATATGTGTGTGTGAATTTGTGTGTGTATATGTGTGTGTATCTTACCAATAATAAAAGGGCGTTCTAAAAGATCAGATGCAAGTGGAAGGAAACGATGTTAAGACATGGACGATAATACAAATACGCTTTTTGAAAGAAAGGAAGAGAGAAAGAAGAGGAAGAAATTTGAATCTTACTGCCTCTAGGTCTGGAGGCAATAACTTGGGTAGTATGGCATTGTTCTCTGAGTCAATACCCAATTCTGTTATTCTCATAAGATCAAGTCTCACCAAGGTTTTCCTTGATCACCTACTAAAATTTATTACCTCTGGCCACCAGTGCAGTTCAGTTTTCTATTCAATAAATGATACTTTTGTTCCTCCAATGCCATGAAAGTGGAAATTATTTTTCTTTACTTAACTGATCATAGCTCTTTCCAGAAGTTTCTGATCTCTGAGAATTTACAGTATTGGAGAAAAGGAGGAGGAGGAGGAGGAGGAGGAGGAGGAGGAGGAGGAGGAGGAGGAGGAGGAGGAGGAGTAATGCTATGAACCCAATAAGGTACTCAGCCAACCCAAAGGTATTACCTAATGATCTAGAGTATGTCATTAAAAGAATTTCCTTTTTGCTGGACCCAATGCACAGGACATCCCCCATGCATTTTTGTCCTCCCATCTTCATTCTACTCTTGTTTCACCAAAAATTTATGTAGACTTCTTATCCCCTCTTTTTTGAATCCTCTTAATCTCAATACCCACTTCACTGTTTTGAAGAACTCTTAGGTTGGTACTCTACTGCTTTAAGTCGCATTGTGACTCCTATGTGAAAGATCAACAGAACCTAAATTATGTGAGAAGAGAAATCTAGGCCTGATAGAATAAGGGAAACTCTCTTAGTTTCATATGTGTTGCAAATTAATATCAAAACCCAACTGAAAGTGATTAAGAGTCCATTGTATACAACTCTACTTAAATTAGTATTTAATAAATTATATATGCATCTCTTCCCATTTGGATATCTTTAAAATTCTTAAGATTCCTTCCATATACTGCTTCAGAAATATATTTAGATTAATTCAACCACATTACTATGTGCAATATTCCATTTTTCAAAGTGGGTGTGGTAGCAGAACCATTCTGTATTGATAAAACAAATTCCTACATGTGTATGCACATGCTATCACAAAACCACAAGGCAAAAGGCTGAACTTCTGCATGTTTCACATCAACACAAAAGTCTTATAAAAGTCTGTTTGGGGCTAGGATTGTGCTCAGCAGTAGAGCACTCCCCTAGCATGGAAGGGACCCGGGTTCAGACCAAATAAAAATTAAAACGGCATTGTGTTGTGTCTATCTACACCTAAAATAAAAATAAAATATTGAAAAAAATTCTGTATGTTCTAAGTAAATAAGGATTTTAAAACTGTTGTGTTTTCGGGACTGTCTTTAGTAAAAGCAACATGACTGAGAATTAACACTTTGTTTTGGTTCCACTTAAGTAAATATATATGCAGCAATTCTGAACAGAAAGAACAAAGTTGATAAAGAATAGCAAATATCATCCAAACAAAATGAAAAGACAAATAGATCAGTAGGACAAAATTCATTCCTTGGCTATTGAGCAAAATAAACTTACTTCTAGAAAAGAAACAGTGTGCAGTCATACAAAGCCATATTAAAACTCTGACATATTCTCACAATGGAATACCAGCCAGCCATTTAAGATGATGTAGGTCTATACTGATTCAAGTGGGGAGAATTCTATCACGTGAAAAGGCAAAAAATATTTGTACATAAAACATTTTTATATTGTTTATATCTTTCCTACTCCTGAGTGAGTGTTCTCAAGTGGATAAACTCTCCCTTTCTTGACCTTACATTCTAGAAGTTCTTTTGTCTAATCCCATGTTTTCTCCCAGCTTCTGATGGAATGTGCCAACTAGATGCACAGATCTTTGAGGACATGTGTTTTTCCAAACTTTTAGGTCCCACACATCTCCAGTGGGGTAATACTGTAATTTAAGCCTAATTGTAGTTTTGTGAAGGGAAGTGGGGGCAGACCTTGATGGGGCATAAGTGTCATTAAGAAGGAGAGGACCTTGCAATATCTGAAAGCAAGAAGGGATGTTATCCCTTATTAGGGGGACCACTTCTGCAAGCTCAAAGGGCTTAGGGAAATCCAGAGATGCAAGACTTTGTGGAGGCATCAATATCAGTGTCCCCATCCCAGGTATCAGGGTCCCATTCTTTCTCAACCTTGTCCTTGCAGACCTGCCTTGGTTTAGATCACAATATAATTCTCTACCCTGGACCTTTGCTTTCTCTGCCTTGCAGCTATAGGAGATGAGTATAAGATACAAGTAGGCCTTCTGGCTTTCACAATTAGTTTGTAATTTCTAATTACTCTTTCTTAACTAACACCAGTCAGAGTGGATTAATCTCATCTAATGGCTTCAATGTAACTGAATAACCTCTTCAAATCCCTATTTTCAAATACAGTCAATCACATTCTAAGATATTAGGAGTTAGGATATTGATATATAAATTTTGGGAGGATAAAATTCAGCCTATACCAGCAGGTGATTCTCAAACACAGTAAAGTTTGAGAATTAGAAAAGTATAACACCAGAAAGGTCTACAGAGATGTGTATCAAACTGATCATTTATTACTAACAAAGATCCAAATAGTAAATGCAGTTACTGCTGGTCCAGACCACATTTTGAACAGCACTGCTATTGGTATATGGTATAGCAAAGGGATATTTACTATTACCTGGTATGTATAACTTTATGCAAATATATACTGTTGGCATTAACTCAGGGGATGAGGCTGGATGGGGTTTATACAGGAATATTTCTAATGTGCAGTTCAAAGAATAGAAAAGTGAAATCATATTTTTTCAAAAATAGAGTTCTTGGAAAACATTTGTGTAAAACATGTTGGAGCTCTTGTTTATCAGTGCCCTTCTTATGGTAGAATGCTTTCTCCAGATGTAGATTCCATTCAGTGCCAGCTTTTGCTGGTAGCTGAAAGATAACAAATGATAAGGGAAATAGGAAAGGAAATAGAAAAAGATCTTTATTAAATTCTTTTAGAAGCACAGCTAGCAGGCAATCTGATATTGAAAATAGCCTCTTGTGGACCAGGACTGCATAGAATAATTATTAATGTAGGTGGTACATTCCATCTAAACTTAGCAGATATGGTGGACATAGTTCTGACTCATGCAGAGTTACATGAGACCACCCCTGACTTGTCCTGGGCACTGTGCTACTATTGGTATAACGTTGGGGAATCCTTCTTCCCTTGCAATGAGGCAAGAAACAGGATAAAGATACAAGGAAATGCTACCTCAGCTAATCTATGTGCCTATTAGTGGCAAAGAAATGGGAGATGAGGGAAGGAGATGGAGTCACACTGGCAAGTGCTTCTTTGCTCAGGAAGCAGTAAAATGCTTGGAGCCCACACCTAGCTCACCATATCTCACTCCAGGTGCCCCCGTGCCTTCTGAAAAGACCTTCCTATGGCCTTCTGGAGAGGCAGCCACTTGGCTTAGCTCTCCAAATAGTGCAAGAGCAGGCCCTTGTTTACTAAATACACCGAATTAAATCAGTCATGATTTTCCTTTTCTGAAGCACTCAGTTCTTCATTATGACACTATTCCCACTACACCAAGTACTAGTCACAGACCAATTATTACTGTCTGGAGGGAACTGGGTTTCTGGCAAGTTTCATTGTAGTTTAAGATCCGGAGAAGCACTGCTGCCCTGGAAATGCACACAGGTTAAATAAGACACCATGGGGCTGTGCCCCATGGGTAGGCGAGATTGCAAGCTTGCAAAGACACAATTGAGACTTATTAGTAAAAAAAACTTCTCTTCCCAGAAAGTTTTCTAAGGGGAATTTTAAATGGAAGTGCAATTGATTTCTCCTTTTAAGTGGCAGTGAAATATTGAGACATAAATGTGGCTCCAAGTACTAATAAAAGGGTTCTAGGAAATTACTCACAAGTTTAAGAAATCCACTTTTGATTTTTTTTTTTTGTATCTCAAATACTATGAAGTTTCATAAGACAGAAAAGTGATTAAAAACAATATTTCTATTGAAAACTATACATTTTGCTCCACAGTTATGTTCCTCCAAATGTGACCCTTGGAGGACCTGCATGAGATTCACCCAGAGTACTTGTACCAGTGCAGCTTTCAGGTCCCAGCCCAAATGGACTGAAACATGATCACTGAGAATGAGGCCCAGGAGTCTTCATGTGTAACAAATTCCACATGTCATTGTTATCTACACTAAGGCAGAAAATAAATGTCTGGACTCCTACAATCCACAAAAAATAGTGTGGATTTTGCAATCCCTTCTACACAGTGATGATTTCTGCCATTCTCAGAGCAGAACTGTCATGCCTTTGGAATAAACTTACCACTCTTCCCAAATAGGCAGTGCTCTCCTTTTATTCCTCCATCACTGCCCCAATCCCTAAATCAGTTCAATATCTTGTGCTCTTACAGCTTCCAATTTCCAATTTTTCCATATCCTCATCAACACTTATTTCCCACTTGTTAATTATGGCCATCCCGATGGGTATGAAGTGGTACCTTGTTGTGGTTTTGAGTTGTATTTCTCTAATAATGTGAGTAACTTTTCATACACTTATTGGCGGTGTATATAGCTTCTTTGAAAATACCTATTATTTTACCCAACTGTTAAGCTGAATTTTTTTTTGTTATAGAACTATTTATATATTCTATATATTAGACTTTAATTAGATTTATTTAATTAAAATCTAATATAGAGGATACTATCAAGAAGTGGGGGGAAAAAGAAGTCCACAGAATAGAACTACATAGGATTGGCAAGATTAAACTGTGGACTTCCATTCTTTGGGCTGTCTTGATAATGTCCTTTGATGTTCAAATTTTAAATTTTCGATTGCGTCCAATTTAACTATTTTTTTTCCTCTATTGTTGCTTGGGTTTTTGGTGTCATATCTAACAACATTTCATATCCAATATCTGTTTCTTCTAAGTTTTCTAATTTTGGATTAATTCCTTGATCCATTTTGAGTTTATTTTTACATATGATATGAGGTAAGGATCCAACTTCATTCTTTTGCATGTGGATATTCTGTTGTCCCACCGTTATTTGCTGAAGAGACTATTCTTTACCTGCACTGAATGCTTTTGGCACCTGTGGGGGGGGGGGCGCAATTGACAATAGATGTATGGATTTATTTCTGGACTCTCAATTTTATCCCTTTGCTTTACATGTCCATCCCTATACTACTACCATAATGATTTGGAGTTTTGTTTTTGTGTTTTGGTGCATTATAACTATGCATAATAGGAGATTTGTTGTTAAATATTCATACTTGTACATAACATAATTTGGTCAATTTCATTTCCCAATACCTCTTCTTTCCTTCTCCTCTACACTACTGGTATCCCTTCTATTTTTCTAAGATTTCCCCCTCCCTCTTTTTTTTTCCTCTTTTTTCTAATTTCCACATGAGAGAAAACATATGACTAGAGACTTTCTGAAATTGTTTTATTTTGCTTAACATAATACTCTAAGGTCCATCCATTTTCCTACAAATAACATAATATCTTTTTCCTTTATGATTGAATAGAACTCCACTGTACCACAATGTTCTAATTACTGTACCTCTGTAGCAGGTATGGAAATCAGGAAATATGAGTCCTCCAACTTTGCTCTTCTTTAAGATTTTTTTCTTTTTTGTTATTTAGTGTCCCTTAGAATTTGATATAGAAAACAATACTTTGGGATTTTGATATGAATTACACTGGATCTGTAGATCACTTTGGAAAATATTATTTTAGTAATAATGAGTCTTCCAATACAAAAAAGCAGAATATCTTTCCATTTAGTTAGGTCTTCTTTGATTTCAACAGTTTTGCAATTTGTAGTGTATAAGTCTTGCAACTTTGCAACTGCTAGGACAAATTTATTCCTAAGTATTTTATTCTTCTTGATGCTATCTTACGTGGAATTTTTTTTTTTTTTTGTACTGGGAATTGAATTCAGGAATACTTTACCACTGAACTACATTCCCACCCCTTTTTAGTTTTTATTTTATACAAGATCTTGCTAAATTGCTTAGGTCTCCTTTTCTGAAAATTGTTTACAGTTAGTATATAGAAATATTACTAGCTTTTGTGCATTAAACTTGCATCCCATAACTTCACTGAATTCATTTATTAGCTCCCTTTCTTTTCTTTTTCTTGGGTTGTTTCCATTTGTTTGTTTGGTTTGGTTTGGTTTAGGATTTTCTTGTCATCTATGAACACAGATAATTTACTTCTTCCTTTCCAATTTGAATCATACAAACTATCAAATATCACTCAAGAAGAAACAGAAAATCTGTACTGACCTGTAACTATAAATATATATATATATATATATATATATTTATATATATTTTAAAAATCAAAATTTTTTTAAAAAACTAACTTCCCAAAAAGGAAAATCCCAGGGTCCAGTGGCTCCACTAGTGTATTCTACCAAGTATTTTAAAAATCAACACCAATCGTCTAAATAGAAGGGGAGAGAACACACCCCAATTCGTTCTTTGAGGTCTTATTTCCCTGATACCAAGACCAAAGAAATCACAAGGAAGCTATAAACTGATATCCCAGTATCTATTCGATGGAACAGAATTAGGAGATAAATTTAAGCCTAGAGTAAGATGGTGAAGGTATACTACTGATCCTGCCAAGTGAAAGCAGGTGGCTTATTTTTCTCATATTACTGAGATAAAAAGAAAAAAGTAGTCACCCACTAGATGTGTTGCCTTGAGGAAATGCATATTGTGCAACTGAGTTGTGAGCTAAATCCATCATTTTTTCATGAGTTGCCTTTTTTTTTTTCTTGAAAGAACAACTGGCAGGTAAGTTTTAGCTTTTCAGACAAATATTTTTCTTTCAATCTTGTTTCCTCTATTGTTTGAATTGGTTAATTTCTGTTGCTCTATCTTCAAGTTCACTGATTTTTCTTCTGTAATCTACATTCCATGATTGAATCCATCAAGTACATTTTTTCATTTCAATTGTATTTTTCAGTTATAAATTTTCTATTTCTTTCATAACTTACCTTGTATTTTTATATTGATCCTCTATCTTTTTATTCATTTCAAGAATGCTATTTGGAGAATAATTATAATAGCTGTGTTAGAGTCTTTAATTATTCCAACATCTTTGTCACTTTGGGGTTGGTATTTGTTGTCTTTTCCCTTGTAAGGTGTTGAAATTTTCTTATTTCCTCATATGATGAGTGATTTGGGGTTGCATTCTGGACATTTTTGATATTACTCTGGGTCTTATTTATAGCCAATGAAAAAATATGATGTGTATGTGTGAGAACAAACAATTGACTTAATAGGTTCTGATCACAAGCTTCTACCCATCTTATATAAGCCATGGTTTCACTGTCACCTAAGTTTTCAAAAACTTTGCAGTGTTTTTCAAATCTGCCCTGCATACAGGCTTCTAGTGACATATTTGGAACTTAAACATGACCTGCCCCACAGAGTCCATATCAGATCCATGCATGTACAGCTTGAGGATATCCCAGAAGTTCATATACAACTTTATAGGATTATTTTCTTGAGCCTCTTCCTCTCCATGGTGTCTCTTCCACTTTCCACCACCCAAAAGCTCCCCTACTTGGATCCCTAGCAAAAAGCTAATACTTTATTCCTTGTTTGGCAGTGCTCATCTCATAATTAATTCCAGGCTAGCGTATCCAACAGACTCCTTGATATTTCCACAATCCACAGTGTATCTCAAAATCATGAAAAAAAATTCAATATGTGTAAAATACAAATCATGATTTACACTTCATCCCAAATGGGGTCCTCTTTGAGGATTCCCAGTGCCAGTTAATGACACCATCAGCTTTGTCTACAACAAACAGAAACCTAGGAGTCATCTTTACTACCTTCACCTCTCTCACTATCTATATCCAGTCCTGTAGACCTTGCCTCTTAACTGTTAATATTAATTTTAAAAAAGCTTTCAAATCTATCTACTACCATTTTTCCCACTGCCACCATGCTAGTCTAGACTTCCAACTCACCTGGACCACTACGGATCTCTCTCATTGGCTCACCATGTGTCAAATCCCACCTTCCATAATCAACTCCTACCTTCATAATCAATTCTTTCAATCAAGGAAAGCCAGTGAACTTTTCTATCAAAACACGTGTTAGAAATCTGCTCAAGCTGTTTCACTAGCTATTCCATGTGCTTACTGTCTTAGAAGATTTATGTGGCTTGGTCTTGTCCTACCCCAACAGGCTCATCACCTGCCCCTCTTCCTTCTTTTTCTCATGCCTCTAGCACATTGGCCTTCTTTTGGTTCCACATGCCAAAAGAAGTTCCTCGCCCCTTTTCCAGGGAGATTCCACCCCTCTCCACATCATCTTCTCTTCCTCTGTATTTCAGTCCAGTGATTACTTTCTAGTTCAGTGGTGCCTTATCAAAAGAGAGGGGGGTTTGTGTAACCCAAGTCAGTCCATGGGTTTCTGTACATGTTGAGCTCACTTATCCATGAATAATACATCTCCTTTCTCATATATCCATTGAAATAATTTTTTAAATTTCTTTCCACAATTTTTACTGGTGTACCATGGTTGTACAAAATGATGGGATTTGTTACATGCACACAATATGACAATTTAGTCAATATCACTCCCCAGCATCTCTCCCCTCCCTCCCCTCTTTCCTCCCCTAGGCCCTTTCCTCCACTGATCTCCCTTTGATTTTCATGAGAACCCTGTACCTCTCCTTTCCTTTTTCTCTGTAGCTCACACATATGAGAGAAAACGTGACCACCTTCTGAGTTTGACTTGCTTCACTTAATGGTCTCTAGTTCCATTCATTTTCCTGCAAATGATATAATTTCATTTTTCTTTATGGGTGATTTATGTATCTATACCACATTTTTTAATCCATTCATCTGTTGATGAGCACCTAGGCTGGTTCTATAATTTGGCCATTGTGAGTTGTGCTACTATAAACGTGGGTACACATGTATCACTATAGTATAATGACTTTAATTCTTTAGAATGAATACCAAGCCATGGTGTAACTAGTCTTTTAAGGAACCTCTATATTGATTTCCATAGTGGTTATATTCCACAAACAGTATAAAATTTATAATCCCACAAACAGTATAAAATGTTCCTTTTTATTCACATCCCCTCCAATATTTATTATTGTTTGTATTCTTGATAACTGCCATTCTGACTGGCGTGAGGTGAAATCTCAGTGTAGTTTCAATTTGCATTTCATGTTGAACATTTTTCATATATTTGATGGCTGGCTGTAATCTTTTGAGAAGTGTCTGTTGAATTCATTTGTCCATTTATTAATTGGGTTATTTGTTTTTGTTTTTCAGTGTTTGGGTTTTTTTTAGTTCTTTATATATTCTAGATATAAATCCTCTATCAGAAGAGTAGCTAACAAAGATTTTCTCCCATTCTGTAGGTTCTCTCCACATTCCTAATTGGTTTTTTTTAATATTTACTTTTTAGTAAATATTAGGTGGACACAGTATCTTTATTTTATTTTTATGTGGTGCTGAGGATCGAACCCAGTGTCTCACACATGATAGGCGAGCACCACAACTCAGCCCTAGTTGTTTTCTTTGCTGTGCAGAAGCTTTTTAATTTGATGCCATCTCATTTATTAACTCTTGGCATTATTTCCTGAGCTTTAGGGGCCCTATTGAGAAGATCATTGCCTGTATCTAAATGCTGGAGTGCTGATCTACATTTTCTTCCAGGAGTTGCACAGTTTCTGGTCTAATTCCTAAGTCTTTGATCCATTTTGAGTTGACTTTTGTGCAGGGTGAGAAATAGGGTCTAGTTTCATTCTTCTAGATATGGATAACCAGTTTTCCCAGCATCATTTGTTTAAAAGACTGTCTTTTCTCTAATGTATGTTTTTAGCACCTTTATCAAGGATCGGATGCCTGTAGAAGTGTGTTTGTCTCTGTGCCTTCTATTCTGTACTGCTGGTCTGTGTGTCTTTGTTTATTCCATGAAGTTTTGGGCACTATACCTCTACAGGTATTGCGATGACTCCACGTTGCTTTTTTGGCTTAGTATTGCTTTGGTTATTTTGGTATTCTGGGTTTTAATTCTTCCAAAGGAATTTTAGGACTGTTATTCCTAGTTCTGTGAAGAATATCATTAGGGTTTTGTTTTGTTTTGTTTGAGGTGCTGGGGATTGAACCCAGGGCCTTGTGCATGTGAGGCAAAAAAGCTCACTGAGTAGTGAGCGAAATACCACCAAAAAAGTAAACCCAAAATTTGTTACTAAATTACAAATTGTGATAAATTGTCTTAGTAAAAGAAGCAAGAAAGAGGACAATGCAGCCATGGAACCAAGAGAATTGAGGTGTGCCTGAAGCAAAAGATATAAATGGTGAGTTATCAATCTATGAAAGTTATTGCATGTGATCATAAGGACTTTCAGTACCAGGGCAATAAAAAAAAAACTGCTAAGAGATTTAGGCAGAGAAATGACGTGATCAGATTTTTATAAAGCATAAAACTGATCATATAATCATACAGGAATCAACTCACTGTCAGAGATAGTCATGCTTTCTCTGTTGAATATATTCCCCTCTCTTAATAATACCTGAAAAGGATCCCTTAGGTGAGCCCCTGTACAAGTGACAACTGTAATTAGTATTGGTTGAGATGGAACCTAATCCAAATGAAGTAATGCAGAGTTTACCAATAATTAGCTTTATGATTACACATAATATATAAATGCTTTTATATTTACATACATTTATTTGTTATTCACAGAAACTTTATGAAACATAGTTGTAACTACTATCTTAGCTAAGAGCTGCTGGGGAAATATCCCACCTGGGTCCTCTTCTGACATCAGAGTCATTTCCAATCTATTTTTTTGTTTGTTCGTTTTTTGTGCTGTTCTGGTTCATATACCAATCTGAAACACTTGGTTCATGTCATTTTTCTCAGTTCTTTGTAGCAAAACAGACAGATGATGGCAGAGGTGTCCAGCCCCTGAATCCCCACATTCACTCTTCAGGTAAAGATTTCAGCTGTTTCTACAGCTCTGGCTATCCCCATTTATATCTGGCACCACATATAATAAATTTCAAAGTGAATTCTACTCTAACATAAAATTCAACTCCAATCTAATAAAACCCTAGTACAAAATTCAACTTCATGATACTGAAATTGCTAGGGAATGATTGTGGCAGTTAGATTGGGAAGATCAGGGTATCTAAAGAGAAAATAGTTACTTTAAGGATAAATGCTTCCTTGTCAGCTCTCTTATTATTCCAAAACTATCATTCAGGGCTTATTTCCATCCCCTACTATCAAACATCTGTTGAGAACAACATCTGGCATTAAATTTGTCCCCTTACTCCATCTCCAGAATTTTGCTGTGATTATTTCAACTCTCTTTCCATGTGGGTTATGCCTCTGTGAACACATAACAGAAGTTCTAGAGCTAAGGGAATGGACACAGGGTTAAACAATCCAAAACTCAACATCCAATACTAAAACTTTTTAAGCCTTTCATATTTTGAAATTTATCAAGTTGTACGTTTCTCCATTCAAAACCTTCCTCCCTTCTCTGCTCTACAGTGGGTGGCAGGCAACTGAGAAAGCACAATGGAGGTAGAATGGAGGTAGAAAGAATGAAAGGAAGAGTAAAACAAGAAAGGATAAAGAGAGAAACGAGAACAAATTTTATTTATTTATTTATTTATTTATTTATTTGTTTGTTTGTTTGTTTTTGGAATGACAGCTTTTTGCCAGAAACAAAGTAGGTCATCTCATAACCATTATCAGAATTCTTGGGGCTCTGTTATAACTGCAGATTATTGGGGAACCATCCTAGAGCTACTAAATCAGAATATCTGGCACTAGGGCTCCAAATCTGCATTTTAAACAAGCAATATTTTTATACAAATGAAAGATTTAAAACAGTTAATTTAAATATTATCTTGGTGATATTTTATATTTATAAAGCAAATATATCTCACTTCCCTGGTTTATTTTTCTCATAATTTTCACAGTAGTTCTTGCTTCTCATTAAAGTGATTATTTTAAGCTAACAAATGTATTAATTTACCAAACGACTGCTATAAATACAAAAGGTACAAAATTCCAGGAATCCTTGTCCTGTGAAGTCAATTATTCTATGAAGAAAAAATACAAACATGAATGAAAAAGACCTGATTCATATATGAGAGGAATAGTGTTGTAGAAACACATACAGTTTGCACAAATATGCTTAGAAAAAGATGAACAGCAGCCAGGAGTGGAGGCACACACCTGTAATCCCAGCAGCTCAGGAGACTGAAGCAGGAGGATCACGAGTTCAAAGCCAGCCTCAGCAACTTAATGAGGCACTAAGCAACTCAGTGAGACCCTGTCTCTAAATAAAATACAAAAAAGGGCCGGGGATATGGCTTAGTGGTTGAGTGCTCCTGGGTTCAATCCCCAGAACCAAAAAAAATCAAGAAAAAGGTGAACAGAAGGCATCAATGACTGCCTTGCTCAGGAAGATAGGGAGTTTTAATCAGGAGTTTTGAATAACAAAGGTAGTTAGGGAGCAACTACCATGTAGATCTGATCAAGAAGTCAGAAGGATATTGTCCTCTCAGTTCTGCAGCTGTGTGATGCTAAGCCTTTTAATTTTTCTTTGATGTTTTTCTCACTTCCATAATCAACACCAATCTTTATTGTTCATTCTTTTGAAAGGATTCAAGCAACGAAAATATACAAGTTTCTTCAGCACTAACATTCACTGGCTCCACATTTATCCAAGTTTCTTTCCAGAGCAAACATTTGATAGCTCAAACTTCACAGCCATGAAATACCAGATAGGAAATATTCATAAATGCAAATTGGAACCTCCTCTACTCCGTTAGCAATTCCTTTGTGTACATATACTCCACAGGAAATCATAAAGCTAAGGTTCAAGGCAGAGCTCTAAGTGATTGTATGTGTCTAGAATTTCTCCAGTGAATTCTGCCAGGGGCATATCCTTGGTAAAACAAAGGCATCCAATCAGAAAAGTTCATGTTTGATGCGATAATATCTTGCCCAGCAATTTTTTCATAGCATCTTTTACTTCCTTGTTTCTTAAGCTATAAATTATGGGGTTTAACATAGGAGTAAGCACTCCATAAAGCAATGAGATGATTTTGTCTATTTCTTGTGAGTTTGATGAAGAAGGTCTTAGGTACATGGATAGGGCAGCCCCATAATATAAGATCACCACAGTCAAATGTGCACCACAAGTAGAAAACGTTTTGTGTCTCCCCTCTGCTGAGCTGATTCTCAGAATAGTAGAGAGGATGAAGACATACGAGATGCAAATTAAGAGCATTGGAATGGGCAGGAGGAGAATGCTGACCACCAGCATGATCATGTCCATGAGCAGTGAACTTGTGCAAGCTAACTTGAGCACTGCCAGGATTTCACAAGTGAAGTGGTCAATGAGATTCCCACAGAGGGGTGTCTGCAGGGCAAAAGTGGTTTCCAGCAGGGCAGTCAGACAGCCCGTCCCCCAGGAAATGGTGGCCAACTGCACACAGACCTGCCTGTTCATGATGATGGGGTATCTCAGCGGGTTGCAAATGGCCACATAACGGTCATAAGCCATCACAGCCAGAAGCACACACTCTGTGGAGCCCATGGCAAGGGACAGATACATTTGTACAGCACACCCTGAAAAGATAATGGTTTTTTGGGATGACAGCAAGTTCACCAGCAATGTAGGAATAGATGCAGATGTGTAACAAATATCCATGAAAGAGAGATTTCCAAGGAACAAGTACATAGGGGTTTGAAGCTGTGAATCCAGGATAGTGATTAAAATAAGAATGCTATTACCCAGGAGGGTAATCAGATACATTACAAGGCTGAAAATGAAGAGAACAATCTCTAACCTTGGGTATTGGGAAAATCCTTCCAGGAAAAAAAAGCTCCAAATGGTGAAATTTTCTCCTTGCATTTCCTTTCTTTCACCTGTAGTTATTCTAGTATAATTCTCTTCCTTTCATCTGAGGACATAAAGAAATTAATAAAGTATAATGTTTGTTTATTTATGAAAGCACTCTCAAACTTATTTTCACTATTTCAAACACAATGTTCACAAGAAGTCACAGAATAGCATATGTATTAATCAAGGGGGGAAGCAGGTTTGATATACATAAAAGTTGATTTTTCCACAATAAAACTTAGAAAACAATGAATCTGAAAACAAGAATAAATTTAATATTTTAATTTCAGCTCATAATCCTATCCTTAGCACAGTAGGCTTTCAATAAAGACTTAAAAGTGATGAATGAGAAAAAATATAAATGGACATTGAATAAATTATTGAGTACAAGTTAGAAAAGTAAGCCAGATAAGTGAAGGAAAAAAAGCTCATAATGTACAATAAAAACCAATAATGACCTTCCCTGGAATAAGAGAATGAATGTTAAAATAAATAAATTACTGGATTTTAAACCAACACCTACATAGTTCTGGGTCTAAACGAATTCTGTCCAGCTGAGAACTTGGGAGATCTGTATACTGTTTCAGAAAGGATGATGCTGCTTAATACATTGTGATTATATCTAAGAGACAGTTTATAAATCACATTAAAATAGCCCACCTCGGGCTGGGGTTGTGGCTCAGAGATAGAGCGCTCGCCTACCATGCCTGAGGCACTGGGTTCGATCCTCAGCACCACATAAAAATAAAATAAAGATATTGTATTCACCTATAACTAAAAAATCAATATTAAAAAAATAGCCCACCCATTTAAACACTAATATCCACACAGTTTATTCATTATTGACACCATATCCTCGTAATTGTGTAAAATCAATAATGATTTCTTTCAAAATTATTGACTGCCACCATCACTAAAAATATCAAAGAAATTATCTAGAAATTATACCCAGGTAATACCCTTATTATTCACCAAGACCCATGAATATCCAGCAAATGCAGAAAACATACTCCCTTAGAAAAATTAGCATTTCTTGGAAAATAGGATTTAAGCTCCCATAGTTTAATTAAGACACTTCAGGGGTTTGTGGGTTTTTTTACATGTCATATTACAAACAAAAAATTATTAAAAACTTACCTTGCTTTGCACATATATTGCTTGTTATCAACATCATGCTGTTTCCTTCTCTGCTGATTCTCTCCATTCTATTTTCAAATACATGTTCTTAAAAACAACTGCCATGGTCACAATAGCCAAGCCCACTGCCATCCTCTTTTTGCTCTTTCATAGATGAGTCAGTCCCTCAATCATATGGTTTATGTTACAATATTTCAGTCTTCACTTTATCACCACTGGCATTCTTTCCTTATTTCTCAATTTCATTCTTCTCCCAGTTCTCCATGTTTAAAATGTTGGCATAAATACAAACATTGTGACAATCTTATTTTACTACTTCACTTAAAATACTGCTTTGATATACTTTATAAAGTTAGCTGTGTACAAGGAAGAATGAATGCATCCATGTTAAAAAAATGTTATTGTGTAAAATCAATAATGCATTTCTTTCAAAATTATTGACTACCACCATCACTAAAAATATCAAAGGGTAGCAACTGAAATACTACGTAAATTTAAATCATTTGTTTTTGGGGAATACACGTTGTCCCTGAACAATTTAAAGTTCAGCAGCTGTAATATATAGAGATTTGAAGCTTCAGATCCTTCAGGGATAATGTCCTAAAGATCCAATTATATAAAACTTTTAGAGAGTCAGACAAAAAGCAAACCACACTTCTACCTAAATATGTGCAAGAAACTCCTAAAAAGCAGGTTTTCTGGGCTGGGGTTGTGGCTCAGAAGTAGAGCACTCACCTAGCATGCGTGAGGCACTGGGTTTGATCCTCAGCACCACATAAAGTAAAATAAAGACATTGTATCCACCCATAACTAAAAAATAAATATTAAAAAAGAGCAGGTTTTCTATTCTCCCTTTCCCCCAATCACTAGTTATATCAAGATTTTTTTTTAATGATTACAGTATAGAATACCTAACTGAAATACAGGGGGAAATGTCCCTGCATTTCTAAGATATAAGATTTTCCATTTATGAAATTACTTCTTAGTTTTCAGAAATTAAAAATGTTTATTCTTTTAAGCTACAAATAAATCACTTAATGTCTCAACAAGTGATCAAAAATTTTATTCAAAAGACCCAACAATGTACTGCCTTCAAGAGACTCATCTTATAGGAAAAGATGTCCACGGACTGAAGCTGAAAGGTTGGGAAAATATATACCACTCACATGAAATGTGGAAACAAGCAGGGGTTTCCATCCTCATATCAGATAAAGCCAAAGTTAATCAAAAGGGATAAAGAAAGACATTTCATACTGCTTAAGGGAACCATACATCAACAAGACATAACAATTATAAATATATATGCCCCAAACAATGGAACATCTACGTTCATCAAACTCTTCTCAAGTTCAAGAGTCAAATAGATCATGACACAATAATTCTGGGTGACTTTAACACACCTCTTTCACCACTGGATAGATCTTCCAAACAAAAGCTAAACAAAGAAATTATAGAACTCAATAATACAATCAGTAACTTAGACTTAACAGACATCCTTACATCCATCAATGAGTGAATACACTTTCTTCTCAGCAGCACATGGATCCTTCTCTAAAATAGACCATTTATACCCTTCAGTAGATGAATGGATAAAAAAAAAATGTGGCATTTATACATAATGGAGTACTACTCAGCACTAAAAAATGACAAAATCATGGCATTTGCAGGGAAATGGATGGCACTAGAGCAGATTATGCTAAGTGAAGCTAGCCAATCCCTAAAAAACAAATGCCAAATGTCATCTTTGATATAAGGAGAGCAACTAAGAACAGAGCAGGGAGGAAGAGCATGAGAAGAAGATCACCATTAAACAGGAATGAGAGGGGGGAGGGAAAGGGAGAGAGAAGGGAAATTGCATGGAAATGGAAGGAGACCCTCAGGGGTATACAAAATTACATATAAGAGGAAGTGAGGAGAAAAGGGAAAAAAACGAGAGAGAAGTGAATTACAGTAGATGGGGTAGAGAGAGAAGATGGGAGGGGAAGGGAGGGGAGGGGAGGGGGGATAGTAGAGGATAGGAAAGGCAGCAGAATACAACATACACTAGTAAGGCAGTATGTAAAAAAGTGGATGTATAACCGATGTGAATCTGCAATATGTATACTGGGTAAAAATGGAAGTTCATAATCCTCGTGAATCAAATGTATGAAATATGATACATCAAGAGCTTTGTAATGTTTTGAACAACTAATAATAAAAAATTTTAATAAATAAATAAATAAAATAGACCATTTATTATTCCACGAAGCAACTCTTAGCAAATACATAAAAGTAGATATACCACCCTGCATTCTATCAAATCATAATGGAATGAAATTAGAAATCAATGATGAAATAAAAAATAAAAGCTACTCCAACACCTGGAGACTAAATAGTACGCTATTGAGTGAACAATGGGTTGCAAAAGACATCAAAGAGGAGATTAAAAAATTCTTAGAGGTAAATGAAAACACTGATACAACATCAAAATCTCTGGGACACTATGAAGGCAGTATTAAGAGGAAAGTTCAATGCATGGAGTTCATTCCTCAAAAGAAGAAAAAGTCAACAAATAAATGACCTAACATTACATCTCAACACCCCAGAAAAATAAGAACAAATCAACACCAAAAGAAGTAGAACACAGGAAATAATTAAAATCAGAACTGAAACCAATTAAATTGAAATAAAAGGAACAATTTTTTAAAATGACAAAACAAAAAGTTGGTTCTTTGAAAAAATAAGTAAAATTGATAAACCCTTAGCTATGCTAACAAAGAGAGGGAGAACAAAAACTCGAATTACTAACATCCATGATGAAAAAGGAAATATCACGACGGACACTACAGAAATACAGAAGATAATTAGAAATTATTTTGAAAATCTGTACTCCAATAAAATAGAAAATACCAAAGGCATCAACAAATTTCTAGAGACATGATTTGCCCAAACTGAATCAATGATATACACAAGTTAAACAGATCAATTTCAAGCAATGAAATAGAAGATACCATCAGAAGCCTATCAATCAAGAAAAGCCCAGGACTGGATGGACACACAGCTGAGTTCTAAAAGAACTTCAAAGAAGAACTAATACTAATACTCCTCAAATTATTTCATGAAATAGAAAAATGAGGGGACACTCCTAAACTCATTCTATGAAGCCAATATCACCCTGATTCTAAAACCAGACAAAAGACACATCAAAGAAAGAAAACTTCAGAGCAATATCTCTAATGACCATAGATGTAAAAATTATCAATAAAATTCTGGCAAATCAAATTAAAAAACATATCTAAAAGATAGTGCACCACCATCAAGTGGGGTTCATCCCAGGGATGCAAGGTTGGTTCAACATACGGAAATCAATAAATGTAATTTATCACATCAATAGACTTAAAGATTTAACAATCATATGATCATCTCAATAGATGCAGGAAAAAGCACTGACAGAATACAGAACCATTTCATGTTCAAAGCACTAGAAAAATTAAACAGGAACATATCTCAACATTGTAAAAGCTATCTATGCTAAGCCCCAGGCCAATGTCATTTTAAACGGAGAAGAATTGAAAGCATTCCCTCTAAAAACTAGAACAAGACAGGAACTTGTTTCACAACTTCACAACTCTTGTTTCACAACTTCTATTTAACACAGTCCTTGAAACTCCAGCCAGAAGAATTAGACAGATGAAAGAAATTAAAGGGATATAGATAGGAAAAGAAGAACTTAAACGATCACAATTTGCTGATGACATGATTCTCTACCTAGAGGATCCAAAAAATTCCACCAGAAAACTTCTAGAACTAATAAATTAAACCAGCAAAGTAGAAAGATATAAAATCAACACCCATAATTCAAAGGCATTTTGGTACATCAGTGACAAATTCTCTGAAAGATAAACTAGGAAAACTAACCCATTTACAATAGATTCAGGAAAAAATAAATAAATACTTGGGAACCAACCTAACAAAAGAAGTGAAAGACTTCTACAATGAAAACTACAGAACAATCAAGAAAGAAATTAGACCTTAGAAGATGGAAAGATCTCCCTTGTTCTTGGATAGGCAGAATTAATATTGTCAAAATGGCCTTAATACCAAAAGCACTATACAGATTTAATGCAATTCCAACCAAAATCCCAATGACATTCCTCATAGAAATAGAAAAAGCAATCATGAAATTCATTTGGAAAAATAAGAGACCCAGAATAGCCAAAGCAATCCTTAGCAAGAAGACTGAAGCAGGTGGCATCACTACACCAGAACTTAAACTATACTGCAGAGCTACAGTAACAAAAACAGCATGGTACTAACACCAAAACAGACTTATAGATCAATGGTGTAGAATAGAGGACACAGAGACAAACCCACATAAATACAATTATCTCATATTAGACAAAGGTGCCAAAAACATATATTGGAGAAAAGATAGCCTCTTAAACAAATGGTGCTGGGAAAACTGGAAATCGCTATGCAGCAAAATAAAATTAAGCCCCTATCTCTCACCATACACAAAACTCAACTCAAAGTGGATCAAGGATCTGGGAATTAAACCAGAGACCCCGCACCTAATAGAAGAATAAGTAGGCCTTAATCTCCATCATGTCGGATTAGACCCCAACTTTCTTAATAAGATTCCTAAAGTGCAAGAAATAAAATCAAGAATCAATAAATGGGATGGAGTCAAACTAAAAAGCTTCTTTTCAGCAATTGAAACAATCAGTGAGGTGAATAGAGAGCCTACTAATTGGGAACAAATTCTTACCACATACATGTCAGAGCACTAATCTCTACAATATATAAAGCACTCAAAAACCTTAACACCAAAAAATAAATAAATAAATAAACTAATCAATAAATGGGCCAAGGAACTGAACAAACACTTCTCAGAAGAGGATATACAATCAATTAAAAAACATGAAAAAATGTTCAACATCTCTAGCAATTAGAGAAATGCAAATCAAAACTACTCTAAGATTCCATCTCATTCCTGTCAGAATGGCAGCTATTAAGAATACAAACAACAAAAAGTGTTGGTGAGGATGTGGGGGAAAAGGCACTCTCATACATTGCTGGTGGGACTGCAAATCGGTTCAGCCAATCTGGAAATCAGTATGAAGATTCCTTGGAAAACTTGAAATGGAACCACCATTTGACCCAGTTATCCCACTCAATTTATACCCACAGGACTTAAAAACAGCATACTACATTGGTGCAGCCACATCAATATTTATAGCAGTTCAATTCACAATAGCTAAATTATGGAACCAACCTAGATGCCCATCAGTAGAATGGATGAAGAAAATGTGGTATATCTACACAATGGAATATTACTCAGCGTTAAAAGAGAATAAAATCATGGCATTTGCAGGTAAATGGATGGAGTTGGAGAATATAATGTTAAGTAAGCCAATCCCAAAAACCCAAATGTGGAATGTTTTCTCTGATATGAGGATGCTGATCTATAATGGGGATGTGGGGGAGAGCATGGGAGGAATGGAGGAACTTTAGATAGGGCAAAGGGGAGGGAGTGGAAGGGTGGAGACATGGAGGTAGGGAAAACGTTGGAATGAGATGTACATCATTACTCTAAGTAAATGTACGAAGAAATGCATGGTGTGAAAATACTTTGTGTACAATGAGAAATGAAAATTGTGCTCTATATATGTACTATAAAGTGAAAAATGCATTCTGCTGTCACATATAACAAATTATAATAAATAATTTTTTAAAAAAATTTATTCAATATACAGATATTGAGAGGACTATAAGGCAATGAAACCTCAGAGGCAATGGGTACACGTAAAACCCAGATCTCAGTTTCTCAATACTATTCCCAACTAGAAGGAATTATATTTCCTCAGAAAAATAGCTGATACAAGAACTGGAGCAGGACAAGATTAACATAGAGCATTTTATCCTACTGGAAAGCAAGAGGTATGCAAAAACTGACAGGAATATATAAAAAAAGTCACAGATGGCCCCGCGATAACACTTCCATTGCCAAATCTGGGGCAGATTATTTTGAGCATCAAAATAAAAATAAAATAATAGCTTATATTTCACAAATATAGAGTTCAATATGATATAAAAATGAATAAGAATGGACAGCTGTTAGCCACAGGATACCAAAAAATACACAAGAATGTTAATCAGAAAATAATCACAAGGGGCTGGGGATGTGGCTCAAGCGGTAGCGCGCTCGCCTCGCATGCGTGCGGCCCGGGTTCGATCCTCAGCACCACATACCAACAAAGATGTTGTGTCCGCCAACTAAAAAATAAATATTAAAAATTCTCTCTCTCTCTCCTCTCTCACTCTCTCTTTAGAAAAGAAAAAAGAAAATAATCACAATTAAAGGTTATTATAGCAATAGACTATCATAGGTAAACAGTTGTAGATATCATAGTCATTTTAAGTCAAAGTTAGATGAAGAACAGAATATTTACAAAAATTATCTAATAATTTCAAAGATAAAATGATGACTTTATAGTGGGGAGACCTGGAAGATAATCACTTTAACATCTCCAGTATTGGTACAAGTTGATTCCATGTGCCTTCTGTCATGATATGCACTTCATTTCTGTGGTATTCCTATCAAAAATAAATCACCTGACTACTCATGAGTGAAAACAAGACAAACCTAAGTTTAGGGATATTCTGTAAAATAATCCAACTATACTTTTCAAAAAATAACAAGATGGGGGGAAAAATTTAAAAGACCAAGGAGAAGTTCCAGAGTAAATGACATTAGAGAGACATGACAACTAAAGCCAATGAATGACCCAGCATCAACCAGATTGGTAGACCAGAGAAAATGAACTAAGGAGAAAATAATTAGCTATTAGTGGGATAATAGACAAAATTTAAATATGGTCATCAGATTACATATTGATACTGTATCAGTGTTGTATTTCCTGATCTTGATAACTGGACGGTGGGTTTGTAAAGGAATATCCTTGTGCATGGAAAATATATATTGAAGTATTTAGTGTTAGTTAGTATTACTTCCCCCATCTTAACCCTCAGATAATTCATTAAAAATGTTTTAAGTTCACTCTAGTTATGGTTAGGGAGGTGTACTTATTACCTACCACATTCTTTTTGCAAGTCATTCAGTTCCCATATTTTCTGTGTCTTTATGACAGTTCATTTACTGGATTACTGAGGGTACATGGATGCTCCATATAGAGGACCACTGGGAAACATGGTTATAACACATGAAGCAACATTTTTTTTCCTTCATAAGAGAAAAAGTAACAACCACCAGATTAAATGATATAGGAATTTAAAAGTTTTAAATTAAGTGGTGGAATGATATTTTAGGGATAATGGGCCACAGTGGCCCACAAGATGACCTTGAAATAGATTTGTTTGATTGTAAAACACAGGAAACCTCAGAGTTAATGGTTCCATATTTTAATAATATCAATCTTTATTTTCCTAAAGCTTTGTGGTCACATCTCATTCACCACTAGGCAACAAGGCTATCAGAATTTAACAAGAACTAACAATAAGACAAAAATTTGAAAGAATCAACAAAAAACTCCTGGAACTAATAAACGATTACAATTTCAGGATGCAAAGTTAATACACAAAGTCAATTGCTCTCCTATATATCAGCAATTGAAGTGTAATTTGAAATTAAAAACAATACCATTTACATTAACATCCCCAAAATAAAATATTTAGGCATAAATGTAACAATATATTTACACACACACACACACACACATATATATATATACAAATTGTATGAGGAAAAACTACAAAATCTGATTAACAAAATCAAATAAATGAATAAATTGAGACCTATTCCATGCTCTTAGATGATGGGAAAACAGTCTGTCAAGTTATCAGTTCCCAACTTGGATCTGTAGATTTGAAACAATCTCAATTAAAGGCCCAGGAAAAAGGGGCTGGGGTTGTGGCTCAGCGGTAGAATGCTCACCCAGCACATGTGAGGTGCTGGGTTCAATCCTTAGCACCACCTAAAAAATAAATATAATAAAGGCATTGTGTCCAACTAAAAAAAAAAAAAAAAAACACTTAAAAAAAAAGGTCCAGGAAGTTATTTTGTGAATAGCAACAAACATTCTGAAATTCATTTGCAGAACACCATAGCCATTTTGGAAGATAGTTTGGCAGTTTTTTTACAAAACTAAATATACTAAAAAATTAAAAAACAAAAAAAACTAAATATATTCTTACCATACAATCTTTTCATGGCTCTGTAGCTTGTCTCTTTTCTGAGCACTGAATAATGTTCCATTGTATTGCTATAGTACTCTCTATCATTTACCTACCAAAGAACATCTTGGTTGTTTTTAAGTTTGGGCAATTATTAATAAAGTTGCCATAAACATCTATGTGCAGATTTTATATGTACATTAATTTTCAATTCATTTGGGTAAATACCTATAAGTGCACTCACTCATATGGTAAGGACCTGTTAGTTTTACATGTTTTTGTAACCAAATATTCTCAAATTCTACTTCCTATATAGTGGAACAACTTCCCAGGAGACCAATCTATGTATAACAATTATAAACACTCAAAAAAAATTCTCTTAAGGCTCTGGAGAGTCCACAAAGCCAAACAATTCTGGAGAGTCAACATGGAAGGGGCCCGAATAGGGTGTTTCCTGGTGTTAGGGCTTTCTACTAAGAATGAGACACACAGGCAAAGCATGACACAGAACAGCAGAAGTTCCCATGGAGAACCACCATCCTTTGGGCCTGAGGAAGGCAGAGCAAAGGACAAAGTGGGAGGAAAATTCTGGAAAGAAAAGAGGCTGAGAAGTGTTTGTGTGTGGAAAATGTACAAGTCTCTGGCTGAATTCTGAACCACCATGTTCAGATGGCAAACAGCTCAGCTAAGAAAAAGCACCTAAATGGAGATCTGAGCTATCATCCAAAAGTGTGACAGTTTTTAGTTCAAGTTTAACCGTATTCATTGTCTGCTAAAAGAAAAGTAACTTGGCCAGGCACAGTGGCCCACACCTGTAATTTCAGGGACTCTGAAGACTGAGGCAAGAGGTCGAAAGTTCAAGGTCAGCCTCAGCAAGTTAGTGAGGCCCTCAGCAACTTAGCAAGAACCTGTCTCAAAAAATAAAAAGGGTTGTGGATGTGGCTCTGTGGCTAATTACCCCCCGGGTTCTATCCCCAGCCCCAAAAAGAGAAAAGAAAATTAACTCTTTGGAGGAATAGAGTCCAGAGTCCCCACAACATAACATTCTAAATGTCTAGGATTCAATCCCCAAATATTAGATATCTAAAGGAACAGTGTGGCTGGGGAGAGGCAGAGTCAATCAAAAAAGATCAAACCCAAGATGACCCAGATAAGTAAATATCAGACAAGAACTTACATTGTTTTTTTTAAATATGAATAAGCCTAGAAAAAATATATATATATATATGACTAAATAGAAATTTTAAAACTGAAAAATAAAAATATCTGCAATTTTTGTTAAATGACTGAGATTTGCAGAATAACGAGTGATCTAACCATCTTAATTGGAGTTTCATAAAGATAGGAGGGAAGAGAAAGGCACAGAAAAGAATATTTGAGTAGAAATGCACCAAAAAAAAATCCAAAACCTGGTAAAATGCATAACTAAAAACAAACAAAAAAACAACAATAACAAAAAGCTAAGCAAAACTTAAATAGAACAAGTACAACTCGGCCCATCATATGACCAAAGTGCTGAAATTCAAAACTAGAAGAAATCATGAAAGCAAACAGGAAAATTACATACTGCATTCAGGGAAACAATCTGAATGGCCACCAATACCACCCTGGAAACCCTGAGCGCTAAAAGGTGGGCTCTTTGCAATACTGAAATAAAACACAATTTTAAGAAAAATATTGTTTCAATTAATATTCAGAAAATATTTTGTACTTTAAGATTGTTCTGAAATCAAAAGTAGCATAATAAAATTACATAGCTAAACATAAATAAGCAAAATTGGTTTTAAATTGCTCTTTTCTGAGAAATATCCAAACAAAAATGGTGATCTTATTGCTTTTTCACTGCCCTTCACATTTTTTAATGAAGGCTCAATCAATGTGCAAGAGACATGATTTTAAAAGGTAGAAAAACTTTCCATTCTATATTTGTTTGAAAGGCTTGGTAATCTACAAGCTTTGTAAAATGACTTCCCACATTAAAAACTATATTATAAGAAATCAACTTGGATCCTGCTTAAAAGAAATAAGAAAAGCATGAGGGAACAGTTTTCACTATAGGATGTGCCTGTCCTCCTGACATATTATGTCCATAGTCATGTATATTCACTTTGGTCAAAAGAAGAACTGCCTGTCATTTCTATATGTTCATGAAATTTGTATCCGAAAATCAAATCTTCTAATGACAAATTTCCTTCCAAGTACCTGACAGCAGTTGTTGAGGGTGTCTTGGTTGTTTTTGCTTTGCCTTGGAGCCCCCAGACACTTCAGTCAGCAATTTCTACTTTCTAGAGTTAGCTCAGAATGTGGCAGGCAATAAAGCCTTATTTAAAAAAAAAAAAAAAGTATAGCTAGTCAATGCCTTGACAGATAAACTATCTTCCTAGAGAAATGGTAAAAAAATTAATGCAGTACTCCAAAAGAACAAGTTATGCAGCTTTTATTTACCATTTAATGTCTTCTTAGCATGGGACAGATTTTCCTTTCAAAGAAGGCTTATTACATGCTTTGCTAGCCAAGTACATATTGCGGAGGATTCTGTGAAGATGTCGCATACAAAATACAAAAATCTGTCACATATACATCCATTTAACAACAGCTTATACATTACAGTGAGTGCCAATATCAAAATAATTCCCTGGACTTAACAAGCAGCATGAATATATTGTGGCACTAGAACCAAGATACATCACACAAAGGACCCGTGTTAAGAAGTGCAACTGTTAGTAGAGCAGACAACTGAGACCGTATCTTTGTTTCCTTTTTCTTTTTCATAATACATAAGTGAAAAAAGGACAACATAACAGGAATTTGGTGGAAGTCTCGTGCACGGAGATTTGTCACAGGAAGACCCTCTGGGAACTATAAATTGAATATAAACATTCAAATTGCTCTTTATCACCCAAAATACAACTGTATACCACTTTCATGGTTATTTCCAGTTGCCACAGTTCAGGAATCTCCCCTCTCACATATCAATAAATTTGTGAAGCTATAGATAATGTACTAATGTCAGGAATAAGGAATTCAGTAAGAGAGCCTACAAACTGGTTGTTTGTATGACAAGAAGCTCTGAGCTTATAGGGAGAAAAATAATCAAAATCCATTCCAGATAGCTTTAAATAATGAAGACTGATGAAAGAGGTGTGCATGGGAACTTTAGCCATTTGTTCATCATCATCAACATTCTGCACTTACAGACTCTCAGTTATTGACCTGTTTAAATAAATGTATGTACACCAAACATAAGCTGCACTGTGAGAAAATAATTTATCATGAGTAGATGTGTAAATGGTTTGGCTGGTCAAGATGAAGGCATTAAGTATATAAATTAGAAATGTGCTTAGAAAGCTAAAAGAAATGTAACTCAAAAGCACTAAGTTTTGGCAGACAGAGTGGGGGTGAGGTGATATCAGCACCATTCTCAGCACCAAGGGAAATTCCCAATATTAAATAACCAAAAGCTTTAAAAGCACAAAATTTGATGAGGTTTCAACACCTGCTACACACCATTTGCACAGATCTTGTCCTTCTTTATATTATTACTTTCTGAACATCCCTGACCTGCACTACCCTCTTGACAAGGAAGCATATCCTCCATACTGTAAATGAAAGTCAGAGGGCATTTAGTGGAGGGGGAATGCTGATCTGGAAAATATCAAGTCCTGTGAGTCACAGCTTTCTGAAGAATATCCAAGCAAGTTATTCTCAAATGGAAGTCTACAAGAGGTTCTGTAAAATTCACAACTACATTTCAGTATCAGCAAAGAGTAATAAACACTGAAAATTTTTATTTGTAAATCCTTTTCCTAATCAGAAGTAATCCCAAACATAACACATTCAGATAAATTTAGGTACTATCCATGGCAGTGTTTTTCAAACTATGAGTAGTAACCCAGTTGAGTAAGGAAATGAATTTAGTGGGTCTGAAGAATTTACAACAGAGAGAAATCAAAGTGTGTCACACATAGTGACTATGTATTATTTCACAAAAGATTTATTTCAGTTAAAGATTTTATATTCAGACATAGATACACACACACACACACACACACACACACACACACATTCTGTTCTGGATCATGAAGTAGAAGTTATTTTTATTATGAGTCACAACCAAAACAGTATGAAATGCACAGTGGTCAATGGAGACAACCAATACTAATAAATATAGTTTCCACCAAAAATAACAAACATGGAGATTCCTGGTGTTGATGCAATAAGAGAACAGTATTGCATGTAAATCAATCTTGTGCTGTGGAATCCAAGAAGCTAAAGAGTCCTTAGCTAACCATAAACATGTAGGTTAAAATTACCCTATACTGTTAAGCAGGGGTGTGAGCAGCAGAAGGAAGGAAAGAAACTCTGTCTACAATTATCTACTTGGAGTGATATGCTATTTTAAGAAAATGCATTAAAAAGAGGTAATTTCATGATGGTTAATTAATAGGCTCTCCTTCTACCCTACAAAGTCAGACTATTAGCATAAAAATGAGTAAAAAATTTTAAGTTGTCATTACAATTTTGAGATTACAAATGGTCTAAATCAAGGCAGTCTGTGATTTTTTGTTTTGGGTTTTGTAAAATATGCAACCACAGATACAGACAGAGGAACAATCTTGTCTTCTACTTTAATCTGCCTGTAAAAGGACTTTGATTAGAATCACATGGAGCCCAAACTTGTGCTCTCAACCTGTAAAGATGCTAAACAATCACTTTCTAAAAATTTAACCGTTGAACACATGAAATGTTGAGCTTTTGACTTTGAAGAACCCAATGATAAAGAGTCAATCAAGGACTGTTGTCAGCCACCCTCAATGTACTTCATCTTTGGAATTTCTGGGGTAGGCCATGGTTAGCAATGATTTTGGCGTCAGGCTGTAAAAGAGTGTAGTGGGCAGGATGTTTAACACCTGATCTGCCCTTGGCACAGGGCTCAGAAAGTAATTTATATCACCTCCAATCCTATTTCCTCAGGTATAAAAGAAGAGAAAAAGTGATTTATAGGAAACCATCCTGAAATAACTTTAGCTTAGATAGCTAAGATTTTTGTCCAGCTTGCTCTGCAACTCTCTATAATTCCTTTTATAATAGATTTAATTCTTTTAACAACTATTTCTGCCCGTCTCATTTACAATCAATCACCTCGAAAACACCCAAGGTTCCTTTAAGCTCAGCCCACGTTTAAAAAAAAAAAAAAAAAGAGTCAAGTTAAAATAAAGCTAATAAGGAACAAAATTTAAGGCTTTTTTTTTTTTTTTATTTCAGCCAAGGAATGATGCATGCTACAGATTAATCTTTACTCTTCCCCACTTGGTTTTTTAAAGAATACCACCATTTCAACCCCCAATAAACATGGCACTTGTTTCTTCCCCTTCTCATTTATTCCAGATTTTCAAGTGTTTTCTTAAGTAATGATGCTTTCTCCTGCAGTTCAGGTCTGCTATCTGTCTCCATAGTAGCTAAAGACTCAATCAGGAGCACTCTGCATTCAGATGTCAAACTTTCCCACTGTTTAGATTCTGTATGGAAAAAGAAAAAAAAAAAAAAGAGAGAGAAAGAAACCAAAGAACTCTTACAGAACAAGCAAGAAAAAAAAAACTGAAACTCTTTTCTTCCACATATCCTATACCCAAAATAAATACAAAGCAAGCCCTTGAAGTACATAATAATCATAGGTTCAATGGGTAGCTCAAAACCCAAGTACTAAGAGTAGCCTGACAGCTACTCAGAGTGTCTCACCCCTCTTTCCCAGTAGCATTGAAGCAAAGTGAAAGGAACTGTACCACAACAAAGTGGGAAGAAGGAAGCACTGAGGAAGGCAGAGTGTCAAGATACACTCAGTGGAAAAAAATCCCTAATTCCAAAGTTGGCTTAAGCAGAAACTTTATGACTCATTTCTTTAAAGAAAGTTAACAGAACTATATACATTCTGAAATTGTAGAAAATAAGAAACTATACCAAGTCTTAAATTGTATTTTTAAGGTTCTGCCACTTTCTAGCAATGTGGCATCAAGCAAGTTATTAATAACCATTTAGCCTCACTTTCCTCATCTAGAATATATTAGCACCTCTCTGGCAAACTGAGAATTCAGTAATCTAAGTGCATAGCTCTTTTATTTCAACAAGGAAAAAAGGGACTTTGTGATGTTTACCATTAACTGCTAAGCAAAAATAGAAAAACAAACAGCAAATCCACAAGGCTGTGGAGAAAACTGTTCCATCTTCTGCATTCTTAACCATGGGGTAAAAACAATAAAAAATAGAAGAAAAACAAAACAGGCTTCCTTTTGAAATCAGCAACAAAAACAAAACTGGAGAAAATGCTGGCCATTTTTTTATCCTACCACTGATGCAATAGACCATTAGAAGAAACTTGCTTCTGAATAAAGTTTTTTAAAAAGAAAGAAAATGAGGAAAAAGAAATATGACTTTTAAAAAAGTGCTATTATCAAATCTGATGACTCAAGTGGGTAAGTGTAAAATGTTTTCAATCTTCTTTCCAGTGGTGTCACTCTGCTTATTTATATGTATTCACTGAAGTCTACTATGCCATTGTCAAACACTTCCGTAATTAACCAAGATTAAATCAGAATTAATGATGGAAACAGAAACTTTAATACTCTGGGATAAATACAACTTAATAATACATGAGAAGTATATACAAGTATCAAACCCTTAAATTTAATAATTTTAGCTTTGTATATTCTACTTGATATGCATATATATTAATTTGTATTTTAGAGTATAAGCAAAAACAAAACAAAACATTTCTATATTATATGCCATAAAGGTTCTTGGTTTGCTGGTCCTCCAACCAGAACTATCAAAAACTCACCTTCAAGTTTTTTAAGCAGTAATTCTATCACAGATAAAGCTTCTGTTCTCACAGATGAGTAGGTCTTATTTTCTAAGAAGAAAATCACACAGTTCATATGTATGCCTTAGAGACAGAATTTCTAAGATTACAGTCACTGAAAGATGTTCAGAACTTGTAACCCCATAGAAAGCTACAACTTTTGTTGTTATTGTTTGCTTTTGTTTTTTTCTAAGTGAGCTTCCCCTTGCTAATTACTATCAAATACTTGAAATGTGCTACATATCCACATTCCTCACTTTGGGGAACAGAGGGGACTATCAGCCAAATATACTAACCACTACAACATGGTGATAAAGAACTCATTTTAGAAGTGGGAAATCAAAAGACACTATCTCAAACATAGCATCTTCACATCATAGCTAAGAAAGGTCTTCAGGTTTCCACGATCCTCCTCCTTTTACCAAAGAACATTATACAACCCAATGTTTAGACCAACTCAGGGACACCTGAAACCCTACAAAGACAAAGTTGTTAGCTGTCAATTCATTAACCATAATAGCATGCTAACTCCAAGAAGTGCAACTAAATTATGCCTTGTTGGTATCTACTCTTAGATATGGCATCTAGTTCACAGTGAAATTATATACCAAAAAATTAATGCAAAACCAAGCCCAAGGTAGGGAAAGAAGTGCTACAAAAAATGATGGTGGGGCTGGGGATGTGGCTCAAGTGGTAGTGTGCTCGCCTAGCATGCGTAGGGCACTGGGTTCGATTCTCAGCACCACATAAAAACAAAATAAAAATGTTGTGTCCACCTGAAACTAAAAAATAAATATTAAAAAAAAAAAGATGGTGACTTGCCAAGAGGATGTAAGAGGTCAGCTTGAAGGGGCTTCCATTGGAGAAATGGGACAATTTAAGTAATAAATTACTAAAGAAAAATAATTAACTCTAACTCATTGGGAGGTGGGGGGATTGAAGGAATCCATAAATCAATACCAGTCAATAAACAAACAGATAGGGAGAAGAAAAAATTTTCTTACAAAAGAATACTGGCTACCAAATGGCAAATGTGGAAAGTGCTCGAGTTGAAAAATCATAAAAAATTGGTTCAAGGAAGAATTATGAATTCATGCCATATAGAGAAGACATTTTGAAGAGGAGAAATTTGCACAGTCTTAATAGTGTCTTCTCAAAGACTGCTTGCTAGATGCAGTTTTAAAGGAGATCATTTAAATGGTCTTAAAAGTTATGTTCCCACAGGCTGCTAATTAGACAGAACAGAAAAAAATAAAAAGTATACAGTACAGAGAATCACTAATACCTTGGCAAGGTAATCAAAATCAATGTCACAAATGGATGTAAACACACTGTGTGCCTCTTGATGCAAGGAAAAACAGTATGACCTATGTAATATCCCAACTGGAAATTCATAAGCCAGATCTAATCATGAGGAAACATCAAAGAACAAATTACAAACATTCCATTTTTCAAAAAGAGGAGTGAGAACCAGGTGTGGTGGGACACAACTACCTTCAGCAGCTTGGGAGGCTGAGGCAGGAGAATCCCTAGTTCAAAGCCAGCCTCAGAAATTTTGCAAGACCCTGTCTCAAAATAAAACATAAAAATGGGCTGGGGGTTGCAGCTTAGTGGTTAAGTGCCCCTTGGTTCAATCCCTGGTAACAGAATGGGGGTGCGTATGTGGTTATTCTTCAAAACTGTCAAAGGCTGAAGAAGTATTCCAGATTAAAAGAGACTAAAAATGTATAACAACTAAAGCAGTAAATTATCCTTGACTGAATTCTTTAATGAAAACAATTCTGAGGAAATCCTATAAATAAAATTACTGAAAAAAAAAGACAGAATACGAATGGTAAAAATTTGATAACACTACATCTGTGTCATTATCTAAGTTTAATAACTATACTATTGTTATATAAAAGAATGCACAGTGAAAATGTAAAAATAAAGAGATGTGATATAAGCAATAATATACCTTCAAATGTTTCAGAAAAAAGACCAAATATGTAGAAAGCCAAAAGATAAAGGCAATAGGACAAAATGAGCAAAAGTGGACACCGTAAGTGAACTACTTGTTGCAATTGTTCTGTAAGTTTAAAATCATTTCCAAGTTAAAAAAAAAAAAATTAAATACTTGCCACAAAGGTCTAATCTAGATGCTAAAATTCTATTATAATTCTAGATTAAAATATCCAGTTTAGGGGGATATATGGAGTATAATAAGTAGGACAGTTCGGCCATTGTTCCAGAAATTTAGTTCCCACAACAAGATAGGGAATATTGAAAGATCAGTTCCTTAGCTTTAAAATCAGCATTTCTTATCAATTTTGGGTTACTACACTCACCTAAAGAATAAGTGATAGATTTACAAGTTTCCTGGAGAATTTCAGCCAAAGCTGCAGGATCTGCATGTTCTTTTTCCAAAAGCATTAACCTACACAAATCAGAAAGCAAGACACAAATGCTACTAAGAAACATTCTCAAACCATCCTGGCACAATAATTTCTACCTGCATGTTATAATTTGTACTACATCACTTCAGCTACTAGTTTGAAAATTTGTAACAATTCTATTGATTATATACAGAATGCTAGTGCCGGGAGGGAGATAAAGCAAATTACCCCTGAAAAAAGGCATTCATTGACTGAAGAACTCCCAGCTGCACTTTCCATGTGCTGAGTTTTAGCCGTTCACACATCATTTTGCACAGCTCCTGACGATAACAACCTGAGAAAAATAAAATGTAGGACAGAGCAGAAGAAAGTGTAAAGGAGTGACAGAACAAATGAGGAACAGACAGAAAGAGAAGGGGACAGTGAAAGAGGGTAGAGAGACAAGAAGAATAAAGCAGAGGAGGGAAACAATAAATGCCTTTAATTAAAGTCATGAAATCACCACCACCACCCAAAAAACAAAACCTTCAGCATGACTTTGTGTTCAATTTTCAAACAATTTCCTTAATCAGGACCTCTCTTCTCCCAACAAAATTATATCTATTTCCATAAATGTTTGCTTTCAAGGCATATCATCCTCTACGAACTAAGGCAGCATTTTAACCATATTTCCTTTCCCTTTAAACTCCCTAAATAACACTAATAAAGAAAGCTAAGTTCTGGAGCCCCCCCACACTCTTATAAGCTTCTGCAACCCATATGTTTACCAAGAATCAAGTGCTTGGTCACAAACCTGCTGCCCCAATTGCTACTGTTGTTGTAATTACATAATTAATGTTACACTACCTGATGAATCAGGGGTATAACACTCAGCAAAGGAGCCATTTTTTTAAATGCTATAGGATTTAGTAGGACTCAAACAAATGTAAAAATAAGGGAGGGTGGTAAAAATCTAGAATTCTGCACTACGTTTGCTTCTTAATTATAGTTTTCTTCTCTATTTTTAAAGAAACAAAAGGTAGGCTGGGGATGTGGCTCAGTGGTACAGCGCTCGCCTCACACATGCGAAACCCTGGGTGTGATCCTCAGCACCACATACAAAAAAATAAAAATAAACAAGTGAAATAAAGGTGTTGTGACCCACTACAACTAAAAAGTAAATATCTTTTAAAAAAAAAGAAATTACAGGCAGAAATTACAGGTGACACATTCTGAGTAAGATATATGTGAAACTTCAATGTATAACAGTTAAACTCTATAGGAATGGCCTTGGCTCTCTGGTCAAACAAATGTACATTTCTACTTCTATGTTAAAATGAACTGTTTTGTTTTTATGTCATCTTTTTTATGTAATTCCCTACTTTTTAGCTTCAGGCAAAACTTAATAGTCCGAATGGTGAGAAATAAGTGGACTTCCACTAAAATCCATACACTGCACCAAGAGATAATACCACTCACAAATCTGTACAGTCTCTTTTGGGAAATTCTTCTGATACATCACAAGTATATTTTATACAAAATATACAAATAGAAGTCCACACAAAGCACAAAACCCTTAAGTCTGATTTTAGATAAACAAATCATGAATAATCCACAATACATTTCATAATACTCAAGAATATTGAGATATCCAGAGGGACACAGTATGGAACCCAGAACAAGCAAACTTAAAAGAGTGGCATCAGCCCACATTGAAGGACCTGTCAAAGGACTTAAAACTAACTGCACTCTGATTCAACAATCCTTTAAAAGTACCTGTCCAATTATGAAAAATCTCTCAGTCATGAGTTTCTCAGTGAAACATTTGTCACTTGCTTAGTGAAGATATGGCAGCAAGGCCATTCATTTTGAGACAAAGAGATACTAATAAATTTTTCTGGATTTCTCAGAATAATCAAATAACAGAATAATTCCTATAATCAAGCCAACCACATAAAAATTATCATGGTTGTTATGAACTGTGTCCACCAAAATTCCTATGTTGAAGTCCTAACCACCTCCAGCCTTAGAACACAACTGAATCAGCAAACAGTCTTTAAAAGGGTCATACTGGTCGGCTCTATTCCAATATGGCTTGAGAGAACAAGAGGAGATTAGGATACAGTGTACAGAGGGAAGTCCACATGAAGACACAGGAAGAAGACATCCTGATACAAGCCAAAAAGAAAGGCCTCAAAAGAAATCATCCCTGCTGACTCCTTGATTTTAAATTTTGACCCTCCAGTTTTGTGAGAAAATAAATTTCTACTGTTTCAGCTCTCTAGCTTGTGAAACTTTCTTACAGTAGCTCTAATAAAGTAATATAATCATCACGAGGTTATTTGATGATAATGTAGTAAAATTTATATTAGATAATTCTCACTATTATCTAATTATTCAATCAGGCTCTATAATAATTATTAATTTGCCATACAGAAAATCTATGCTCTTGTAACCTCAGGTTATAGCACTTCTTCAAATGCAGGTTCTGGTGCTTACGTTGGGTCTCCTCATTCCGAGGCCAGGCTTTGCCCAGGCTCTCAAAGGCACCCAGCAAAGACTCCAGCTGCAGTTCTCTTTCCTTCTCATTCTCATCTTCTGTTTTGGTCATCCGGACCCCCATGCTTTCAAGTGAGTTCTAGGATATATCAAAGAAGAGAAAAGCAAAATTTATTATTTCATTTTTAAAGTTAGAGAAACACTATCAAAGCAATTAAATAAATTACCAAAGTAGAAGACACTGACCAAGAATTAAATGCTGAATTCTCTACCAATAGTTTACCTATTTATAATGAGAATTTTTAATAGAAATAATATATCTCTAATCTGGGAAGTACTTTAAACAAAAAGTGGGGAAAACACAATATATGTTATGTTTTGCGTAGAACCTTAAAAAGACCTGCACTAGAATTAGAATTAACAATGGAAGAAACCTGGTAATGATATAAGCCCAAATTCTTTCTTAATAAACCAGGAATAGACCAGAAGTAACTGGTACAGCTAACTGGTGATATAATCAATTTAAAACAAAAGTCTCCAAATCCATATACTACTGTTATATATGTAACAGAAATTATTTAAACAGTCTTATTACGGAAACAAAATGAATACAAATTGGCAAAATAAGAAACAAGAAAAGCTATTTAAAATATTTCATGCTTCAAATAAGTAAACTATATTCCTCTTTCTTTTTAGTGTCCAACCTCTAAAAAAATGTACTTCATTTTCCAAATGAAACCAGTCTTTATTTTATTTATTTATTTATTTATTTTATCTTATTTATTTATTTTTATGTGGTGCTGAGGACAGAATGTGCCTCACATGTGCGGGGCAAGTGTTCTACCACTGAGTACCACCCCATCCCAAAATCAGTCTTCTTTTACTAGAATTACCCAGTATATTGCAGAGGCATGACACATGGGCTTATATTTCACTCTAGTAAAATATAAAATATAAAGAACCAGAATACCTGAAGACTTCCCGCCTATCGTATGAAAGACAAACTTTAATAAAACATGCAATCAGGAAACAGAAATATATTTTTTAGCTTTTTTTCTTTTAAGTACAGACCAGACCTAAGAGAACATAGGTAATTGTCATTACCTTCTTGATGAGAGGTATGACAATGTCAGAAAACTCCTGGAATCTGTCTTCTTTGGTGGCCTTCAAAACATCAGCTGCACAGCTGATTGCTACGATTTTGTATTTAAGATTTTCTCTGCAACACTCCTTCAGAACAGCTTGAAGAATTTCATTTGTGCTGGGTTGATTGGGCACAGACTTTTCCAACTCTGCACTACAGGATCCACAAAAAAGCATCAAAACAGTTAACAAAGGTTACAACTTTCAGGTTCAGTTTAAGAAATGACATCTTAATAGAACATTTACCTGCAAGCTGTCACCACACAGGCAATGGCTTTCAATAGTTCTTCCTAAGGAAATGCAAGATGAGGGAATAACTATTAAGCCCACAAATGTCACACTCTCTATACCATGATGACAATTACCTCAGGAATACTGGATAATTATGACAACAAAAATTAACAACATTCATCTTATCTTCAATGTGCTTTGTTGTTATAGGCACATAACACCAAGTTTTACTCCAAACCATGAATGCAGGATAATGATCTTAATCTCCATTTCATAAAGGCCTGAGAACATATTTGCCCAAGATCACACAGCAAAAGTATCAACCACAGAATCACGATTACAAGTGATACCCAGTATAATACTATTTCCACAATACTGCCTTGGCCACTACTGACCTTTACAAAATAAAGGAGACCATTACATGTTGCCACAGTCTCATGTTCTCCACTGAATACTCACTGTATGTCCCTTGTGTAAAAAAGAACAGTTTCTAATCACAGACCTCACATGAGCAACTACAGCCCCAGGATTAGAAGCAGCTTGCCTTGGTACTCAACTTTACACAAGCCCAATCCTGACTTGTTTATGGGATCAACAGTTACAAATTGATGACACTTGATTTAAGAGAGAACTTGGATAATCAAATATGCAAGATCTATTAATCTCTGCATTCAAGGACATGAGGGTCACACTTTGAGATGAATAGCATATAGTTAAAACCAGGTGAAGTTTACCCAAAGCCTCCTACTGACTAAGAAATCAGCTTCACAAAAACAATACATTTGAAGTCACACAAAACCAGACTCTTATTTTTATAGAAAATGAAATATTAAGTCATAGTTTTTTTAGGATACTTTAAATTTAACTAGGAATGTTTTCTTTACCTTTCCTGCCCATGTTCTTCCAGCCAGGCCTTGCAACAATGCACTCAGTATCATTCCCAGATATGGAGGTACTAGAGAGCTGGTTTGTTTTGCAATTGATGCCATGGCAATTGCACCCTGGGCTTTCATCTTCCAAGACTGAGACTGCAATGCCTTCTGGGTAATGGTAATCAATTCCTGCAGGTACAATCGGATGCCTCCAAAGGACCCTGGGTTTAAAATGCAGTTAAAATACTTCTTAAGTGACAGGAAATATTAACTAATTTCTTTTTTTAAGTCTGAAGAAAGTCAGTGGCCCTCAGTCTAAAGCAATGATTGTCAAACTGTTAAAGCACACCACTCTCAAAGGGAGGAACAGTGGGTGGTGTGGCTCATTTTTATAAGAGTAAGGACTACATGAACTTGGATATGTTTCCAGGAAGATGTAGTGCAATTGATCCATCATACATTAATATGTGTCAGAGTGAAAAAACACCTCTGAGAAACACTACTCCAAAATAATACTGAGCGACATAAAAATCACCGTTACACTTTATTTTATTTTATTTTTTTTTAACTTTGGTACCAGGAATTGAATCTAGGGGCATTCGACCACTGAGCCACATCTCCAGCCCTTTTTTGTATTTTATTTAGAGACAGGGGCTCATTGAGTTGTTTAGGGCCTTGCTAAGTTGCTGAGGCTGGCTTTGAACTCACAATCCTCCTTCCTCAGCTTCCTGAGCTGCTCAGATTACAGGCGTGCACCAACCATTATACTCTTGACTAAAATAAGTAGAGCCCTACTTTGCTTGGGCAGCTTGTATTCTCACATGGGCAGCCACAAGTCAAAGAGAAAAGCTCCAAATGCCAACGTTGTGTACTTAGAAATTTGGATTGACTAAAAATTAAATGAGATAAGTATTGTTAAAGTTCTAGGAAAGAAATTATAGAGGAGTTTATGAATAAACAATGTCAGTAAAAAGAATTCCAGTTATAGTTTATAGAAAGCAGGTTTAATTTAAAGGCAGTGTACTAACCAGGTACATTTTCCTGCCACACTTCAGTCCATAAATTACATTCTTCTTTTTCAGATTTCTCTTCATCAGCAATTTCATGCATGCCTAGAAATGCCAAGGGCAAAACTTCTTTGGCATGGTTCTTTAATACATCAGGGCTGTATCGTCCAATCGCATGAATAGTCAAAGCACAAGAAATCTTATAGATGGGTTCTGAAGAGAAGAAGAAACTAAAATTTTATAATACTTATTGGTTTTCAGGATAACTAATCTAAATATACTATTGCTCAATTTGTACCACAGCAAAACAAACAAGTAAAATGAATTAGAAATGTTTCTAACAAAATACATTATGTCAGAGAAAAATTCACTGTTACTTTACATGTATTACTTTATTACATTACCGTCTAAATTAAAATTGACATGAAACAGAAGGTACCTTCTTTCTCCATATACCAGCCACTGAGCTTTTGCAGCAGTTTTTCAGTGCTGCTATCTCGTGAGGTCTAAAAAAGAAACAATTCTAGTCATTTCTCTATAATTATCAAAGAGTTTTATTTAACTAAATCAGAAATTCAACTCACCCGAACTAAATGGCCCATGGCAAATGCACAAGACTTCTGAATTACACTATTTCGATCTGTCAGGCCACTAAGCAAAGCACTCATAAGTTTACCTACCAGAAATAAAAGAAAAAATCTGATACTTGGTTAATCAAATGGTCTACTCTATTCTAAGACAAAAATAAATAAATAACCTTATAATTAATAGCTGGTTTACTCCATAATAGTTTAGATCTCTTGAATGTTATATTTGTACTGTTTTGTCTTCTGTCTCCTGATAGCAAATTAAAAGTTAACCAGTGTCTAGAATACTGTAGGGAAAGTTGCAAAAATGAGAGATGGAGACATAATAGTTCATGAGATCCACATCTTACCTAGAAGCCAGTATAAGAAGAAAAATGCTGATATAAAATTAGTTCTGTACGATAAAGAACTCCTACAGAATGACAAGATACTCTTACCTCCTTATACCACTAAGAAACAACAATCAAACACTCCTAGGACAGTAAAAACTTGCCATTGCAATCCTCGCAAAGGGATTTGGCGAGTAGGAAAAAAGCACACAGCATATTAAACATGTCTAAATATTTTTCCATTTAAAACTTTGTCTCATAAGATATACAACCATGCAAAAATTTCCACAAACATGGTAAAACAAACTCACCTGAGTAAGGTGTTAGGTCCTGCGGACACTGAGTTGTTAAAGACACGATGACACTGGCACAGCCTCCCTTTAGGGTTACAAAAAAAGCAAAGGTCTAAGTGTGATGATCACATTGTTTAGTCTATCATTGTGTTTTTGGTACCAAAGATTTAAATATATGAAACACATGAAGCCTAATAGACCCTCCAGAATTCAGTCTAGAAAAAGGAAAACTTATTTTGAACTAGTAATGAAGAGATATTTGTTTTTTGAAGACCTCCAACAAGATCAGTGGCCTTGGGCACTGTGAATTAAAAAAAAAAAAAAATGATACAATCTTGTAGGAAACAACACAAGCAATCACTTACCCACTCTTGTGCTAGCATTTCCTTTTCTAAAAATTTAACCAAAGGAAATACTTTTCAATGTATCCAAAGATACTCATCACAGCGCTTTAGTATTTTTTTTAAACCTAAAATCAATCAATGTTCCCCATTGGATTAAAATAAACAGTTTTATCTCCATACAATAGAGTATTATATGATCATTACTGAAGATACATGCACAGAAAATATACTCAGTTTAAACAATTTTCTCTGTGCATTAAAATTATAAACAATTTTTTAAACTTTCTTCTGATTTATAAATGTTAAAAATTTTAAATAAATACCAATTTTGCCTTGAGAAAAAAACTGAGTCATTTGTTTCAAAAAGGAGGTGGGGATTTTGGTTGAAATAGTGAGACACTATAGGTTCATCATTTGTAATGGCATGCCTATCCCAACCCCTCCCACCCCGGTGCATGATATGGAGTGGGAAAGACTATGCCAGCATGGAGCAGGGAATATATGGGAACCCTGTATGTTCTGCTTAATTTTATTGTGAAACTAAACTGCCCTATTTTTAAAAAGTAAAAGAAAAAGCCTACCAAAAAAGTAGGGGATTATCCTTGTATAATCTTGAAAAGAGGACATTTTTCCACCCAAAACCTGCAGACCCTTCTACGAAATATTCTTATACCCTAAAACAATCACTTCCTGACAAATGGATGTGCGTCACCATTAAGTGACAATAAAGGAGAACCAAGAGCATGTACCCAGGGAACACAAATGAATCCACCAAAAAGAAGACATTAGTTCCTACATCAGGCACATGTTATATTTCCAAATCAATTACAAGTTTTAAGCTATTCGTGTAACCATAGAAACAAAATGTTCAATGTATAATAATATTAGGTTATATAGAGATGCGAATTTCAAACATGATGGTTATTACATTTTTCTATCTAAAAACTAATGAAGATGTATACTTCCTCTTGTGAAAAATACATTTACTTACCTTAGTTCCAAGACCTACACCACTTCTGATCAGTTCACATAATCTAGGAACTAGCTCACCCAGCACCGACACATCAAGATATTGCAGGCACTTTTGGAAAAGAATAAATATGAAGGCAAACCTTAGCAAATAATTAAAGTCAATACTACATCTTAAATTAAAAACTGCTCGGGTCAAATATGTACCCACTGGATTTGATACGAATTAGAAAAATCACTGGTTTGATTTTGCTCTGATTTCAATATTTAAACCACCATTGCACTACAAACAGAAAAAATATCTATCAGCAGTTCAACATTAAAAACAGAACAAATGAAAAACATCAATTTATTAAAGGAGAAAATAAAGATAACCCAGAACAAAAGACCTCTCTGGACCTACTTTCTCTTTATTAATTTATGTTTAATGTAAAAAGTCCTATGTTAAAACTGACCTCTTTGTGGGCATACCCTCCCATCCCTAGTAAGTCAGTTTCTTAGATAAATTCCTCCCTAGTTCAGTATATTATATTTTTTAAAATGCATCCACATATTCTATTATTAATGAACATACACATATGGTGCTTGCTAACTATTCCCATTTCTTTAAGCTTTACATTCCCTCAGTAAACCAACTAAGACATAATATCCTTAGACTAAATTTTGGTATTATTCCCCCTGTAGGCACTAAAAATTTCTATTCTCCTTGTCCAGCAGCTCTGTGATCTGCTTAGTAAACCAATTTCCAGTAGCTCACAAGCTCTTAATTAAGCATTACAGGGAATTCTTGGGTAGAGATGACTCTATCGAAACTCAAGGAGCTTTAAAACTCAGAACCGCAAAATGCCAAGAAGTTCTTAGCCAAAAATTCCTTCCTATGACTGAAACAACATACATAACTGCTCAGTTCCCTTCAACTACCTTCTGTGCTGCCTACTTCATTAAATACCTATAAGTTGATAATTTCTTGGTCCTTCCCAAAGACAACTCTTGGGGTGGGGTGGGGGGGTGGATTCTAAATCTTTTTAAAATAGGTAGATAGATCCAGATTATATTATCTCTTAATAGGTTATTCTCCCTTGTATCATAAATTTGGACTACTTAGTTCTAGTTTTAGGAAAACATTTACTTAATTTAGTGACAGAATAAGAAAATAAGAATATTTTTAAAACCCTCAAATGTATATATTTTTAATATATCATTCAAAATTTTAAAATATTAAATATTAAAAAAAAACTAGGACTGGGGTTATGGCTCAGTGGTAGAGCGCATGCCTAGCACGTGTGAGACCCTGGGTTCGATCCTCAGCACCATAAATAGATAGATAGATAGATAGATAGATAGATAGATAGATAGATAAAATGTGTTGTGTCCAACTACAACTAAAACATAAATTAAAAAAGAAAAAGAAACAACTAGAGTCACAATAGCTAACTGATCTATCCCCTCAATTCATTTCATTTAATACAGGGTAAATACTTTGAAGAAATTACACTTGAAGAGAAGCAAACTAACTTTCTCATCATATTTAGACACTTACCATGTTGATTGTTTCCATCATGGGAGATGATTTGGCAGCACTGAGTCGAGCACTATCCATAGCAGCCTGAAGAACAGAAATTTAAGTTCCTCAGGACATTCAATTAATTAGGAATAAGCCACACAGACACCAATAAAAAGGTTGTACTTCTGAACTAAAGAGCTTTTTAAAAATAATTGGTAATAAAGCCAAGCATAAGTCTAATTTCTATTGACCCTCACTCAACACTTTAGCTGTAACATCTCATTAAAGGTGAGAAACCCAGACAAGTAAGAAATTAACTGCAGTTAGAAATTAACACAAGCAGGCTGGGGATGTGGCTCAAGCGGTAACGCGCTTGCCTGGCATGCATGGGGCGCTGGGTTCCATCCTCAGCACCACATAAAATAAAATAAAGATGTTGTGTCCGCCGAAAACTGAAAAATAAATGTTAAAAGTTCTCTCTCTCGCTCTAAAAAAAAAAAAAAAAAAAACACAAGCCACCCAGCTTTTTGAGACTCAGGTTCTCCATTCACTAAATAAAGTAACAGACTAAATTTCTTCTAAACGTTTTCAAAAGTTGTGTCTAAGTGATTATATATATATATATATATATATATATATATATATATATTTAGTTCTTTTAACATTATGATGAACTTCGTAACTGCAATGGTATTTTGGTCTAAACTATGCTGCAAAAGAGGTTATTACTATTCAGACAAAAATAAATGAGAAATGCAAAGCAAAGAGAAGTGATTTGCCTAGGGTTGCAAAGTTTGAATCAGAATTTATACTCCTAATTTTCAAAACATTCTATGGGAATATAGAAAGGGTAAGTCTATTGCTAAAAGAAGCAAGAATGATGAATGGACAAGACAGAGCAGTAAAAGAGGCAAAGGGGGAAAAAAATAAGTTGGTAGAACAGTTTAGAGAAATTAAAAGTCAAATGGTAAAATGAAAGAAAACTGACATTGCATATGACAGCACCATAACGGTACTAATAAACAAAGATAAATGTAAAATAAACCAACCAAGTAGCTAAATAGGCATGGAATGGAAACACATCACAGAAGAAATGGTTAATACAAAATAGAAAGATAATGGGCAGCATTTGTTTTTGTTTTTTTTTAAAAAAGTACAAAACAGTACAATGAGATTCTTGCTTATCAGACTGATGTTGTTCAATGTTGGCAAAGGCTCAGATAAAAAGCAATATGCATAACTTGTGATGGTGCAAAACCTCTCCCACAAAAATTCAAACTCACCTCACTGTAAAATACTATGCATGCATTAAAAGGAATGAAAAAAATCTATATATAGACATTATGTATTATTCTGTTTTTAAAAAATGAGTTGTAAAACAATATACATAGTCTGATTCTCTATTTTTAAAAATGATAATCTTTAAATTATCTGTGGTTTGGTTGCCCATGACAAAAAAGAATTTGAAAGAGATTGATCAAATTATATTATGGGGGCTGGGGCTGGGGCTCAGCAGTAGCACACTTGCCTGGCATGTGTGAGGGACTGGGTTCATTTCTCAGCACTGCATATAAATAAATTTAAAAAATAAATAAATAAAAGTATAGCAGCAACTAAAAAACATTTTTAAATAGTTATATTATGTGCATGTATGAATATGGCACAATGAATACCACTATATAACTATAATGCATAAATAAAAAACAAAAAGTTTTTAAATAAAATAAAGAATTTGAAAAAAGGCACAGGAAACACTTAATAGTGGAGACTCCTAGGGGATTATTTGCTAGGCTTATGTGTTGTTTTAATTTTGCTCCACAGAATATGTTTAATCTACAATTTTAACAAATGACTCTGATCAAAGGTAAGGCAATCCCAGCATATGTGAACAACAGAACAATCTTCAACTACAACAACAAAGTCTTTCTTCACTTGTAGCACAGGGGATGGTCCATAGAAGAACTCTGAAGGTAGAAACCCAACCCATAAAATACCAAGCATGCAAAAAAAAAAAAAAAAAAAACTGTATTAAATTTATATTAATGCATTTTTTAAGATGAAGGTGTCAGTTTTTATTAGATACATAATGTACATGAGCCAGACTCGCCATCCCCTCAAGAAAATAATAAAACACCGCATGTGCATATGGTCACAGGAACTGAGTGGTAATGTGATGAAAATATCATGAAGTCATGAAGTCTATCTAAAGACACTGGAAGTATTACTGAGACCCTCAGTACCTTAATAGGGCTTTTCCTTCATAATACTTACCAATAGACTTGTGCTACAAACTCACCTTTTCTTGGTCTGTAGCCCGAAGGCTCAAATAATTGAGAACCTGGGGCTCCAATACACTTAAGGATTCCAGCAGAGCAGGGATGAGTTTTGGTGCATGTGGTTTCAACATGGCTCCTGCACTTTTGCTGATCTTCACAAGGGTGTTAATGCTGTAAGACACACAGAATGCAACTCCTGAGTAATTTTACCAAAAGTAATAACCCTACAGATCTAATCATGAGGATGTTCTGCAGTTCACTGCATTTAGGCATATACTTACATGGTTACAGAGCATGGTCCTGGCAATTATTTTTTATTTTGGCAGTGGGGAGGGTGCTGGGACCTTCATCCCTTGGCACTTTCTTTTTAATTTCTTATTACAGAAACTTTCAAATACATATGAAAAGAAAGAGGATCATAAATGAAATTCCTTGTATTCCTCCCTTGTCCAACAGTTAGCAATAATTGGCCAATTCTGTTTCATTTATAACTCTTCCATATATTCAGGCACAATTTTTCTCCAGCCACTGTATTATTTCAAAGCATATCCTGTAAATAAACTTCACTATGTATCTCTAATAATCAAGACTTTTTACCATAATCATAATGCCATTTTCACACTTTCAAAATATTAATAACTGGGCTGGGGGTGTGGCTCAAGCTGTAGCGCGCTTGCCTGGCATGCGCGAGGTGCTGGGTTCGATCCTCAGCACCACATACAAATAAAATACAGATTTGTGTCCACTGAAAACTAAAAAAATAAATAAATAAATATTTAAAAAATATATTAATAACTGGATGAGGATGTAGCTCAGTAGTAGAATGCTTGTCTGATATGTATGAGGCCCAGGGTCCAATCCCTAGTACCAGAAGAAGTGTGTGTGTGTAAACAACTTTTTCTTATCATCTCACATTCAAATTTCCCTGATTATTTCACAAATATATTTAAAAGTTGATTTGTTGAAATAGGAATCCAGAATTCATCCATTATAATTGACTGCATTCCTTCAATCTTTTTGAAGAATTCCCTCCTTCCTCCTTTTCTGAATTTGTCCTCACTAATTATATTCCATTTGTATCATTTAACATGTTTCTCTGTACAGATCTACAGGTTAAATTGAGTTCAGGTTCAATTATTTGGCGGGGGTGGGGGACTATAGTAATCTTTCATAGGATGCATTGTTAAGTGGCCTACCTATCAAATTTTGTGGGATGCACATAATGTCTTTTTATGGTTTTAACAGTGATCAGTGGATTCAGGTTTGATTAGCTTGAACCATCAAAAAATTCCCTATTAGCCTTCCACCTAGTGGATACAAAAGCCACTAATGATCACTGTAAAGATTATTTTACTGAGAACAGAAAAATAGTAGCATTACTAAGTGTTATAACCAACTGGCAAGCTCTTGAGGACCTGAATATTTAGAAAATGTGTACTGGCTGGGGCCAGCGACAACAAAATAACACAACTTAGAATGCAAGCCAAAAACAAGGTCCCCTGAGAATGTTACCCTGAAAATATTTGACTCACAATTTTTCTTAAATGTTTGAGTTACCTCAATAGATTCTTCTCAATCTATTTCTTTATATTTTCAAGACATTCACAGAAACAATTCCTACTGAATGGCTAGGAAATAAGTAAGGAATCAATTCATTCACTTATTCAATTGATCCATACCTCAGGGCTCGAACTTCTGTCACAGGACTCATCATTCCTTTGTCCAGAAGGCAAGGCAGAAGGACAGCAACGGTTCTCTGGCCAGCTGCTCCTTTGGCAGGGTCACACATTTTCACACAAACCTCACATACAAAGAGTACGGACATTAGTGAAACTGACCTCTAAGCCAATAAAGCATTCATATGACAAAATGATTTTCATTTCACTCTTAGTAAAAGAATAAATAAGTCTACACTCTCACATTATATGGAGAGACAGAGGAATGAGTACTGGTATTGAGTCTTAGGTCCACCAATAACTAAGTCAGAAAATTTAGCAAGCCATTTTACTCTCTAAATTTGTGAAATGGGGAACAAAAGAGTTGAAAATAAAATGAGAAAATGAATTTAAAAACCTTTCAAAGAAGGTTTAAAGTATCATCATCACCATCGCATTAATAATTTTCAGTGATAGGATAATATGCCAATAAGGAGCACAAATCTGAAATGTGAAACACCTGGATTTAAGATCCAGTTTTACCACTGCAAAGTTTATGCAATTTGATGTAAAAGTCCCTGATAAATCACAAAATCAATTTCAAGTGGCAGACTATTTAGTTTCAAAAAGCTTTCCAATATCATAAATACGAAAGATGATAAAAGACAGATGTTGCTTGATCTAAGAGAGCAATGTGTTCAGGGTGCAAGTCACACCTTATGTAAAGGCCTACAGATGCTCACCATTTAGAGATCAAAGGGATGTTGTTTAAGATATTAGTACTCTTATGTACTGCTTTCTCATCCATTATAAAAACAGTGAACTAAAAAGTGAAGCCAATTACCCAGCAACTAAATGAGATCTCATGTGACAAAAAATAAAGTATTGTCAAAGTCATACAAAACCCTGCCCTATTCCATCCCCACAGGGATATGAGAGTTCTCACCTTGCTCAGAGTTTTCAGAGCTAATTCAGCTGCTTTTCGTACAGACTCCTAAAAAAAGGAAAAGTTGGCATCAGACAACTTAGAGAATTCATTCTTAACTACCCTACAATACACAATTAACTGCCTCAAACCCTACAGAGATTAGTAAGAAGTCTCTACTTTCAATATCATTAAAATATACATACATCTCACAAACACACACACACACACACACACACACGATTCTACTACACTCAACAAGGAACGTATGCCATATTACTATTTTTAAAAATTGGGTATGACCTATTTTGACCTTACAAAAAAATTAGTCATTAAGTCTAATAATTCAGAAATTAAATGTATCATAAAAATAAATACATGAAGACTTTGTGAGGATTCTAAAAGATTAAAAAATTTCTAATGAATAAGGCAAAAAGACAAGCCTGAAGTGCCTAAATATATCAAAGTATCCAAAATTTAGATTAGCCTAATGCTATAGTCTGGATATTGAGTGATCCCCAAAGGTCTATTTATCAAAGACATGGTCCCTAGAATGGTACTATTAGGAGGTGGTAAAACCTTGGAGAGGTGGGGCCTAATCAGAGGTACTTTGGTCATAGGGGGTATGCCCTTGAAGGAGACTGGAAGACTTTGGTCTCTTGATCCTTCTCTTTGCTTCCTTGCTGCGAAGTGAATAGTTTTACTTTACCACATGCTACTGTTCCTATGTGCTGCCTCAGCACAGGCCCAAAACAATGGGGTTCATCAATCACAAATTGGAATCTCCAAAACTGTGAGCTAAAATAAACCTCTTCTATTTGTAAATTATCTTGGGCATTTGTTATAGTGATATGAAGGTGACTAAGATGCCCAAGAAAAATTCAGAGAAACTTTTCATTAATCACTTTATTTGGGAATGACTAACCCAATTTATGAAACTGACCAAAGTAGAATTATTATGAATTATTTCAAAACAATTATTTGTCCCTAATCTAAAAGCATGAGCGATCTCTATTGAAAAAGTTAGTCACCATTTTTCTTTTTGTAAGTCAATTCAATTTAGATCTAAAGATATCACCCTTACAACTTCAGAGACAAATGAAGGCTAAAATTATGATAAGAAACTGTGGGGTTTTTTTAAAAACTGGATATGGAATTTCAAAATATATAACATATTTTTACAATTCCATATTAAGCTATTCAACAAATAAATGCAGATTTATTTCTATAATACCTTGATATCATCTTGTACTCTAAAAAGTGTTTCCCAAATTTCTGGAAGTTTATCAATGATGTCATCTAGGGGTCTTCCTCTCAATAAATCATTCAAAGCTAAACAGCTGAAAACAAGAACAAAAACAAAAAATTGATTGCAAATTTGATCAAAAGGGCTGGTGTTTTGGCTCAGTGGTAGAGTGCTTGCCTCACATGTGTGAGGCACTGTGTTCGATTCTCAGCACCACATATAAATAAAGGAATAAAACAAAGGTCCATCACCAACTAAAAAAAAAAAAAATTAATTTGATCAAGAAAACTCAATATGTTACTATGAAACATTCATACAGATTCCAGATCATGACTATCCTTTCTTAGTACCTCAAATATATCACATATATTTGGCCTTTACAATCATCAAACATTTGTTTCCCACAACTATAAGACACTGCCTTTGATACAATATGCCATGTTTTACTCACCATTGTGCCCTCAGCACCTAATACATTGTCAAGCACATAGCAAATACTGAATGAATATAAAATGCATAGATAAATACATGTTACCATACAAAGTCATCAAAGTATATCAGATTACCTTCTTTAACTTCTTCTTTTTTTCCCCCCAGAGCCAAGGACCAAACACAAGGTCTTGTGCATGCTAGGCAAGCACACTGCCATTGAGCTAAATCCCCAATCCCTTCTTTAATATTTATATAAACTAACATAGGAAAACTATTGATAAGAATTTAAAATAAACTAAAGAAAAATAACTACATAAGCAAACCAGAAATAAGCTTTCAAGTAGTATTATTTTATTCCTTCTTCACAAAGTAAAAAACTTGGAAATTAAAAGGAAAAAATTTCATTTGTATTTGACTATTCTTATATTTCAAAAATGATACCTGGATTCTCGAACTCGCCACATATTGCTAGTAAGATTCTTAACCAAATCTTGAAGAATTTCCTTCAAATACTTATCCACCTAATGAATGCAAAAAGATAATGTTAAAAATATAAAATCCATCAACAATCAAATTATTCACTTCTCAACCATACTGGCACATTTTCTGTATTAAACAGCCTACATGTCTCCCCAGGCATCTTGGCCTACACATCTCTCCCCACTTTGGTTGCTGTAAGCTATCAGAGTGATCATTCTGAAATGCAAAGCTGAAAGTCCAATCACCTGGACATGCATACAAAGCTTCTGTGACTCATTTAGCTTCAAAAGTATCTGTTCTCTCTTATCTCCATTCCTTGGCACATACTTCCTTTACCTATAAACTCCTATTCATCCCTCAAACTCCAATTAGCCACCAATCAGAAAAGACTGTCCTAAGGACTCTCCTCTGTGAACCCATGGCAGCTTCTTAAAATGCATCATATCAGACCATCCAGTAAATACACTGCTCCACTACACCAAGGACCTCAAGAGCAGGGATGATATCTCATCTCTGTATCTCCAGTACCTTGCATAGCATCTGTTTCATGAAGAAGTACTGTGATCGTTCATGATGAAAGATGAATTTCATCTTTTAAGCCTCTGTTCTGATATACATTTAACAACTTTGTAATAATGACAAATTGACAGTAGAGTCGGGGTTTATGCCAATAAATCCAAAGACTCCTATAACTTGTAGCTTTTCCACTTTTAATCTTGTAGGTAGAAGAGTTATGTTATGCTCACTTATACATCAGAAAACAAGAGAGAGAGATAAATAACTCATTAACATTGAACAAATGATAGCTTCCTATGTCCCCTCTTCTATCTAACATAGGTAATCTCATCACAATTGAAGCTTCACCTTTCACCTACTCAGAAATGATGATCACATCTCAAGATCCTATGCCTATGGCCTGAATTCAGACCTACAAGGCCCCTGGCCTATTAGGTTTTGGCTGACCCAGAGGTACCACATACTCTCTTAGAGCAAATGAAACTCACTGAGCCTTCAAAGCTGCATCCTCAAGTACCTTCCGCTACGAACAGGAATACATTCAACCTAGTATCAGATGGAAGAGGAAAGGGCCACATCATGTGCAGGCACTTATATAAAGCATTGTAGGGATCATGGTATTTATACAAAGTGAATTGCAAAGCCATGATGCAATCTGCCTTTTTAAAAAAATCACCTGCTACTAAGCTGATCATTAAAAAAGGAAGGTAAAGAAAAAGAGGAGGATAATGGTGACCTAGTCATCAGGATAGAATTAGGAAAAGAAGAAGAGTGGAGTCAAGGAAGACTTTGAAAGCATCATCAACAGAAATTGCTACTGAATTCATTTGGGAAGTAGGGGTAAGATACAGACAAAAATCAAGAATGATACCAAGTTTCCTGGTTTGGATAAGTATATAAACAGTGAGGAGAATATAAGAAGGTGGTTATTTTTTTTTTTTCAGTCCTGTTCTGGATAAGTTAATGATATTGAAACAAGAGCCAAGTGAAGGTCTCAAGCAGGCAATCAGAAACACATATCTGGAACACAGGCCACATCTGGGCCAGTACAGGACTGGAAACCATCACAATAAAGATAACTTTGATAAGCCATGGAATGGTATAGAGAAAGCTGAGAAAATAAGAGGTGGTACTCAGGCATATCCTGAGAAATTCTAATATCTAATTGTACAAACAACCAGTTGATAAAAAATCATGAGAAAAAAACAATACATGGTAATTGCTTGTTTCCCTGTCTGTCTCCCCAGGAAAGGGAACTCCTTGAAGGTCACACTATAACTCATTCTCCACAGCATCAACATACAATATTCCATTTGTTTGAGTACACTACCATTTCCTTAACCATCCTCCAGCAAACACTTAGGTTTTTTCTATTTTTGAGATTTTAATAACTGCTGTTGTAAGCACCTTTGATATTATGAAAGAAGGAAGAAAGCAATAATTGAAAGAAAGCTTATTTATTAAAACAAATAAGTAGTTAGGTAGAAAGTAGAAAGAAATATGGGTACTTTGGGACCTCAGACAAGCTACAGCATTTTCCTAACACATGAGAGTTCACAAATACTTGCCATTGATTTATCAGTGACCAATGCATTCCAAATACTTGTCATGGCCTGTCGAATGCCAAGGTTGGGATCAAACTGATAACGATAAAGACGAGGAACTAGTTGAGGCAGAAAAGGAGCCAGCTGTTCTCCGGCTCTTGTAGCAATTACATTAAAACCAAAAGCAGCACCCTAAAAGTAATAAGATAAAGTGGCTCAGACATACCTATTGCAGTTAAAATATTAGCATTAAATATATGGGAATAATAAAATCTCCCTCCCAAACTTAATCCTAAAGAGAGCCTGATTTATTGGGTCTTCCTTACCAATCAGTAATAGTAGCCATGTGGTGGTAAGGCTCTCAGACACAGATTTTACAAAGTCAATCAACTGCTACTGCCTGCCAACATAGCATGCTTGGTTTTAGAAGTAAAAAAGAAAAACTGCCCAGTGATAGCAACTTACCTTCCTTGAGTTCCACATTGCATGATGGTTGGCCAGATTCATAAATTTATACACCAGATCTGGCTGACTAAGATCACTTGCCAGAGAACAAAGCTCCTTGTAAGTAGAAAGGCCCTGGCTTAGAAACAAACAAACCAAAGGAAGTATGCGATAATACATTTCTCTACCTCTGGTCTAATATAAACTACATCAATATTACTAGGCTACATTAAAATTACACTTCCACTCAATTTCTCATACTGAATTATCTCATCACCATGGAAAAAAAAAGTTGGTTGAGAATACAAAAAGTCACTTACAATCAACAATTCCTAAGCCCCTCTATATTGCTGCTGGTAAATAACCTAAATGTACCCACAACTCCCAGGTGGAGCACTAACCGCCTTAGGGGGCAACTCAATAACTCCTCATTATATGGTACATAAATCTCTCTTATAATCATACATCATTTAAAGAAATTTGTTTCCCATAAGTCTTTTTAAAGTTAGACCACTCTAATCCTGATTCTTTGTGGAGTCTTTCCTCAAAACCAATAATATTTGCTCAAATAGCTGATCATTTTGTGTTATCTTGTGAAAAGTGAGCAATTTTTTAAAAAACTCAGAAGAGGTCTATCTGGAGAGCAAGTAGAATAAGAACAACTTTGGGAGCTCAGGACATAGCTCAGTGGTAGAGCACTTGCCTAGCAATTGCAAGGCCCTGCATTCAATCTTTAGCACTATAAAAATCACAATTTTTGATGTGAAAACGGTGAGCTACAGGAGAACATAGGACAGAATTAACAGCCTACAGCTTTTGCCTGTCAAAGAGACCACAGCAAGGCAAACTGACAAGCTACACCCATTTACCCAACAATTCTTAGAGCAAAAGTAAAAATATAATCACGGTGGAATAGTGATAAAATAAAGAAGGTAAAGCTCAAGGAATTAATTGAAATGCTAAACTGATGAACTCTAAAATATCAGGTTGCCCCACTAAAGGTGTACTAGAAGCCAAGCTATGCTGCCATGTCCTCACTCAGGACTGAACTACCTGAGAGCTGAAAGCACTTGGCTTAGTCAGTCTCCCAAACTGCCCTCAGAGCCCCAGGTCAAGGTCTCCCACTGAGCAACCCACCACCAATAGCTAGTCACTGAAGAGGTAAAAAGGCCTAAAGAGGGAACATAAGGGTGTAGGCTTTGTGTCTCAAAGCAGGAAAAATGAAAGGCCATCCCATTCCAGCAGAAAGCTCCTGTGACTTTCAGTATCCACTGCGGTAATGAAAGCAATTCAGACCTTTCCACTGCTGTTGGCCTTATCCTGTTTGCTTGTTCCCACTAAGGAACTCCCCAATGAACCTCCAGCATACAAATCTCCATCTCAGAGTCTATTGCCAGCAAATCTAATATAAAAGAGTAGGCTTTCCCTTACAAATTTTCTTTTTTCCACCAACAAACAACATTTCTGTAAGAGGATAGAAACTTCCTCACTGCTAGGTTTACCAAACTGGAAAGAAAGGGATGGAAGGGAAGAAAGGGAAGGAAAAAAAGGGAAGGAAAGGGAAGGGAGGGAGAAGGGAAGAAGGAAAAAAATTAATTCTACACTAAATCATCAATGGATATGGCATACTTACCCATCCGGTGTTTTGCCAAGGGTTCCCCCTTGAAACACAACCGTCTCTCCAGAAACTTCATGTTTAGCTCTACACCAAAATAAGAATTTAAATCAGTCTCAAACTTTCCATACCAGCATTCAACTAAAGACATGTTTCATTTGCAAACTGGTAAAATTGAACTTCCTATCAAGTGCCTACTATACTCAAGATGTAAAAGTCAACTACTCTTTTCCATTAAGCTGAGGATGTTGTAAAACCAAATTTAAAATGAACAAATTAACATATTTAAGTGACAGCCCATACAAAGTTACACTGAATTAAACGTGGTCACACGTTTAAAAGCAACTTTGCCACAAGAAAAGCAACATAAAGGACAACCAATAGTAAGACTGACTTCCTCCTATATACCTCACGGATCAGACTACAAATGATGTACACACTTCTTCACATCTTAATTTTCATTTAGCCATCAATAATTACAGTATTTTTCTAATCCAATGCTTTAATTGTGCTGGGACCATTCAAACTTCAAAGTCTGACTAACTGGCATATTTCTAAAGTAAACAGTGTATAGTGAGATAATTTTTATTTCATAGCATATTCTCTCTGTAAGTACACACACTTGCTATGTTCAAATGTGAAATGTTCAAGCTCACCATACCTTTTGCCAGTCATAAGTGTTTCAACAAGCAGAGACACCAATTCCTGTTGATCTTGTTCACTGCCTAGTTCATAAACCAACCCAAGGCCTTTGGAGGCAACATCTTGGCTAAGTTCTACCAAAAAAAAAAAAAAGGATAAAATTATATCTTAAAAATTCTGACTACTTGAATTTAAAATAGAATACTATTCAGCATTAAAAGAGAATAAAATATGGCATTTGCAGGTAAACAGATGAAGTTGGAGAATATCACGATAAGTGAAGTAAGCCAATCCCCAAAAAACCAAAAGCCAAGGGCTGGGGATGTGGCTCAAGCGGTAGCGCGCTCGCCTGGCATGCGTGCGGCCCGGGTTCGATCCTCAGCACCACATACCAACAAAGATGTTGTGTCCACCGAGAACTAAAAAATAAAATATTAAAAATTCTCTCTCTCTCTCTCTCTCTCTCTCTCTCTCTCTCTCTCCCCCCCCTCTCTCACTCTCTCTTTAAAAAAAAAAAAAAAAGCCAAATATTCTCTCTGATAAGTGAATGTTGATCCAAAATGCGGCGAGGGGGCATGGGAAGAATGAAGGAACTTTGGATTGGGCAAAGGGAGGGAGTGGAGGGCAGCGGGCATGTGGGTAGGAAAGATGGTGGAATGAGGAGGACATCAATACCCTAGGTACATGTATGATTGCACAAATGGTGTGACTCTATATAGTGTACAACTCAAGAGTTGAAAAGTTGTGTTCCATCTATGTACAATGAAACAAAATGCATTCTGCTGTCATGTAGAACAAATAAAATTTTTTTTAAAAAGTTGCCCTTTTGAAGTAAAGCATCTAATAAGAAGAGAATAAAATGCTTCCAATTTTTTTAAAAAAAATGGTATCAAGCACAGATGCCAGTAATCCCAGCAATTTGGGAGGCTAATGCAGGAGGATGGCAAGTTTGAGACCAGCATAGGCAACTAAGAAAGACTCCATCTGAAAATGAAAAACAAAAAAGAACTGGGGATGGGCTGGAGTGCTCAGCGGTAGAGCACCTCCCTGGCATGTGCAGGGCCCTGCTCAGCACCACATAAAGGTATTGTGTCTAACTATAAATAAATAGAACTGGAGATGTAGTTCAGTGGTAAAATACCCCTAGGTTCAATCCCCAGAACAAAAACTAAAAAATCCAAAAATAAAGATAAGATAGAAAGGGCCTGAGGAGGGCTGGGGATATGGCTCAAGCGGTAGCGCGCTTGCCTGGCATGCGAGCGGCCCAGGTTCGATCCTCAGCACCACATACAAAGATGTTGTGTTCACCGAAAATTTAAAAAAAAAAAAAATTAAATTTTTTTTTTTTAAAAAAAGGGCCTGAGGATGTAGTTCAGCGAGAGAGCACCACAAAAAAAAAAAAAAAAAAAAAGGCAGGGGAGTGGGTCAAAGTGTTTAATTAAAAAAAAAAAAAACACAGAATCAATCAGCCTATTTTGCTGAAAATCTCAGTGGACATGGCACATGAGTCACTGTAATGAGAATTACATCACAGAAAATCCAACTCACAAATCAAGACAGTATAGATAGACCTATTACCACAGGGTACATAGTAACAAAATATCAGTGTAAGTTGTACACAAAAGATATTTTAAAAAGCCTCACAGAATACCTACATTCAATTTTTAAACTGAAAGGTCAATACAAGATTGTATGATTTTAAAAGTTATAAAACAAATCAACTATTTATTTGCATAATGCATTACCTCTCCTAGCCTCAATCAGAGAGGAAAGGTAATAAGAAATAGAAGAAAATACTTAGTACAGGAACTAATATTAAAGAAGGCCACAGCTCCATTTTTAAGTACAAAGCTGAAGAACATGTTCTAAAAACATGTTTAAAAGTTGCATTATCTTGAATTCAAAATAGAATATTACTCAGCATTAAAAGAGAATAAAATTATGGCATTTGCAGGTAAATAGATGAAGCTGGAGAATATCATGCTAAGTGAAGTAAGTGATTTTTAAAAATGAAATAAGGATTTTAATTTCCTGTACCCTAATCAGAAATTCAGGGGTTTTTTTCTTAGTCATAATATAATTATTACCCTTAAAACTAAGAATTTAATTTTGTTTTTGAGCTATGTAAAATAGTTCAAAAAGTTCTTTTATGTTCATTAATCCAAACTTTTTGAAATATAAAACACAAGTTTAATGAAGCTTAAAAATAAAATATTTACTGACAACCTACCATCATTTTCTGACAGAACTGAAACAAATGCACTCTGAATTTCTTTAAGATGAGACTGAAAGAAGAAAAAGGGCATTAGAACACTGTAACTCTACCTCTTTGGGAGAGTTAAAAACTTGGTCTTAAGAATACAAGAACTCTGACGATCAAGGTAGTCACAAACCCTGCTGCACCCTCATCTTCATAGATGTACAAATTACCCAAAGTTGTGCCACTCACAGGTAGTCTAATACTGAGCCTTTCCCATCCTTAGTACTTCTGACCTTATACCTTCAAGTATCATCTTCCAATCAGTATCTACCAACCACCATCCTTCCTTAATGCACAGCTTATTTTAAAAATCCCTGCTATTACCCTCACCTTCATACACTTTCCTTCTGACCTTTCATTCTTAAATACTGTGGTGTCCAACAGAGCTGGGAGCAAGGCTTACCTTCACTTCCTTATGGGTACTAAGCTTCCTCACAAGGGAAAGGAGCCAGATACAGGCTGCTTGCCTCACATGTGGGTTGGGGCTGATGATGTGTTTATTTAAAATCACATCCAACACCCAGGGGACTACATCATTCACTTTGGCGCCTAAGGAAAAACAAAGGAAGTTAATGATTAAAAAAACTAAATATAATTTCCTGAGAAAATTCAATTGAAACCAATAATTACTCAATATAATGATTTCATAATCAATTAAAATTCAAATGACTAAAAGTGTATTTTCTGAAGAAATCAATAATTATTCACTTTAAAACCTAAGATAAGCTTAAATAACCTTTCAAAGAAATTGAGATAACTTTAATTCCCTAGAATGAAAAATTATCCCACCCTCTCCAGTCTCAGAAATTTTACTTTTTCTACTAGATCTTTCTTAACTTCCATTTAAAAACAAATAAGCGAAACTCTTTTGACTTCACTTTACTTCTCTAGCTACCATGCATTTATCTCTTTTCCTTCACTACTTCTGGGCTTCTCAACATCAACACTGCTAACGTTTCTGGCTGGGTAATTCTTTGTTGTGGTGATCTGTCCTGTGCACTGTAGGATACCTTGCCTCTACCCATTAGAGATTAGTAGCACCCATCTTCCCCAGTACCCAGACATTACCAAAATCTCACTCCTCCTGTTAAGAAATCACTGCTTTACATCAAACCATTCAACATCACCCCAGATACATGCATGATCGCATATATGGTGTAACTCTACATCATATACTACCAGAGAAATGAAAAGCTGTGCTCCATTTGTGTACAATAAACCAAAATACATTCCATTATCACATATAACCAATTAGAACAAATTTTTAAAAACAAAAAAACACATTCAAAACAGTTCCATACTCATGGTCAAACTTTTCCTTCCTCTTAATTATTATTAAACCTACTCCAAATCAGCCATTTACCTTTTCTTTGCCAAAGAAATTACTCATAAAAGTCACCAATTATCTTCCTGCTGCTTGCTAAGTTCAATAATCACTTTTCAATTTTCATCTTTTCTTTTTCCATTTTCATCTTAATTGACCTGTCAGCAGTATAGAGACAACTGATTCCCTAACTAACCTGCAACTTCTCACCCCATTTCACCATCTCTCACTGACCACATTAAACTAGTTCTGAGAGTCGTATGAAATCCCTTCTTTTACTTTCCCATAACTACAATGTAGCCAGCTACTATAGTTCTATCTGGGCACTACAATCACCAAGTAAACAGCCCATACTAGAGTCCCACAGCATGCCAAGGACTAGGCCCTAACTTGCTTCTCAAATGCTCTTCTTTCCATTCACAGCAAGATTACTGACTGTAACAAACAATACAGATATTGGGGCAAGTAGCATTCGGCTGAGAATAACAGAATATTCATGACCAAATTTCAGGGTAACAGATTCATAGGCACCACTTCTCCACAATATGTTATATTTTCCTTTCCCTGGAAACATAAAGACGAGGGAAATAAATGTTGATTTAGTGGACAATTTGAGATTCTTCTGCATGAATAGAAAGCCAAGCAGGATCCAATATTCCAAAAAGTTTGAGACAACATATGGTAGTTCAAAAGTATAAAAATCAACATAGAAACCTCTCTATTATTCTTTTCCTTAAGTCACGATGTGAAAATCCATGGACTTACAAAATATGCCTCTTACGGCAAAGCAGTATGAACCCTCAGTTCTGTCAGACCTCTGATATCACCTCTCACATGCAACCTAGGAATTTCCACTTCACATTTGATTACCTCCTTGTTAACAATGGTCGCTTCCTTGAGTAACTTCTTTCTCTTTTACAAATTTCTCATTGCTTTATCTCATGTGCATTCAAAGATAAACCTCAGAGAAGTGCCTTTAATTCAGCTTCTGTCAATCCACAGTTGTCCTAACTATAATGCAAGCTAAAAGTGTTTTTCTATTTCCCTTAAGTTTCTTTATGGGGATTCCAACATGGCGGCGGGCGCAGAGAGATCAAGTCTCTGACCTCTTCAGCTGTGCGGGCATAGGGAGTCGTAAACAATCTAAATTCTGCTTGCTCAGGATCACTAGGAAATGCTGAGCTGACGTGGATCTGGGGCGAACAGTCTGGGCCTCTCAGAACACACACTGAGCCCGGATTGGCTGAATTCAAGCTCCCGTTCGCCTGCTTCCCGCAGACAAACAGCTGTGACTCAGCACTAATCCATCCGGATGAAACAACTGGTCAGCCCTTCTGATCCTACGGAGGTAAATGCCAACCGAGCCTTCATAGGTAGTGACCACAGGTTTGAAACGGGGCTTGGGAGAGACAGTAAGGACCCACCCGTTGCATTGGTCACCCGGCAAGGGGAAACGAACTGTCGCCATTTGCAAGAGATACCACCATGGCAGAAAACTGATGTCACCAGACTGCGGCGGAGGAGATAACTTCATTGAAACCTGCGGCTACAGGTGTGTAATTCCCTAGCCTTCCCTCTCCACACATCGGGGAAACCTTAAGGGCCCCTCCGAGCTCTCCCTTAAGGCCCCCCCCCCAGCTCTCCCATGAGCGCGATAGCCAGACCGAGGGAATCAGACATGGCGAGGGACCCACGGCGCGGAACTCCCGGCTACTGCTCCCACCAGTGCTGACAACTGAGGTCTCTTGCACCAGCTACCGAGGGCATGGCTACCGGAGGGCAAGTAAAATTCGCTGAGGATTCTCAGCCCCAAGCTCTACAAACTTAGGGTCTGAGGGAATGGCAAACAGGGAGAGTGTGCCCAGTCGTTCATGAAAACAGGGCTCCCGGGAGCAGCAGACCTGGCGTGTAGCCAGTATTGTGGTGAGCAGCACCCGTGACAGGGGCCTGGCTAGAGGAAAAGTGAGGAAGTGACTAGACACAAGAGGAGGCCCTAGGCACTCAGGATTGGAGACTCGCCCAGTCTGGGAGGAGAAGCTGCTGCATAGTGACTGGTTCCCGCGTATTGAGAGGAGAAACGTGGCCTGGTGTGCACAGCGCGACCTACTGGAAGAGAAGTTAATCAAACTCTAAAACTGCATTTATTAGATTTGTTTGTTTGTTTGTTTTTCTCTTTTTTTTGATTTGGGTTTTTTCTTTCATTTTCAGTTTTCTTTCTTGTTCTTTTTTAAACTTTTTTCAATTTTTTTTAAATTTTTTTTTCTTTTAATTTTAATTTTAATTTTTTTATTATTTTTTTAATTGTTTTTCTTTTTTTATTTCCTTTTTTTTTCTTCTTTTGTCTTTTCATTTCTTTTCAATTTTCTTATTCCCCCTTCCTTGAATTCTACCTGCTTACTCTCATTCTCTTTAGTGACTTCTTCCCTTCCCTTCTAATACCTTTCCTCCCAAGCATCAAATAAATCTATAGGAGTAAACAGTAACTCAGCAGTCAAACAGAACAACAAGTAACATGAGCAACATTAAAAAGCAAGGAAGAAAAGGAGTACCAACAATGCAGGACAGCCTAAACATTCAGGAGGACCTAGAGTCATCAGAAAAATGGTCATATAAAGAACTCAAGGAACACCTTAGACAGATGGAATGGAACCTTAAAGAGGATACGAGACAGCAAATTCAAGCAGCGAAAGAACACATTGAGAATGAATTACATAAACAGATAAAAGAAGAAGTTAAGCATCTTTATCAGGAGATAGAGATTATAAAAAATAATCAAACAATAATTCTAGAAATGAAGGAAACAATAAACCAAATTAAAAACTCAATTGAGAGTATCACTAACAGAGTGGAGCAAGTAGAAGCCAGAACGTCAGATAATGAAGACAAAATATATCATCTTGAAAAGAGTCTAGCCAACTCAGAAAGGCTGGTAAAAAATCACGAGAAAAACATCCAAGAGTTATGGGATAACATAAAAAAAACAAACTTACGAGTCATCGGGATAGAAGAAGGTACAGAGATTCAAACCAAGGGAATGAGTAACCTGCTGAATGAAATAATTACAGAAAACTTTCCAGAAATAAAAAAGGAAACAGATATACAAATTGAAGATGCATACAGGACACCGAGCACACAAAATCAAAGTAGACCAACGCCAAGACACATTGTTATGAAGATATCCAATATACAGAACAAAGAGAAAATATTAAAAGCTACAAGAGAAAGGAGGCAGATTACATTCAGGGGTAAACCAATAAGGTTAACAACGGATTTTTCATCACAGACACTGAAAGCAAGAAGGTCATGGAACAATGTATTTCAAACACTGAAAGACAATGGATGCCAACCAAGAATTCTGTATCCAGCAAAATTATGCTTCAGGTATGACAACGAAATAAAAATCTTTCATGATAAACAAAAGTTAAAAGAATTTGCAGCCAGAAAACCAGCATTGCAAAGCATTTTGAGCAAAACACCACACGAGGAAGAAATGAAAAACAATAACCAAAACCATCAGTGGGAAGTGCCTCGGTAAAGACAGAGGGCGAGGGGAAAGATAATCATGCAGAAACAAACTAAATTTTTTTTAAAAAAGGATAAATAATCAAACATGGCTGGAAGTAGAAACCATATATCAATAGTAACTCTAAATGTTAATGGCTTAAACTCTCCAATAAAGTGACATAGGCTGGTATCATGGATTAAAAAAAACAAATCCAACAATATGCTGCCTCCAGGAGACACATCTGATTGGAAAAGACATACACAGGCTGAAGGTGAAAAGATGGGAAAAAATATACCACGCACACGGTCCTCATAAGCAAGCAGGGGTGGCCATCCTCATATCGAATAAAATCGACTTCAAGACTAAGTTAATCAAAAGGGATAAGGAAGGACATTATATACTGTTAAAAGGAACCATTCACCAAGAAGACATAACAATTATCAATATTTATGCACCAAATAATGGTGCTGCGACGTTCATAAAACAAACTCTCCTCAAGTTCAAGAATCAAATAGACCACAACACAATAATTATGGGTGACTTCAACACACCTCTCTCACCATTGGACAGATCCTCCAAACAAAAGTTGAATAAAGAAACTATAGAACTCAATACCACAATCAATAACCTAGACTTAACTGACATTTATAGAATATGTCAACCATCATCAAATGGATATACTTTTTTCTCAGCAGCACATGGATCCTTCTCAAAAATAGACATATATTATGCCATAGGGCAACCCTCAGTAAATATAAAGGGGTGGAGATAATACCTTGCATATTATCTGATCATAATGGAATGAAACTGGAAATCAATGATAAAAGAAGGAAGTAAAAATCCTACATCACATGGAAAATGAACAATGTGTTACTGAATGATCAATGGGTTACAGAAGACATAAAGGAGGAAATCAAAAAATTCTTAGAGATAAATGAAAATACAGACACAACATATCAGAATCTATGGGACACAATGAAAGCAGTTTTAAGAGGGAAATTCATCGCCTGGAGGTCGTTCCTCAAAAAAAGGAAAAACCAACAAATAAATGAGCTCAAACTTCATCTCAAAGCCCTAGAAAAGGAAGAGCAAAACAACAGCAAATGTAGCAGAAGGCAAGAAATAATTAAAATCAGAGCGGAAATCAATGAAATTGAAACAAAAGAAACTATTGAAAAAATTAACAAAACGAAAAGTTAGTTCTTCGAAAAAATAAATAAGATCGACAGACCTTTAGCCATGCTAACGAAGAGAAGAAGAGAGAGAACTCAAATTACTAACATATGGGATGAAAAATGCAATATCACAACAGATGCTACAGAAATACAGAAGAAAATTAGAAATTATTTTGAAACCCTATATTCCAATAAAATAGAAGATAGTGAAGACATCGATAAATTTCTTAAGTCATATGATTTGCCCAGACTGAGTCAGGAGGATACACACAATTTGAACAGACCAATATCAATGGATGAAATTGAAGAAGCAATCAAAAGACTACCAACCAAGAGAAGCCCAGGACCGGATGGGTATACAGCGGAGTTTTACAAAAACCTTTAAAGAATTAACACCAATACTTTTCAAGTTATTTCAGGGAATAGAAAAAGAGGGAGCTCTTCCAAATTCATTCTATGAGGCCAACATCATCCTGATTCCAAAACCAGACAAAGACACTTCAAAGAAAGAAAACTACAGACCAATATCTCTAATGAACCTAGATGCAAAAATCCTCAATAAAATTCTGGCAAATCGAATACAAAAACACATCAAAAAAATTGTGCAGCGACAAAACTTCTGAAACGGAAATGAGGAAAAACACTCCATTCACAACATCCTCAAAAAAAATAAAATACTTGGGAATCAATCTAACAAAAGAGGTGAAAGACCTATACAATGAAAACTACTGAACCCTAAAGAGAGAAGTAGAAGAAGATCTTAGAAGATGGAAAAATATACCCTGTTCATGGATAGGCAGAACTAACATCATCAAAATGGCGATATTAACCCAATCAACAAATGGGCCAAGGACCTGAACAGACACTTCTCAGAGGAGGATATACAATCAATCAATAAGTACATGAAAAAATGCTCACCATCTCTAGCAGTCAGAGAAATGCAAATCAAAACCACCCTAAGATACCATCTCACTCCAGTAAGATTGGCAGCCACTATGAAGTCAAACAACAACAAGTGCTGGCGAGGATGTGGAGAAAAGGGTACACTTGTACATTGTTGGTAGGACTGCAAATTGGTGCGGCCAATTTGAAAGCAGTTTGGAGATTCCTGGGAAAGATGGGAATGGAACCACCATTTGACCCTGCTATTGCCCTTCTCGGACTATTCCCTGAAGACCTTAAAAGAGCATGCTACAGGGATACTGCCACATCGATGTTCATAGCAGCACAATTCACAATAGCTAGATTGTGGAACCAACCCAGATGCCCTTCAATAGATGAATGGATAAAAAATATGTGGCATTTATACACCATGGAATATTACGCAGCACTAAAAAATGACAAAATCATGGAATTTGCAGGGAAATGGATGGCACTAGAGCAGATTATGCTCAGTGAAGCTAGCCAATCCCTAAAAAACAAATACCAAATGTCTTCTTTGATATAATGAGAGCAACTATGAACAGAGCAGGGAGGAAGAGCAGGAAGAAAAGATTAACATTAAACAGAGACATGAGATGGGAGGGAAAGGGAGAGAAAAGGGAAATTGCATGGAAATGAAGGGAGACCCTCATTGCTATACAAAATTACATATAAGAGGTTGTGAGGGGAATGGGAAAATAAACAAGGAGAGAAATGAATTACAGTAGATAGGGTAGAGAGAGAAGATGTGAGGGTAGGGGAGGGGGGATAGTAGGGGATAGGAAAGGTAGCAGAATACAACAATTACTAATAGGGCATTATGTAAAATTGTGGATGTGTAACCGACATGATTCTGCAATCTGCATTTGGGGCAAAATTGGGAGTTCATAACCCACTTCAATCTAATGTATGAAATATGATATGTCAAGAGCTTTGTAATGTTGTGAACAACCAATAAAAAAAAATTTCTTTATGGTAGCTAATACAATAATAGGTAACAAAGTAATGCAGTGTGTTAAGTGCAATACCTAAATTAATGTCTCATAACACAATATTAATTCACAACAGAATAATTACCATGAGAACATTATATATTAATTTCCAACTAAGAAAATAAAATCTAAACACTTTGTTTTAAGGATTAAAATAGAAATTCTGGTTCAAATATTGAAATAGATTTTCAATTTCAAATTCAAGACAAACCACAGATATTTTAAATCTTAAATCTATAATATATAGTCAGAAACCATACAATGCCCCCCACCCCTAATGTGCAATCACTAAGAGTCAGTGCACCTTTAGGGCTAGCAAGACACTGAAGCTTTATTATGTAACAAAGAATTTAAGGGATACATCACTTGGAAACTGCTACATCTCAAACTCTGAAACTGGCTAAATACACTAATCCTAAAGAAAATAGCAGAAGTTTGAAGGAATTCACTGATAACTCCCTGTCCTGTTTGCCAAAGGCCTTTTAGAAGTTCTCACTGATTTCATGTTTACTTTTCTTCTATCAACTATTTTCCTTAATTGAACGACATTAGTACAACATGTATAAGTACAAGAAACTGAGTTCATAATTTATTTGGTTCAAGTGTGATATAGAAAACATAAATCAATTAGTTGAATATTTGGTACCAGAAGGAGGAATATATTCTTCTTCAGTCACTAGCCAGGCATCTCGGGCAGCCACAGAACTAGTTCCTATTGCAGCACTGGTAATGGCTTCACCAATAGTGAACTGAAGTTCTATCTGCTTGGCCTGCAAAGAGGGAAGCAAAAGCCATGAATGAAAGAGAATATGTGCATCTATTGTTATAAAAAAAGCTGCTTAATCCTTTGTTTCTCTGCATGCTTTGTTTTCACTCTTTTGCCAGGCTTAACTCAGTGATTATAAAGCAAGTTAGAATAAGGGGTGGAGAATGACTTGAAGACCTTTTTCCAGGTCCATGCTACACTCCTCACCTTCAGCAAAAAAATGACTAAGCAATGATTTTTTAATCTCTTTTTTTTTTTTTTTAATATTTATTTATTTTTTTCTTAGTTCTCGGCGGACACAACATCTTTGTTTGTATGTGGTGCTGAGGATCGAACCCGGGCCGCACGCATGCCAGGCGAGCGCGCTACCACTTGAGCCACATCCCCAGCCCCGATTTTTTAATCTTTGTATGCAGGATATAGTTCACCTAGGAGGACAAGGTGTCCTGTCCACTGGCTTTGAAGCCACACTGACTTCAATACAACTTATAGTTATCTCACCGGCTACATACCCTTTATCTAAACTTTCCTGAGCTTCAACATAATACTATTACTTACCTCATCAGGCCATAAGGACTATATGAGGTTACTGTACATAAAGTTTCTATTATACAGTATGCCTGACTACAGTAATTATACAATAAATAGTAGCTATTATAATTAACTAGTAATTATTTAAACTTATTAACTCTTCATACTCTTAATATCAAATAATTCAAAAAAAATGATAAACCAAGTGTAAAATGTTCAAATTTAGCAAATCTAGATAAAAGATATACAGAAGTCCTTCACACTATTCTTATAACTTCAGTGTTAAGTCTGAAATTGCTTCAAATGTAAAGCATTAAAAATTCTCCCAGTATGTATTCAATTGTTTAAAAATCTGATTTAGAAATTTTAACATGCTTCACAAGTATGAGTCACTGATACAACATGGAGTTGGACCTGTCTTGGTTCCCTCTGGCACTGTTCTGTTTACTGTGACTTGGAAGAAGTCTAAGAAAAAGATAAATAAGAAGGGAAAGAAGAACAGACAGCCTATGAGGGGCATGAGCATAGTGACTCCACAAAGAATATAAACAACATCCCTAGGCTAGCCATTCCTAGGCTTCATCAACAAAAAGCTCTAGTAGTGATGAGGCATCAAGTGTTACACACCACAAGCTTCCTAGTTGAAGGGAAATGAATTTAAAGGCTTTTGCCCTGCAGCTTTGCTGGCCAAAAGCTTCTCTTGGCAACTTCAAACTAAGAAAAGGTATTTCAACACAGGATCTTTACTAGGGATTTATTTTATGTGCTATTGTTACATATTTTCAATTGTGAATGATACAGTTGGCATCGAAAACAAAAAGTCCCGTAACTACATTTATGAATGATACAAGATCCTGCCTTTAGTTTGAACATTCCAGAAATAAAGAGAGGGATAATAGATTAAAATAAAGCAAGCATGTGGGAGTTCACTATATAATGATATTACTTTTGTTTAAAATCTTCCACAATGAAAAGTTAAAATACACAAAAAAAATTTCAAACTTTATCCTGGTTGATTATCAAGATATTCTGCTTCTCTGATTCATGTTTTTTCGTTCATTCTTTAATTTCCCCACGCTTCTAGTTTTTCATATGTTTTGTATTTCTAAACTCTTAAAATAATGGCATCAAATGAAAGGCATCCAAAGAAGCTTTCATTTGTTCAAACAAAACTAGAACAGATTTTATAGGGGAAAAGATTAAAAATCAGACATCATCAGTTTCTCTCCAAGTGGCTACAATGTCTCTGGCATCCACAAAGAACCTGATACAGATAAAATTCACTTTAAAAATACTGTATGGGCCAGGCACAGCGTTAGTCTGTAACCCCAGCTAGGAGGCTGACGCAAGAGGATCCCAAATTCAAGTCCAGATTGGGTAGATTATTGAGATCCTGTCTCAAAATAAAAACTATTAAAAAGGCTGGGGGTGTGCCTCAGAGATACCCTAGGTTCAATCCCCAGTACAGGAAACAAAACAACCCAAAAGCCTGAATTTTAATACTGACTTTCACATTCAGCTGCCTTAGTCCCTAAATTCAAGCCTGCTCTCTCCTGCCTCAAATTCTCCAAGGGCCAGGAGTAACCCCCTTTCCAAAAAGCCTCCCAATCCTCCTGACAAAATTATACTCTCCTTTGTGATTCACATAATTACTTGTTTTACCACTATTTATGAGGTTCTACCAATATTATCACATGGCTAGGTCCTTGTGTTATAACAAAGTACAAAACAGACTCTTCCTTCAGTCTAGTGCGCAATTAGAGGCTGTGATAAATGAATGCTACGAAGAAAAAGAATGGGAGTCATGATCACACAAATAACTAAAGAATCTACTCTAGCTTAAAGGGTCAGGGAAGGCTTTTCAAGGAGCATAGCAATAACTTAAGAAGGAAAATGAATACAGCACTTTCAAAAATTAGAGCAAAGAGGACCAAAGAGGCCAGTATACAAAAATGTGAGTGAATGTCAAGAACCAGTGCTAGATTACACAGAGGCCAGATCAGACAATGTTCAGATACTTACCACAATGTATTAGTATTCACTATTTAAAGATTCCACTACCCTGGGCATCTAATGGACAGAAACTAAATCACCACACTTGAAAGAAACTGGAATTACGGGCACCCACTTCCCACAGGTAGCTGGCTGACTGAGTAGGTTTCCCCTTCTACCTTTAATGCTCTCTTCTTCACTCAGAAATTATAAGGAAAGGCCTTTCCCATGTAAATGATTTAGTTAGAACTATGCCTGCAAAGTGATGAGCCTAAAGCTAGCAGCCAAAAGTCAGTGTGAGGTAAATAAATGAATAAAGTTTAATTAAAAGTCACACGCACACACACAGACAAAATCTCATAGCATGCAAAATTTCAACTAAAATATGCCTTTTGTTTGACTAATAATCAGAGAGTAATATAAATACCTCCACGGAATCCATCAGACCTTGCAAGAGGAGTTTCTGATGAGGAAAATCCCCATCCCCAACTGGAAAATAGCCCAATGTTTGAATTGCTCGTTCTTTCATCTGGAAGAAAACAGAATTTTTCTTTTAGACAAAGTATACAACAGCTTTATCCCAGAACAGTGTTTCCAAGATGAAATGACAGGAAGAGCAGTCTGTCAAACTAACATACCCATGCCTACATTTTTCTAAAAGCATACAATTTTACAGTTATCTCTGTAAGACAGTAAAGGCAGAAAGACATAAAACTGAGTCCATAGTAGATCCATAGCAATGTTAGAGGAAGAAAGCCTTTAAACCATCAAGGTTAGAAATATGGGTTCTGGGACACAGACGAAATCACATCTCAACCATTTCTTTCAGTAGCCTTTATAGGTAGGTATGTGACCTCTCTGTGGCTCTCATTCATATTATCTCATGAACTACTATGCCTACTGCACTGAACTTTTTGGAGGATTCAGTTTTAATGCATGGTAAGTGTGTCGCACATTCCCTGGCACATCACAGGGCTCAAAAATAGCTGGTAATGATTGGTTAATAATAGCTAATAAAAACTGTATTGTATTATCTCAGAAAGTTTTAAACAGAAGCGAGACCAGAAGTAAGATTATCATTGTTAAACCTGTTGTAAACTAATTTTTCTCCTCATAAAATCATCTTTAAAACTGATGTATTTTGATCACAAATAAGTCTATGAAAATTCTACCCAAACCTAAAAACCTACAAATGTCCTCTTCCTTCAGATTATTTACACTGCTTACTAATGACCAGGCTTCTTTTTAATATTTTTCTTAGTTATTGATGGACATTTATTTATTTGTTTGTTTATATGTGGTGCTGAGAATCAAACTCAGGGCCTCACACATGCTAGGCAAGTGCTCGGGCACTGAGCCACAACCCCAGCCCCAAGACCAGGCTTCTTAAAACCAAATTATAGAAGGTAAAGACTTAGATCTGTTATAAAAGTAAAAAATCATAAAACTAACAACATTTTATTATCTACCTCATACATAGCCAAAGATTTCCATATGAATTTAATATTTTATTGAATTTTAACAGTTAAGGGCCTAAAATGGACTAACAGGGAGGGTCAAGTGAAGCACATACTACACTTGTACACAAACCACCTCTAACTTACAAGCATATAGTAAACTTTCTTCATTAACTTTATCATTCTTTGAGCAAATCCTTCCCTCAGCTACAATGCCATGTATCTCAGTATAATTTAATTTTATTCACTTAGCTACCTTTAAATGGAAGAATTCCAGAAGGGAAGAAAAATAGAAAGAGACTTGCCTTATTTGTTTCTTTACTGGAAGGAATTCTATTTAGTAAACTTTCTATAAGATGTAATTTGGTAAAGCCAGATCCCTCGTTGCGGATTGGGAGTGGACCATTTCTGCCAATTTCACCCAAAGCTGTACAGGCAGCAATTGCCAAGAGGGGTGATGTACTATCCAAAAACGAGCCTGTAAGCATATTTGACAAAACAGAAAATAGTCTAGTACTTATCTTTGTGATCCAAAACAATCAGCAATGTATTAAAGATTTTTTTTGAAAGATAGCAAAATCCACAATATCTTCTAATTGATCATTTGTAAACATTTACTTGGTAATGGTAAGTGGGTATAGCAAATTTTTTGAATGTTTAAATTTTTTCCCATAAAAGAACCACCCCTGTCATATGTAGGGAAGCTATGCCTTTAAATTATAATACTATACAAAGAAATTAAAAAGCTTTATTAAAATTTAACTTAATTCAAAAATAGCAACAGTCAAGTCAGCACAGACGTTAATAACCTATTGTTTCTGTAGCGCTCTGAATGAGCTCCTCTTGCTCAGGCAGCAAATCCTCATTTGTCTCCAGGTCTTGCTGTTCTGCCATTCTCATCTTCTTTTTAGCCAAGTATCTTCCCACTGTGAATCCCAAGGCAAGCAAGGATCCATGCTGTATCTCAGGGCTCTACATTTAACAACACAATAGCATATGTCTGTCTCTTTCTCACACATGAAAGAATATACTAAAATAACTGTATTTATTACAATCATGTCTCTGATAAAACTACTGTTTATGACCAAAAAGTAAAATGATCACTTGGATCCACTAGTTATCAATGAATCAAACTAAGGAACAAGAGAAACCTTGAGTTTCTAACAGAGAATGCTGAGAAGTTAAACTGAGTGTTGATTCACTTCAAGTTTTAGATACACTAATTTCACACACACTCCAACTCTGGGTACAGTGACGGCCTTAACATGCTTCTATAGTATTCATGCTTTCTTCTGGCTTCCACCACTTGTGTAGTTGCAATATCATAATTTTCAAGAATAACTTCTCCCTATTACCAACAAAACACAATAAGCAGATCTTATTTCTAATTGTTAAAACCTCTAAGCACAAGGTAGTAAAGAAACTTTTTGAAAGCAATTTGTTTTTTCATAAGCACAGTGGTAAGTGACAGGAAAAGTAGAAGAAAAAGGAGCTATCATTTCTGAGTACCAGGGAGCACTAAGGATTCTCATGTATTTAGCCACCAGTCTTCATGACAACTGAAACCATGCTTTTCAGACATAGCACTCAAATCTATTTACTGAACTGACTGTATCAATATATTATCTATCTCACTTAATGTTTACAATCATAAAAACAAGGAATTTTTAAGTTTATTTTACAGATGGGAACATAGAAACTAAAAGAAGGTTAGATACTTTAATAAAATCCTACCACCTGCCATAAAAAAATGAAGACAAAACTGAAAACATACATGATTGTCTTTTGTAGTCTTTATAAGTTGTTCTATCATTGATTTCAACTCATTTCCCGATACAGTTGATACAACCACAGAATAAAACAATGCTGCCAATTCACGCATTTCTTCTTTACTGCTATTCATCAGACTCTGAGAAGTATAGAAAAATAGGTACATGATATATAATCATCTTCCTCCTGACAACATCAGACATTTAAACTAAAAAGAATAAATTATATATTTTAATGTTCAATCTCATGGTATCCAGGAAAATAATAATAAGCTATTATTTTAAAACAAAATGAAAATTAAACATATACCATATACTTAGGCACATTTTCATCAAAGATACAAAAGTTCAAAACATGGGCTAGTATTGTGGCTCAGTGGTAAAGCGCTTGCCTACTGCATGTGGGACCCTGGGTCGATCCTCAGTACCACATAAAAATAAAATGGAGATATTGTGTCCAATTACAACTAGAAAATAAATATAATTTTTTAAAAAAGTTCAAAACCGGTAAATAAACACATAGATGATCTAAAATAGAAGTCAGCAAATGTTTTCTGTAAAGGACTAAATGGGCTTTGTGGGTCACATGGTCACTGTTGCAAATACTCCATTCTGTCACTGCAATGCAAAAGCTGCCACAGAAAACAAATAAATAGGAACATTATGGACAACACAGTTCACTCATAATGAAATGTTATTTGTCCTTTGACTTTTTTTCAAACTTTAAAGTATAAAAATCATTCTTAGCTTGCAGATCATTAAAAAACACAGGAGACAGGCCATAATCACCCATGGACCATAGTTCAATGATCCCTTATCTAAAAGATCAAAACTCAAAAACTACAGGGTCATTTTTGAAACCAGAAAATCTTCACAAAGAATAAAAAACCTTTTTAAATTATAATCAGTCTCATGAGACCAAATTTTCCAGAGAAATGCAAATTTCACATTTCTTGGCACACTACATTCATATTTTCACACTTAAAAGATATAATCTATATATTTCTACCAAATTCAAGCTATATTTTTCAAAATGCATTTCATAACACATAAGGTATATTAAACTAGATGAAGCATACTTGTACTTTTTTAAAAACTTATCATTATTTGCCTGAAATTTAAATTTAACTGAGCATTCTTACACTTTTATTTGCTAAACCTGGTAATCCTTTTGATATGATTATAGGATAAGAACACTCTAATATATGGCTGGAAGGAGCTAAATTGCTATCACCCACATTAAGGGTGTGGCATTACCTATCAAAATTACAAAAACATGTGTCCTCGGACCCAGCAAATGTACCTCTGGAGAATCCAAAAAACATACTTCTTTATATGCAAAATGGTATAAAGGCAGCAGAATGAAGGACTCTAAATCATCATCAGTAAGGATTCAGAATAAATCATACAATTAAAAATGATGAGGCTATTAAAATAAAGAGATGCTCTCTCCAGTTATAGAGGAACAGCTCCAAGTTTTACTATTAAGGGAAGACATAAAACCATTTGAGTAATATACCACCTTTTGTGTAAAATAAAGGAAAAAAAATAAAAATACATTTTTCGGTATGTAAATACATAAGTAAATTATGTATACAAAAATAAGTGATGTCCCATGTCTGACTACCAGAGGCAAGAGAGGAAATGGGGCGGAGGGCTGTTAAGTAGGCTGTTACATATTTTTAATTAAAACTACACAAATCCATTCCTTATTTAAAAAGACAAAAAAAAAAAAAACTTTCAAAAAGAAAAAGAATTATTTTTTAACTGATATGACTCTCAAATTCATTTCCCATCCTCACTCAGATTGGATGATGAGATATACTTACTACATGTTTTCTATTAATTGATTCATAACCGGTAATTTTCAAAATGAACTAAAAGCAGAAAAGGTCAGAATAACACTAGTAGAAAGAAGAAGAAATCATGAGATAAAAGTCTAAAATATCCAGACTCAAAGAGGAGTATACATGCACAGGACATACCTTTATCCATTCTGTTTTGTCTACAAACTTGGTAGCCAATTTTTCTGGATACACTGACACAGCTTCCAACAGACAGTACATGACCGGCAAACCTATAGAAGAATTCAGAACCCTTTTAACTTTTGAGAAAAGGAATGAATATGGAGGGATCACTTCATATGTCTCTGAAGTGTGAGGTTATTGCTCAAATATAAATTCCCTCAGTCTATAAAAACAAAAAAAAATGTATAACCTAAATGTAGTACATGATTCAATGCAGCAAATTTACAGGTTAGCTATTTATCAAAAAGGGATGCCCTGCTCTTCACATAAACTCCCATAACTCTACTGTTAGCATTTCTTTCTGAAAAGAAAACTGTATCAAGGATAAATCAGATAAGTTTAGAATAAAAGCACAAATGCCTTGTTATGTAAGTGAAGAGGGAGAATAATTTTGCTATAAATTCTTAGCTGAGTTTAAAATTGGATTTTTGCTTAAGTGCTTTAACATCTTTCTTTGGCATAACCACTGCCTACCTCCAACACCTGCTAACAGCTGCTGAAGCAGGCCAATGTAGATCTGAACGGGGTTGGTTTCTCCACTTTTATTAGATGATGATGAGGCTGTCACCTGGCTGCTTGACATTAAAGTCCGTATGTAGCGTCCAATGGCTGGAGCATGATCTTGCATATCAGCCAAACTCTGAGAGGTAGGCACCATGCCTGCACTGTGAGCCAAACACATGCGCAAGTACAGGACTATCTAAAACCAGAAAGAGAGGAATCCAGATAAACTTCACTGTGACAGAATATTCTTCAGAGTGACAATTTCCAGTTTTGAATCCTCCACCCTGTTTCATAAAGCTTTCTCAACCCTTATAGAAGCCAAAAACATAACTGATGTTTACTAAATTACTATAATAGAATAAAATTTATATATCAAGCTTTCACAAATTCAAGAGATATTTCTTTAATGGAATTAAAATGTAAGCCGAGCTCAGTAATGCATGCCTGTAATCCCAGCATCTCAGAAGGATGAGGCAAGAGGATCATGAGTTCAAAGCCAGCCTCAGCAAAAGTAAGGTGCTATTATGCAACTCAGTGAGATCCTGTCTCTAAATAAAATACAAAAATGTGGCTGGGGATGTAGATGTTGGTCAGTGTTCAAGTGCCACTAAGTTCAATCCCAGGAAGCCATGGGGGGCAGGGAGTAAACTCAATTTTTTTGTTGGGGGGGGGTGCTGGGGATTGAACCCAGGGGCTTTGGATATGCTAAAATATATGCTCTACCTCTGAGCTACACTCCCACCCCTCTTTTCACTAGACTCTAAACAAGATTACTTTTTATAATTTAATTAGTACAAATCAATAATCTGAAACATAGAATTTCCCTTAATAGATATTATAAATTAATCCTCTTCACCCTTTAAACCTAGAAAGCCCTAACAATCAACAATATCTCAGCTTTAAAACTCAAAATTTTACTTGCCACACAGCCCAATAGTAAGCAATGCAGAACATCCAGTTCTTTCACAGAAATAATCTCCCGATGGGCTAGAGACATGGCTTTGTAGTAGAGCACCTGTCTGACATGTTCAAGGCCCAGGCTTCAATCCCCAGCATCAAAGAAAACAAAAGTAAATAAAATAAACCTGAGATAACCATAAATTAAAACAATACCAATTACCTAATAATGTTTTTTCAGGATTTTTGTTTTGTTTTGTTTTAAATAAATTTCCTGATAAAGAACAATAATGCTACAATATCACAGATACCATTTTGGAAGTGAAGCTACCTAAAAGGAAGCCAAACAGAAGTATATCAAAGTCCTACCTCTCCAAATGCTGCTGGATTAAATGGAAGGACAGTAGTCCCAGTCATGTATTTGACTGGAGTTTTCATTCGATGGGAAGCCTAATAAAAATAAGCACAAAACAAACAATTACGGAAGAATGGAGCACATGTGACTTTCCTCAATTCAAAATAACATTTCTAGCCACTTTACTGTCCAAAGTTTGCAACTTTTCAGAGTCAAAACCTTTCCTATTAATCCAGCTGACTGTGTATGTACCTCACATCCCTAAATGGCAGATGTGATGCCTTTTCCCCATATATTTTACTGGCATATTTAAAAATAAACCTACTGCAGATATCTACTGACACAGTCACCCAAAGTCACTGAATGCCAGTTATATTCATTAAGATGGATGTAGGAGAAAAACACAAGCATAGGGCATCTTCAGGATACAAATATGATTGTTAAGAAAAACAGAATAATACTGATCTCCAATTCCCTCAAGGTGCCCACCTAGCAAAAAGTGAGGATCACCAGTCGAGGTAAAAAACAGTTAGATATCCTCCAACATACTCAAAGAAACACTGATATAAAAAGTGGGATAGTCAGGGGTATGGATTCTTACTGGCAATACTCAGATCCACCAGCAGAAAACACCCTGCAAAAGCGGAGATTTGCACAATCAGATGGATAATCGTGGTGAGAAACACCTGAACTGCTTCCTGAGGATTCCTAAATAGTGCCATTAACAATAAAAAGGAGGGCTGGGGTTGTGGCTCAGTGGTAGAGTGCTTGCCTAGCACATTCAAGGCCCTGGGTTCAATCCTCAGCACCACATAAAAATAAATAAAACAAAGGTATTGTGTCCAACAACAACTAAAAAATAAATATCAAAAATAATAAAAAAAAATTAAAAAGGGTGCCAGGCACAGTGAGGAATGTCTATAATCACAGCTACGCAGGAGGCTAAAACAGGAGGAACAAAAGTTCAAGGCCAGTCTAGGCAACTTAGTAATATCCTATCTCAAAATAAAAGGGCTGGGGATGTAGCTTAATTCCCAGCACCACTATCATTCAATCAATAAATGAAATTAAAAGGAGGGGCTGGGGAGCTGGGGATGTGGCTTAAGTGCTAACGCGCTCGCCTGGCTTGCGCGGGGCGCTGGGTTCAATCCTCAGCACCACATAGAAATAAAATAAAGATGTTGTGTCCACCGAAAACTAAAAAATAAATATTAAAAAATTTCTTAAAAAAAATAAAGGAGGGGCTGGGGATGCAGTTCAGTGATAGCGCACTTATCTAGCATGCACAAGCCTTTGGACTTATCCCCTGCACTGCAAAAAATAAAACTAAAAAGGAAATATATTTTTAAGCATATCATATCAAGGGAAAAAATGTAAACATAGTTAAAAATGTTGACAATCATGAAAGGAATTAAAAGTCATTTTCTTTAGGTAAAACAGATCAATTAAATTTAAGAATTATATTTTTCTCCTCACTTTGTATCTCCCTCCTACATTGTAAATATTAATACTGCTAAAAACTACTATAGTTGACCGTGGTGGTTACATTTTTCACTTAAAAAAAAATTTTTTTTTTTAATTTTCATCCATTACATGTCTCAAGCTAATTACCTGCAGCCTAGCACCATACCTTTTCTTGGATATAATATACCATTTCTGGGAAAGAAGGCATCTGCTTAGAAGCACCTTCTTTTTTGTTTCTACCAGGAAGACATCTTAATACTCGTTGTGCTTCTCCATGAACTTCTTCTCGTCTTTCAGAAAGACAAATAAGAATAAAAATAAATTGCATCAACCAGAAAATAATCATTTGAAGAATGAAAACAGGAATTTTATCTGGCAGCTAGAATTCTGAGCAAATGCATTAAATATATTCTTGGCTATGTAAACAAAGAGACAATAAAATGTAAGAAGTTAAGTTTTTGGAAATTTCATGAAATTTGGAGAATCATCTGGTTTGTATCTTTGATTTTTAATTCACAGAAATAAATAAGATAGGTTTTGCAATCCATTATGTAAGCATCTATGTGTGTGCTTTATCCTTATTAGAGGTAAATCATAAACGACAACATGTTAAAATTCAGTGATTGCCCAATGTTCTTTATGCTCCCCTAAGTTTTACACTTCTGTGCAGTCCAGCTATAATTCTGTATAATGATAACTGATAAGTGACAATATTTAAAAATGTAAAACCCAACCAATTTCAGACCACCCTACTAGACTATGACCTCAGCAACAGTTTTATTCAGATACCACAGAAAGGTCATTTTATGTCTATAACCAACTCTAAGTTGAGTGTAGTTTTCCTAACAATACCTTACAAAGGAAAAAAAAAAAAAAGAAAGACTTAATAAATAAAGCCTCAAGTTGCCAGAAGATTTTCATTTGACTGGAACAATTTTAACTAAAGAAAGAAAACTATAGAATTACTTATGCTTTGGTTTTGTAAATAAAAGTTATTTTCAACCCTTATAGATAAGGTTAACATTGTATATAAATAGTGACTTTAACATGATTTACTTACTACCTCAGTTCCCAGGCCCTGGAACCCTCTGGCCTCTAGTAGTAGAAAAGTGAGAAACAGTAGACCACCAAGAACCAAGATTAACAATCCTAAACCACTTTAGCCAAATTAAATGCAAATGAGTGAGAAACAGCCACCAAGATCAGAAATCAAAGTCAGGATCTGTCAATTCCTATAATAGGTAAGATATCAAACAAAAAAAAAATCAGAGCCATTTATAGGGAAAGGGCATCAAGGACATACCAGATATTCTGTTCAGCCAACCAGAATAATCAAATAATGAAAACTGTTATCAAGGAATTTCCCATTTTTAAAAAATAGAACATAAACATTTTATTGGAAAGGGTATTCAAATAATCAAAGGATGCAAAATTTTATTTAAAATCACTCATCAGCAAAAATGACTTTTCGTTACAAGAATCTCATTTAAGACACAAAAATTTTAAGTACTGCATGTAATAATAGTTTAGTATTATAAAATATATTGGGAGTGCTTCATGAATTTCAAAATGTCACAGACAATAAAAACATAATAGATTTGAAAAGAGTTGTTTTTTGGCTCAGGGGTCAAGTGCCCTGAGTTCAATTTCCGGTACCAAAAAAAAAAAAGAAAAGAAAAAAGAGTTGTTTTAATACACACATACACACACACACACACACACACACACACCCTATTTCATATGCATATGGTTTTTAAAGGCATGTCCCAATTTCAGAAACATTTAAACAAACAACAAATATATTCTCTAGAAATATAATCATAATAATTCATTAATACAAAACCCAGTATACATACCTCATTTTAAAACTTTTAGGATATTAGATACAAAATACTTCATCAATATATCAAAATATGTATATCAAACTATCGCTGGCATTAACCCTTTTTTCTTTTTTTATAGGGCCTGATTTTAGACATATAATTATATTATATATAGTTTAATTTGCTTTATCTGAATCTGACAATTTTTATAAGTGTTTTCTATGTTATCTATCATTTATTACAGATATACATGTAATCTATATACAGTATACAGATATACATATATTCTATACATGTAATTCTATTTCCTGAATTATAGAATTCAATATTGTAAGTATATAGGTATATGACTACAGGTAATATCAATTACAGAATTAATATCTATAAATACACAGTATATAACTATAGGTCATATCAAGGGCCATACTTTTAACTGTTTAATAAACTGTTTCTAAATTTCATAGGCCAAAATATTAAACAACACAAATTTTGGTAATTTTCAAATACATTTAAAATGAACACAAATTCAAATTAACACCTTTTGAAACTTACGGATCTCCTGCAGCTAGTAGGAGCAAGTATCTGGAAGGTATATGATCTGAGGGAAACACTGTGCTGGCAAATTTCACAGCCACTTGTCGAACTTGAACTTCAGGCTATTGGACACATAAAAACACAGAGACACCCACCCACCGACCAAAAAAAAACAAAAGAATTAAATTATCAGCATCTCATTCTAGTTATGATAAATCATGTTAATTATAAACAATTCAAAATTTAAATAGACATTTCAATAATTATGTGTCTAAATCAATAAAATCAAAACAAATTATTTGTTCAAGCTCTCTTTTTGGGGGTGAGGAGGTCAGGGGTTGCCCAGAATGAAGCCAGAGCCTCACCCATACTAAGTACAACCCCTACCAACCCTGTTCAATATCTTTATGTTTTTTAAAAGTCTTTGGAACAGTAGCATTACCTAAAGAGTACTTTTAGGAGATAATATCATCTGCCATGTAATGCAGAAGAGATCCACAAAAACAATAACTAGAGAATCTACTCTGTGCTTGCACATATTCAGCCCAAATCTTGGAACCAGGGTCATTGTGACAGTTTCCAGGCAATATCTCTACCTCCCTAACTCTCACACAAGTGAAATTCAGGTGTTTTGTAAAAAATATCAACAGAAATTACTGGGAATCCCTAAAAATTTGAAGCAAATACCTGAAACATTCCAAATTAGCTCTAAATCACTGACACCAGAGCAAAGATTCAATTACATGAATATATTAACTTAGATTAATAATTTATGAATATAAAGTTCAAGAAAAGCAGTTTCAGCACCTGCTGATCCTGAAGCTTTACCCTCATCTATCGTCCCCTAAGATCTTTCTGTAGCCACGAAGGTAAGTGAGATAAAATAGATATTAATCAACACATACTTCCCATCCATTCTGCTATTCTTGCTAGTTAAGTGATTCTTGAGCTACACTTAAGAGCAATGATATTAAAGACTAGTCTAAATTGTATGATTTAGCCTAGAGTTTGGATGCTTTAAATGCAGCCTTTAGAAATTAACTTGAGCTTAGTAATACCACTACATGATTTGATCTGCATGATCCAAACCATCATCTACAAGCATGATACAAGTATACTTGTATACTTGTTTTAAGATTCTATTCCAATAAGTTTCCACATAAGCCTAAAAATCACTGTCTGTGATATATGACCATGAACCATGTGAATTGGACGCCAGAAGTATTTGACAGTGGTACTCTATATGGTAAGATTTCTGAACATACATAAGGGCAAAAATTAATCCTATCGTGTTTCAACAGAAAATAGATACCTTTGGAATCTTCAGAATTTCCTCATCAAGAATGTGTTAAATTATGTCAACCTCAATTCAGTAGGAAGCATTTTATATTAATCTCAGCAATAATTTTTGGCAATATTCCCTTTTCCAATGTCTCCTTTCTATTGGTACAAATGGAGAACAAAGAACTCACTAAAGCAGATACATAATATTTAATTTTATACTGTGTATTAACACTATACTTATGTGTATGTATAGCTATAGATACTCCAAATTCTCCTATGAACTCCCACTTTTTTTGGTTGCAGGGAGAGGTGGGGTACCAGGGATTGAACTCAGGAGCATTCGGCCACTGAGCCACATCCCCAGCCCAACTTTGTATTTCATTTAGAGACAGGGTCTCACTGAGTTGCTTAGCACCTCACTTTTGCTGAGGCTGGCTTTGAACTCGCATCCTCTTGCCTCAGCTTCCCAAGCCACTGGGATTACAGGCGTGCACCACTGTACCTGGTTTGAACTCCCACTTTGGCCAGAAAAAAATAGGACTAGAAGGAAGAACATGGATGGTGGTACTGGATTACTTCCTGATGACTACTTTTGACATAAGCATCTTGTTTTTCTTTCCTTCTGCTTTTCTCTCAAATACAACATGATCTCGCTCATATGTGAAATCTAAAAAACCTGATCTCATAGAAGTTGAAAGTAAAGTAGCAGTTACCAGACAGGCAAAGTAGAGGACATAGAGGATGGGGAAAGGTTGGTCTACAGGTGCTAAGTTACAGTTAGAAGAAATAAGCTCTGGTGTTCTATTGCATAGTAGGGTGATTATAGATCATGATAACTTACTGTATATTTCAGAAAAGCTAGAAGAAAGGATTTTTAATTTTTTACCACAAAGAAAAGATAGATGTTTGAAAAGACAGAAATGCTTACCCTGATTCTAATATCACAATATATACATGTATTGAAACGTGACATATCCCATAAATAAATATAATTTTTGTATCCACTTAAAAACAATTTTTTTTAATGTAAAATGTGTATGCTACCAGCCATTGTCATTCACAAAGTTGGACCTACCTTTATTAAGTAAGAAGCCACAAGTGCCTCCATCAGAGTTCGCTGTGCTCCTTCCAAAGAACTGTATGCCCCAACCATCATAGATAATGCTTCTTGTATGGCAAGCCGTGTCTCAGGCTCTTCCTGTAAGGATGATAAAAATAGTGTTTCCCTCCCTTTTGACTTCCAAGTGTGCATCTAAGCAGAAAGTATAAACTTACCATCTGTTTCCCTACCTTACATAGGGCTTCAAAAAGCTGCTGCACAAGAGCTATATCCTTAGTGAATAAATGGGGCATTCGACTGTAAGAAAATATAACGATATCATTATGATCATAATTTCATGAGATGAAAGAGAAAATGAAACTACATACAAATTTTCCTAAACTCATATTTTCATCTCTGAACACAGTGTCAGCATAATTAGATTATTTCCCCCAAGAACCCAATATTTTTACAAGTAAATATTTAATTCTTCAACTATCTAATCCAAGCAACCCTTGATTAATATGTATTTTTTTCTAGATAGTCCCTCTATAAATTCCATGCATTCAGTTAACATTTCTGATTTTAACATGAAAAAAAGAGGTAAGACAAAATTGTATTTTAAACTAAAGGTTAAGGTCGTGCCAAAAGACAAGGGACAAGGTTTGTGAAAACCCTGTGCTGCATAAGTGGATCTGGGGTTGTTTTTGTCTGAACCCCAAAGCTCAATATCAATTCTACAGTAGCAGATATAGAGTCTATGCATGGAGCCAAAGCATCATATGGTACCACGCAGGACACTTGATCTTTATGTCCTTCCTTTGAAATATAGGAAAGGAAAATAAAACCAGGAGGAATTGAAATGAAGAATCATACAGAAAAGAAAATAAATCTATCTTTGAAAACAGGGCTATTTAGAATAACAATATAGGGCTGGGGATGTGGCTCAAGCAGTAGCGCTCTTGCCTGGCATCCTCAGCACCACATACAATAAAGACATTGTGTCACCGAAAAATAAATATTAAAAATTCTCTCTCTTTAAAAAAAAAAAGAATAACAATATAAACACAAAAAAAGAATCACTAGACAAAAATGACCATAGGGATTTTAGAATTTAGTGGTTAGTAGCAATAAGAACACTTAAGGTCAATCAAAAGTCTGTAAGGGACATAAATTCTAACCCATTATCATGCAATTCAGTTCAAAATCCCACTGGAAGAATACATTTTTATGGTAATATATCTTCAAATGTAAATTTAAATGTCTTACATCTTCTTTCTTCTACAAAAGGAAGAGTTTTCTAAACAACTAATGACCATTAAAATACATTTCCTTTCAGAATCACAACAAATTTATTCAGCATTCATTATTAAATGCCAGTTTTTTCCTCAGTTTACCAACAGGATATCTCCCACTGAAAAAGAGTTTACTCACCTGGAGAGTTTTCCAACAGCTGAATATGCCATTGACAGTAGTTTAGGGTCCTTAAAATTTAAAAAAAAAAAAAGAAAAAAGAAAAGAAAGAAAGAAAAGGAAAAGAAAAAGAAAAAAGAAAAGAAAAAACAGACAAAACAAAGTAAACAGCAAAACCTTTTCGCTGCAATTACATGCATTATTTTACTTCTTGCTAAATCTAGATCTCACTCTAACTACATGATAATAGCATCTGAACAACAACAAAAAAGGTTCAAACCCAGCATCCATCACAGTATAAAAAGGAAAAACAAAAAAACAGCAACGAAAACAAACAAACAAATGACAATTAAAAAAAAAGAAAAGAAAACCCTTTCCTTCCCAACCTATTCCAAAAGGAAAATGCAGTAATCATCTATAGAAGGTTTCTCTTAGCTGGTGCTAAGTGCAGGATATTGTCAACACCATGCATCCTGCAAACACCAAAATCCATCTTCAACACACTAGGAAAACAGCTTAACTTATTAGAACATTCATCACTAATATCACTAATATAAGTAAGATCCTCCCTCTCACCAGATTGCAGTAAGCTATAGTGTGATTTTTCTAAAAATCTGCACTACAATGAAGAGCTTCCTCTTATATCTTCTACCATAGAAAATTAAGAGGGTCAGAGTCATCAAGTAAATTGGTGAAGTTCCCTCCTGAAAATTCAGACACAATTTTATGAAAACCAGCAGTCTGACTGATTACTCTAAATAGTAACAAATTTCTGCAAGGTGAAATTTATACATTTAACCTAGGATTCACCCTTCCACATCTGAAGAGCCACTCAAGAATACATATGTCAAGAAGGCTTGCAGATGTCACCTGGAAGTAGGAGGACTAGACTCTCATGGTTTATCTGGACTCTCTAAACTATTTTGAAATATATAGTTCTCTCCGAAAGCCCCAAAGCATTTTTATTTCTACCAACCACTTCAAAGCATCCGATTATCTACCCATAAATTAATGTAAAGTTTCCTTAAACCTTAAAAACCATACAGGGATTTTTCAGTAGGAGAAAAAGCTAGAAGTCAGGCACAGCTTCATGACAAGTGAACATTTTTCATCAATAATATTTGTTAATATTCCTTCACTGTGCTGAACAATTTATGTGTTATCTCATTTTATCTTTACAATAATCCAGTGGGGTAATACTATTATTTGAATTTTTCTCATAAAGGACAGTGGTCCTAAGAATTTAAGTAATTCACTAAAGAACAAAACTAAAATTTAATTCTAATTTTCAATAGCAAGATCTTGATCTCACTCTACTACTGCAAACATGCATTCATATTTAGGTAAGACTGAAGAAATACAGGCTAACTAGAGTTCTTGAAACCTTACCTTTTTTTTAGCAAATTCTCCTGAAATAGTGGAGATGGTAAGAGAAACAGAGAAATATAGTAGGAAAAACAAGATTCATAAATCTGTAATCCGAGGTATCCTCATCCCACTTAGCTTAAGGAATCAAAAATTTACTGAATGCATGTTTTGATAGAATTTCAAATCAATAAACTCTCAGCCCCTAAAAATTAACTCTTTCCTAGTAAAAGTAGAAAAGCCAAATACTTCCATATGGAAATAAATCATAAAATTAACTTAAACTAACCCTTTTCGTTTTTGCATGGTACACAGAAGCAGCATAAAATAAATTTAATTTAAAAATATCTTATTTAAAGAAGTGGTATGAACCCTCAAGACTTGTATCAATTTTAGCACTTATTTCTTTAAAAAAATAAAAAGCAGAAAATGGCAATAGTTTCTGAAATTTCACTACTTCAAGTAAAAATGTTAAGAAACAATGAATAATAGATAGCAAATCTTAACTCTATAAACAAACTAGAAAGATTTACCATAGAAAATCCTTTATAATATAAAATGTAAAATTTCAAAGTTAAGGCACTTACTTCTTTATATTCATTGATTAGTTTAGTGAGGCCATTCAAAAGCATTGGACCTAATGGCTTAATCTTGATATCTGGACAGCTTTTGAAAAAACACACATACACAAAGAGAGATATGAATTGTATATCTTTTCAGATGATTACTTAAAATAATTAGAGACAAGTGAAATAAATAAAATTATCTATTAAAATCTGAAAATTCTTAAATTAAACAAATTAATTCTTTCTAGTTAAGATGGGTTTTTAAAAAAAAGTACACTTAAGTCATTTGATCATTTCAGCAGTTAAAAACTTTACAATTAAAATAGTTCAAGCCAGGCATGGAGACACATGCCTGTAATCCCAGCATCTCAGGAGTCTGAGGCAGGAAGATTGTGAGTTCAAAACCAGCCCCAGCAACTTAGCAAGGCCCTAAGATTCTAAATAAAATTTAAAAAGGGCTGGGGATGTGGCTCAGTCGTTAAGCGTCCCTGAGTTCAATCCCAGGTCCCAAATAAATAGATAGATAGATTGATCAAAGAACTTACGTTATACAAATGTGATGTACAAATTGCAGGGATAATGTTCTTAACTTTGAATTTGTATTTGTACCAAAAAGTCCATCATATACCACCTATGTAAAAGGGACAAAGTCAAGGACATCAATTAAAAAAAAATAAAAATTTACTATTTTCAAACAGTCAGGATGCACTATTAGACATTTTATATGTCTTGTTCTTCAATATTAATGCAGTTCTTAACGTAATATAAACACTATTAGCTGACCAACTTAGCCAATTAGAAGTTCTTTTAATAGCTTGTGATGAAACAAAGAGAGACTTGAGGTTGATCTCAGAAGTCTGCAAAACATGTAGGTCTACCATTAAGAAACAATTCTGAGTTCACACTGCAGAAGTTACCACTCCCACCATTCCACACAACATAGGGAACACTAGCAGACAAAAATCATTTGGGGAGAATTAGGTTTCTTAATTACATCTAGTCATTCAAAACCAATTATAATAAAACTTCACAGAAAACATTTCATAAGTGTTTGGTCAGGAAATAGGTGTCTAAAATGCCAAAGGAAAAAGAAACAGAGAGAGAGAGAAAGAGAAAAAGAAAGAAAGATAAATAGATAGATGAGTCCTGAGTGGCATCCAACAAGTTCCAATACTAAACACCAACACAAAAGATATGTAAACCCCTCAAATTCTGTTATGGTTTAGATATAAGGTATATCCAAAAGCTCATACTTGAGACAATGCAACAGGTTCAGAGAAATGATTGGGCTGCAAGGGTCTTAATCCAATCAGTGAATCAATCCCCTGATACCGATTAACTGATAATCGAAGGCAGGGAGGCTGTGGCTGGAGGAGGTAGGCAGTGGGGCGGTGTGGCTTTAGTTAAGTGGAGTTCTATCATTCCTCTCTCTCTCTCTGCTTTCTTATCATCATGTGAGCTGCTTCTCTCTTCCACACTTCTGCCATGATTTTGTTCAGCCTCATCTTGAGCCCCAAGGAAAAGACTGCTCTCTATGGATTAAGACCTCTGAAACCCAAAATAAATTTTTGCTCCTCTACAATTGTTCTCATAGGGTCTTTTAGTTGCAAAAATAAAAAAAGCTGGCTAAAACAAATTCATACTTTTTGTAGGAAAGATTATTCTTACACATAAAATACCCCTGTTCCTAAAACTACCAATGCCCACCTTATTTAACAATAATGTGGGCTCCAGGGCTAGGATGTAGCTCAGTAGCAAAGTGACTGCCTTGCATTGGCAAAGCCCTGGGTTTGACCCCTACTTCCAAAATAATGATGATGATGATGATGATGGCGGCAGCGGCTACAGATCTGCACTGAGTATCTGGGTTTATAAATTACTAGGTACTTACAGTTTGGTTTTCTGTTTTTTGTTTTTTGTTTTTTTTTAAGCAAGCACTGCTATCAAGGCACTCAGTCTTATTGAGGAGTTAAGACTACACCAAAAATGATACAGAGGGCTGGGGTTGTGGCTCAGCGGTAGAGCACTCACCTTGCACATTCGAGACCCTGGGTTCAATCCTCAGCATCACATATAAATAAGTGAAATAAAGGTATTGTGTCCAACTACAACTAAAAAATTACTATTTTTTTTAAATAAGAGACGTTGAACATTTTTTCATATATTTGTTGATCGAATGTATATCTTCTTCAGAAGTGTCTGTTCAGCTCCTTAGCCTGTTGAGAGCCACAGCCAAAGCGGCCCCAGCCAACTTCCAGCTGCCAGCTGACTGGCTCCTCTGCAGTGATGCTCATTGGGCTGTTTCCCCGCCCTTTCAGACCACGGAACTGCTCATTGGGGGACTCTTTTGGCTCCGCCTACATGACCCAGCCAATGGGCCTCAAGAGTGGGAGGAATGGGTGGGTTGAGAGGCTCGCCAGAAGCCGGTGGTGGCAGTTGGGCTCTGAGGGAATTCCTGAAAAGCTGTGTGGTGCAGCATGTGTGTTCTAAAAATAAAGTTCGTATCTGCTTGACAAGTGGCTCACGAATTGTGCCCAGCCAGACTGCTGCATTAGCCCGTTTATTGATTGGGTTAGTTTGTTACTTGGTATTAAGTTTTTTACGTTCTTTATATATCCTGGAAATTAGTGCTCTGATGTGAGAGTGGCAAACATTTGCTCCCAAAATATAGGCTCTCTATTCAACTCATTGTTTGTTTCTTTTGCTGAGAAGAAGCTTTTTAGTTTGAATCTATCCCATTTATTAATTCTTGATTTTATTTCTTGCACTTTAAGACTCTCGTTAGGCAAGTTGGGTCCTAATCCTATGTGATGAAGATTTGGGCTTACTTTTTTCTCTATTAGGCGCAGGCTCTCTGATCTAATTCCTAGGTCCTTGATCCATTTTGAATTGAGTTTTGCACATGGTGAGAGATAGGAGTTTAGTTTCATTTTGTTGCATACAGATTTTATACATTCGATCAACAAATACATGAAAAAATGTTCAACATCTCTATTAGTTAGAGAAATACAAATCAAAACCACTCTAAGATTTCATCTCACGCCAGTCAGAATGGCAGTTATCAAGAATACAGACAACAATAAATGTTAGCAAGGATGTGAAGAAAAAGGCACATTCACTGCTGGTGGGACTGCAAATTGGTATAACGAATCTGGAAAGCAGTATGGAGATTCCTTAGAAAACTTGGAATGGAACCATCATTTAACCCAGCTATCCCACTCCTTGGTCTATACCCAAAGGATTCAAAATCAGCATACTACAGTAACATAGCCACATCAATGTTTATAGCAGCTCAATTCACAATAGCTAAACTGTGGAAGCAACCTAGATGCCATTCCATAGATGAATGGATAAAGAAAATGTGGTATATATGCACAAAGGAATAAAATCACGGCATGTGGAGATAAATGAATGGTGGTGGAGAACATCATGCGAAGCAAAGTAAGCCAATCCCAAAAACCAAAGGCCAAATGTCTCTGATAAGTGGATTCTGATCCATAATGAGGGAGTGTGTGGGGAAAATAAAGGAACTTTGATGGGGCAAAGGGGAGGAAGGGGTGGGGAAGGGATACAGGGGTAAGAAAGATGGTGGAATGAGATGGACATCATTACCCTAGGTGCACATACGACTGCACACATAATGAGACACTACATAGAAATGTAAAGTTGTACAGCAATTGTGTACAATTAATCAAAATGCATTCTGCCGTCATATATACCTAATTAAAATTAAAAAAAAAAATGACTGGGACATTCCAGAAACTACTGCTCCATGTTTGAAATTTAGCACCAACTCTAATGAAATAAAGGTCTCTCTTTTACACACACACACACACACACACACACACACAAAATGAAAGAAGACAAATATAACCAGGGATACAAAAATTTTTAAGAACAATCTGATAATGTCATGTTATATAGATAATAAAAGCAAAGGGGATAATTGGAACATTTACAATCTGCGGGGAAAAAATAAAATTTAAATTGCACACAAGTAAAGAATTGTGGTTGGTGCTGTCATGTGTTCAAAATCAACATGAGGTAACACATGCCTACTTAAAAGTGTATCAGGAAAGAGGAGATTCCTCTGAATGTCATCTTGAAGGATTCTCTGATTAGAAATGAAAATATAAGAAAATGGAGAACATTAATGAGCAGCAAACAATGATTTTTGTCTGTGGAATGCTTGATGTTAGTTATACTTATTTTCAAAACATATAAAAATAAGTAGAAATAAAGTATAAACTTACAGAAAGATGAATATTTTGTCCCAAAATCCTAGCAGCTTACACTGTAATATATTGTTACTGCAACCATATTTTCTGAACCAAAGTTATCAAGGCACTGCCTGGGAAATAGTGCTTGGAAACTGCAATCTAAGAAGTTCTGTGGCAATTTTATGGTTATGGAGACACAGAAGAGTATATCTGAAATTAGCAAATATTAAAGTACCTTCTGCTAGGCATAAGTCTGTGCCCACTATGCATAGAAAGGACAAGAGAGTGCTCAGATTGGAATTGAATGGAAGGAGAGGCAGACAGGAGGTGGCACACTTGAGCAAACACTGAAATATGAGTAGATGTTTACCAGGCTAAAAGGGCAAAGGCAGCCTCTATGCCAGGCAGAGGAAGCATCCTGAGTGGAAACAGAGCCACGAAAACAGCAGATTCAAGGAGCTAGAATCTTTTATTGGAGCATAAGGTGCAAGGCAAAGGGTGGCAAGATATGAGACCAGAAGAGAAATAACTTCTAACCTTTCACCATTTACTGAGAACTTAATAACTGAATGAGTACTAGCCTCTGTGTTCTAAACTTTCTAGATATTACTCCATCAGTCCTCACAACACTGCTCTGAGGTAGGTATTATTACAAATTAAAATGTGTTGGGAAAACTGGATATCCACGTGCAAAAGAATGAAGCCAGATGATTTCTTACCATCGCATACAAAAACCAAATGCATCAAAGATGTAACTGTAAGACCTAAAACTACAAAACTCAGAAGAAAATACAAAACTTCACAGCAATGATGTTTTGAATATGACACCAAAGGCAGGCAAGAACAACAAAAATAACAAACTGAACTTCACAAAAATTTAAACTTGGGGCTGGGGATGTGGCTCAAGTGGTAGCGCGCTCGCCTGGCATGCGTGGGGCCCGGGTTCGATCCTCAGCACCACATACAAACAAAGATGTTGTGTCCGCCGAAAACTAAATAAATAAATAAATAAATTTTTTTAAAAAAGAATTTAAACTTACATGCATCCAAAGAAAATACCAAAAGAAAAAAAAAAGGGCAACTCACGGAATGGATAAAAATAATTCCAAATAATATATCAGATATGGATTAATATTCAGAGTTATTAAAAGAACTCCAAAAGTGAACAACAACAACAACAAAAAAAAAACTTCAAAAAATAGACTTGGGAGGCTGAGGTAGAAAAATAAGTTGAGCACAGGGATGAGGACAATTTTGGCAACATAACAAGACCTTGTCTCAAAATCAAAAGAAAAGGAAAAATGACAAAGGAAGAAAAGACGAGAACACACACACACACACACACACACACACACACACAGAACCAAAAAGTACATGAAAACTATAAAGAAATACCATCTCATACACATATGAAGGATACTATCCAAAAACTAGAATATAAGTGTTGAAAAGCATATGAAGAAATTAAAACCCTTGTGTACTGAAGGTGGAAATGTAAAATGGTACAGCCAATGTGGAAAATAGTATGGCAATTCCTCAAAAAATGAAAACTACCATATAATCCAGCAACACCATTTCTGGGTGTACAGGCAAAACAATTTGAAACAAGGTTACAAAGAGATATTTGTACATTCATGTTCACGGCAGCATAATTCATGAAAGTTAAAATATGGAGGCAACCCAAGTGTCCATTGACAAGTAAATGGAATATTCAGCCTCAACAAGGAAGATTTTTTGTGTGTGTGGTACTGGGGACTGAACCCAGGGCCTGGGTCTTGTATATGCAAGGCAAGCACTCTACCAACTGAGCTATATCCCCAGCCCTACAAGAACGGAATTCTTGATACATGTTACAATATGGATTAACCTTAAGGACATTATGCTAGTAAAATAAGCTAATCACAAAAAGACAAATACTGTATGATTTCACTTATAAAAGGTACCTAGAGCAATCAATTCATAGAGACAAAAAGCAGAACGGTAGTTGCCAGAGGCTACAGGGCAATTGGAATGAGGGGTTACTATTTAATGAGCAGAGTTTCTGTATTGTAAGATGACGAATTATAGAGATGGGCAGTGATGATTGTACAACATTACAAATGTATTTAATATCACTGAACTATATACTTAAAATGATCAAGATGGTAAAATTTGTGTGTATTTTATCACAATTAAAAAAATTTTAAAAAAAGCAAATAATTAGAATAGAAAAAATATAACACAAACTATCTCCAGTGTTGAGTTGGTCATGATTTGAATAAAAGGCATGGTCCTTTTTTTTTTAATTTATTTTTTTAGTTATGGGTGGACACAATATCTTTATTTTATTTTTATGTGGTGCTGAGGATCGAACCTAGTGCCTCACGCATGGTAGGTGAGTGCTCCACCTCTGAGCCACAACCCCAGCCCCAAAGCAAGGTCTTTTGTAAATGAACCTGCAAACTTCACCAACAAGGATTTCCAATTGCAAAGATAACTCTGGTGATAACAGAAAAAACTGACTGACTATGAACCAAACTAAAGGGAAGAGGATAGAAGAATTCTGCAATAACCAAAAAAAGAAGAGTCTGTATTCATTTTAGCATTAGGTACAGAGGAAAGATGAAAACATTAGGAAGACAAAATCAGGAGGAATTGGCCATTGCCTTCATGTAAGCTTCAGGTAAGGATGATAAAGTTCATTCACTTTAGTGACTTGAATTTCTGATGGTACCATTTTTGGAGAAACACACACACACACACACACACACACACACACACACACACACACACACACTGTTTGAACAGGAATGTCACCATACATTTAGGGTGAATGGAAACCATATGTAGAATATATACTTTGAAGTTTTTAAGAAATCATTTCTATAGCTAAGTTTAAGATAGGAAAAAAAAGACAGTCTCATTAATCTTTTCTATATATCAATGTACCTCTTGAATATCCCTTAACAGAGTTCTTTCTCTAATTAAAAAGACCTGAGGACATTTTGCTCTGAAAGAAATAAATTACCTGAATGTTAGCTGGGAAAGTTTCAGCAGCTTGTCTAGAGCGAAGGAGATGAGGGACAATCTTTAACTTGACTCTAGTACTAACTGGGTCCCTTTTCAGCTCTGGCTTCAGAACTGCTCCCTGTAAGAAGTATGTATGATTATAAGTCAGCATTTCAAAATCATTTATCATCTTATACTCTTGAAAATTACTAACGACTCAAAAAAAACTGTTATTTCCATCAGTATAACCTGTCAGCATTTATTATATATTAAAACTGAAAATTTTTTTAAATGTTTATTTACTCAGAAACATTAATGAACTCATTATATATTTTCTTAAAAAAACTTTTTTATGAAAAATAGCTATTTTATCAAAAACACTACACCAAAGGAGTAGCACTGTTTACACTTTTTGCAAACATCTTCAACAGCCATTTTACTAGAAGAGATATGGATTCTTATATATTCTTCTGCACTTAGTCTGCTGTGATAGGTTATTTTAGTTGAAGTATGTAATAAGATCCAGCTTGCATGAATATATAATGAGAAATGTGGGGATTATTTTAACCTCTTCAGGTAATTATGGATATTTTTTGACACTGTACCAAAACTTGATAAATAAAAGTTAGCTCTAGGGGTAGGATTGTGGCTCAGTGGTAGAGTGCTCACCTCGCACATGTGAGGCACTGGGTTTGATCCTCAGCACAACATAAAAATAAATAAATTAAATAAAGATATTGTGTACATCCACAACTAAAATATATATATATTTATTTTTTTAAAGTTAGCTTTAATTTGGAGCTCAAGCCAAATCAGTGAGCTTTTACATATCATAAATTACATGGTCTATCTTGCACTTTGAATAACTCCCTTACATCTGTATATTTTTCTAACAGCATTGGTTATCTGGAATATACTGGCTCACTGAGTTAAGCTAATGTTTCATCATATGACACACACTCTCAAAAAATCAGGTGTTCATATACCACCAATTTCATCAGGAAAAAGCCCCAAGTATTGATAAGCTAAGTCATTGTGGTGAGTTCAAGTTTCCCATAATTCTAATTTTTCCTTGAAAGCTCAATTTTTATCATTCCCCAAAAATCATTTGCCTTCCTTGAAGGGACTTCATTTTTTTTTCTTTTAGAGAAAATATCTGCCAAATACCTATCTCAATAACTATAGAAGCAAAACAATTTCTACTGCTTCATCAGGATATTCTTAAGTAAAACTGAGTTTTATTCTCTCTTTCCTTTCCTTTTTTATAACCATCAGTGTTTACCAATGAAGATCAGAATGGCTGCCAGTATTGTTTGGTTACATGGTATTCCTTTGATTTGTGGGAGGATCCCAGCACATACATCCATCATTTGTATCATCACACACAAAAAAATATAGCAAACGATCTCTTGTCTTTGAAAACCTCTAAAAATCCCTGTGACCCCAAAAGTCCATGGTACACTCTGAGAACCAGTAATCTAATCTTCCTACATAAGGAACATGATGCCCAGAGAAGTTCTATGATGAGCTACTCTTACCCAACATATCACATGCAGCCATTCAGGGCTGGAACTCAGGGGTCTCAATTCATAGTTCTGCTGCACCACATTCAATTTAATCTAAATAGAGCTAACATGATTTTTAAAACAACTAGCTATGGTTTAAAAAGCAAGAAAGTAAAGCTGAGTGTGGTGGTGCACACCTGAATTCCCAGCAACTCGGAGTCTGAGGCAGGAGGATCTCGAATTCAAAGCCAGCCTCAGCAAAAGCAAGGTGCTAAGCAACTCAGTGAGACCCTGTCTCTAAATAAAATACAAAATAGGGCTGGGAATGTGGCTCAGGGGTCAAAGCAAGAAAGCAAACAAATCAACCTTGTATGTCTAGGTTTGGATTTGCAACACTTTTAAATGTGGTATAAACTTATGTCATTAAGCTAAAATCTTACCTTAAAACAGCAGAAGAACCCATCTTTTGTTCTAGATTCTAGGCCAGGGGTGAGCAAGCTACAGCACATAAGCCAAATCTGGCACATCATTTATTTTGATAATTGCCTATGACTCAAGAATCACTTTTATGTTTTAAATAGTTTTTTTAAAAAAGCATAAAGTTTTATAATACATGAATACTATATGATATTCAAATGTTAGTATCCAAGTGTTTTATTGAAACACAACCATGCTCATTCAGTTACATATATCAGACTGCTTCTTTCATGTTACAAGAGGTAAGTAGCCTTATATAAGGTCTGCAAAGTAACAGGAAAAGTTTGCTGATCCCTAAACTAGACAATGCATCATGATTATTATGTGCCTACATTAAAAACACCAGATGGGGCTGGGGCTGTGGCTCAGTGGTAGAGTGTTCACCTAGCATGTGTGAGGCACTGGGTCCGATCCTCAGCACCACATAAAAATAAACAAACAAAATAAAAATAAAAAAATAAACAAAATAAAGGTGTCCATCTACAACTAAAAAATATATATTAAAAAAAAAAAAAAAAAAAAAAAAAAAACACCAGATCTTAAACTAAGTTACTAGGAGATTTCACCTAGACTAGGATGGCTTAAACAAGTATTTAATATAGATTTAGCTTAAACCAAAGTAACTAGAAGAAAACACACAAATATATACAGTTCATGTCAACAAAATGCTTTTTATGTTGATGGGAGAATAAATCAATCAACCTACCTCTTTTGTCTTCAGTGGTATATCTCCAAGGTATACCTTGTACATTTTATTAATGATGGCAGGATTATTCCAGTCAATTAAGCTATGGAAGGTTTTGATATAAGGTGTTAAAATTATTTTTCTTCCCATTTCAATAATTTTTAAAAAACTATAACCCCAACACTTGTTACCAAAGGAAAATGTTACAAACATACAAATAAAATGACAATTAACACTGTAGAAGAGAGGAAATGGAGAGACTCTCTTATCAAAGATAGCTTAGAAGAAAATATAGATCACATGAATTATGATGTATGAAGATTACCACCACCACCCCCATTCCACAGCAGACTTCACCCAATCATTTAAAAAAATCTAGCAATAGTGCAAATCTTCCTCTCACTTGCCTGGGTCAAGTTTTACCACACCATCTTCTCTCCACCTTCTCACATTGGTTTTGCTTTCAAGTATGCCTTATTTGTGCAAACACAATTTATTATGCTGCTTCAACTACTTTTCTGATCCACCTCTTATTTCACAATTTATCAATCTGCCTCTTCTCAGCTATTCACAATCTACTATTAGCAAAGATGTTCTACAATTCTAGCTTAGGCATGATTCACCTACATCTTTTCTCAGCTAACTGCTACTAATTAATCCTTGAGCCCCACCATTATTTCCCTTCTATAATACTTCAGATTTAAACATATTTTACAAAACAAAGAAACACTTGGTAATAGTTAACCAATGAGGGTAATTTTCACAATTCCTTTTATTCTGTCTTGATTTTATTTCTTATACCAAAAATTTCCTACAAGTCTAGTTACTTTTTGTATCTGCTCCTGTGTAAATTAGGATCTATTCAGCAACTCTTTTCATGAACATTATTTTCAATGTATAGCCATAATATACATGTTCTTTATTAAAAATAGCCAACTGTTAATCCAGAAAACAGAAAAAAAAATCACTTCTTACATCTAACATATGTCTTAAAATTCCTTTTGATCTTAACCTAGCTAAAAGTCCTATTTCATGATGACATTCCTAACCTACTCCAGCTTAAATTCTATCTCTAAACAGCTTTCTTTTTTGTCTTACTCAGAATTCTGCTCTTCAATAAACTTTACTTAGTAGTATACTTCATAATATCCTAAATTGAATACTGCATTCCTTAACATCTTAAAAGAACAAATGTGTGTAAAATTTTTAGAAATTTGGTCCTTTCAATTTTGAAAAGTTTAGTTACCTTTGCTTGCTTTTCAATTCGAGGTCTGCCGCTGTTGCCACACTGTGACGTGTGTCACTAGAAGCAACCACCAGGTGGAGAACAGCTTCGAGTTCAGGCACCTGTTCAGCTTCTATGAATTTCACAATGCCCAATTTGCACTGTAGATAAATGAAGGGAAGAAGAAAGCGTGGTCAGGGAAACAAATTATACCCACTAAAAACAATGTTTAACTATCAGTGTGGTCACAAACCAAGGATTAATAGTAACAATAGTAGGAGCTCCTATTTAGGTTTATAATGTGCCAGGGACTGTACTAAATCATATATATTCATGATTTCATTTAACCCTCACAATCTATGAGATAGATGCTACTCTATATACTTTTCAGGTAAGAAAACTGAGGCAAGACAAAAGAGATCAAGACACACAGTAATGAAGGCCAGATTCAAATCAAAGTCTATTAGACTACAAAACTATTATGATACCCAGCTTCACTTGAGGTTATGCAGCCTCCCTAGAATGATGAAGCTTTAAAGTCTACTTCTGGGGCCTCCAGGTAAGAGGGTAGTACATTAAGAATAAAGTGCTCCATTAATTTTTATAATAGTTCAAAGAGTACTAAACAACTCACATTCTATAGAATTCCACTCTACTGTTAACATACAAATTTTGTCCTCTATATTTTTAGATACTAAAAACCCAGACAGTATTCAATCAAATTGAATAACTGAAATGAAACACAGACTAAAGAAAGGAACTGCTTAGAACTACATGCAATGTGAAGGAGCTATGAATTTCACTACAAAATAACTCCAGGATTAAAATGCATGAAAAGTAAAACTTCATTTTTTTTTTAAGATGGACGGCATGCCTTTATTTTATTCATTTATCTTTATGTGGTGCTGAAGGTCGAATCCAGTGCCTCACATGCGCTAGGCAAGCACTCTGCCACTAAGCCATATCCCTTCATTTTTAGAAAAATCAATTACATAATAGCTCGTGTATAAATGATTGGGATTGGTAAATTTACACTTATTAAACAAGAAAAGCTATATTTAAAATGATGTAAAAAAAAATCATAAAATGGTGCCTTCACTCCTCTACTAAACACAACTTACTTGTAACAAGAGCTAAAAAAGACTCATTTTATGTAAGTCACTAAAAAAAACAGCTATGAAAGTTGAGTACACAAAAACATAAATAAAAACGTGTTTAAGAAAACTGAAAATGACACAGATGTACATGAATGGGAGACTAGTTAAAAAATATTACATGCAATTACATTCTACAGAAATATTCAAAAGGATGGACTTTTTTTTTAACCTGAACACTATGAAATGATAAAAGAAAACTATAAATATTATGTGAATGGTGAGTAAACATGTATTGTGTAAAACTATTTATATACAAACACAGAGAACAAGCTGTAGATGAATGACAAACTAGGGTGGCAAGATTTCAGATAATTTTTAACTTCCCTTTATACATTTTTTTTTCCTTTTTGCTATGGAAAAAGCAAATCCGGAGGATTAAAAAAAGGGAAGACGGACCCAGAGTCCTATGCATGCTAGGTATTCCACCACTGAGCAACATCCCAAACCTATATGATTTTTCACTCATTAGACCTCTAACTTTAAAATTACAAAAAATAATAGCTGGTAGGTTGCAGGAGGGGATTGTTTTGTTATGGTACTTGGAATTGAACACAGGGGCACTTTACCACTTAGCTACATCCATACCCCTTTTCAGTTTTTATTTTGAGACAGTGTCTTGCTAAATTGTTGAGGCTGGCCTCAAACTTGAGATCCTCCTGCCTCAACTTCCTGGGTCTCTGGGATTACACCCATGCCACTGCACCCAGCTTAAAAGCTGTTTTATTTAGAAAAAACAAAAGGTATTTAAAAATTAGAAGAAAATATTAAAACTATTTCAACAGTAGGATGTGAAACTGACAAAATGCATTTACAAAAGCTCTTTTAATTCTTAATGACGAGCATTAAGATTACAAGTGAACATTAAAAACTACTCTCCAGAATTTGTAGTTGTAACGCCTAGACATAGATTCGAAGCCTAGTAACAGAAGTGAGACCTTAGTGAATCTCAAAAACTTATTGCCTTTTAGAATTGGAAATAATAATTCTATAACTCATTGGGTTGCTGTGAGGATTAAATGAGATAATGTATTCAAAGTAGTATAGTGCCTGTCACAGATCATACTAGTAAAGTGTAGCTTCTGTTACTATTTACCTTACATCGGGGTTTAAGGATACAAAAAAAAAAAAAAGAAAGGAAAAAAAAGATGTGTATAAAACATAAAGTAAATCTAATCAATTATAATCCTCACTGAATAAAACATTCTATGAATTTGCTAGTTTCAAGAACGCCCCACTTGCCTCTTTTTCCCTCTCCTGGGAACACTGTTTTGATAAATGGTCACTTATATTCCCAAAAAGAAAAGGATCAAATCATTGAGACTGCCATGGAGAAATAAAGGAAGGATTAGAAGACTAACCCATGTTGCTTGAATTCCAAAATAATTACATACTGATCTCATCTGTTCTTCCCTGAGGTGCCTGATGACACAGACACAGTGAGGCACCTTCTCTGTAGAGCACCAGTCATTTTTAAAAGCTGCTCAGAGAACATCTGTGTCCTGTTTAAATCCAGAATAAAATTCTTAATGCCAATTTTTAAATTCCCAGGAAGAAATATAAAAGGGAGTCATGCTTTTCCCCCACATTGTCACTTGTGAAGCACAGGAGTTCCTCACTTTACACAAAATGTACATCCTAAAAAGCTGAATAAGATAAACTGCACTTTAACTGCACCAAAGGAGCTAGATAATTATTAAGCCTATAATTATAAACTAAAGTGACAGAAATTAAGTATACTCAATTTATAAATAGGCTGTGCTTGATTCTTGAAATATGTGAACAATGTAAGAAAAATTTAAAAGCATTTCCCACTCCTCCCTTTCCCAGGCTTTAACAAATAACTGACATGATGAAAAGAACACATTACACAATTGCTCCTTTCAAACATATTTCATTAGAGAGCCTGAATATACTGGAATTATGTCACACATGCTTCCATGAACTTCATAGGGGCAAGTGTACAAGGTCAAGTCCCATGATGAGCAGTGTGTGATACCTGCTCCAACTGTTCAGGTGTCCATGGGTTATCACCAATAACTCGTTTAGCTGCATAAAAGCTCATTCCTGGGGGAGGCTGTGGAATTCCAGAACCTCCCCCACTGTTTGAAGAAGAACCCTGTGCTGAAGATGAATTTTGGCGACTCTGGGATTCATTTAACACATATCTGGAAAGGAAATAAAACTTTAATGCTCTGTAAAAACACATGCATTTGTGTGTGTATATATATATATATACACCTATCCACATATATGACATTCAATCATATACTGTCCTCCCATGTTTCTAGAAGAATAAACATCTGAAATAAAAAATTTATCATAATTTTATTGGTATCTAAGAAAAGGTATCTACATTTTCAGCAAATTAACAAGAAGAGTACTTCATTCAACCTGGTTATAAATTAACTACAGCAGTTATCAACAATAAAAATATTTTGTTCACTCTTAATCTATTATTGTTCTGTGAGTCACTATGGATTCAAGCCTTTTGAGATTTTAGTTGACAAATAGAGACACAGGTTTCTTGGTGGTAGGCAGAGGCCAAATAGAGAGTAATTTTACACACACATTTCTCATTTCTACTAAGTTGTAAATTCACCTTTCAATTCTCCCTGAATGATTTATATACCTACAAAAAACTCCAAACCCCTACTATATAATCACCTAAGACCCCAAAAGCAAAAAAAAAAAAAAAAAAGAAAGAAAAAGAAAGCAGGTGGTTCAAGGAGGAAAAAGTCATAAAAAAATTATACTTGTCCATTATATGTTTAAAGCATTTTACATGTTCTTAATATTAATTTATCATCCTATTTCTTTCTAGCTTATAAAGAGTAGAAATAAATTCTGATAAATTAATTTTATTCCAATTAAACGAGTATTCCTCAAGTACAACATAAAATTTTGGTATAAATATTAATTCAAGTCCTTCAACTCTAAATTACTTTACATTACTTATAGGACATATTCACTTCAATTCCTAAATTCATCTACTTTTTAAATCTACTAGGGAATCACTTTAGTGTTTTATATATATGAGGCAAGTTCTCATCAGTAAGAAAATGTGAGGAATCACTAGCTTTGGTAAATCATGTTCCTAACTTATATTTGGATTTCAAGGTTTATATACCAAAGCCATCATCATCTGTCAATTCTGGATGCCTCCTTATTGAACAAATACAAAAGGAGGCTTTCGTTTATTTCTAGGTCCTAGCAAGACTTGTGGCATTAAGTAAATCAATCAGTAAGTACTGAACATGTAACACTCTGCAAATCATCAAATTCTAAGCACAAGCCTGAGGAATAGAAAAAGGGACAAGTCTGAGTCCCTGCCATATAGAACAAGACAAGACAATGACAACACAACATGTGGAAGAGCATTTATCATATATATTATCATTTATTTATCTCATATATATATATATATATATATATATATATATATCATTTATCATATATATTATCAGACAAAGAAACCACAGAGAAATGATATGACAGAAATTGAGAGAATAAACATGGAGTGTTTGAAGACCCAGAAAAATCAAGCTAACAAAGTAAAGGAGCAAAAGAAGACAAAATTGAAGAGGAAAGGAATCAGACAGGCTGAACTCTCATCTCTGGATTGAGGGACTCATGATATGCAGCCATGCCAAGCTTACCACCATATAATACTTGTGATGAGGTAAGAATCATGATAGCAATTAGAGGACTGCAAATCAAAACTACATGAAATTTCATCTAACTCCAGTCAAAGTGACAATTATCAAGACTACAAGTAATAATAAATCTTGGCAAGAAAGTGTAGAAAAAGATTCATTCACGCACTGTTGGTGGGACTGCAAATTAGTGCAACCACTCAGGAAAGCAGTATGGAAAGTCCTCAAAAAACTCAGAACGGAAACTCTATGCGATTCAGTATACATACAAAGGATTTAAAATCATCATACTACATTGACATAGCCACATCAATGTTCACAGCAGCACAATTCACAACACTCAAGCTATTAGAACCAACCTAGGTGCCCTTCAACAGATAAATGGGAAAAAAAAAAAAAGTGATACACACACACACAGGGGAGTATTAACCATAAAGAAAATATGACATTTGCTAGGAAATGACCAGAACTGGAAGACTAGCATGCTAAGTGAAATAAGCCAGTCCCAAAAAGCCAAAGGTTGAATATTTTCTATGATATGTGTAAGGTATCAGAGAATAAGGGAGGGGGAGAGTGAGAGAATCTCTCATCAACAGAGGAAAAAATCAGTAAATGAAGGCAACTGAGGAGGAAGAAAAAGAGAAGTACAGTGGAATGAATCTGACAAAAATTTCATATGTACATACATGAATACAGCACAATGAAACCAACATCAAGTATATCCAAGATACTAATTTAAAAAAAATGTGTGTGTGTTTGTGTGTGTGTGTGTGTGTGTGTGTGTGTACTAATAAGTTGTGGAAAGATCAGTAGAGGGTGATGAGCAAGGGGGAGGGAGGGCAAGGGTAAAGGCTGGGGACTGAATTAGAGCAAATTTTATTCCATGCTTTTGTGATTATGTCAAAATGTATCCTAATGTAATATGTAACTAAAAAGAATCAATTTAAAAATTAATTTAAAAAGAATTCACAATTTCTACAAGCCAGAGGGGCAAGGAGCAATACTTAAAAATTGTTTCTGGCAGCAGAACAAAATAGACAAGCTAGCAACAGCCCACAACCTGACACCAGGTCAGGATCAAAAGTCAGGTTAAAAAAAAAAAAAAAAAATTCTCAAATACAAAAGAGCTTCCATTCTACTAAATACTAAAAATACAATAACAACACAAAGTGGTCATACAGGTAGGTAGTTACTGTTATGGGGAAACAAAACTAATGCACTTCTATCTGCTTCTATCTGCTTCTATCTTCTAACTTCTATCAGTGTAGAGAGGTTTTAAGAAGAGTGGCTGACAAGAAAGAAATTGTGACAAGAAATGAAAAAAGCCAAAACAAAATGATAGCAGTGAAAATGGTTCTACAATATTAAGGAGGAAGGAGGTATTATGGAACTGATACTGTAGCAAGAAGGAAAAGAAAAGATGAAGATGATTTATAATTCTATATTAAGATGGCTAGAAAAATGATCATAGCACCAAAGTAACATAAAAAGTAGAAAGATTTTTATGGGGAAAATGCAATTTTAGCTTGAACAGATTGAATCTGAAATCACAACAGCAGCTCAGCATTTATAAGGCCAATAAGTAGTGGAATTAGAGTTTATAAAAGGTTGGGACAAGAGCAAAAAAAAATCTGATATGTATCAATTTACAAGTGAGAGCTGGATCACTTAAAACAGCACTTAATTTCCACGTGTTAAATGGAATCAAGAACGGGCTGCTTAGTTGCTTAGTTTCATTATTATTTTTTAACTTACCCATAAGGCATCAGAAGGACATCTAGCATGAAGTCCAAAAGCAGCTGCACAGTCTTTGGTTTCTCAGCAAGATTAAACGGAGAAGCTGATTTTGATGATTCAACAGAGTATTTCATGTGAAAAAGGGTTGGTATTAAAAGATGCATTAAGCTGAAAAAACAATTATATTTATTGCAACTACTTAAAAAATAAGGTTGTAATACAAGCAAATAACAGATGAAACAAAAATCACATGACAGAAATTGGTGGTTGCAGCTAGAGTCACTCATTTTCAACATACTAATGTATAAAGTCCTAATCTAGGAACTGGCCTCGATTTCTTTCTTACTGAAAATTCAGTACACTGAGTGGTAACTGGCATTTTGCCAATTTGGCTCAGCGCTAAAGCATGTGGAAAGAATGTACATAAAGTAATTGTAATGTTAATACATGAAATTATCAGAACAGAATTTACATTAAATCTTAGATAAAGCTTAATTACAACACATTCTTTCAATAAAGTTTTTATTGAAATATTGAATATGCTCATAAATTATTCCTGGGTTCAATTTCCAACACTGTAAAAAGTATGACAACAAATAAATAAATGTGAACTGAAAATTGTTATTGTTGCAATGGTGGGGACTGAATCCAGGACTCTGTGCATGCCAGGCAAGCACTCTACCACTGAGCCATGACTCCAGCCCCCTCCTTTCTTTTTTTAGTACCAGGAATTTAACCCAGTGGGGGCTTAACCATTGAGCCACAGCCTTATTCCTTTTTATTTTTTATTTTGAGACAGGGTCTCACTAAGTTGCATTAGGGCCCTGCTAAGTTGCTGAGGCTGGCCTTGAACTTGTGATCCTCCTGCCTCAGCCTTCCAAGTCGCTAGGATTACAGGCATGCACCACTGTGCCTGGCAAGATAAAAATGTTTTGATGAGATGGATTTTTAACTCTAATTTTTACCATCACATAAAATTAACTGCTTAAAAACAACTGACAAAAATATATCAGTCCTGCACATTTTTTCAATGTTCACATTAAGAAATTTTATAATAGTAAAACAATAACTGTAAGGTACCACAGAAAATGCAACTATTCGTCAGCTGAAAGAGCTCAAGCTTGCCATTTGCCAAGTGAAACCAAATATGAACCTATATTTAAAAAGCTGTTATTAATTCTTATAGGTGGGAAATAAGATAACTGAGGAAATCATACCTATCCTGCTGTGGCTGAGGCTTCCCCTCCATGGCAGTAAGAAGCGTAGGGGCCAATTCACATTGCTTTTCCACTGGTAGGCGAGGATAGCCCATCTTCACATAAATTATAGTAAAATTCTAATGCAAGAAGAGAAAAGCAAGTGAGAGTGAAGACAATATGATTTCAACAAAAACACATGCTGAAAGAGAGTTATGGGTTTTACCAAAAAAAAAAAAAAAAAAAAACCCACAAACTTTAATCATCCTTTCTCCACATTTATTAAAGCTTGACCAACTACTATACCTGAGGAGAAATTTCAGTCCAATGTATTCAAACTGCTCACCTTAAGGTGGGCTTCATGTGAGGAAGATGACTTAATCTAAGCCACTCATGCATGTAATTACTTATCACTAAGAAGAAAAACTACAATCATTTAACCTAACTAAACCTACATACATACATTAGCATCAGATCTCCCAGTTTGTTGCATTAATTCTTATAAGCTAGGAGAACATGTGTTAACAAATCCCAGGCTATAATTCCCAAATGGTCAATTTCTACAATGTTAGGATACTACAGCACTCCATAGTTCCTCACTCCAATAACTCCACAATGGATGATCAACCAGGGGAAGAGGAGGGCAGTAGGCATGTTTTTATCTCTATAATCCATGCAAAAGCCATATTTGAAGCAAATTCGTAGATACATATCTATATTTACACATAAAGATTTGCTTTTATAAAGGTTCTTCATTAAAATGAACAAGCTTTAAATACCTTCTTATTTGACAGGTTTATTGACACAGTGTTTCCATTTGCTTAAAGAAAGGGACATTTGTAATGGAATGATATGTCCAAAACAGGCACAGGCAAGATGTCTAGACCATTAAGTGGCTCCAAAAGTTTTGCAACTCCTGATGTCAGATTAAGATTCAATAGATTCTGCCTCAAAGCTAGGAACTACGAGGACCAGGAAAAGAGTACCATTGTCTTCATGTAGCATCAACATTTTTTATATTTCATTTTCATGAAAACAACAGTTTAATAGGAATATTTCTCACTAGCCTCAGATTTATTCCAATTTTGAAAAGCATACATTTCTGAATTACACATAAAAGAAACAATGATTTTTTTTTATTCAAATCTTTATGTCTTCTTGCCATTTCACTCTTTTCTCTTTTTCTATTATCATGTCTATACTACATAACCCTTCTCTCTATTCAGACTTGTCTCATATAGCCTCTTAAGAATCAAATCACGGGCTGGGGTTGTACCTCAGTAGTAGAGAGCTTGCCTAGCATGTGTGAGGCACTGGGTTCAGTCCTCAGCACCACATAAAGATAAATAAATAAATGTCTATCAACAACTAAAAAAAAATTTTAATCAAATCATTCATTTTTAATTTTTTAAACACTTTTAGTTATAAATGGACATAATACCTTTATTTTGTTTATTTCTTATGTGGTGCTGAGGATCAAACCCAGTGCCTCACACATGATAAGCAAGTGCTCTACTATAGAGCCACAACCCCAGCCCCAATTAAGTTTATTTTTAATTGATATACAAAAACAAAAATTGCAGCTACTAATGGAGTACCATGATGTTTAAATACATGTATACACTGTATAATGTTTATATCAGATTAAATATATCTATGTCCTCAAACATTTACTATTTCTTTATAGTGAAACCTTCAAAATCCTCTCTTCTACCCTTTTCAAATGCACAGTACATTACTGATGTCAAAAGGCATGCTACGTGCAACAAGCACAACAGAACTTCTTCTGCTCCAACTGAAATTTTTTTTTAAAGCGAGAGAGAGAATTTTTTAATATTTATTTTTTAGTTTTCGGCGGACACATCTTTTGTTTGTATGTGGTGCTGAGGATCGAACCCGGGCCACACGCATGCCAGGCGAGCGCGCTACTGCTTGAGCCACATCCCCAGCCCTCCAACTGAAATTCTGTACCCAGTGATCCATCACTTCCCCTTCCCTCTTCCCCACCTACTCTCCCAGCCTCTAGTAACCACTATTCTACCCTCAATAAAATCAACTTTTTTAGATTCTATATGTGAAATCATTCTTTTATGTATCAATATACCACAAGTCATTTCACCAACAATTCTTTGCCCCAAGCAAATGGTCATTACCTTGTTCCTGCCATTTCTTTTAAAGCAGTATTTCCTTTGGATCAGCACTCAGTGTGTCATTTAAAGAAAAATATCCCATATTTTACTTAGAAGTGGCCTACAGTAAAATTCTAAGCTTGCCAATACACTGGTGACATATGATAAATATTATGAAAGAAAACTCCAAACAGCACTCACTGTGACAAAGGAAACTGCAGCAGGGTCCTGGTATTGAACCAGTAGTGTCTCCACTGGGAGCTGTATTTTGGGGCGGCTTTTTATACGCTTATTCAGATGGACCAGCAGTTCCATTACCTAAAACAGAGAGAGAGGAACTGAAGTTATTGGTCATATCTTAAAAACAAATACATTTCTCAGATATTATTTTAGTAAACAGTAGCTACTTTGTTCTTTTAAGGGATATTAACTTGACATCCCAGAAAGGGAGTCAAGACACCAGTTTTGCAACATGCCTTGATATTACAAAAAGAGAAATTTAAGATCCAGATTGTACTGGTCTGCCTGATCAAGGAGCACTTCAGGGAGGAAGTGATAGGAAAACTGAATCCTAAAGATTAGAAGAATCCCAAGCAGACAATCAGTTACAAGAAAGTACAGAAGATGAAAAGAACATGGCACACCACATCTGACTGAGGCAAGAGTGGTAAGAATTCATAAGAGCAGGATCTGGATTACAGAGGGAGTCTGACAAAATACTAAAGCATTTTTACTATATTTTGATTATCAACTAACACAACATTTTAAGTAAGAAATAACAAGTTTCTTCTCTTTTACATGGAGAAGAGAGCAGAAATAGGATTTGACACATCAATAATTCCTGTGGGTAGAAAGAAAGGTATAGAGACACTGATGACAATTGGCCTTGGATCTCACTTGAATGAAGGGATTATGTGCTAAGAGAGGTAAAACACTGGGCACTGAGAAATAATATATTTTTTAAAAGCCTCACCAAAGAATCAAGATTAAGATAACTATTCTGGAAGGCCAGGTCCACACTATTCTCTATCATTTCTGAAATTTGTGCCCTATTCTCAAAGCAAGCATGAATGAAAGCTGTAGGATGTTCCCAAGTGACAACAAAAGTTCAAAGAAATCTAGAGCAATAATAAAGCAAGTAAATATGTATAAAAATAAAAACAAATCTATAATCAATGCTTATTAAAAGAATGATAAAAATCATATAGTAAAAATACTAAAGCATTTTTACTATATTTTGATTATCAACTAACACAACATTTTAAGTAAGAAATAACAAGTTTCTTCTCTTTTACATGGAGAAGAGAGCAGAAATAGGATTTGACACATCAATAATTCCTGTGGGTAGAAAGAAAGGTATAGAGACACTGATGACAATTGGCCTTGGATCTCACTTGAATGAAGGGATTATGTGCTAAGAGAGGTAAAACACTGGGCACTGAGAAATAATATATTTTTTAAAAGCCTCACCAAAGAATCAAGATTAAGATAACTATTCTGGAAGGCCAGGTCCACACTATTCTCTATCATTTCTGAAATTTGTGCCCTATTCTCAAAGCAAGCATGAATGAAAGCTGTAGGATGTTCCCAAGTGACAACAAAAGTTCAAAGAAATCTAGAGCAATAATAAAGCAAGTAAATATGTATAAAAATAAAAACAAATCTATAATCAATGCTTATTAAAAGAATGATAAAAATCATATTAGCTAACATTTATCAAGTTGTTTTTCTAATGCATTCTGCACTTGTGCATAGTACTATATAGTCCTTTAAGATCCATGATTCTCACAACAACCAATGAAGTGGTATTATCATTCCCATCTTAGAGATGAAGCTTCAGGGAAGTAAATTTACTTGTACAAGGATACTAAACCAGGGAGTGGCACAATCAAGATATGATTCCAGGGTCCAATTTCTAAACTTTTTCAAACATTGATATTTGAGCACGAGTTAAGCTACAGTATAAGACATGATGATAACATACAGGAACTTTGAAACTTGAATTGCTATTCACACTTCATCCAAACTTACTACCTGATTACAAGAGAAATCAGGAGGGATAAGGCTAAAGGAAAACTCCCTCTTCTAACCTTCTAATTTAGACTGATTCCTAAAAGGACTCTGTGGAAAATTATTACTGATGATGACAATCATGTCCATAATTACACTTTCTTGGGCTGGGGATGTGGCTCAAGCGGTAGCGCGCTCGCCTGGCATTCATGCGGCCCGGGTTCGATCCTCAGCACCACATACAAACAAAGATGTTGTGTCTGCCAAAAACTGAAAAATAAATATCAAAAGTTTTCTCTCTCTCTCTCTCTCTCTCTCTCTCTCTCTCTCTCTCTCTCCCCTCTCTTAAAAAAAAATTACACTTTCTTTTTTATGATAAACTTATTTGGAATTTTAAATAGATTAATTACTTAATTTTCTTCTAGCAATATTATCACTTTAAATATTGATGAATTTCCTAAATTTGCTTATACATTGTCTGGAATCATCTATAAAACTCAGAAAAATTGAGAATCCAGCTGAACTAATTCTTTACCTGTCCAAATAGAGAACAGTTAAACTCTGTCAGTAAACTTACATAATTGTTAGGTCTAGGGTATACAGTGTTTTGACCTTATTTAATCATTTTTCCTTATTATTCATTCAGTTTGATGGTTAATATAAACTTAATTGAATTATATACCTAAAATACAAAATAAACACATCTATATAAACACCAGCCCTGTAACTCTTTACTCCTCCAAGTCACCAGGTCCTCCTCCTTAAGGTATCACTTCCCTGAATTCTAAAATCACTTTCAATTTTGCAAAAATGGAATCTATTATGGTTTGGATATAAGATGTCTCCTCAAAAGCTCCTGTTAATGCAGGAATACTTAGAGGTGAAATGATCAGATTGTGAGAGCTATAACCTAATCAGTTCATGCTAATTTGAGTGGACTAACTGGGTGGTTAGTGTAGGCTGGTGGATATGGCTAGAGGAGATAGGATACTGGGGTAAGTCCCGGAAAGGTTCATCTTCCCTAAGGCCCCTTCCCCACTCCCCTCTCTCTGCTTCCTGACTCCCTCATGAGCTGAGCAGCTTTCCTCTGCTGGGCCTTTCCACCATGATCAGCTGTTTCACCTTGGACCCAGAGGAAAGGAGACAACTATTTATGGACTGGCACCCCAAGTAAATCTCCCCTCCTTTAAGTTGTTCTTTTCAAGTATTTGTCACAGCAAAAGATGAGTGAAACAAAATCATTGTAAGATGAACTTCTTGTCTGGATTTTTTTTCTCTCTACATTATATTTGAGAGTCATCCACGTTGTTGCTCATAGTAGTTCACTTTCATTGCTCTAATATGAAAATACTACTATTTATAGTTTCCTCTATTGTAAAAATTCAATTATTTCCAGGTTTAGGCTATTGTGAATAATGCTGATATGAACATTCCCAGACACATACTTTTGATGCATATATATACATATTTTTGTTGTATATAAACACAAAAAAACCTTTAGTCATGGAGTATGCACATCCTCACTTCAGTACACATTTCCAAAGTTTTCCAAAGTTAATTCACTATTTCATACTCCTACCAATAGTATATGAGAGTTCCAGTTGTTCCACATCCTTGCCAACAATGGGTATGATCAGGCTTTAATTTTTAGCTATTCTGATGAGTGTGAATATACAAAGCTAACTGTACAGTAGAATTCTAAATAAAAATGTTTCTTTAATAGGAAATGTACACTAATACTATATTAATAGAAAGAGAAAACTTTTATTTCTCTTTTACCCAATTTATCCACAAATTACCAGTTACCTTGCATAATATCCTGGTTAAGTCTAACATGCAAAATGAAATTAATACTATAGACCTAAAATTTCACAACTGAAAAGTCAATAAACTACAGTAAAATTAATTCTACTTTCATCAATTAAAAGACGTTATGTTCAATATCTATATCCTTTGTTTATTAATAACGATATAATAATAAGCACACAGGCTGGGTTTGCAGCTCAGTGGTACAGCACTTGCCTTACACACATGAGGCATTGGGTTTGATCCTCAACACTACATAAAATAAATAAATAAAGATATTGGGTCCATCTACAACTAAAAAAATTTTTTCATAATAATAATAATAAGCACACCAAATATTACACTGGTTCTGTAATTTATAAGAGGTATTATTATCAGTACATGACTGCACATACTCTAAAAATCTGACCAAATAGTTACACTTGAAAAGAAGAACAGGAAAATATGCATCAAGATACTACCATTAGGCTGGGGCTGTAGCCCAATTGTAAAGCATTTGCCTCCCATGTGTGAAGCACAGGGTTTGACCCTGACACCACATAAAAATAAAGATAGCGTATGTTCATCTACAACTAAAAGTATATTTTTAAAAAAAAGAGACTATCATCTACAATCAAAACAATGTGCAAGAATAATTATATTACTGCTTTTACAGTCATTCTTTTATCCTCTACTTACATCATTCATTGGCCTTTTATGTACTGAATTTTCATACATAAGCTAAAGAATAAACATGTTTAACCATTGCATAGAAGCATTATCTGGCAGAAACCAGTTTAATTCTGAAATTATCTCATATTTATAAAGTTCATTGTTAGTCATGTGCCAAGGCAAATTACTTATCCTCTCTAAGTCAGTTTTTTAATCTATAAAACAGGAATAATAAGAATGCCTAAACTATATAACTTATTTTGTTAAAACAAACTGAGATAATAGCTACATAAACATCCACTAGTTTAAGCTATAAATATTAATTTCAGGTTATTTTTTCCCATTTGTAGAACTCCGGTGATAATATTTCATAGGCTATTGTGAAGATTAAAGGAAAATATGTCAAAGAGTCTTGCATCATGCATGAAATATAACAGGTACTTCAGCTATTAGATTGCACTTCCCTTATTCCAGAAGTTTTCTTTTTTTTTTTTTTTAAGTATTTTTTAGTTGTTGATGGACCTTTATTGATTTGTGTGTGGTGCTGAGGATTGAACCCAGTGCCTCACACATGCTAGGCAAGAGCTCTACCACTGAGCCACAACCCCAGCCCCAGAAGTTTTCAAACTTAACAGCAAGCCCTTCTTCTGACCAAAAAAAAAAAAAAAAAAAAAAATACAATAGACTATAATTACTAATAAAGATGTTAAACTTTTGCATCAAAATTTATCAAGCCAATGGTGGAATGAGATGGACATCATTGCACTAGGTACATGTATGGACTGCACATATGGTGCAACTCTACATCGTGTACTGAGAAATGAACAGTTGTGTTCCATTTGTGTACAATGAATCAAAATGCATTCTGCTGTCATGTATAACTAATTAAAACAAATTTTTTAAAATTCATCAAGCCAAAATTATCAAAACTAGGGGCTGGGGTTGTGGCTCAGTGGTAGAGCGCTTGCCTAGCATGTGTGAGGCACTGGGTTCGATTCTCAGCACCACATTAAAAAATAAATAAAGGGCCACCAACAACTAATTAAAAAAAATTATCAAAACTAAGAGGAAAATCAGAAAAACAGTTTAGCAGCAATAGGAAGTTATAATTCAGTAACTACTAATTTACAACCAGTCTCCAAGACAGGTTCTCAAGCATAAAAGCACAATGTTACTGATGAGAAGCCTTAGGACATTCTGAGCTCCATATTCCACAAACTGGAACATTCTTTTTGACTTATGAAGAATGCTTCTTATAAACATTAGAATACACTTCAAACTGGGAGCATAGCTCTGTAATGCAGCCCATGCTTAGCCTGTATTAAGGTCCTGGGTTTTATCCCCAGCACTAGGTGAAAAACAAAAATTTAAAAGACCATAACTTTTTGCACACTAGGCTCCAGACCATACACTAAAAACTAAATTTTACATCCAATGTTTAAAAATTTAAAACAATGCTCTTGAGGGAAAGGAGAGGAACTGGGCAATGAAATTGACCAAATTATGTTATATGCATGTACAAATGAATCCCACTATTATGTATAATTACAGTGCACCAAATTTTTAACTTTAAAAAATAAAACAATGTTCTTATAAATTAATCATTAAGTAAAAACAAAATAACCAAATACTGCACATCAATATAATTACAGCGATCAAAGATAAATTCACAAGCTGAGGTAGTTGTTGGTTTTGAGTTTTTTAAAAAATATTTTATAATTCATGAAAAAATATTTGGTGGCCAGCCTTACAGGTTACAGCCCCAGGTTCATATTCTGATTCAATCACTCATTATCTGACCTTAAGTGGTCTATTATCATTTCAAACCAGAGCTTCATCTGTAAAATGTATAAAATACCAACCTCACATAAAGTCCTCAGCACTTTTCCTGACATATAATAATCATTAGTATATTATTATATAATCTCATATGAGAAAACAAATAATTTGAATAAAAATTAAAAATATACTTAAAAAGGGAGAAAATCAACCTAAATGCTGTGTTTCTTTTTAAAAATAATCATAAGGGGCTGGGGATGTGGCTCAAGCGGTAGCGCGCTTGCCTGGCATGCGTGCGGCCCGGGTTCGATCCTCAGCACCACATACAAAAAAGATGTTGTGTCTGCCAATAACTGAAAAATAAAATGTTGAAATTCTCTCTCCATCTCTCTCTTCTCTCTCTCTAAACAAAAAATTTAAAAAAAAAAACCCTAACTTTAAAAAAATAAATAAATAAATAAAAATAAAAATAACCATAAAACTTTGATAATATTAATCAATAAAATTGGAAATAAGAATGGAATTTCTCCACTTGGAAGAAAGTTAATAGGATAAACAGTACTATAGAAATGAATGATACACAATCTCAAACTCAAATAGATGCATTAGAGATGGATGATTTTCCATAAAAAGACAAAATATAATGAAAAAAAAATCCTAAGTAAATGATTTAAAAACTACTGAAAAGAAATACAGAAGACAATTAGAAATTATTTTGAAAACCTATATTCCAATAAAATAGAAGATAGTGAAGACATCGATAAATTTCTTAAGTCATATGATTTGCCCAGACTGAGTCAGGAGGATACACACAATCTGAACAGACCAATATCAATGGATGAAATTGAAGAAGCCATCAAAAGACTACCAACCAAGAAAAGCCCAGGACCGGATGGGTATACAGCAGAGTTTTACAAAACCTTTAAAGAAGAATTAATACCAATACTTTTCAACTTATTTCAGGAAATAGAAAAAGAGGGAGCTCTTCCAAATTCATTCTATGAGGCCAACATCACCCTGATTCCAAAACCAGACAAAGTCACTTCAAAGAAAGAAAACTACAGACCAATATCTCTGATGAACCTAGATGCAAAAATCCTCAATAAAATTCTGGCGAATCGGAAAAAAGGCACATCAAAAAAATTGTGCACCATAATCAAGTAGGATTCATCCCTGGGATACAAGGATGGTTCAATATACGGAAATCAATAAATGTTATTCACCACATCAATAGACTTAAAGATAAGAACCATATGATCATCTCGATAGACGCAGAGAAAGCATTCAACAAAGTACAGCATCCCTTTATGTTCAAAACATTAGAAAAACTAGGGATAACAGGAACTTACCTTGACATTGTAAAAGCTATCTATGCTAAGCCTCAGGCTAGCATCATTCTGAATGGACAAAAGTTAAAGGCATTCCCTCTAAAATCTGGAACAAGACAGGGATGCCCTCTCTCACCACTTCTATTCAATATAGTTCTCGAAACACTGGCCAGAGCAATTAGACAGACGAAAGAAATTAAAGGCATAAAAATTGGAAAAGAAGAACTTAAATTATCACTATTTGCAGATGACATGATTCTATACCTAGAAGACCCAAAAGGGTCTACAAAGAAACTACTAGAACTAATAAATGAATTCAGCAAAGTGGCAGGGTATAAAATCAACACGCATAAATCAAAGGCATTTCTGTATATCAGCGACAAAACTTCTGAAACGGAAATGAGGAAAAACACTCCATTCACAACATCCTCAAAAAAAATAAAATACTTGGGAATCAACCTAACAAAAGAGGTGAAAGATTTATACAATGAAAACTACAGAACCCTAAAGAGAGAAGTAGAAGAAGATCTTAGAAGATGGAAAAATATACCCTGTTCATGGATAGGCAGAACTAACATCATCAAAATGGCGATATTACCAAAAGTTCTCTATAGGTTTAATGCAATGTCAATCAAAATCCCAACGGCATTTCTTGTAGAAATAGATAAAGCAATCGTGAAATTCATATGGAAAAATAAAAGACCCAGAATAGCAAAAGCAATTCTAAGCAGGAAGTGTGAATCAGGCGGTATAGCGATACCAGATTTCAAACTATATTACAGAGCAATAGTGACAAAAACAGCATGGTACTGGTACCAAAACAGGCGGGTGGACCAATGGTATAGAATAGAGGACACAGAGACTAATCCACAAACTTACAACTATCTTATATTTGATAAAGGGGCTAAAAGCATGCAATGGAGGAAGGATAGCATCTTCAACAAATGGTGTTGGGAAAACTGGAAATCCATATGCAACAAAATGAAACTGAATCCCTTTCTCTCGCCATGCACAAAAGTTAACTCAAAATGGATCAAGGAGCTTGATATCAAATCAGAGACGCTGCGTCTGATAGAAGAAAAAGTTGGCTCCGATCTACATATTGTGGGGTCGGGCTCCAAATTCCTTAATAGGACACCCATAGCACAAGAGTTAATAACAAGAATCAACAAATGGGACTTACTTAAACTAAAAAGTTTTTTCTCAGCAAGAGAAACAATAAGAGAGGTAAATAGGGAGCCTACATCCTGGGAACAAATTTTTACTCCTCACACTTCAGATAGAGCCCTAATATCCAGAGTATACAAAGAACTCAAAAAAATTAGACAATAAGATAACAAATAACCCAATCAACAAATGGGCCAAGGACCTGAACAGACACTTCTCAGGAGGATATACAATCAATCAACAAGTACATGAAAAAATGTTCACCATCTCTAGCAGTCAGAGAAATGCAAATCAAAACCACCCTAAGATACCATCTCACTCCAGTAAGATTGGCAGCCACTATGAAGTCAAACAACAACAAGTGCTGGCGAGGATGTGGAGAAAAGGGTACACTTGTACATTGCTGGTGGGACTGCAAATTGGTGCGGCCAATTTGGAAAGCAGTTTGGAGATTCCTGGGAAAGATGGGAATGGAACCACCATTTGACCCTGCTATTGCCCTTCTCGGACTATTCCCTGAAGACCTTAAAAGAGCATGCTACCGGGATAACTGCCACATCGATGTTCATAGCAGAACAATTCACAATAGCTAGACTGTGGAACCAACCCAGATGCCCTTCAATAGATGAATGGATAAAAAAAAAATGTGGCATCTATACACAATGGAGTACTATGCAGCAATAAAAAATGACAAAATCATAGAATTTGCAGGGAAATGGATGGCACTAGAGCAGATTATGCTTAGTGAAGCTAGCCAATCCCTAAAAAACAAATACCAAATGTCTTCTTTGATATAATGTGAGCAACTATGAACAGAGCAGGGAGGAAGAGCAGGAAGAAGAGATTAACATTAAACAGAGACATGAGATGGGAGGGAAAGGGAGAGAAAAGGGAAATTGCATGGAAATGAAGGGAGATCCTCATTGCTATACAAAATTACATATAAGAGGTTGTGAGGGGAATGGGAAAATAAACAAGGAGAGAAATGAATTACAGTAGATGGGGTAGAGAGAGAAGATGGGAAGGTAGGGGAGGGGGGATAGTAGGGGATAGGAAAGGTAGCAGAATACAACAATTACTAATAGGGCATTATGTAAAATTGTGGATGTGTAACCGACGTGATTCTGCAATCTGCATTTGGGGTAAAATTGGAGGTTCATAACCCACTTCAATCTAATGTATGAAATATGATATGTCAAGAGCTTTGTAATGTTGTGAACAACCAATTAAAAAAAAAAAAAAAAAACTACTGAAAATACTTGGCCTGGACTAATGCAAAAGTTCCCTGCTTAGTAACTCTTCTGGACTCCACTCTTAGTCTCCGCTCCAAGTCTTCCTTCATCATCCAGGGTGACTACATCACTACCATTAACACCCTTTCAAATCAGGGCTTCCTAGAATCCTGGTTCCCTCTATTGCTCTTCCTCATGTCCACCAGGGGCACCACTGTGGCCTTCCTTAATTCCATAAAGGTATCACACTAGTTTTGAACCCCTGCGTGGGGCATATCTGTCTTTAATGGTCCTCCCATCTCTCAGCCTGGCTAATTTCTACACACCAAAAGGCCACCCCTCCATTCCACACTCATTCTAAATCATGTCCCCAAATACATTCTTTTATTTAATCCTTTATTTTTCTATCTTAGCATGTATTACTAACTGATTTTTTTGCTAGTGGTCTCCCCAACTAGGGGTTTCTTTCACTCACCAACATACCCCTTACACCTGACATGAAGACGACTGACACTCAGTAAAAGAGACTGAAAAAACTAAGTAAACAGACATCAAGTTGGGCCTTTAGACCTTGCTATCCTGAGGGTAGGAAAGTCATAGAAGGATTTTAAATAGGAAAGTGATATGACAAAATAAATACACCTCTATCTCAGCGAAGAATATGATTAATAGAAGGCATGTCAAATATGTAACAAGAATATCCATTCTTTCCTGCAGACATAATAGACATTCTTAATGATACTCTTTCCCCCACAGAACCTAAATCATGCCTCAGAATCCTCAGGAAAGAACTCCAAGAAGTCACTGCCAACCACTTAAAATGTCCTAAGGGATGAAACCTAATGATAATTCAAAGACTGGAAGGCCTATTATAAATATAGCAGAATAATCCTAATGAAATATTATATAAATCAAAAGGGGAAAATGTTCGTTATAGAAGTTGGTTTTAAAATATTGATGTCAGTTATCTAGCTTTTTGAAATAGTATTTTCATAATCTTAAACTGGAACTACATAATAATTTTTGCTTTTAAAATTTTTTTATTTGCTTACCTTTAATTAAGGTTATATTCTCTGTCATCCAAATGATTAGAATATTTTTGTCCCCTTTCACACTAGAATTAAGGGCATGAATATCAGACCATGCCTCTTTACAGACCAGAAAAATTATCAATTAAATTACCTACCACAATTGTACAGCTGGTGCTAACCACAGCTGTGCTAAGCACACAAATTACTTTTGAATCATGAAAGCTGGTTCTAAACTTACTTTCCATTTTGAAAAGCCATTAGGATCACAAACCTGGATTTCAACAAAGGGCATGGAAAACTCACTTCATAATACATGATCATTTATTCACTATTTAATTCCCCCAACTGTCCCAACATGCTTACCTTTTTCCGTACTCCTTCTTGGGTACTGGACAATTTGAGCAAAACAGGAGGAAGAAATTTAGATATAATATTCTGTAATTGTTCATCTGTTTCAGCATGGCCAAGTCGTAAAAAGACCCGTTCAAGCTGATCTATAATATAAAAAGAAAAAAGAGAGAACTTGGCAAATCAAATATAACCAAGACTATTTTTATACTTTAATCCTTTTTTCTGTACTGTGGAACCTTTGGTCAGAAATTAATCAAAGCTTGGCTTGTATACAGATGATTGTTACACAGCTACAAAACAACACTAATAGGATCTATCAGCTAACTGTGCTCTTACAACTGTCCCGTTCATTTATCTCCAGAAAGGAGAAAAACAAAGCTAGGAATAACCAAATTCTCTTCTACACACAGATATTCAGTCTTTCTAAAGGACCTGGATACTAGAAAGGATACAGGATTTTTGAAGGAATCTTCTAGACCTGGCTAGCCAAGCAAGGCAGGAAAACTTTAATCAGATGTCAGGGACAACAGATCTTTGGTAAAACCATCTTACTGATTAAATTTCTCCAAAGATAGAATCAGTGCCCACTACTGTGTTAGGGTTACTAAACTAGAAAGTGAGAAAAGGTTTTCCTCAAAAAAGCCACTGTGAGAAACATGTCAGGTGAGACCATGGGGATGTGCTCAGTAAAACCCAGACTGTGATAAACTTCAGAGCAAGTAACCCTGTTTCTTCAAACCAGTGTACCACAGAGGTGGGGGGAAGATGGGGGTGAGTAGAACCTATATAAATGACTAGATATTTGACTGTAAGAAATAACAATAAAACTTATAGGTTTTCATAACATGCTTGAGGGCCTAGGTTAATTCCTCAGCACTGAAAGCATGGAGGGGTGGGGATTAGGTACTAAAATGGTATTGTGGTTATGTTAGTTTTTTTAAAAGCTTCTTACAAAAATCCTCAATAGTAACTGGGGTACCCTCTAGGGGGCTGGAAATGTTCTATATCTTGATCTGATATTTTTATAATTTAAAAATTATAATTATGAAAAGTGGTCAAGTTCTATGTTTACATATTTTCTACTGTATCTACTATAATCTAAGACTATATTTAGCTGTACACAGTGGTGCACATCTATAGTTGCATATACAGAGACAGCCATCTCAAAAAAAAAAAAGAAGTGTGTAAAGAAATTCTATTTTCCAGAGATAAAAACAGATGAAATATTTACAGATGAACTAATACAGTGACTGGGATTTACTTCAAATAATGGCGGGGGTAGTCAATGGAGAGAGGTGTCATGTAAATGAAAGCAAAACTAACCACTCATTGATAATTGTTCAATTGTTCAAGATAGATTTTTCATAATTTTCTAAAGGAAAAGAGAGGAGGGGAAGAGAGAGAGAAGAAGAAGGAGGAAGAGGAGGAAAGGAAGGAAAGAAGGGAGGGAGGGAAGGAGGGAGGAATTGGGTACTGAAAAGGCAATCACCAATAACATCCCAGTAACAACAAGCAATTCCAGCATCACCTTGTTTTTAAACACCATTTTGCAATAAAAAGAACCAGAATTCTTAGGGGTAATGAATGATTCTAAGACTTGGGATAAGGAAAAAAAAAAAAAAAAAGATGAGCCCAAAGTATCTTGTAGGGTCAGAAATGACATAAAACATGTGAAGAGACACAGGAACCAACTTCTAAAGCTCCTAATGGCCAAAGTTGGATCAACAGGAGGAATAAAATAAGTAAAACAGTATTGAATTAAAAGCCAAAATTTGCATAGTTCCATACTGATATAAACAAGTGATTAAATATTAAATAAATTAGGGGAAAAAAAATATAGAAGAATTCAAAATAATTCATGTGGCTACTTCTCCCCATGGAAGGTAAAATTTAACTCTACCTCTTCTTTTCCCATGGAGAATACAATATTTAGTCATTATTTCTATAGAACAGAAATGGGAAAATGTTAACTTCACAGTGGAAAAACCTGAAAAATACTATCTGAACTGAGTAAGAGGGTTAACACCATCAGTGACATCAGATGGACACCATATATACATAATATAATGTGTGACAAGAAAGGAACTTCATCTCTCCAGTATTCATTCTAAAAACCCAGTCTAATCTTGAGTAAAACAGAAAACTCCAAATTAGGAGACATTCTATAGGATACTCAGCCAGTATTCCTCAAGACTTTTAAGATCATGCAAAACAAGAAAAGACTAAGAAACTGTTCCAAGTCAGAGAAAACTGAAGACGTGATAACTGAATGGTGCCTAGAATAGGATCCTGGAAAAAAAAAAAAGAGGACATTAATGGGAAAACCATTGAAATCCAAACAAAGTCTCAAGTTTAAGAAATTACAATAAAGGAATAAAAGCACAAGAAAGAAAAGGAAGAAAGGCAGGTAGACTCTGAGATTACCAAACCAAATAATTCTATTTGATAAATGCTGAATTCTAGGAATGGTGAATTCATCCCACAGAAAAATTGCAGATAAACAGTACCTGCCTTAGGGCTTTACAGTTCTTAGGCAGTGGAAACTGACAACAGATTTGAGCTACATGAATTACAGAATTGTTTTTTGGACAAAGACAGAATGTTAAATTCTTTATAACAAACTGACATACAGAATCTGTACCAAAGTTTAAAAAAAAAAAAAATAGGAAGATCTAGTTCCCTTCATTTTTCATACAGTTGTTTTGGTACTTCCAATGTATCCCCAGTCCAGTACCTAACACTTGCTACTCTCCCTCACAAGAAAGTTAAATATAACATCCTAACTGCAATAAAATTATTTGTGATTGAGCTGTGACAATGGGAAGAAAGGACACCAAACATCAAGTGGAGGTCCTCCTGAAATAGGCTGAGTACACATGAGAAGAGTTAAAGCTTTCCACCACCTATGAGGAGGATCAATATAAGTTAGATCATCACTAGAGACACATCTGTACTTTAAATAAAATAGTCAAGGGCCAAGGACACAGCTCAGTGGTATAGCGCTTGGCCTAGCATGCTCAGGCCCTGGGTTCAATTTCCAATATTGGAGGGAATAGGAGAAAAGGAGAAAACATAATCAATCATGTCCAAACATGAAAAGGAAGAAATCTCAAAATAGCAATCATACCCAACTATTAAATTTTCAATCTATCAAAGTTAGCAAAATGAAGAACATAGGCTTAGTGCTAGTATGGTCCCAGAATCCTGTTTCAGAGGCTTAAAAGGAACATGAATCCTGAACTCCTTTAGCTTCAGCTTTTAATATAGCCTCATGGGGAGGGTGGGGGCAGTGAGGGGGGATGTTAGGCCTATGGTTTTAATATATTCCCTAAAGTTTACATATTGGAAACTTGACACCCAATGCAATAGTGTTGGGAGATGAGGTCTCTAAAGAAGTGATTCAGTCATGAGGACTCTGCCCTCAAGAAGAGATTAATGTTGTTATCTCACTAGTAGTAATTTATCCCAAGAACAAGTCATAAAAGCAGTCCCTCTCTCTTAACAATCTTGATTTCATGTGCTCTTCCCCTTTCATCCTTCCACTGTGGGATGATGCAGCACAAAGATCCTCACCAGCTACAGGACCCTCAACCTTGGACTTCCCAGCTTTCAAAACCATAAGAAAATTTATTTTCATTATAAATTATCCAGTCTTAGGCATTCTGTTACAGCAATAAAACAACAAAGACAGACCTCAAAGGGACTCTATTCAGAAACAAGAAAGGGATGGAACCAAAAGTTCTGAAGATACAAAGAAAATATAAAACTCACATCTATCTTCCTTAAGGGCTCAGTTTTTAGTTGTAGGAACAGATATTATCCAGTCCATTACAAAAGGAACTGAGATATGACAACACTTCAGAGACAGGAGAAAAATTCACCTTATCCACATTTCTGCTATTATTTATTTGTCTACTTAAACTTGTATTAATTTTCTTTTTTTTTTTAAAGAGAGAGTGAGAGAGAGAGAGAGAGAGAGAGAGAGAGAGAGAGAGAGAGAATTTCTTAATATTTATTTTTTAGTTTTCGGCGGACACAACATCTTTGTTGGTATGTGGTGCTGAGGATCGAACCCGGGCCGCACGCATGCCAGGCAAGCGCGCTACCGCTTGAGCCACATCCCCAGCCCTAATTTTCTTTTTTTTTATTAATATTTATTTTTTAGTTTTAGGTTGACACAATATCTTTATTCTTTATTTATGTGGTGCTGAGGATCGAACCCAGTGCCTTATGCATACTAGGTGAGCACTCTATCACTGAGCCACAACCCCAGCCCCAAACTCATATTAATTTTCACTTAAGAAAAAATTAGAGACATTACTATGTCCTCAAATAATCACTGTTAAATGTGGGAATATATCTGAACTATTATTTTTTCCTATTCCCATCCTAACATCATACTAACCTCAAAACTGGAATGTGACACATACTATTTCATATTTTGCCTTTTTCTCTTTTAATTAAGAAAATCCGGGCTGGGGATGTTGCTCAAGCGGTAGCACGCTCGCCTGGCATGCGTCAGGCCCGGGTTCGATCCTCAGTACCACATACAAACAAAGATGTTGTGTCTGCCGGAAAAAAACTAAAAAATAAATATTTAAAAAAAAAAAAAAAGAAAATCCTTTATCTGAGACCTTTAGAACAATATATCTCATAACATTTCAGATTTTTAGAAAGATATTTAGTACACATGATGTACATAATACATTTTATTCTATATACAATATAGTTCAAATCAACCTTTAGTCTAAGGAATGAGAAAAACTCAACTAGCCCTCTACTTGTGTTATTACAAACTTTACAGTATTACAAACAACACTCCAAAGAGCATCTTTATCCATATATTATCTGTCTGGTTATATGGGCTTCTACAAGCTAAAATCCTAGAAATGGAACTGCTGGATCAAAGAATAGGAGTGTCAAAAGGTTAATAGGTTATAGAAAAATGTCCTTCACAAAAGCTGAGATAATTATGTCACCAACAGTACACTTTCCCTATACCTTTACAAAGATTATATCAATCTTAGCTGAATATGACAGATGGTAAAAGATCACACTGGTTTTGCTTTTTTTTTTTTTTTTTTTTACTAAGGTAAAGTACCTTTTCAAGTATTCAGAGTCACTTCAAATGACTTCTTTAACAAATTACTCATTATTCCTTTTAGTTGTTGATTTGTTTTTGTTTTGTAGTACTAGGGATCAAATCCAGAGCCTCAAGCATTCTATCTCTAAGTTACATCTCCAGTCCTTTAGTTGTTGATTTATATAAGCCTTTAAATATTAGTAAAAACAAAAAACTCCCCCCTTTCTCCCATATGTTACAAGCGCTCTTTCATAGTTTACTTTCCGACTCTAAAGCACTTTTTTTTCTTTTCCATATCTAAGTTTTTTAAGTACAGTTAAATGTACCATTCCTTCACTCCATGGCTTCTGAGATCCTCATAGTGTTTAGAATAGTTTTTCTACTTCAAATTTATTTTTTAAAAAATACACAATAAAGAAAAAAATTAACATAGCAGGCTTGGGATTGCTACCTACAAAAAGGCCTGCTTGCCAAAGCTGGCCCTTGGCTGACATCTGGAAAGTTGGATTTCAGGAGGGCTCTCAGCATTCTCAGAACGTAAGAGTGGCTCGCCATGCCTAAACTGTTTGTACAAACAACATCTTTTATGCTGAACAATAGTTTTTCTTCTGGAAGAAATTCTGGTATATTTTAGGCTGAAGGCACCAACATGACTCAATCCAAATACAAACCTTGGTATATTATATATATGTAGTATATATAATTCAAATGAAACTTCTTTAATGAGTATTGCTGGGAGACAAATGAAGTCTTCTAAACTTCAATCTAAAAATCCTTGCCTAGAGGCTGAGGTTGTGGCTCAGAGGCAGACCATTCACCTAGCACTTGCGCTAGGCCTTGGGTTCAATCCTCAGCACCACAAAATAAATAAAGAAAGAAAGAAAGAAAGAAGGGAAGGGGAGGGGAGGGGAGGGGAGGGGAGGAGAGGGGAGGGAAGGGAGAAAGAAAGGAAGGAAGGAAGGAAGGTGTTGTGTCCGCTATAACTAAAAAATAAAATAAAATAAATAGATAGATACATAGATAGATAGATAGATAGATAGATAGATAGATAGATAGATAGATAGATAAGCCTTGCCTGAGCAAACGTCTACCATGACCCTGCTTTCCACAGAGCAGTTACACTAAGCATAATGCGCCTTGCACAGGGAGTTCTGTTTGTCTCATTCAGACAACCTTTATGAAAACATAGTAAAATATACAAATTCAAAGGTCAAAAAACAACATTAGAGAAAGCTCAATACAAGACAAATAACCAAGTGCAATTCAAGCTTCCTCTTCCTCCTTGTCTCTGCTCATCTAAATTCTCTGTTCCTTCAAGGCCCAGCACTCTCCTTTCACTGTGAAGTGCTAACTGCCCTATCTAGGTCACTCTTTAATTCACTGAAGTATATACTGAAACCTTACTGTATGCCAGAGATTGGAGGTCAAGGGTATAAAGAGTGAAGAAGAAAGAAGTAATGATATTGTCCAGGTTAAAGCACATGTACATAGAAAGTGATAGAAGGCCTAGGACAGATTGCTCCAGAACAACAACAGCATTTAAGAACAGAGGGAGAAGAGTCTGAACAGAGGAATGATGGATACCACTCCTCGGTATTTATCCAAAAGAACTACATATGGCATATTTTAAAGGTGTTTATCCGAAAAAAATTATAGTCAGCATATTTTAAAGATAATACATACCCACAATAATTGCAACACAATTCACAATAGTCTCACAACAGCCAAGTTACAAAATCAGCCTAAGAATCTGTTAACAATGAAGAGATATAGAAGTGTGGCATATATACACAATGAAGAATTATTCAGCTATGAAGAACAATAAAATTATGTCATTTGCAGGAAAATAGATGAAACTTGAAATCATCACCTTAAGTGAAATAATTCAGATGCAGAAGAACAATTATTTTCTCTCATATGTGGAAGTTAGAAAAAAAAGATGACAAAATTAAATTCTTAAAATTTTTTTTTAAAAGAGAGATCATCATAAATATAGAAGAGATACCACTGTTAGGAAGGAATCAAGGGAAAGTAAGGGGAAGTACTGAGGAGTGAAATTAATCATATTGTGTGTTATGGTTTAGATATGAGATGTCCCCCAAAAGCTGTTAATGCAGGAATATTGAAAGGCAAAATGATTGGATTATGAGTACGATAATCTAATCAGCCCATCCTAGTTTGAATGGACTGAGTGTAACCACAGAGAGGTGGGGGCATGACTAAAGAATGCAGGTCCCTGGGGGATGCTCTTCCCTGTGACCATTCCCCTGCTTCCTTCTCCCTGCTTCCTGAACCCCACCATGAGCTGAGCAGCTTGTCAGCAGGACCCTTCCCCACTGATGCGCTGCCTCACCTTAGACCCAGAGCAATGGACTTAGTCATCTACGGACTGAGACCTTTGAAACCATGGCAGTTCCACTGAAGGGGTAGGAGCAAAAGTAGACTATACAATGTGGAGGAATGGGTGGAAAATTTAAAAAAATGTGGGGGACACGGTGGCAAAATCTAACTTATGAAAAAATGAGGGAAGAAATAGTTATTCTTTATTGTATCAGAGATCTGAGCAAGTTTAAATGGCAACAGGGTAGGGGGGAAGCCACTGTAAAGACGAAAACTGAAGAGGGGAGAAAATCACTAGACTGGGACCCTGAGAATAAGGAAAGAATTAGGATCAAGCACAAGGTTTGAAGAATTACCTTAGGTAGGAGGAAGACCATCTCACCATTATAATAGGAAGGAATAAGGAGAACCATTGTTATTTAATAAACTCAGTGTTTAATTAACTGGTGTTATTTAATAAACTTATACATTTCATCGAAGTACCAGAAGAATTTCTTTCTGATGGCTTCTCCTGCTGCTGTAAACTAGAAGGCAATATCTTCTGCTGAGATTTGGAGGGCAGAGGGAAGTCAGAGGTGTGACAAAAGTAGAAGGGCTTGCAATAGGGTGAAGAAAAGAAAGCCAGGAATGGTGGTGCATGCCTATAATCCCAGCAGCTTTGCAGGCTATGGTAGGAGGATCGTGAGTTCAAAGCCAGCCTCAGGAACTTAAGTAGGCCCTGAGTAACTCAGCAAGACCCTGTCTCTAAATAAAATATAAAAAAGGTCTGGGTATGTAGCTCCATGGTTAAGCACCCCTAGGTTCAATCCCCAGTACAAAAAGAAAGAGAGAGAGAAGAGAAGAAAACCTCTGGCAAAATACAACTACCACATGAAGAAAGTGTGAAGGACACAATTAAGGTTAGTGAATATCAATTTACTGCAGCACTAGTCAACACAAACAAATCAGGAAAAGCCTACCCTTTCTTCCCCCTACCCACAAAATTTAACACAAGTATCTACTGAATTAAAAAATTCAAACATTTAAAGGTTTTCCAAATAGTCATTATAAATGTAACTTATGAAAATAACCTTTATTTCATATCAACCACTTAAAAAAAAACTTGTCAAAAAAGTATCTAGATTTTGTGCATACACATACATAATTAAAAACACATTAAAATTTTTTTTTTTTGTGGGAGGTTTTTGTAAGTTACAGATGGACAGAATGTCTTTATTTTATTCGTTTATTTTCATGTGGTGCTTAGGATCGAACCCAGGGCCTCACGCCTGCTAGGCAAGCACTCTACCGCTGAGCTACAGCCCCAGCCCACACATTAAAATTTTTTAAATATCTCCTTTCCATATATTATGGAAGCAGTTTTAAATGGACAAGTATTTATAAACTATATAATTATTACTAATATAATATTGTGAAAGCCCAACTAATGACTCTGTCAGATACATTACTTACTGGTTTTATTAAACTAAACCTAAGATTAACTACCTCATCTACAAAGAATAACACAAGACTGTTTCACAAGGAGACTGTGAAGATGAATTATACATGCGAAACATTACATAATACTATGTATAACTATCACACTATATGTGTAATTTTTACATTATCATGTAAGAAACAATCTGAGTGACTCTGTCCCTGAACCTGCAAGATAATGCTAAACTAACCCTGTGCAATTTCCCCAGTGACTGGAATGCCTTTGTTACTCAACCATGGGACCCTCTACCCTACCTGATGACTGATGCTGAGATAACTCATGAGGTGGGAGGTGTCCATATAATTTATACTAACATATAATTCAAAATGGGGTTTGATCTCCCCGATTATCCCAGAAAAACTAGCCATATGATTAGAGGATTGCAGCTTTATTAACTCAGGTGGTAGTGGGGGGCTGACAGTTGCTGGAAATTGCATCACATGACCAATGACTCAATCAATAATGTCTGGTCAATTAAAAACCCTGGACACCAAAAATCATGACCTTCCCTGATCAGCAATACTCTTGTTTGGAACAGGATAAAGATGTTCATATTGTCACACATTAATGTGCTGGGAAAGTTACATGGAACAAAAGCTTCCTATCTGGAATCCTCCCAGACCTTGCCCTACCTATCTCTCCTTTAGGCTGGCTTTAACTCATAATCTTTTACTATAACAGTGTAATCAGAGCCATAGGGCTTTCCTGAATTCTAGTCACTCTAGCAAATTAATGAACCTGAGGAAGTCCCTGGTGACCTCTAAGTTTATAGCCAGCTGGTCAGAAGTGAAGGTGGCCCTGGGATCACCTGAACTTGTAGGACGTATTTGCTATGAGCATCTTGTGGAGGACAAGATGCTTAATCTTGTCTTAATCTGCTACATGACTACTTTGAGTAGTTGTGTATCAACAAAATGTTTTATATAATGTATACATATTATATGTGGTTATTATACACTATTCCTTGAATTTTACTTCTTTTTTAAGTAAAGCTAACTACTACTACAAAACTTAAAACTTAGAAGTCTACCAAATATTTCAGAACACATTCTATCAGCTGGAAGCAAAACATGAATGATTAGTAGAATCTCACTGACAGTAGGAATACTATGCTGGGTATGTTAATATCCCCATTTGCTGCCCACAAAGGAAAAGTGAACCAGGCCAGACAGCTAAAATCCCATGTGACACAAGAGCTCATGGGATAGAAACATAACTTTGTACAAAGTCAAAATTACATGACTTATTGCTTCCAAAGACAGACAACAATGATACAACTTGCAATTATAAACCTTGCCTTAAAAATCAGATGGGTCGGGGCTGGAGCTGGGGCTCAGAGATAGAGCACTCCCCTAGCATGCGTGAGGTCCTGGGTTCGAGCCTGAGTACCACATAAAAATAAGTAAATAAAATAAGGGTGTTGTGTCCAACTAGAGCTAAAAAATAAACATTTTAAAAAAATCAGATGAGTCATTTTAAATTACCACAAATATTATATGCATTATCTAAAAATTTACCCAGAAAGAAAAATATCTGGACCTCATGAATTCAGTGGTGAAAATTCCATTATTTAGTGTAGGGGGAATCACCTCCCTCTGTTGTTTTAAGAGTCCAGAATAACCCTAGCACCAAATAAGAGTATTCCAAGAAAGTAAATACATTACATTTCACATGAACATAGAGGTAAATAAAATATCATCAAAGTCAATAAATATAAAGTAGTTAATCAAATACAGTGATATATAAAAAAGATAATACATCCTGCCAAAAATGGGAATGACCCCAAGAATGCAAAGTTGGCTTAATGTGTAAAACCAATGTAATTAACCACATTAACAAAATGAAGACAAACCATCATGTAATTATCAACATATACAGTAAGGGCATTTACACTGAATACATGGGAATATACTATTTGTGTTGAACAGGCTAGGAAGAAAAGAGAACTTCCTTAATCTGATAAAGAATTTTTACAAAAACTTACAGCAACCATACTTAGTGGCAAAGTAACAAACACCTTTCCCTTGAGTTTAAAAACAAGAATGAAACCATGGCAGGGCCAGTGAAGAGGTAGGGGCAAAAGTAGACTACAATGTGGAAGAATGGGTGGAAAATTAAAAAGGATGTGGGAGATTAAACCATTTACTTTCTATTAACTATTAACAATTCTATTCAGATTTGTCTTGAAAATTTTATTCAGAGCAGTAAGAAAAATAAGATGTATTAAGATTGAAAAGGAAGAAATATATTCATTATTTGTAGATGATACATTTAATACATTAAAAATACATATGAATTACTAGACTAAAAATACACAAATCAATTCCTTTTTCTCTATGCCAGCAACAAATCATTAAAAATAAAATTTGAAAACACCTATTTCAATGATATCAAAACAAATTAAATATCTAGAAATTAATCTAGGGAAAGATGTGCAAGCCTTCTACACAGAAAATACTAAAATACACAGCTGTGAGACATTAAGAAAAACTTTTTAAAAAGTTTATACCATATTCATGGATCAGAAACTCAGTATTAGTTAAGGACTCCTAAGATTTTTTACAAAAATCTGAAATCTGAAACACTACACAATCCAAAACTTTTTTTGAGCATTGACCTGAAGTTACAAGCAGAAAATTCCACACTGGACCTAACATGACAAATCACAGCAAAACACAGGTGCACAAAACATATTATATAAAATTACCCTCAGGCTATTGTATATATTATAGTTTGGACATGAGGTATCCCCCAAAAAACTAAGTATGTAAGCAGGAATGTTAAGAGGTGAAATTATGGGCTGGGGATGTGGCTCTAGCGGTAAGGGTGCTGGGCGCTGGGTTCGATCCTCAGCACCACATAAAACTAATAAAAAAATAAAGATGTTGTGTCCACCGAAAACTAAAAAATAAATATTAAAAAATTATCTCTCTCTTTTTAAAAAAAAAGGTGAAATTATTGGATTATGAGAACTGTAACCAAGTTGTCCATCCTAGTTTGAATGGACTGACTGGGTGGTAACTGTAGGCCAGTGGGGCATGGCTGGAGGAGGAGGTCACTGAGGACTGCCCTGAAAGGATTCATCTTCCCTATGGCCCGTTTTTCTCTTTCTTTCTCCCTTACTCTCTCTTCTTCCTGGTAGCCATAAAGTGAGCAGCTTTCCTCACCTGGACCCTTAGCCCATGATGCTCTACCTCACCTTGGGCCCACAGCAATAAATGCAATCATCTATGGATGGAGACCTCTAAAACAGTGAGTCCTAAATGAACTTTTCCTCCTCTAAGTTGTTCTGATTATATTTTGATTAGAGCAACAAAAAGCTAACACAAAACTGGTACTGAGAGTGAGTTCACTGCTGCAACTAGCCTGATCATGAGATTCACAAGCCTTTAGAGCTGGTACGGAAGAGGAATTTGAAAAAATTCAAATCTGGAGATTGCAGGCTAGAAAAGCCTTAAAAGTTTATAGCTTACTGGGCAATTCTGGTAGGAGCTCAGAAGAATAGACTGCCAAAAGGAATGCAGACTGTGCTCAGGAGGTTTCAAAGTGAAATGAGGACTCTACTGGGAACTGGACTAGAGAGGCCACTTGTGTTATATTCTGGAAAAGAACTTGTCTACATTTTGCCCATGTCCTGAATCTGTGTGAGGCTACATTTAAAGGTAAAAGACTAATTAATCTGGTAGAGGAAATTCAAGGTAGCACAACAGTCAGTCAGTAGCATGGATATTGCTACCAGTTTTTAGCCAGGTTACTGAGAGTATCCAGAGCAAAAGCAGAGCTGAAGGATTTTAAAAACTTGCAGTTTGACCAGAAAAGTGCATGTAAACACATGACCAAGGAAGACCCGATTGTGAATGAGATTATACAGGAAAAATGGCCTGAAGACATCCCAGGAATTTGCAAGACCACACCCATGCAGGCTCAAGGATATAAAAGGGGAAATTCCTTTGAGGAGAGATCATGGGGGTGTCCTGCTTCCACAGAGGGGCCTGAGAAAAAGTTTCACAAGGCTCAATCGCCCAGGCACCCAGAGACCTCTATAGCCATGACTCCAGGGAGCCCAACCAGTGCATAAGCTGACAGAAAACCCTGGCATCATCTACATAGTGCTGGCTCTGCAGAAACGCACGATTCAAATTAAGGGATTGTGGAAGCTTCAAAGAAAGGCCTGCAAAACCAAATGAAGTGTAGCAGGGCCAAAATCCCTGTGGGCTGCCCCCGAATGTGTGATGTATGAAGCTGTAAAGGTAGAGCCAAAGCTGAAATGGAGACCCCATGAATTAAAAAAGATGCCAGTAACATGGACTGTCTGCCAAGAAAAATTAATGGCTACAGAGAGAGCCAGGTGAAAAGATAGTCCATCTAAACTGCAACCAGGAAAGCTAACAGGGTGAGTCCCTTGTATCACAGCCATGTGTTCTAGATGCTGTACCAGGAATTACAAGTGAAGTTGTAGAACCCGTTTGTCAGGTTGGATTTTGGTCTTGTTTTGGCACCATCCTTTCTTTCCTCTCCTTCAGCTTCCTGGCTGCCAGGAAGTGAGCAGCTTTCCTCCTGAGCATCCTTCGGGCAGTGATGTTCTGCCTTATCTTGGGCCCAGAGCAACAGACTCACCCATCTACGCACTGAGACCTCTGATATCATGAGTCCCAAATAAATTTTTCCTCCTCCAAGTTGTTCTGGTCAGGTATTTTGGTCACAGCAATGAAAAGCTGACATATATAAATGAAATGACATATATGAATGAAAAGCTATACAGGTACACAAAAGACATAAATGAATTTTGTGGTTAAGACTTGGGTCCCATCCCCAATTTACCTCATTTTATATGTGCAAATATTATAAAATAAGAAGCCCAAAATAATTCTGGTATCAACAATTTTCGATATAGGTTACTGAACTTGTGTTGGAAAAATGTCAGTTTTCCCCAAACTGACCTACGGACTATACAATAACAATCCAATACACACTCTCAGGAATAAGGCAAAACTGATTCTACAATTTATGCAAATGGCCAAAATTTGCCAAGATGATCTTAAAGGAAAAAAAAAAAAGGTAAAAGAAAATGTGCCAAGATTTGCCAAAATGATCCTAAAAAGGAAAAACAGTTTAGATGGCAAGATTTCAAGACTCACTAAAAGCTACAATAATTAAAAGTATGGCATAGGTGCAATAGCAAACAAACAAGTTAAACAAAATAAAAATTCTTAAAAGATAAATACAGGTTGTCTGATTTATAAGAGAACTGCCATTGCAATGCAGTAAGTAAGTGATAGTCTTTTCAATAAGTGGTTGTAGATCAACTGTATTGCAAAATGGGGAAATAAAACTTAATCCCTGTCATCAGATGTAAAAGAAAATCAAATCCTGATGGATCATAAATCTAAATATGAGTGGCTAGGGGTGTAGGTCACTGGTAGAACATGTACTTAGCATGCACAGGCACTTTGTCCAATCCCCAGCCCCCAAAAAATAAATAAATATCTAAATGTAGGGCTGGGGATGTGGCTCAAGCGGTAGCGTGCTCGCCTGGTGTGCGTGCGGCCCGGGTTCGATCCTCAGCACCACATACCAACAAAGATGTTGTGTCTGCCGAGAACTAAAAAATAAATATTAAAAATTTAAAAAATAAATAAATAAAATAAAAAAATAAAAAGAATGTATAAAAATAAAAAAGAAGGAAGCTCAGCAATAAAACACCCCTGGATTCAATCGTAGCACTACAAAATTAAATAAATTTAAATATTTAAAAATAAAATTTAGTAATTTAGCCAGATGTAATTCAAACTATAATCCCAGCTACTTGGAAGGTTGAGGCAGGAGGACAGCCAAAGGAATGTAGCTCAGAGACTGAGTGCTTGCCTAGCATGTGCAAGGCCCTGAGACCCATCACCAGTATTGCCAAAAAAAAAAAAAAAAGAAGGAGAAAAAGGAGGAGGAAGTGGAGGAGTATGGTGTTCATTTACAACAACAATACAACAATAAAAACTGTAGAGTATCTAGAAATAAATTAATAAAATATATCAAAGTCCTTTATAGAGAAAATTATAATCTAAACTGTAACTCATAAGAGAAGACCAGAATAAATAGAGAATAATAATATCCATGAATTTCTGTATCAGACAGAATAGGTTGGATCATTTTGTGATGATAATGCCAAAATCCACACGGCTTAAAGAAACAATATTAGGGCTGGGGATGTGGCTCAAGCGGTAGCACGCTCGCCTGGCATGCGTGCGGCCCGGGTTCAATCCTCAGCACCGCATACCAACAAAGATGTTGTGTCCTCCGAGAACTAAAAAATAAATATTAAAAATTAAAAAAAAAAAAAAAAGAAACAATATTAGTTGCTGACACTATTCATCAACCATAGGTAAAAGAAGGGTTCTGCTAAGTAGTCAGCTGACAGAATCAATCCCATCTCCAACACTGCTGGCTGGTGCCATATTCCCAATCTCTCTGCCCAAAATCACTGGTTAAACGAATCACATGCCCCAGCTCCATTCCAACCAAAAGGCCTCCAGGCACTAAATTTTATTTTGCGCCCAGAAGAGAAAACCAAAAATATCTGGTAAATAAATATCTGACAAATAAAATCAATATTGCAAAGTGAGCAGCTCCCCCGCAAACACACTCTATAGACAACAGAGTTCATGAAACCTAAAGAACTGATTATAAAATTCATGTGGAATATGAATGGAACATGGGGCTATTAAAGAGCCAAGAATAACTGATAATTTTTAACAAAAGTAAATGGCCTGACTAGATTTCAAGACTTATTAAAATTATACTAATTAAGATTGTGCAACAAGACTCAGTAGTGCACACCTGTGATCCCTACTACTCAGAGACTGAGGCAAGAAGATCACAAGTTTGAGGCCAGCCTGGGCAACAGCAAGAACCTATCTTAAAAAAAAAAAAAGAAAAAAAAACTGAAAAGGGTTGGGGATGCTACACAGTGGTAGGACACTTGCCTAGCATGAATGAAGCCCTTAAATTTGCCCTGGGATACAATTTTAAGACTGTGCTGATGGAAATACAGAAATGGACAAACCTATAGGCTAAAATAGAGAACATGGAAAGAGAACTAGAAATACATGAAACTTGAGACTGGCAAAAATTACATGAAGAATCAGAGCAAAGGGGCTAGGGGGTGTAGCTCAGTAGTAGAGCACATACTTATTAGCATGCAGGAGGACTTAGGTTCAAACTCCAGCAACATCTAAAACAAACAAAAAAAATTAGAGAAAAAAGAGACCATTCAATGACATGGAAAAAAATACCAAATACCCAAAAAATCACTTGCAAGTAAATTAAGGACATGGGTATAAAAGCAAGACTTTAAAGCTTTTCCAAGAAAAGTGAAAAGGGAAAATTAAAACTCAACACACACACAAACTCAAGCACAAAGCATGAAACAGGAATATATTAAGATTAAAAATATAAAAGACTACACAAAGCAAAAGAATAAGCATAAATATCTACAATGTCTTTTTTAATATTTATTTTTTAGCTGGACACAATATCTTTATTTTATTTATTTATTTTTATGTGGTGCTGAGGATCAAACCCAGGGCCTCACACAAGCACTCTGCCGCTGAGCCACAACCCCAGACCTCTACAATGTCTTTTAACTAAGAAATTGAATATAGAGAACTACAACTGAAGAAAAATAATGCAATTTTCTAAGTGGACAAAAAAATACAAATAGGCAATTCAGAGAAGAGACCCAAATATCAAATAATATGCAAAAGGATGTTCCATGCCACTAGTCACATATACGCAATTTTTTTTTTGGGGGGGGGAGGTACAGGGATTGAACCCAGAGGCACTTAACCACTGAGCCACATCCCCAGCCCACTTTATTGTGTATGTTGGTATGTTGGAACAGTATCTCAGTAAGTTGCTTAGGGCCTTGTTAGGTTGCTGAGGCTGGCCTCAAACTTGCCATCCTCCTGTCTCAGCCTGTCTGGTCTCTGGAATTACAGGTGTGTACCACCATACCCAGCCTATGCACAATTAATACAATAGTGACCTACTATTTTGCATTCCTGACAACAAAAAAATAAAGTTTCCAAATTTAACAGTATCAACTGTTGGTAAAGACTTGAAATAAACCAAGAGGAATTCTGGTTTTCCCGAAGGTAGGGGAATACACACTGATGATCACTTCTCCTTTTTTTTTTTTTTTTTTTATTTTTTAGTTTTCAGCGGACACAACATCTTTGTATGTGGCGCTGAGGATCGAACCCGGGCCGCACGCATGCCAGTGGAGCGCACTACCGCTTGAGCCACATCCCCAGCCCATGATCACTTCTCTAATAAAGTCATCTTCAGTACAGTTGGAGAGACACATGCACTTCAACTTTGCAGGTCAACTAATCAATAGCCCATCTACAAACTACTGAGTAAAGAGTTCTTTAGTTCTTCTTCCTTCAGAAACTCTTACTAGGATAAGGAATGTTAAATTTACAGTAATACTTATATTCTGATGAAAGTTCCTTAATCTCAAGAAATATTTCCTCAGACCATACTTTGTGTAGCACTGTTCTGGAAAATAATTTTTTCCTAAAAAGAGATAAAGTTAGGACACACGAATGAAACTGTTCATAGCCACAAGGTTAGTAAAAGCAAAAATACGAAAACAATCTAAACATCAGTCAACTGAAGAACAAATAAAGAAACCGTGGCACTGTCATACAACAGTGGAAATAAACAGGAGTTTCATTTCACATGGGCCAATTGGACTATTTCTGAAAAATACAAGATGAAACAAAGCAAGTTGCAGAAAAATGTGTACATTTTTAGTTAAAAGACATGTAGATTTTTATGCTTATTCTTTTGCTTTATAGTCTTTTATATTTTTAATTTTAATATATTCCTGTTTTATGCTTTGTGCTTGAGTTTGTGTGTGGGTTGAGTTTTAATTTTCCCTTTTCACTTTTCTTAGAAAAGCTTTAAGTATGACTTCAAGCTTTTAATCTGACTTCTTGGCCTTTTGTCTAAGATCAAGTGAAGAAAGATATGTACAATATGGACCCACTTATGCAAAGTTTCTAAATTTTACATATATGGCATATGATATAAACATCACAGGATGACAACCTCTAAGTGGAAAGGAAAAAAGGAGAAGTAAAATGAGATGGCAAGAAGTAGTACAGGAAGTCTGAACTCTCTTTAATGTTATTTTTTAAAATAAAAGAAAATTACTTTCACTGCAAGGAAAAATTAAAGATCTGAAGCTAATTAAAAAAATTGTAAAGACTTGACAATAATAGGTCAAGTCTTACATCTGTCAATAATAAGTCCTCAGAAAGGGCTGCAATAACGACTCAACGACTCAGTAGCATTTGCCTAACATGATGGGTGTATGGGCTCAATCGATAAGCACTACAAAAAAAATAGTCTTCATAAGATTGTTCCTTATTATTTCTCTTCTTACTTTAAATATTTCATTATTTTTAAAAGAACACATATACATCTATTGTGATTTGGATATGAAATGTACCCAAAAAGCTCCTGTGTTAATTCAGGAACACTTAGAGATAAACTGATTGGACTGTGAGAACTGTAACCTAATCAGTCCATCCTAATTTGAATCTACTGAGTGGTAACAATAAACAGGTGGGGTGTGGCTGGAGGAAGCAGATCACTGGAGGCATGCCCTGGAAGGGCCATCTTTCTTGTAGCCCCTTCCCCCTCACTCTGCTTCAGTGGCTGCCATGAGTGGAGCAGCACTCTTCTACTACACCCTTCCACCATGTTCTGCCTCATCTTGGGCCCAGAGCAATGAGCCTAGCTGACCATGGACTAAATTCTGGAATCTGGGTCAAAATAAACTTTTCCTCCTCTAAATTGTTCTTGTCAGGTATTTTTCTCCTTACATTTTCATGTACTCTTCAAATATTCTTCAGTAAAAATACATTTATTTTATTTGAAAAAAAAATACACAAATTGTTTTTAAAGAATTCATGTTTTAAGTATAAGAAAAAAATGTTTTAATTCCAAAATATTCAAACTTGAAAGAAACCTTGCAGTATATAGATGAACAAAAACAGGAACATTTGATCTCAAAGGAAAATATTAAAACCCTGAGAATCTTAAATCACAGAAAAAAAATTTCCAGTTTAGCTCATGTCAACTATTATATTTATCAGGGAAAAAACTGTTAAGACTGTAAATATATTCATTTACTTTCCTTTAAATAATTCTCTAATTCATATTATTCATCTGTCTTTAGTTTCTTTAAAGAAGGAGTCCAACAACACAGGAGGCTGAAGCAGGAAGATCGCAAGTTCAAAGTCAGCCTCAATAACTTAGAGAGGCCCTAACCAACTTAGCAAGACTCTGCCTTACAACAAAAACTTTTAAAAAGGGCTGAAAATGTGGCTCTGTGGTTAAACGCCCCTGGGTTCAACTCTGCATAGCAAAAAAAAAAAAAAAAAGACAAAGAAGGAATCTTCTCTCCTCCTACCTCTAAGATAGAAATCATCAGTATAAGTTTAAGGATTTGGGGCTGGGTTCAATCCCTAGTACCACCAAAAAAAGAAAACTTAAAGACTTCGGTCCCCTGCTACACACCTTTAGCCACCAGTATTTCTGAAAGCGTTAAATTATTCATGAGAAATAAAAACTACCCACACAAATCACTCATTTTTCAGAACTCTCCAAAACATACAACTCTTGACTTCTTAGTTAAAGAGGAAAAGCTATTTTCCTACTGGATTTGAATTACAATTACTGCTTTTTCACTTACATCATTATTCCTTGTGTGTGTGTGTGTGTGTGTGTGTGTGTATGGAAAAAGCAACAAATCAATTTGCTTAGATGTTACCACCTTCTCAGGAAAACCTGAATATCAAAAACATTCCTTAGAAAGTAAGCAAAAAAAAAACTGTCAAAAGGAACAGGGAAAGGACTATCCCAGATCACCTCCCTGTGGTGGAATTTCAGAGGATTCTTTTCTATTTGTTTAATTCCAGGTCATTACTAACTTACTTCAAAAGTATGTGTTACTTTATGTAAACTATGTAAAGGTTTCACAGTTTTTATACTATTTGTATAAATTTTATACAAATAGTATCACTTTTTCTGCATATAAAAGAAAATTTCAAAATGTATGTAAGGACCTAGGGATGTGGCTTACTGGTATATCACTTGCCTAGCATGTGTGAGGCCCAGGCTCAATCCCTGGCAAAAAAATAAAAACTACAATAAATAAGGACAGAGTCTCAGTGTAAGCTGAAATTAACAGGAAAGGTGAAAATACCTAGACCATTGCCCATTACATCATAAATTAACTAATAACCTAAAACTACAGGATATTTTTTAAATGATCTGTCCAGTAACCATAGAATTATACTAGACATAACAGAATATTTCACAAAGAAGTATCTTCCTAATACTATTTACCCTCTTCTGATTCGTACATTTGAATCAAATGGCCTTTTATGCAAAAAAAAAAAAAAATTCTTTTAGATGCTGGGGATCAAACTCAGGGCCTTGTGCATGCCAGGTCACATGGCCTTTTGAGTCTCAGAAAAACTTGGTGTGGTACAGATACTGTGTGCATTTATAAAGGGAAAATTGAGTTTCATGATCTGACTTGTCAAAGGTCACCAAACTAATAAGACACAGAACCAGAAGTTGAACCCAAAGAAATCTTTATCCTCAAACTACACACTAGAACCCAATACTGTTCTCTAAAATACTATCTACTGAAGCAGGTAATATCAGCTCTAGTTTACATTCAGGAAAATAAAGCCTAGAAAAAAATATTCAACATTTCAAAGCTAGTAAGTGGCAGTCCACCTACAAACCCAAACCTCCTTCTAATATACTAAATTTACAGCACAGCCTAAGAGAGAAGATAGAGAAGATACTAAATCTAATTAGACTTTGAACCCTGACCACAGCCAATGTGTGAGGGGTGGATCACTAATGAAATTCATCTTTTCTTCAAGCATTCAGAATTGGGACCAGAAATGCCAAGCTTCCTCTGAGCGGATCTGTGAAAGCAAGCTAGAAGATATGACATGGGCATCTGCAGCCTACCCCATGAAGCAAAAAAAAAAAAAAAAAAAAACAGAGAAAGCTAACTGAAGAAAGAATAACATGGAAGCCCAGAGAGAAGCTAGAAGAAAATCTGAATAGCTTCTAGTCCCTAGTTCAAAGACCTCTGGAAGGCCCCTCTTCGTTCCATAAGACTTTCTGATTCCTTGTAAGTGCCCATTTTTTGCAGCCAATTTCAACTGCATTCAAATATAAAAGGAAGGTCTTCACCAAGAAAACAAAGATATATTTCCATGAGAGACCACTTAAAAAAAAAAATAATAAGCAGCTCCCTTATGCCTAGGATGAATATCAGATCAGAGAGGGAGTCCATCCCAAGCATAGGTCAATCTAGCTCCAAGGAACCTTCTCAACTATGCCTCTAAACACTCTCAAAAAAACAATCCAGGGGCTGGGGATGTGGCTCAAGAGGTAGCGCGCTTGCCTGGCATGCGTGTGGCCCGGGTTCGATCCTCAGCACCACATACAAAGATGTTGTGTCCACCAAAAACTAAAAAATAAAAAAAAAAAAAAGAGGGGTTTGGGATGTGGTTCAAGCAGTAGCGCGCTCACCTGGCATGCATGCGGCCCGGGTTCGATCCTCAGCACCACATACAAAGATGTTGTGTCTGCCGAAAATATTAAAAATTCTCTCTCTCTCTCTCTCTCTCTCTCTCTCTCTCTACTGCTCTCTCTCAAAAAAAAAAAAAATCCAAATCCTAAGAGCTTCATAAGTATGCCATAAATTCTCCCAGCCCAATTATTTTGACCAAGCAAGTCACTCAAAAGGAAATATTCTCCCAACTGCTCCAGATCATCCCTCCATTACCACACATCCAAATCTGTCCAGCTTAAATACCACATGCTACACACACACACACACACCCCTCCCATCCTGACCCTGAAGACTTCCACAACCCTTTTCAATACCTCTTCTAGCAATTACCTTTTGCTGTATAATATGTAACTGTCCAATCTTCCCTTCTCTAGACTATTTGAGGTGTGATTTGAATCTGACTCTATCTGACTGCCTACTCATTTGTTTCCATCTTCCTCCAGCTCAAGTTGAGAAACTGTGACTTAATTTCTTTTATCCCAGCACTTAACTCAGTTTCTTGCAGAGAATAGTTGTTGATAACTGCTGAATGTTTAAAGTATTAACTCCTCCTGCACTACAAAGGCTATGCAGAAGTCTGTAGTCTAACATCTGTAGTACAAGAAAGGAGGGAACTACTGGTAATTTTTAAATTAGAATCACTTGGAAAAGGGACTGTATCTTATTTTTTTTTTAAGAGCGAGAGAGAGAGAGAGAGAGAGAGTTTTTTTTAATATTTATTTTTCAGTTATTGGTGGACACAACATCTTTATTCTATTTGTATGTGGTGCTGAGGATCGAACCTAGCACCCCGCACAACCCAGGCAAGCGTGCTACCGCTTGAGCCACATCTCCAGCCCTGGACTATATCTTTTTAATAGTATACGACAAGTGTTTAGAAGTTGTAAAAATTTAAAAAGTGAGATTCCTGAAGATCTGATTATGTGGCAGAATGGTTCTGCTCCAAATCAGCAGGAGTGTAACAGTTACTACAGAGAGGAAAAAAAAAAAAAGAAAAAGAGGGCTGGAGATGTAGCTCAGTAGAAGAGCACCTGCCTGGTATGAGCAGCTCTGGGTTTGATCTGAAGGAGAGAAAAGAAAGGAAAAGGGTGAAAAGGAGAAGAGAAGAGAAGAGAAGAGAAGAGAAGAGAAGAGAAGAGAAGAGAAGAGAAGAGAAGAGAGGTTAAGGAAGAGGGGAGGGGGGGGAAACTAGTTAAACTATAGAAGATCAAGTGCTTCTAAAACAATGCCTCTCCCTATGACTTCATCACATCTTCAAGAGTGTACTCTTGGAATGCTTGGGTTAGCTGCATTTCCAGAAATGGGAGTCCAAACGTTAAATATGGGAACGGAATTATATGAAAACTGGAAGTGACAGGCTGGGGATAAAGGAAGAGAATGAGCAACCCTGAACTTTGATGATCCCTGTAATTAGGAGTTTGAGACTAAAACTATGAAGAATAAGAGAGCTCTGCCTGGCATCTAGACTTTGTGGATAATTCTCAATGTTTTCTAGTAGATAATTCTATGAGTTATAAATCTAACCAGGTACTAGCCCTTAAAGTCCACTTCATCTTTTGATTTCTAAATGTCATTTCAAATCACTAAATATCACTCTAATACTTGACAAAATCCAAATGAAGCCAGCAAGATGCTTCTTTAGAAATTAATGGCTATCCAAGCACGGTGATACACATCTGTAATCCCAGTGACTCAGAAGGCTGAGGCAGGAAGATCACAAGTTTGAGGCCAACCTCGGCATCTAAGTGAGGCCCTACTTCACTGGGGATGTAAATCTGTGTGCACTATTTCTGGGTTCAATCTCGGAAGGAAGGAAGGAAGAAAGGAAAGAAGGGAGGAAGGCAGGGAGGGAAGGGGTGGGAAGACTAGAAATATGAAATCTGAGCTCTAATCCTATGATTTTAAGTACAGGCTTGCTTCTACCTCTATCCTATATTTTAAGGTACTCAATTAAATGCAAATATCCTTAAAAGGAGAATGTTAAGTTATCCAACATTAACCACCAATATAATATGTTGCAAGTGGGGAGAAGATTCATTCCCGGAAAGAGACAATCCATCCAAGTTCCTATGGGAGTTGCCTCCCTGAAGCCAGGGCAGCCCAATGGGTAGCAAGAAAACCTTCACAGATAATTAAGTCCTAGACAGAAGGTCTCTGCTAATGCAGTCCGTGCCAGTAACCCTGAAACCCTTTTCTCAGAAATTAAGGTAATCAGATCATCTTCCTGTCCCCTAGTCTGCACCATCACAAGGCAAAGGCAGATGTTCCTATCAGGACACCCCTGCATCCAGATACACTTTAGGCCCTTTAAGCAGGAAAAGGAAAAGAGAAGTCTTGCTTTCCCTAACAGAAGTCCTAGCCTGTGAATGATCAACAAGGCTACCCCTCCCCCTACTAGCACCAAGCCTCCATCCTGTTTCTACCCTCACCCACTCTACTCCCCTCATACACACACTGAGGAAGAGAAGGAAGTCCTAGGGGTAGCTTGGCAAGGTTGGGCTGGGTGATAAAACAAGTAATCCACATCCTAAATGTCATGAATAAGTGCCAGACTTCTAACACACCCTTTGAGGTCCACAAGCTCTCATCTCCAAGGAGGCCCTCTCCCCCAGAGCCAGGAGGTGGCAGATAGATACACAAATTAGAAATCAGATGTAATCAGGTGATGAGCAAAAGGATTACTTTAGCTTATGAAAGCCAGTTTGTGGGAAGCAATGTACATAAGAGTAGGATAGTAAAAATCTACCCAAAGCAGTTAATTACTTTAAATGCTCATTTGGATGGTAAACTGTAGAATGTTCCTGATTTCTGTACTATTTAAATCCCAGCATTTGTGGTATGACCTGCTTGTCTTCAGTATATCATAAAGGCCTTAAAACATCTCTCACAGGCCCAAAAGCTGTAAGAGCTCAAGGATCTAGGAAGGAATAAACAACACTCTCATTGCTCTTCTGAACAATTTCTTCCAAACCCTCCAATTTTCCATTTCTCAAATAACACAAAAAAGTCAAATTTTATTCTGAAGTTGAACTCTGATTATAAAATATATCATCCCTCAAAACTCTACATAAATGAATTAAGACACCACAAACCATAATTAACATTATACCTATCAAAAAGTAGTAGAATATACTAAGGGAAAAGTAGCTAAAAATTAGAAGATAGCAACAAAAAGCACTTTTGGATTGAAGTTTCAAAATCCCAAGAAGTCACTGGATATTGAATCCTAATATCAGAGAATTACAATCAGAATTTTCAGGGTTTCAAAGGACATTCTATACCATCCAATAGTAAAAGTCACACCATATTCTTGAACTAACTCAGAGTGAAGAAGAACTAAGTGGCTTTTTTTTTAATCACAGTGCACTTTGAAAATAGCAGAATCAGGAATATCCAATTACCATGATAATGCTTCCTTCAATACCTCTTTTCATAAATAAAACAATTAACTCCACGAGTATGTTCCTAGAGCATGTGAAATCTTTTGTGTGGCAGATAATGTTATTTGTAAACTAGCACCCATTATCTTTCCCATGTGCATACTGCTAAGCACCATCTTCAAATTTTATGTTTTTCTTCTTTCTTGCTCTTTTTTTAAAGTTTATCAGAGAGAATAGAGGCTTCAGGCATATACAGACTAATATGAACTTCACTGATTCTCTCAGGATAGCCAGAAAATAGGGCAAGGAAAAAACCTAAGATCTTGGGGGGGAAATGCCACCTGATAATCGATGCATTTTTAAATGCTGCTACAAAAAAATGTACACATCCTCAGGAACTAATTCTACTAACCTCTACAATCAATGTGATACATGGTTTATCCAATCTTGACAAAAATCCTCTGGATCACCAATGGTATGTTCATCCACTCGTACATACGCAATTGTATAAAGAATCTATTATTTAGAACACCAAAAAAAAAATACAATTAAAAGATTTATACGCATAGCTATCATTTTTTTAAATAAGCACTTTTCATTTTTTGCTAAAATCTTTAATGCCCTGTTTTGCAAATTCAGAATGAAAAGTAAAAAATAATGTGATTACCAAGTTTGGGAAAGAATAAAGAATATGTCCATAAGCAGAATTTACTGAGAAAATGCTAATGCTTAAAAAAATACAATGATAATTATTCACTGAAGACTAAAAAAAACTCCAATACCAATACAACATATTTTATCATATGTGTGTATATATCATAAACATATTAAAACCTTACATTAAAATTTTAAAAGTGTTAGTATGTACACATTATTAGGACATTACAACTGAAAACATAAATGATTAATAGTCATAATCTTAGTAACCTATAACTCACCACCCAGCACTCCTTCCTCATCTCCTTCCCTGGCTTTTCTCACCCTAAATGTATATGGCCCACAAACAGCTGTTCTCTGATCGATTCATCCTATGATTCCATCATCATTTCCACACTCTCCCAAGCCTCAGAACCAAGTTCCCACACGTCTGCAATCTATGGACCAAATACTATGCCAAGTTCTTATCATGAATTCTCTCTTCCCATTCTTATAATACTGTGTGACTGGTTTTGTTTTTATCCCATTTTACAGATGAGAAAACCAAAGCCCAGAAATTAGCAATTATGTGTTCAAGGACACATTAACCAAAAAAATAGCAGAGCCAGAATTCAAAACCAGCTCTGACTCCGATTCCAGAGGCTTTAGTCTCAAACAGTCTCCCTAAACAACTCAACATGAGTGCCACAATATTTCATTTATTCAACAAATATTTGTTGAACACAAATCTGTTCTCACTTTTATTTCCAATTCCCTAAATCTGCCTAAAAGTTATACTTTCCTCTATTCTTCCATTGTACAGTCTCTTAATTTAGACTCCTGGATTCATCTCTAACTCATTCCTCTCTGTAATAACCTCATCTACTCTGGCCCATAGTAAATTTCTTTTCTTTGGCCACTGCCATGCCCTCCTAATCAGTCCTGTGGCTCTTGGTCTCTGAATCCTTATGATCAGTGTTACCCCACTCGCAGCTGTTAACCTTATAAAGCAAATCTACACATTTTATACCCCTACTTATGCGCCTTTGATAGTTCTCTACTATCTGCGGAACAAAGTCTAAACTTGTTGTGCTAGAATTCATACAACACCTTAGTCCCAAACTATCTTCCCCAGCATCATCTGCTATTGCCCCCCAACACCAAAAATATTAAAAGTAATTTATAGAGAGCTTAATTGTTTACACTAATCCTAATAACACTATGTGTGTTTCTTGTTATCCCAATTTTATGAGAAAGAAACTGAGACCCAGGAAGGTAAGGTAATTTGCTCAAGATCCCAAATCAAAAAAGCAGCATGGGCCTCATCTCAGACTTTGATGTTTATCTCCTTTCTTACTTCTTCTCATAGTGGTAATATCCCCATTCCCTTCCTATCAGACTTACTTAGCTTTTTCTGAAAACACACAATCCTTTCCCACCTCCATGTCTCAGTTCAAGCCATTGTTGCTTTACCCTGGAATGTTATAAGCATTCCTTGAAGTTTCCAAGGATCTATGTTGGGCATTTTTTTATATCATGCTTCATATTAGCTATTTATGCTGACATAGAAATGTCTCTAACATAAGCCCTCTGAGACAGGATCATAAATTATTTACTCAATTTTAAAAGTCTGCTTACTAAATTGGAAAATGTGCAGGTAAAAAAATGCTACAAAAGATGGCAAGCATGAGGGCAGAGAGATGGCCAGGGCGTAAAGGAAAGATCAGCAACTGGATCAAACCATCTGAGCACATTGGCAGTGTCTACAATTTTAACCTCTACTGAACAAGGTCAGAGTCCCGGTGCCAACAATTCTTATTGACACTGACCTTTTTTAAATACCACAGTTTACTGAAAGCATAATTCAAAATAGAACAGGGTAGAAGTAAAAAAAAAAATGGAATGAAAATTGATTAAAAAATAAAAATACCATTTTCATTTTCCATCTTAACCTACTGTTTGGTTAAGTAAACAAAATGTAAAGGTGGCTTTCCACACGGATCAGCTCAGTAGCATGTATGGCTATCATTAAAGGGATCATCTCTTTGGAGCTTTTTGAGTAGGCCCACAGAATCACATTCAGCTACACACACAGTTCCTAAATCTCATCCTCTAAAAAGAGTCACTGGGATTCCTGGCATTAGTAGAGGCTCTCTCAGAAGATATTTTACATGTTGATTATCTGACCAATTTGTGAGACTCAAGTTTCCCCTGGCTATGTCAAATGGTCAAATTTAATAGTATATGCTTTAAGATTACAGGCTGTTGCTCTTTCATGAGTTGTCTTTATCCCAACAAAGATCAGATTATAAGGATACCTTATAATTATAAAGCCCAGAATATGAAACCAGTAAGCAGCTACCAGGTGAAAAGTCTCAAATACTTCTTTCCTTCTGTCAGGAACCTCTGACCAGTGCTGAAATGTAACTATAATGTCAACTTTTCCATGAACTGACAGAGGAATACACTAGAAGAAAAACTAGCCACCTGCCCTGCATGAATTTTATTTGATTTGCAAATATGACTCCAAAACTAAAGAAAATTATAGAAAGATCTTTTTTTTTTTTTTTTTTTGGGGGGGGTAACCAGGGATTGAACTCGGAGGCACTCAACCACTGAGCCACATCCCCAACCCTACTTTGTATTTTTATTTAGAGACAAGGTCTCAATGAGTTGCTTAGCACCTCGCTGTTGCTGAGGCCGGCTTTGAACTTGAGATCCTCCTATCTCAGCCTCCAGAGCCACTGGGATTACAGGCATGTGCCACCCACCGTACCAGGCCAGATAGATCTTAAGTAAGTTACAAACTAGATCTCAGAACTACCTTTAACAGTCTGAACTAATTATTCTCTTTTTGGCATATTTTATCCAAAAATTTAGTATGTTCTGTTCAACAAACATCAAAACACTGCCATATTTTATATAAGAGATTCCTTCTAGATAGCAGCAAGTCATTAAAAAAAATCTATCCAGATCTTATTATAAACTGTAATATTCTTCCTTGCAGAAAGATTAATATAATGGTAGAGCACAATTAACATTAATTTTGGAATGACAGAATTCAAGTGACAGAGTTCACTTGATCTCAAAGACAGAGTTCAAGTCCTGACAGTATAATGAGGAAAGCTCCATCAAGGAGTCAATAACAGAATTAGGGTTGTTATGAGGGTTCAATCAGTAAATAGGTACAAAGCAATCAGAATACATGGTAAACCCTCAAGAAAAAATAGTTACACTATTTTCTATTGTAATTATCTGATTTAAAGTGAAGATTACATGGGATTTGCAACAAGGTCATAAATTCTAACAAGACTCAACCCAAGGGCTGGGGATGTGGCTCAAGCGGTAGCGCACTCGTCTGGCATGCGTGCGGCCCGGGTTCGATCCTCAGCACCACATACCAACGGAGATGTTGTGTCCGCCGAGAACTAAAAAATAAATATTATAATTCTCTCTCTCTCTCTCTCTCTCTCTCTCTCTCTCTCTCTCTCTCAAAAAAAAAAAAAAAAAGACTCAACCCAAGATTATCCTGCCTACCTACCTTTTGGCAACTTTTATTTGTTCAATGATACTACCAAAAAATTTTAATACAACTAAATTAATTAGAAAAACCCAATAATCAATTCCTCTTCTCAGAAGCTCCACAAAATATGGTGGCAGATATAACTGAGGGCTGGGGATGTGGCTCAAGCGGTAGCACGCTCCTCGCATGCGTGCGGCCCGGGTTCGATCCTCAGCACCACATACCAACAAAGATGTTGTGTCCGCCGAGAACTAAAAAATAAATATTAAAAATTCTCTCTCTCTCTCTCTCTCCTCTCTCACTCTCTCTTAAAAAAAAAAAAAAAAAAAAAGATATAACTGAAAGGAGCTGTGGACCGGAAAAAAAAAAAAAGTATGGTGGCAGATACAACTGAAAGGAGCTAATGCCACTGAATTGTATACCTAGAAATGACGAATTTTATATTAGATGCATTTTTCCAAAATTAAAAAAAAGTAAAAGCAAAAAAAATTTTAATGAAAAAACTGGAACAAAAATGGACAGATCTAATAGAGCTGGTCAACTGTCAAAAGTAGAATCTAGATGGAAGGTATATGAATATTCACTTTCAATTTTTCTCTTTGAAGAGTTTCACAATAAAATATTACATGAAGAAAACAATGCTGGCACCCAAAGGTTTGCTTCTATTATCATCTACTAGTCAGAAATAATAGCAACTTGAGTGCAGTGGCATACACCTGTTGTCTCAGCACTTAAGAGGTTGAGGTGGGGGATCATTTGAGCCCAGGATTTGAAGACTAGCCAGGGAACACATCAATGTCCCACCTCAAAAATAAATAAATAAAAATAATAGCAGATATTCAGATAATTGCCTCCTTTTCTGGGGAATTTTAAGAAGCACCTTTTATCAGCCATATCCCCTTTTATTATAGCCATCCTGAAAATAAAAACACTTGAAATTTCTTAATCAGTGTGTGTGTGTGTGTGTGTGTGTGTGTGTGTATGTGTGTATCTACATATTTACATACACATACGTATATATGGTCCCAAGTTAGTTAGTCCAAGGTATCAACTGCCAAGTATTTAATCTCTCCTGAAGAAATGCAGAAACCAAGTCAAAAGAGATTTCTGTGCCCAATTACTGACCAAACAAAATAGTGGAAAGGCTAGAATTTCAGTACTAGGGAATCAACCCAGGGCTTCCCACATGCTAAACCAAGCACTCTACCAAGAGATACATCCCAACCCTTTTTTTTTTCTTCTTTTCCCCCCTTTAATTTGAAACAGGTTCTTACAAAATTGCTCTAGTTGGCCTTGAACTTCCTATCCTACTGCCTTGATCTCACAAGTGTCTGGGATTACAGGCAAACTTGAGACTAAAAGCAAGTTATACCACACCAGGCCAAAGGCTAGAACTAGATTATCTGTTCCTAACTTTTTCATTAGATGCTAAAGCCATTAAATCCCTTAATCAGAAGTACTATCAGCATCTTGATAGGTACCCAATATATGGGAGCAAACTGAGAATATACTGAATTTATGCTGAATAAATACCTCTGAAACTTTAAAACGATATCCAATTCTTCCTCTCATTTTGTTTCCAATTCCTACTGGTAATTGAGATTTTAACATATTTCATGCTCACAACAAGAACAGCATGTGGTATCCCAATTTTTTTTTTTTAATCAGACCACCTCACATCCATTATGATGGTTCTACTGAGAATACAGAAAATAACAAATATTGGCCAGGATGTGAAGAAATTGGAATCCTTATGCAGTACTAAGAGGATTGTAAAATGTTGTAGTCACTATGAAAAACAGTATGACAAGACTTGGGGATGTAGCTCAGAGTCAAGAGGTTGCCTAGCATGACAATGCCCTGGATTCAATCCCCAGCACCTCAAAAAGGAAAACAAAACAAAACAAAACAAAAACAAACCAGTATGGTGACAATTCCACTTCTGGGCATATACCAGGAAGAACTGAAAGCTAGGTCTCAAAGAGATATTTGTACACCCATGTTCACAGCAGCATTATTCATAATAGCTAAAATTTGGAAACAACCCCAAATGTTCCTAGAGATGAGTGGATAAGAAAATGTGGTGTATACGTATAAGGGAATATTATTCAACCTTTAAATGGCAATTTGGACACATGCTACAACGTGAATGAATCTTGAAAAAAAAAATCACAAAAAGACAAATACTATATGATACCATTTAGATGAGGTAATTAGAGTAGTCAAAGAAAGACAGAAAATAGGATGGTGGTTGCCAGAGGTTAGGGGAAGAAGGGAATGGGGAGGTGCTGTTTAATGAGTACAGAATTCAGTTTTGCAAATGCAAAGAGTCCTGAAGATGGATGGTGGTGATGGTTGCACAACATGAATGCACTTAATACCACTGAACTGTACACTTAAAAAATGGTTAAGATGTTAAATTTTGTTTTATGTATTTTACCACAATAAAAATAAAATCAGAGAAGAGAACTGATCTCAGAAAGCCTGGCGATGCTCCCTAGGGACTGATTTCACATGCAACCAACTCCTGTGGCTATTAAACCATGTCAACCTCTAACCACCTCATGAGACCTTGTCTCCTCACACTCTCCATCCTGTCCAGGGCCACACCAAGTGTTAATTTCAGCTCAAAAAACCAACAGTACTCCTGTTCCACCAGTTTTGTGTCAAAGCAGCAAGGAACTTAATCTCTGTAAACCTGCCTCCTCTTTAAAACAAGGATAATTCCCACCTACCTGCCTCACAAGGTTGTTATGAGGGTAAAAGTGAGATCATGTATATAAAAGTAGCTTTAAACTGCCAAGCACCAAAGAAACACAAATTAAGTTTATAACTACCTTCATATGGAAATCTAGAAGGAGCTTTTAACAACATAAGCTTCACAAATACCAGCTTGCAACACCTCGCCCATGCTTCCATTTAAAACCCACATCATCTCCAAATGACACCTTTGTTTTTGTTATAAACTGAAGGGCAGCATGGGAAGGGGGGCAAATAACCTAAAGCATTTTAACTAACCGACCACCAAAAACGCAATCAAAAATTACCCTACTTGTCCTATGAAAGTTGAATATTTATGACCAGCATAGGCCTGCAACACCCAGGGACTACACTTCCCACAAAGCACTGAGGCGAACCGGGGCAGCAGACGGGCGACCTGGGATTCAGGGTGACCACCCCTCTCCGAAAGCAAGGACCAAGGTCCCCTGGAAAACTGCAACGCTTAGGGTCGAGTATGCTCTGGTTCTCCTTTCTGACAGCGCTGTCACCCCGTGGTTTCTCCTGTGACTAGCAGAGTGACCCTCTAGGCCCTTCTGCCCTCCCGGCTCCTACTAAGGGTCACCGCCTCTCCGTGACCTTTCGACTGATTTCTAGTGTGTCACAGAAAGGCACCTTCTCCCCCTCCTGGAAGCTCCATTTCCAGAACTCGCCCAACAGTCAAGACCGGGGAGGAGGAGAGGCATGGCAGGGTCAGACTGGACCGTCCGGCGCTGCCCATCACCCCGGGGCTCCGGCCGCCTGCCACCCCGGTCACCACGGGCAGGGAGCCAGGCTCCCCCGACACGCGGGCCGGGGCGGATCTCGGGCAGGGGTGGCTCCGCCCGGGGCTCTGGTTTCAATTTCGCAACGTGACGGTGCAAACCTGAGGCCTACAAACGCCGGCGGCGGCGTCCCGCGCCCCGCCCGCCCGCCAGGCCCGAGCGCCCCAGCCCCCCACACGCCACCGCCGCCGTCCGCCTGCACGGCCCGGCCCGGCGCCCCGCGAGCGCGCCCCAGCCCTCTGGCCGGGTGCCGGCCGCCGCCCCCGGGCCTGCGCGGCGCCGGTTCGGGCTCGCAGCCGCAGGCTCGGCCGTGGCACTTACTCAGCTCGTCCTGGGAGGCGGAGGCGGCGGCCGCAGCCATGTTGCGCCGGGGAGGGATTGAGGGAGGGGCGGAAGGGGGAGGGCGCGGGGGGCTCGCGGCTCCCGGTGCGGCAGGGGCCAGGAGCCGCCTGCGGCCACTCGCGCCGGCCGTGCTGCGCCCACGAGGCCCGCCCGCCGCCGCCGTCTGCGTCCTCCGCGCTGCGAGCGTCGCTCTCGCCGCCCCCCGCGAGCTCGCGATTCGGGCGCTCCCGCAGCTTCGCCCTTCTGCGGAGCCGCCGCCGCCACCTCCGCCTGTGCGGCCGACTCCCCGCGCGGCGGCTCTGCGGCTCCGCGCCGCGCTCGTCCGACTCACGCCGGTTTTATATTTAGAAAGAGCTGAGCCATCCTCCCAGCGGCCCCCCCGCTGGGCCCCTCGCGCGCCCGCCCGCCCTCGCTCGCTCGCTCGCGGCTCGTCCTGCCCACCTGCCGCCGCCCGCCCCGCCGGCGCTCCCCACGCGGACCCGGCACGCGGCGGGCGACCGGGCCTAGCCGCTCCGCCATCGCGGAACAGCCTACCGCGGCCCCAGCGCTGGCCGGACGCGTGGGCCTCTGACCTGAGTCCGAGCCGGTCTCCATGCCTGGGGTAGTGCGGAGGGCGCCTCAAGGAGGTGGCGGCCAAGGAGCGCGGTGTCCCGCTGGCCGGGCCCGTGAAGCCGCGCGCTTCAGTCGGTGAGGAGCTGAGTCGGGCTGCCCCTGCCGGGGGAGATCCTCGAGGCGGGGCCGAAGCTCGGGTTTTAAAGGTCTGTTGCTGTCACGTTGGCGGGGCCCGACCTGAAGAAACACGCCTGTCCAGAGGAAGAGACGTGGACTCGGGAAAGTAGAGCCGGGTTCGGAGTCGGCGGGAGGAAGCCCCGCCCTGCGCCTCCCGCCGAACTTCTCAGGCCCAGCGCTGACTCAGGCCCGGGCGAGCCCCGGCGCCGCGTACGGCCCGCGCAGGCCGCAGGGAGGTGTAGGTTATAGAAGCCCTTAGGGACCAGGGCTGCGGAATGAAGGAAATTCGCTAAGTTACGTGTTCCGGAGGAACTGTATACGCTTATAGGAGCCATTAAATTTTTGTTTATACGTTCTTGGCAACCTGAATGACTTATTTTTGATATCGATTAACTTTTTTCCTTCAGTTTGTCCATGAGGTCATGCACAATGGAAAATGTAATCCCATGCACTTGCAAAATGGAATTCGAATTCAGGGATTGCGTAATTGCTGTACTTAAGTGATGGGTACTGTCATAACAAATTAGGTCCAAGATCAGATACTGGGTTTTTTTTGTTTTTTAATAAGAGTAAGAAATCAAGATCCTAAATGAATTGGAATAGCATTTACTCCTAAAATGGAAATCTCCAAATCCCTGAAAAATGTCTTGAAAATTGAATGTCATTCCAGATGTAACAAAGTGCAAGATACTTACACAACACTAAAGATATACTCATTTCCTGTGTTGTTTTTATGGCAAAAATTTACATTATCTTGGTAAACAATACAAAGATTAGGAATATCATAAAATTAAAAATGAAAAGAGTCCTTCATCCCAGCCCCACCATCACCGAAGATAAATTTATGAAAAATAGTTAAGTGAGCATCCTACAAGAACTTGTTTATGCACACATTATGTGCAGCCCTATTTACAACTTTGATGGGGCCTGGATTCCATATCAGTTTTCCCCATATCCCATAAACATTTTCACTGATAATTTTAAAACTACAATACTGAACTCTGCGCGTGGACCCAACCCTATAATCCCAGTGACTCAGGAGACTGAGGGAGGAGGACTGCAAGTTTAAGTCAACCTCAGCAATGTAGCAAGAGCCTAAGCAATTTGGTGAGAAACTGTCACAATTTTTTTAAAAAGGATTGGGAATGTGGCTCAGTGAAAAATTCCCTTTTTTAATGCTTCTGATCACTACTGTTTAAAGCTCTAAAGTTTCTTAGAGTTGCTTCTCACTTCAAACTTATTATATCTTAGTTTTCCCATTAAATACTTCATAGTCATATGAAGTGTTTTGGCACTGAATAACAGCTTTAAGATACCGTCTATCTAGAATTCAACTTTCAAAAACAGACAAGGGGGGGGGGGCAGCTCAATGGAAGAGCTTGTGCCTCACACACGTGAGGTGCTGGCTTTGATCCCCAACACCAAGGAAAAAAAGCAAAAACAGATGAGAAATTGGGGTGAGAGGCAAATGAGGACCAGAAAAGAAGCCACTGAGAAACTGAAATAAAATATCTTGAAGTCTTATTTAGTTAGGTCTTGCCAGATACAGTGGTGCACATCTGTAATCCCAGTGACTCTGAAGGCTGAGGCAGGAGAATGGTAAATTCAAGGCCAGCCTCAGCAACTTAGACAGCCCCTGTTTCAAAATAATAAGTAAAAAGGCCTACGGATGTGATTCCGTGGTTGAGGGCCCCGGTAGTAAAAAAGAAAATAATAAAGTCAGTTGGATGCAATGGTGCACCCCTCTACTCCGGATGCTGAAGTGAGAGGATCACAAGTGCAAGGTCAACATAGACAAGTTAGGCCCTTTCTCAAAATTTTTAGAATGTCAAGGGACTGGGCATATAGTTCAGGGCAGAGCACTCACCTAGTATATGCAAGATCCTGGGTTCAAACTAGCAAGAAGGAAGGAAGAAAAGAAAGAAGTAAAATTATATCTTATTATATCAGCATCAAAAAACCAAGCCAGACAGCCACATGCCTGATGCTTGTAGTCCCTGCTACTCAGAAGGTGGAGGTAGAAGGATTTTTTGAACCCAGGAGTTCCAGGTCAGCATGGATGACATACAGGACCCTGTCTCTTAAAAAAAAAAATTAAAAGTATGCTGAGTTAGATCCCCAGCACTACAAAAAAGAAAAGAAGAAAATATGGAGTATATTTTAACAAGATTTTCATCTATAGTGGTTAAAAATAAGCAATTTTAGCTGCCTAAAAGGATCAATCTTCAACTTTCTAGAAAATTAAATTATCCCAATTGACCGAATTATCCATTCCCAAAGAGTTCCAGACCAGCCAAAATTCCGTATAAATAAGTCTCATATGTTATTTGTTTTGGTTACTGAAAAAGCCAGAGACTAGGTCCAACTTGCCCACGTAGTTCACACTTAGGATCTTCATCTCTGTTCTTTTCAGTCAGTTTTTTTTTTTTTTTTTTGAGGTGCTAGGGATTGAACCCAGGGTTTTGTGCATGCAAGGCAAGCACTCTACCAACTGAGCTATATCCCCAGTCCCCTCAGTTATTTATTAAAGACATATTTCACTATACATAAAACCCCAGCACACCTCAAGACACTTCGATTTTTAAAATCACACTCAGAAACATCTATTTATGGTCTCTAACCATGATAGAAAATCCTTGTATTGTTTGACTGTAATTCCTGTGAATTTTGACTATATTTTATTTTTTTAATACCTTTATTTTCTTTATTTGGTGCTGAGGATCGAACCCAGCACCTCGCACACGCTAGGCGAGCGCTCTCTACAGCTGAGCCACAACCCCAGCCCCTTGACTATATTTTAGATCCGCATCATCTTCAGTGTTTTTCTTCTTTTCGTTTTCTGGTCCATGTGTCCTCTCCTAAGTATTACTTGTTCCAATTTTCATCTCAACTCCAGAGATGGCATTGAATTCTTTCCAGAGCACTTTCAAGTACTTTGCAATATGTTTCTGTCTTTCAGACATTGCCAATCAATTCCCAATCTTGGGCAAAATTCAGTTTATTTTTCCTCTCAAATATCATTGGAAAAGAGGCAGAAAGCTGACCTGGTCCAATATAAAATGAAATCATGCATGTTAGAAAATGAAAGAGTATAGTCTTCCCTCTTTCAAAGATTTATCCCTATACCTGAATATCCTTTCTCCTCTGATTTCTTTAGACAGTGACTTCAAAATTTCTTGTTCACCTGATTCCAAGAGTTTTGATAAATAATACAACCTATTCTTGCATTTATAGATTGGCATTTAAAATTTTCCTCATGACTTGAAATTTTTTGACAACAAATTCTATTCTAAATATTATCTTTTTACAATCAAGGCTCTTTTAGCTGGGTGAGATAGCACATGCCTGTAATCCCAGTGACGCTGGAGGCTAAGGCAGCAGGATTTCAAGTTCAAAGCCAGCCTCAGCAAAAGTGAGGTGCTGAGCAACTAAGTGAGACCCTGTCTCTAAATAAAATACAAAACAAGGCTGGGTATGTGGCTCAATGGTCAAGTGCCCCTGAGTTTGGGTACGAGGTGGTACCAAAAAAAAAGAAAGAAAGAAAAAGAAAACCTTGACAAATTAGCAAAACCCTATCTCCAAAAAAAAAAAAAAAAAAAAAAAAAAAAAAAAAACTTGGAATATAGCTCAGCAGTAAAATGCCCCTGGGTTTAATACCCAGCACTGTAAAACTAATTATTAAAAAAATAAATAAATGAAGGCCCTTTTGTCACTTTTAAAAATGTTATCTTACATGTAGTAATTTTCTAAAATAAGATATTCTTTTGGGCTGGGGATGTAGCACAGAGGTAGAGCACTTGCCTAACATGATCAAAGCCCTGGGTTTGATCCCTGACATTCAAAAAAAAAAGAAAAGAAAGAAAGAAAAAGAAAAAGATTGACTTGACACCCACCATCATCTCTTTAAAAAAAATACATGAACAAGTACTTAATGGTCAGAAATTTTACATAATTGAATTTTCTCTTTGAACTTGTATTTCAATTTGACTTCCCCTAATTTGTACTAACCCGATGTAATTGTTGATATTGTTATTGTTTGGGTTGGGTTGAGTTGGGTTGGATTTGTTGTCCTAGTGCTAAGGATCAATCCCAAGGTTCACACATGCTGAACATATGCTCTACAACTGAACTACACCCATAGCCCTAAAGCAAAATAGTTTTAACCTTAAAAGTTTTATTGTTCAATTTCTTATCACTTTATCCATGAAAAGCATATATATAAATTAAAATATTTAAAAATGTTTCCTTGACCATTTAAAAAATTATTTTGGATTGAGTAATCATAATTAATAGTATATAATTTGTCAAAATATATATATATATACACATATATATGTGTGTGTGTGTGTGTGTGTGTGTGTGTATATATATATATATATATATATAAATAACAGCAATCCTTTTTTAGGCTTCAATCTATTACAGACTAACGTGTTTTATATTACAAATTTTAAGAGTTATTAAACATAAATTTTTATTGGCCCTCAGCATGGTCATATACCTATTAATCCTAGGGCCGCACGCATGCCAGGAGAGCGCACTACCGCTTGAGCCACATCCCTAGCCCACACTACTATTTCTCTAAAAGTTTGCCAGTGATTGCTCCTATTAAATTTAATGATTTTTAAAGAGAGCTTAGTCTTGCTGACATCTTTCAAACATGAAATATTCTATTTTAATGTTGATTTTATTTCTTATTAGTGCATTATAATTATCTATAATAGTGGGATTCAGTGTTACATATTTGTACATACACATTGTGGGAGGCCAACCTTATGGGTGACTGAGTTACACTCCCCAGCTGGGTGCTGAGGCACTCAGTCACAGAAATGGGTGTGTCTTGCTACAGCCCCATGGGTGAAGCTATGCTCACATGTTCCTTTGTAATATAACCCCTTGCCCTGTTTAGGATAGAATCTTCCATGGAAGTGCCTTGTGTGTGTCCCCTCCTCTTACTGTGCCCTTGGGTGTGGCCTACCCAGGTGTCAGTCAACCTGCTGACAGTGGACATCATGAAGATAGACTCAGCCCCCTGAAACCTGACCCCTTGCCTCATTTGAATAGCTTCCCTCAATAAAAGGGGTCAGCGCGAGCTCTCGCTCTCTATCTTTCTGCGAACCCTTAAGATCAGAGGAGCCATCACAGGGACCCCAAAGAAAAAGGCATTTGTGTCTCTTGTGTGGTTATTTCGTGCAGCCCAGTTAGCCCAGTTTAACTAGAGTGACCCCTGAGCAACACATAACCCGGCAACACATAATATAACAATATGATCCCATCAATTTCATTTCCCAGTATACTTCCCTTATTTCTTTTTTTTTTTTTTAAGAGAGAGGGAGAGAGAGAGAGAATTTTTTTTTTTTAATATTTATTTTTTAGTATTTGGAGGACACAACATCTTTGTTTGTATGTGGTGCTGAGGATGGAACCCGGGCCGCACGCATGCCAGGTGAGCGCGCTACTGCTTGAGCCACATCCCCAGCCCCCTCCCTTATTTCTTATCACTCCATTCTTAAGTCATCCTTAACTTATTTGCCTCCTATTTCGGTAAAAATATCTTGGAATTGTACAGTTCCTCCAGGATGCCAATTGTCTTAGTTTGTTTGGGCCTCTGTAACAGAATGCCATAGACTGGGTGGCTTATGAACAATGGAAACTTATTTATCACAGTTCTAGAACACAGGAAGTCTAAAATCAAGACATGACAGATTTAGTGTCTAGCAGGAGGCTGCTTCCTGGTTCATCAAGAGCAAACTTCTCACCATGTCCTCACGTGGTGGGAGGGCTGAGGGGGTGCTTCAGAGTTTCTTTTCTAAGGCCTTTTGCTAGGTTAAAAATGTATCCCTGAAATTCATGTCTTGGAACTTAAACCCCACATTCATGTTAATGATATTTGGAGGTAGTGCCTTGGGATGTACTATAGATATGGTTTGAATATATCCCTCAAGGGTTCGTACGCCAAAATTCAATCCACTGTGAGGTATTAAGAAGGTAGAAACTTGGGCTAGGGTTGTGGCTCAGTGGTAGAGCCCTTGCCTCACATGTGTGAGGCACCAAGTTCAATTCTCAGCACCACATATAAGTAAATGAATAAAATAAAGGTCCATCAACAACTGAAAACATTCTTAAGAAGAAGAAGAAGGAGGAGGAAGAGGAGGAGGGAGGAGGAAGAGGAGGAAACTTAATCAGAGCACAGTGTTTGGAAGTGGGGCCTTTTCCCAGGCATGCTGAAGCTTGCCTATAATTCAAGCTACTTGGGAGGATGAGGCAAGAAGATTGAAAGTTCAAGGACAGCCTCAGGAACTTAGCAAGATCCTGTTTCAAAATAAAAAAAGAGTTATGTAGGTCAGTGGTACAATCCCCAGCACCAAAAATAAATAAATAAATGGGGCCTTTGGGAGATGATTAGGATTGGATAAGGTCATCAGGGTAGAACCCCCATGTTTGAAAACTGGTAGCTATGTAAGAAGAAAGGAGAGAGTGAGAAAGATCCTCTCTCTCTCTCTCTCTCTCCCACACACACACACACACACACACACACACACACACTCCTTGTCTCTTGCCATGTGATGCCCTATTCTCCTTGGGACTCTGCCAGCAAAAAGGCTGTCACCAGATACAGCTCTGTGACCCTGAACCAAAACAAATCTCTTGTCTTTGTAAGTTTTCCAGCCTCAGGTATTTTGTTTTAGTAAACTATGGACTAATACAGGAGACAGTTAGAATTAGATGAGATCATGAAAGTGGAGCCTCCATAATAATTGTAATGCCTACATAAAAGGAAGAAGAAAGCCTCGAGCTAGCATACTTGCTCTGTCTTTCCATGCAGTACCCTCTGCCATTTTATGATGTAGCAAGAAGACCTTCACTAGATGGGGAAGAGATGTTAGCACTATGCCCTTGGACATCCCAGCCTCTGGAACAATGAGTCAAATAAACCTCTATTCTTCATAAATTACCCAATATTAGGTATTTTGTTATAACAACAGAAAGCAGATTATAACAAGCACGAATCACAGTCATGATGGCAGAAACTTGTGACCTAACCACTTACCAAAGGCCCTACTACCACATACCATTATATTGGTGAAAGCATTTCAATGTATTAATTGTGGGAAAACACGATCATTCAATCCATAGCAAATATGTGCAAGAAATATTTCTTTTCAGAAGAACAAATAGGTTGAAAAAACAGTTACTTTCAACTCTTCTTTCCACAATAAGAAACATAGTTGATATTTGGGGAAGTTGGTTGCTACCTTGAGAAATATTATATCAATTAGGACTTTAGTAATATTTTTTAAAAAGTCAAAACAACTTAAACAAATGGATTTTGCTGGCTCATCAGACTCAATAGTCCAACAGTAAAGCTGATTCAGAGATTTTTTTTTCATCTCTGATTTTCTAAGCTTTGCCCTTCATCATGTGTTCTATTTGTCACCTGGCTGTGGCAAAAATGACAGCAGCAGTTCTAGATGCCATATTATCATACCACCTGTGCAGATGAAGCAAGTCTCTTTTTTTGTTACTTCTCTCATGAAAGAGCAGCTTCTGTTCTAGAAGCCCCAAGAAAATGCCCCGTGTCATTAAACTCCATTAAGTCATGTGTTCTTCCCACAGTGGACACACTCCCAGTGCTGACTGGGTTAAGATCACTGGCAGCAGAACTGGGGAATCAACTCTCTGTGCTACACATAGAGGAGGGGTGGATACTAAGGTCTGAATGCTCTGCTCGTGCCCCCCCCCCCAATTCATATGTCGAATACTAATCACCAATATTAGCAGATGGGGCTTTTGGGAGGTGATTGGACCATGAAGACAGAACCCTCATGAGTGGAGTTAGTGCTCTTATTAAAAGAACCCCAGAGCACTAGAGCCCTTTCCACTACATAAGAACAGAGCAAAGGTGCTCATCTATGAGAAAGTGGGCCTTCATCAACCCCAAATCTACCATCACCTCAATCTTGTATTTCCCCACCTCCATAACTGTGAAGAACAGATTTCTTTAGTTGAGAAGCTACTCAATCCATTTTGTTATAGCAGCCCAAACGCACTGAGAGGATCCATGAACCACAGTCAGGATGCTGCTGCCATAAAGGAGGAAGCATGGATGCTTCGTAGCCAATACCACAGGCAGCCGCCAAAACACCATCTTAACCTTCATCCGCATCCATGTCTGTAAGCCCTGGCTATGCTACAGCTACCACTGCTTGTCGCCAATTAAAATATGGATGTGATTCTAAAATGTAAGGTGAGTATGGGGGTCTGTTTTATCATGTAAATCAACGTTGGTCTTTATGAGACAGCGTGAACAATGACAAGATTAGGCTTTGTAATCCTCTTTACCAGTATTTCAATAGTGGTCCAAATACCTCTAAGCTGGGTGACCTTGGGAAAGTTACTCAACTTCTCTGTGTCTTGATTTCCTCTTCTTATAAAACATAGGTAGTGGGGCTGGGGCTCAGTGGTAGAGTGCTTGTTTTGCATGGGTGAGGCACTAAGTTCGATCCCCAGCACCACATAAAAATAAACAAATAAATAAATATATAAAGATATTCTGTCCGTCTACAACATATATATATATATATATATATATATATATATATATATATATATACATTTTTTTTTAAACAACAACAAACATAGGTAGTGGGGCTAATGTAGACCAGTTGCCTACCATGTGTGCAAGACCCTGAGTTCAATGCAAAAACAACAACAAAAAATAGATATATCATCATAATGCCTGCTTCACAGAATTATAGGAGTTCCAGCATTCAGTATATATTTCTCCCTTAATTTCCGACTTTTCTTTCTTTTGTGTGTGTGTATGTTTCTGGAGATTAAACCCAGGGCCTCTTAAATACTAGGTAAGCATTCTACCACTGAGCTACATCTCCATCCCTGGCCATTTTCCAAAGAGAATTAGACATTATTGGGTCACCTACCTCCTTCAACTCTGCTTCCTAGAGAACCTAGTACCACCAAGTTCTATGTTTCTGGGGTTTTCTTTCTTGCCTCTGCTAATATAAAAATCAGTCTTATGGAACCTGGTAAGTCCTTTACCTCTCATCTATCATCCTCATTACCCACAAAATCCCCTTGCTATCATTCCCTCTTCAGTTCTCATGTCTTGTTGAGTCTATGCTTTTAAAATCCCTGTACTAAGTCTCAGACATGGTGGTGCACATTGCAATCCCCATGCCTTGGCAGACTGAGGCAAGAAGATCATAAGTTCAAGGCCAATCTGGGCAATTTAATGAGACCCTATCTCAGTATAAAGCAAATAAAATTAAAAGGACTGGGGATGTAGCTCAGTGGTGTAGTGATAGTATGACTACCTGTCACAGGGCACAGTGGTACTACCAGTAACCACAGGTTCTCTGAATGCTGAGGTGAGAGAATTGTGAGTTCAAGGATATCCTGAGCAACAGAGCAAGACCCTGCCTCAGCATCACCAGTTGCTGTGTGTGTGCAGAGGACGGAACTAGCTCGCGATAAACACCTCTTTGCTGCTTACATCGATCTTGGTCTCTGGTGGTCTTTTGGGGGTCCCGAATTCGAGAGCATAACAAGACCATTATCTAGATTGGAGTCCAGGAAACCAGAGCAGCCCTAGGGGACATTGAAATGTTAATGTCCCAAAGGCCCGGTACCCATCCTAAGGAATTCTTAATGAAGCAGCAAACTGGGAGGTGCTAATCAACCGCCTGAAGCCCTTCCTGCCCAGGTTACTCCCGCAGCCCACCTATCCCACCTCTGGCCTTCCCATCTGCGTTCTATCACAGCAGAATAAAGGGAACAAAGGACAGGAATGTGGGAGGACTGAAAGAAGACCTTGGCTATAAAAAAGAGAAGACCTCGCCCTTCCACAAATTCCACCTTTCTGGTCCCCTTCCTCCTCTGGGGCGAAGTCTTTTCTGCTGTCCTTTAGTAAAGCGTCCACTCTCCACTCTCCACTGGCCTCGGTGCTTCTCTGTGTTATACTTACTTTTGCCTCTTCTTAATAGTCTGCTGTTTGTTCTAAGGGCTTCTGATAAAAAGAGACTGGGAGGTAAGTGTTGGGGGTTTATATATCTTAAACATTGCCAATCTACATGAAAATACCCAGGATGGTTAGGAAAGAATTCTTAGTTGGAGTTATGTTCCCCTCTTAATTTTGAAGATACTGTTTAGTTATTTTTTTTTCTACCTTTGAGTCCACTGACATGTCATTCAAAGATATTTTTCTTTGTATTTCTCATCTTCTTTGTCTCCTCCGTCTCACCTTAGGATATCCTCTACCCCATTATGCTTAGTTTCATTTATGTTGCTGGGCACTCAATGCATCGAACAATTTCTGGAAAGTGTTCTCAAATTTTTACAAATAATTTTTTTTTAATTTTTTTTTTTTTTAGTATCAGGGATTGAACTCAAGGGCAATCGACCATTGAGCCACGTCCCTAGCCTTATTTAGTATTTTATTTAGATACAGGGTCTCACTGAGTTGCTTAGTGCTTTGCCTTTGCTGAGGCTGGCTTTGAACTTTGAGATCCTATCTCTGGAGCCACTGGGTTTACAAGCGTGCAACACTGCGCCCACTTCTTTTACTATTTTTTTTAAACTGTATTAAACAGTTGATGGACCTCCTAGATTAAGTATTTAATATTTTTATCTTTCATTTTAAGTCCTCATGTATTTGTCTTCTAGTCTCTTTCGAAAAGATCAACCAACTTTATTGTTTTTCAACCCCATCAGTGTGTTCAAATTCTTGCAATTGGCCAGGCATGGTAGAGTATACCTATAGTACCAGATACTTAGGAGATTGGGACAGGAGAATTACAAGTGTGAGGCAAGCCTAGGCAATCTAGTATAAGCCTGTCTCAAAATAAAATTTAAAAGGGCTGGCATTGTCCAGGTGTGGTGGTTCACATCTGTAATCCCAGAAACTTGGGAGGCTAAATCAGGAGGGTTCTGTGTTCGAGGCCAGTCCCAGCTGATTAGTGAGGCCCTAGGCAACTCAGCAAGACCCTATCTCAAAACATAAAAAGGGCTGGGAAGGGGGCTGGGGCTGGGGTTCAGTGGTAAAGCGCTTGCCTAGCATGTGCAAGGCGCTGGGTTGGATCCTCAGTACTACATAAAAAATAAATAAATAAATAAAGGTATTATGTCCAACTACAACTAAAAAACAAAATTAAATTTAAAAAAGGCTGGAAAGGTGGCTCAATAGTAAGGCCCCTCTGGAGATTCCATCTCCAGTTCCAAAAAAAAAAAAAAAAAGCCTGGAGTTAGGCAGGGTGGTAGTGCATGCCTGTGCCTGTAATCTCAACTACTCAGGAGGATTTGTGGTGGAGCACACCTGTAATCCTAGCAGCTCGGGAAGCTGAGGCAGGAGGATCAAAGCCAGCCTCAGCAAAAGCAAGGCAGCAAGCAACTCAGTGACATCCTGTCTGTAAATGAAATACAAAATAGGGCTGGGAATGTGGCTCAGTGGTCGAGTCTGATTTTCCTATTTATTTCACTGGGAGACCTACAGTTTGAGTACTTCAATCTGAGTACTTCTAGGTACTTTTCTTTTTCTTGGATCAGTCTGTTTTTTAGAGAAAAACTTGCTTGAGTATAAGCATGGCAACCAGGACTCAAGAGCTCAGAGGCAATGGGAGCCTGGGTGTGTCATTATTATTTGTTAATTCCTTCTTTCCAATGAATTTCTTTATTCTAGTCCTTAGTTATGCTAGGATGTCCAGAGATTGTGTACCATTTTGAGGAAAGGATTTGGACTCTAATTAGGAATTATTTGTAATTCACCTATGTTACCTCTGCCTTTAGAGATAAATTATGCTAAATGGATAAAAGAATTCATGAGTTCATAATGATATAGGGTGTACAAGGGGACTCAAGTCAAGGTTTCTTCTCTCTCTCTCTCTCTCTCTCTCTCTCTCTCTCTCTCTCTCAACAGAAAATTGTCAAACGGGCTGGAGTTGTGGCTCAGTGGACAGAGCTGCTTGCCTAGCATGCATGAGGCACTGAGTTCCACATAAAAATATGCAAATAAAATAAAGGTATTGTGTCCATCTACAACTAAAAAAAATTTAAAAAAAGACGAAGAAGACTGCCAGATAATACATTTAGAAGGAATGGTAGAAATTGAAAAATTACTATTTTGAAATTTCCAAATTGGTTCAAAGAAAGAAACCAAAGACTACTACAACTGGGTGAAACATAACTGAGAAATAGGATATTCAAATAGCCTCAAAATATCACCTCCAGATTATTTATTATTTATAAAGGGCCAAGACATTACCTTAGCCAAATGACTAATTTAGTATCTGTCCATAATGGGATTAGCTGATATTATATGTCTCCTGATATGATACCATGGGAAGTATATGACACCATCTGGATAGTATTCTTTCCAAAATATCTAACCTGAATCTAATCGTAAGGAGACAATCAGGCAAATCAATTTACAGGACATTCCACAAGACAATTAGGTTGACTCTTTAAAATGTCAGTGTCAGCTGGGCACAGTGGTACACACCTGTCATCCCAGCTACTTAGGAGGCTAGGGCAGGAAGATCACAAGTTTGAGGACAACCTTCTTAACTTAGCAAGACCCTGTCTCAAAATATAAAAAGAGCTGATGTAGATCAATGGTAGAACACTCCTGAGTCTAATCCCCATACTGCTAAATGAACAAATTAATGAGGAATAAATAAGTAAAATGTCAGTGTCATAAAAGTTAAAAAAAAAAGTCGGACTGGGTTTGGGGCTCAGCAGTAGAGTGTTCTTCTAGCACTTGGGAGACCCTGGTTTAATTCTCAGCACCACATAAAACTAAATAGATAAATAATACAAAGATATTGGGGGGCTCAGGATGTGGCTCAAGCGGTAGCGCGCTCGCCTGGCATGCGTGTGTCCCAGGTTCTATCCTCAGCACCACATACCAACAAAGATGTTGTGTCCGCCAAGAACGAAAAAATAAATATTAAAAATTTTCTCTCTCTCTCTCTCTCTCTCTCTCTCTCTTTCTCTCTCTCTCTCCTCTCTCACTCTCTCTTTAAAAAAAAAAGATATTGGGTCCAAGTACAACTAAAAAATAAAATATTTTAAAGAATAAATAAGTAAAAGTTGTCTATTGGGGGATGTTAGGTACGACAACCAAACCTTTGACTGAATATTGGCTCAGCAGAGGATGGTGAAAAAACTCTGTAAAGACCTTTTTGGGAAAACTGAAGAAATTTAAATGAGGTTATAATGTATGGTAATATTATGTCCATTTAAAATGTCATAGTTGTAATAATGACAATTTCATTATGTAGGAAAAAGAACTTCCCAGGCAATACAAGCTGAAATGCTTAGGGGGTAAATATAATTGCGTCAACAACTTACTTTTAACTGATTCAAACAAAACAAAAACAAAATGTATGAAAGCATGTGTAAGAGAGAGCAAATGTTAAAAAATGTTATAAACTGGCAAAATCGGGTGTAGGATATTTGAGTATTCCTTGTACTATTCTTTTTACTCTTCTGCAGGATCGGAATTTTCAAAATTACGAACATTTTATTTCAAAAATCAAAAGTTTGTTTACCAACACACTCAACACTTGCAATTAGAAGACTTACTTCCAAGGAATTATCATGAAATCATTTAATTACTAATGGGTCAGCTTTCTGTCACTGTGACAAAACTGAGCAAGTATCTTTAACGTGGAAAGGTTTATTTAGGTTCATGGTTTCCGAGGTTTCAGTCCATGGCCACTGGGACCTGTGGCCTTTGGGCCTGTGGTAAGGCAGGACATCATGGTGGGGAGCATATGCCAAAGAAGGCTGCTCGCCTCCTGGATGCTGGGAAGCTAAAGACAGAGGATGGGGCGGGCGTCCCAATACCTCCTTCAGGGGCACAGCCAGCGACCTAAGTTCCTCCTAGGAGGTGCCACTTCTGAACATTGCCACAGCCTGGTGATCAAGCTTTTAGTAGGTGACTTCTGGGCTGTTTAAGATCCAAACCATCACAAGTAGGTTGCATTTGTTTCCCTCTTAATCTATTGATTTGGTTAGGTGACCGATCCATATTGATAAGTAGCCATTAAAAATAGTCAATGAGGTAGAGTCCTGGACATAATTAAGTCACAATAGGGGGGGCTGGGGATGTGGCTCAAGCGGTAGCGCGCTCGCCTGGCATGTGTGCGGCCCGGGGTTCGATCCTCAGCACCACATACCAACAAAGATGTTGTGTCCGCTGAGAACTAAAAAATAAAAAATATTAAAAATTCTCTCTCCTCTCTCACTCTCTTTTAAAAAAAAAAAAGTCACAATAGGATAAACTTATAGGGAAATCCATATGGCATTTGTTTACCCTATTACCTCAATTTAGTACATAAGTAGACTTCAGTAGCACAGCAATGCATCAGGGTTATAGATACAAAAATATTTTGGAGATGCTTTATTTCTGAGGAATCCGAAAAATCTGTGTCTGCTGACATAAAAGAATAAAAGTGGTGGAGGTGCCTTAGAATAAGAACAGGGATACAAAAGAGAGAGAGAGAGATTATCAGTAAAGGCAAAAGCCAGGTTATAAAGTACATTGGAACACACCCAGCTGAGGTCAAGCAAAGGTGTACATTTCTAAGCCAGCAAGGACATCAGTTGTGACTAGGTAAGGTCAACCCCCTTAGAAAATCACGTGGCTTCATTGAAGCCTGCCCTTGCGTCTTGACCTCACATGATTAGGGCTCAACCAGAAGCCTTTAGGGGAAGACTTGCATCTAACTGGAGCACGGGAACTGATTCCTAGACCATGTGGCAGCCAAGGACACTCACGGAAAGCAGGGGCAGCAAGAGCTCCCAGCAATGTTTCCTGGGAGTCCAGAATTCATTCCAAAGCCAACCCAGAGAGAGGCACTGAGCCTCTGCCCAGATCAGCTTTGGAACTGGGTGGGACTAATATCTATGCAAACAATACTATTTTTCTTCTCTTTCTCCTTCTCTTTTTTTGTGGTGCTGGGGATGGAATTCAGGGCCTTTCACAAGCTGGTTCTAGACAAGTGCTCTCCCACTGAGCTACACCCCCATGCCCAACAACACTACTGCTATTACCTCCCAGAGGAATGTGCCGGGGAACTCAGATTGAATTTGCCCCAGGCTAAGAACTACCTTTCTCTCATCATCCTCAGGACTCTGACCTCCTCACAAAAGGAGCTGTGATATTTCTATTCAGGTACTATACACTCCATGCTTGTGTGCATTCCTTCCAGGCCTTAACAACCTCTTACAACTGCCCTCGAAAATAAGGTCCCAGGAACCTGTTTAGTAGTTCCAAACTCCCCAACAAGCTCACAGTGTCATAGAACCTGCTGTTGTTAAACTAAATTCTGCCTGAGGTTATTCGCTTACCTAGAGTCCCTACCTAAGTAATCACAACCCACCTTGGTCCATAAACAAGCCAACACCCTAACTAAGTATACTTTTGTACCATACTGCTGAGTCTCAGCCAATCACAGCAGTAAAGAGCCAGCCCATCACAGGTTGCCACCTGATCAGATCATGCCCAGAGAAGATAAATGCAGAGCGATCCCCATGAAGCTGTTTCTGTAACTCACTTCAATTTCTGGACCATAAATACTGCTCCCACATTGTGGAGTTCTTTGAACTTCTTGTTCTGAGTGCTGCCCAATTCACAAATTGTTCTTTGCTAAAATAAATTCTGTTAATTTGCCTAACGTTTTTCTTTGAACACTGCCCTCACTTCCTTCCTTGTCCGATAATGATTTTCCCTAGGCAGCCCTCCCCAGTATAAACTGCTGAATCACATCTCTGCTTCTCACTGATATTCCCCTCAGCTGAATTCTTCCTCTCCATCCTAAGTCCTGAGCATCTTGGATGTCCATATCCGCGTGGAGCCATCCCATACTTTGGATTCTTTTTTCCTTGAAAGTTTCTTCTACACGCCTCTTAAATTTCACTCCATTGCTGTGATCTGCTCCTAATGGTTCACCCTAGAGTTGGCCTCCACCTTCCCACCTTTTACCCTCCCCATCAACCTGCCATTCTAACTTCTACTTAGTTATTCCAATAATGTATTATTATTCTAAAATCAGGTTCATTGAGGTACAAAATTCTTAAGCTCTAACTAGGTTTAATTGATGCACAATAAACTGCATGATTAAAGAGTACAATCTGATGAGTTTCCACGTGTGTGTACACCCAGGAAACCATCACACAAAAATATAATGAACATATCTGTCATCTCCAAAACTTTCTTCCTTCTGTACCCTCATGTCTCCTCTCTTCACAGGAAATCACTGGTCTGCTTTTTGTCACTGTAGGTTAGTTTCTATTTTCTCAGAATAAATTTTTGATACTTTTTGTTTTTGTTGCTGCTGGGGGTTGAACCCAGGTCTTCATGCACACTAAACATGCACTCTAACACTGATTGACACCCACAGCCTATATTTTCTCAAATGTTTAATAAATGGAATAATACCCTGTGCCTTTTTTTTCCAATTTTTATTTTAGTTATAGTTGGGCACAATACCTTTATTTTATTTGTTTATTTTTATGTGGCGCTGAGGATAGAACCCAGTGCCTTGCACGTGCTAGGTGAACGCTCTACCGCTGAGTCACAACCCCAGCCCCAACACCCTGTGAATTTTTGTTTTGTCTTGTTTTGTTTTTGGTACCAGGGTTTGAACCCAGGAGCCTTTAACCACTGAGGAACATCCCCAGCCCTTTTTATATTTTAATTTGAGACAGGTCTCACTAAGTTGCTTAGGTCCTCACTAAGTTCCTGAGGCTGGCTTTGAACTCCTACCTCAGTCTCCCAAGCCACTGGGATTATAGGTATGCACCACCACACCTAGCCATAGAACATATTTTTAAATTAAAAAATATATATATTTTGAGATGGAGGTCGAACTGTGTTTCCCAGTCTTGCTTTGAACTCCTGGGATCTAGAGATCTTCCTGCCTCAGTCTCTCAAGTAGCTGGGAGTACAGGCACCTGCTCCAATACTCATCATTTTTTACTTCCATTACTGGAATCTAAAATTCTGCTACTTGCTACTCAACCAAATCTTGGAAGATAGAGGTTGGTGAGAGAAAAACAGATTTATTTAAAGTTCTGATACAAATAGTGGATGATTTTTCTGTCTCAAATCTCATCTTTGGGGGGCTCAGGGTCCTCTTTTATAAGACAGGTACTCTAAGACAAAAAGGCAAGAAATATGCATATGTAGATTTAGCAATGGCTGCGCTAGCCAGAAAATATACTTTAAAAATATATTTTTACTTGTAGATGGATACAATATCTTTATTATATATATATATATATATATTATATATTATATATTATATATATATATTATATATATATATATATTATATATATAATATATATATATATATTATATATTATATATTATATATTATATATATTATCTATATTTTATATATATATATATATATATATATATATATATATATATATAGTGCTGAGGATTGAACCCAGTGCCTCATGTGTGGTGGGCAAGTGCTCTACCTCTGAGCTACAACCTCACCCCAGAAAATATATTATGATTCCAGTTTTTCAACACTTGCTGGCACCTGCCCAGGCTTTGAGGCCATTCCCTCAGTTTACATTCTCAGTAGGAGGACACTCATTTGCAGAAATACAATTTTTTTAAGGACATTGGGGAGATTCGGGCTTTTAATTTCACAGGAGTTCTGTCACACTTTGAGGTTTTTGCCCATGTTGTGGCATGTATTCATGGGGCATTCCTTTTCTTTGCTGAGTAGTGTTCCTTTTGGATGTGTCACTATCGTTTAGGCATTTCCCAGTTTCTAGACTTCAGAGATAATTCCAGGCTTTAAATGTTACAAATAATGCTGTGAATAGTTATATACAAGTCTATGTGTGAAAATATGTGGATTTGTTTTCTATCGCTCTAATAAAATACCTGGGTACTTAAAAGAGATTTGTTTGAATCACAATTCTGGATGTTGAAATTCTAAGATCCGGCAGTGTCATCTGTTCAGCCTCTAATGAAGTTCGCTGGGCTGTGTCACAACGTGGTGGAGAAACAGAAAGGGAAATGACAACTTTCAGATGGGGGCACATGTGTGGGATGGGGCTTCACTTTCTAATGACCCACAATCTTGGGAATTAACTCATTCCATGAGACCAGCATTCTTTCTTCTGACGGCAGTGCCTGCAGTGACCTAATCCCCACCCTCCACTAGCCACTGCCTCCCACCCTGCCTCATGCCTCACTGGGGACCAAGCTTCTAGCACTTGAACCTTTGAGGGATGAACTACATTGAAACCATAGCAATATGCTTTCATTCCCATTGAGGTATACTTCACCTGTGATCACATACATAGTGTACAATTCTATTTGACAAATGTGTGCAACATGCAATGTGACAGGTAAATATGATCATACAACCACCACTACAATCAAACTGTAAAGTATCTCCATTACCCAGAAAGAGTTCCCTCAAGCATTTCCCTCTCCCAGTCAGTGACTCCTATAGAAACATTTCTGTCTCTATATCTCTGTCTTTTTAGAATGTCATAATAATGGAATCGTATGGGAAGCACCTTTTTGTGGCTGGCTTCTCTCACTTAGCATTCTGCTTTTGAGATTCAGTCCCTGTCACATCCACAGCCCAGTTGTGCCAGGGCATGGGGATAGGTTGCCAAGAGACCAAAGAAAACTCCTGGAGTTGGCTTATGAGAAATTAAACTTCACTGAGAAATGCTTATGGAGAAGGTCCAGTGGCAATAGGCTGAACAGAGAGCACCTCCATCCTGCACCAGGCTTTGCCACGCAGTGCCTCCTGACATTGACATAGCATTTTGGCCAGCGGCAGCCAGCTGGATGAATGGCATGTATCCTTTCCACAGTGCCTTCCGTTCTCTGTCACTTGTCATAGAGAGAGAGGGTTTTTTTTTTTTTTTTTTTTATGTTAGGCTGCAGAAGTAGTGACATCATCAGCGTTAGCTTGCTTAGTTTGCTTGTATGACCAGCATCCCAAGGAACAATCGTCCCTGCAAACATGCAAGAAAGTAGCTTTCTATAAATAACACTAACTTGCCCTAGTTCCAGGCATGCATAAGAGAAATCCAATGTCCTTCATGTTAATATGTATCTGGACATTCACTGTTCCCTTAAATTGGTTAGGTTGTTTTTCTCCTCCTCCCTTTCTTTGTGTGTATTGAAGATTGTATCAATCTTTGTGAGATTGAATCCACAGATGCTCTACCACAGAGCTACATCCCTAGTCCTTTTTAATTTTTTTTTTATTTTGAAACAGGATCTTGCTAAATTGCTAAAGCTGGTCTCTAACTTGTTATTCACCTGCCTCAACCTCCCAAGTAATTGTGATAACAAGCATGTGCCACTGCACTAGGCTTGGCTAGGTTTTTGGGAACAAAAAGGGGACATTCAGGGACATGGTGTCTTACTGTCTCCCCCTTTTAAAAGAAGATAATACAGCCAGGTATGGTGTTTTGCACACCTGTAATCCCAGCAACTTGGGAGGGTGAGGCAGGAGGATCGCAAATTCAAAGCCAGCCTCAACAATTTAGTGAGGCCCTAAAAAAATTAATTAAGCCCCCTGTCTCAAAATAAAAAATAAAAGGGCTGGGGATATGGCTCAATGTTAAGAGCTCCTGTGTTTAACCCCTGGTATCAAAACAAAAACAAAAAACCCCATACAAGACAGCTAAATATAGTTTTTCATTGTATGAATGTAAGACAATTTGTCTGTTCCCAGTGCTAACATTTGGAATATTTTTAGTTTTTGCAATTATTAATAAAACAGACACAAATATTTCATGTGGTCTTTTTGTGGGTGTTTATATATATCATGAATAAATTACACTAGGAGTGGGACTGCTGGGTCATACAGTAAGTATATGTTTAACTTTGTAACCACATTGGTTATTAAGTTTTATTTATTTATTTATTTTTTTAGAGAGAGAGAGAGAGAGAGAGAGAGAGAGAGAGATAATTATAATATTTATTTTTTAGTTCTCGGCGGACACAACATCTCCGTTGGTATGTGGTGCTGAGGATCGAACCCGGGCCGCACGCATGCCAGGCGAGCGCGCGCTACCGCTTGAGCCACATCCCCAGCCCCATGGTTATTAAGTTTTAACTTCTCTTATCCTTTGATCTCTCTACTCTCTTCTTTTATATTAGCTACACTTAATTCACCTTCCTTATTAAAACTGGATTCCAACAGTCATCATTTTAAACACATTTTGCTCATGTCTCAAATGTCGATTGTCCTCCTGTCAAATTCGTCCTACAAAACCCCAACTCCTGGCTCAATACAAAAATCCTCCTCTCCTTGCCTATTTTGGAACTGCTTTGTATATCTTGAGGAAAAACCAATCAATGCATAAGTAGATGTGACATACATTGGTGGCATTTACCCTCAAATGGGCCCTTAACAGAGTGGAAAAACCTTTTTTTTTTTTCTAATCAGTTCACATTGCCCCAGAAGCTATCTCAAATGTAATCTACTCTTATCAAGCTTCGTCACCCACCCTTACTTCCTTGCTGCGGAAATCTCTGTAGCTGATCTTTCAGACAGTATCAGTTTCATCTCTTCTTGCATCTAGACCCTTCCTTGTCTCTTTTCTTCTGTGACAATGAACAGAGGACCTTGCCTCTGACTTTTCCAGGCCAATCCCTCTATTTGTGCTTCCTCCTAGTGTCTCAGAGTCTTTACAAAAGTTCCTTTGTTCCATATTCTCACCTCTTTTCTCTCTAGAGGATTCTTACAATCCCTTCCTAGCTGCCTTGCTATTTTTCTTCTTTCTTTCTGGTTGCATAACACCCCCTGTGGCTCTCTGCACAGCTGTGCAGGAGGACTTTTTGTTTTTTCTTTTCCAAAGATGGTCAGCTCTCCCAGAGAGGAACTCATGGCCTCTAATTGGCTCGAAGATACTTGCAGTTCCAGCTAAGCCAGGCAAGTGAGGAAGAACTTGGTGTCCTTAAAGCAGCCCAGGATGTTATTCCTCAGAAGCCTCCAGACTCAGAAGACTCCAGAAGCCCAAGATCCCAAGGAGATATCTCAAAAGCTGCCTGAGATGGGAGAAGCCAGGGATCCAATCAGGAGTGCCTCTCTTTCATTTGCATCATTTCTATTAGACTTTAGCATTTAAACAAGAATGGCACGCTGACATTTACAACTCCTACCCTGGACTCTTGAGTGGAGTCCTAGCCTGCTCTCTTCCCTATAGAAATGGGGGAAGATGTGCTCTCTTCTGCTAAAAGCAGAAGCACAGAGTTGGTCAGCTGTCAATTTACTACTTTGGCAAAACCTCTTCCCTGTATTTTTATTTATTTGTTTATTTTTTTTTTGCAAAATAGGAGGTGGGGAATATGGTAAGGACCTGTCTGATCAGTTTCTTTAAAGCACAGTGATTCTAGAAGGAAGGCAGGAAATTCTCCTTCACACACACTAATATGCATATGTACTTTCTCTCCACCTGGAGGAACAGATTCTGAGCTAAGGTGTGGGGAGCCATTCTGACACGTGATTGGGTGACTCCCGTTAAGGGCCTGAGGCACTCTGGCTGTGTCAGAGTTATCCCGACCCTTTCCTGATGAGAGAGCCCATCCGTGTGGGGGTGTGCGTAACCACTGACCCTGGAGACCCAATCACTGACCCTGACCTTGGAGTGCAGCCCCCCCTCAACCTTCATTGGATGGAATTCTCCCCTGAATCTCTTGTTTCCCCCAAATAAAAGGCTGATCCCCGGCGTGTTCGCTCTCTCTCTCTCCTGCTAGCCCAGAGTAATCCTCGCTGCCCTGCTGAGCGGCTGGAGGCAGGGAAACAGGGAGACCGAGCCGTCTCGGACCTAGCATTAAAATAAGGTACTGTCTGTGTGTTTTATTTTGATCTCTTCTAACTAACTGAATGCCAGAACCTCATTAATGAAACCACTGCGCAGGCCGCGTGGTAGACTAAGGGCCATGAAAACAGGAAACTAATATAAATAACAGGTCATAGGAGAACACTATGCAGAAACAAAAAAAATGACTGATTTACAACAACATTCAAAAATATTGAAAAAACAGGGCTGGAATTGTGGCTCAGTGGCAGAGTGCTTGCCTCCTACCTGTGAGGCACTGGGTTCGATCCTCAGCACCACTTAAAAATAAATAAACAAAATAAAGATATTGTGTCCATGTATAACTAAAAAAGATATTTAAAAAAACTGAAAAAAACAGGCATCATGTTGAATGTAAGAAACTGTACATACAGAGTATACACTGACTCTAGTTGTAATTAGATTCAAGGGTATAAAAAAAAATTATACCACTGATACAAGTCAGAATAGTTGTACCCTATTTTAGGTGACTAAAAGGGAAGATAAGTAGGAATTCTGGGATGCTGCTCATACATGGATGTATCCAGTTTTAGACATAAGGCTGAACCACCTCCACTGAATTCTCCCTCCCTTTCTCTCTCTTTGTAGTGCCAGGGTGTGCAGCCCCCCCTCAACCTTCATTGGATGGAATTCTCCCCTGAATCTCTTGTTCCCCAATAAAAGGCTACTCCCCAGCGGCCTGTTCACTCTCTCTCTCTCCTGCTAGCCCTGAGTAATCCTCGCTGCCCTGCTGGGCGGCTAGAGGTGGGAACCAGAGAGGTGAGCCGTCTCGGACCTAGCAATATAAATAAGGTAACTGAGTTTGTGTGTTTTATTTCGATCTCTTCTAACTAACTTTATGCCTAGAACCTCATTAATGAAACCATTGTGCAGGCTGCGTGGTAGACCAGGGATCAAACCCAGGGCTTCACACATGCTAGGCAAGTACGCTGCCACTTAACCATGCCCCAGCCCACCACCACTGCATTCTATTGACTCAGGTAGTTATAAAGGTCAACCTAGTTTCAAGGGGAAGGAAATTGATACCTCCTCTCAAAAAAGGATATCAACCAACATTACATTGTAGGAATACTCTATGGGGTAGGAGATATAAATTGGTGTGGCCATTTTTTTTTTTTTTTTTTTGTATCACTGATTGAACCCAGGGACACTTAACCACTAAGCCACATCCCCAGCACTTCTAATTTTTTTTTTTTGAGACAGTGTCTCACTAAGTTGGTTAGGGCCTCCTTAAGTTGCTAAGGCTGGCTTTGAACTTGCAATCTTCCTGCCTCAGCCTGCTGAGCTGCTGGAATTATAGGCATGTGCCACTGTACCTGTCTTGGTGTGGCTGTCTTTACAAAATGTAATCTACCACATAATGTATTATTTTTTAGCTTTTCCTTGTTCCTATTCATGAATGGTTACGATAAATCTCCAAATTCTAATATTAATATTTTTTGGTACTGGGGATTGAACTCATTAACCACTGAGCCATATCTCCATCCCTTTTCAAAATATTTTATTTTGAAACAGGGGCTCACTAAGTTGAGGAGGCTGGCTTTGAACTTGCAATCCTCCTGTTTCAGCCTCCCAATCCACTGGGATTACAGGCATGAGCAGCTCTAACAACTACTATCTCTTGATAATACTATGACAATGATAATATCTTCCATTATCATTTAAACTGTCTTTATATCATATCACCATTGCCTACTTGGTTTATTGCAATAATCTAACAAAATCAGTGTTTTTTTTTTTTAACCTTTAATGTTATATCTTTCCAATTATTCTTCATACTAAAGCTAGAACAGTTAAAAAACTAAACACACAGCCTACACAATTATCCCTAAGTATGCTAATCCTGGATTGAAGATTCCACCAGACTGCTTATAAGGCAAGCAATTGATTTGCAGCTTTCTCTTTCTTTTCTGATGTACAATCCATCATTCTTTACCATGACAGTTGCTTTTAAACAGAAGTTATAGTTTGGCTACCAGTTCTCCAAAGATGTCATTCCAGGTAATTTGTTCCTGTGTAGAATGTCATTTAGGTAATGGAATATTTCCACAAGTTATAATGTTTCTCAGAGTGTGGCCAGAGGATCACCTGCAACAGATTGGAGGGCAGAGGGCTGGAGGGTCCCAAAAAGCTGTTTTCAAGTAAAGAACACCTTGAGATTCTAAGATACACTAACATTTGAGAACCATTAGTTCAAGTGTCTTTCCCAGTTAAAACAGTTGACATTTCATTTGATGGTCTTTGACTTCTGACATTCCACTTTCAGCCACCCCTGGGGAAGATAATAACCATTCACACTTGGGATAGGGATAGCCACTGCTGCTGCTGCTGCTGCTTCTTCTTTTTAACATTCCTTTTAACACATTTTATTGTTTCTCACAAATTAGGGAAAATATTTGTTTATCAGTAATAGAAAAATCCTTACTTTACAAAACAAGTGAAAAAGCACCAAAGAATTTGGCAACAACTCTGATGAATTCCAGTGTTAGTAATTTACAGTTCTTTTAAACTACATTGTAATTTAGTATTGAAAGCTTTCATAAAGAATACTAAATCCAGTAACTCCTGAAATGACCCATAAGAAGCTTTGACACTACTCCTTTAATTCTTCCTCTGTTCATACTTATATACTGATTTATTTCACAAATCTTCTCTTACAACTAAATGGACTGAGATTAAATATATAATACTATCTTTTTTGAAATAATAGGCATAGGGCACAAAAAAGCTTTGAGTGTTGACTTCCCAAAAATTGTTAGCTGAAGCTAATATAATCCACTTAAGTCAATAAGCTGTGATAAGCTGGGTGCAATTAACCTTTAAATAATGTAACCCTTTGAAGATTTTAATTACTCTTATTTGCTAGAACAAAGTGGGATTATTTTGGATGTCATGGTAAAGTGCTTGTTAAAGGGAAAAAAGCCTACATTTAACTTTACTTTAGTGGTATAATCAGTAATTGTCCTGATATCTAGGCTTCATAGCTTGTAACCAAAAACAAATTAAAGGCATAATTTCAGCATTCTATAGTTGCTTTGAATTTTGAGAATAGCCGGGCATGGTGGCATACACCTGTAATTCCCAGTGGCTCGGGAAGCTGAGGCAGGGGAATCGCAGGTTCAAAGCCAGCCTTAGCAAAAGCGAGGCTCTAAGCAACTCAGTGAGACTCTGTCTCTAAATAAAATACAAAATAAGGCTGGTCATGTGTCAGTGGTCAAGTGCCCCTGAGTTCAATCCCTGGTACCAAAAATAAATAAATAAATAAACAAACTTCTTTGAAAAATAAAGAAGTTTTGAAACTTTTAGAAGTACATAAACTTTTTTCAGACCTTTAAGTCAGTTATTATACCAAACTGTGAGCAAATAGCATGTGTTACTTAAAAGTGTTAATATAATCCCAAAGTATTCAAAGGTATCTTGGTAATTTAAAAGAGATATTCATCCCACCTGAGTTTAAACTCAAATCTAGTAAAGAGGGTGTGGTGGTTCAACTAAATTAAGGAATCTTTGATTTCTTTTTGTGATTAAAAAGTGACAAGAGAAATTTTATGTGAAAGTGAAGCCAGATTTAAAGATAGGTAGTTAGTGTAGTTAGATAAAATGGAGACCATTACCAAGAATGGAGTCCAGGAAACCAGAGCAGCACCTGGGGAAAAGAACCCATCTTAAGGAACTGTTAATGAAGTAGCTCCCAGCAAACAGGTAGGTGCTAATCAAAAACTACCCCAGGCCCTTCCTGCCCAGATTACTCCTTCAGCCCACTATCTCCCACCTTTTGGCCTTCCCACCTGGATTCTATCACCGCAGGATAAAGGGAGACAAAGGACATGAATATGGGAAGACTAAAAGTAGACCTTAGCTATAAAAAATGGAAGACCTCGCCCTTCCACAGATTCCGCCTTTTGGGTCCCCTTCTTCCTCTGGGGAGAAGTCTTTTCTGCTATCCTTTAATAAAGCCTTCTATTTTCCACTCTACACTTGCGGCGTGCTTCTTTGGTGTTATACTTCAGCATTCAGTAACAAAAGTTTTAGCCATCAAAAAGTATTGCTACCTACTCATGCACAAAACTGCCTCCAAAGAGTTATCCAAGATCCCTTGCATTAAAAAAAAAGGAGTAAAATGGAAGATAGCACAATCCTGTCAAATTGGACAAATGAAGTATGACTTTTCATGTGGCTCTACAGAATGTCTATATATTCAATTTTCCCCATTAGTGTTCCTGTTTCAGAAGGGAGTCTTGCTCCTGCTGGTTTTTATTAAACTGGTGTGAATGACAAAGTCAGATGCTTCTATTGTGGCCTGACACTGGATAACTGGAAACAAGGAGACAATCCTATTGAAAAGTGTAAACAGCTATATTCTAGCTATAGCTTTATTCAGAATCTGGTTTCAGCTAGTCTGCAATCCACCTCTAAGAATACCTCTCCAATGAGAAACAGTTTTGAACATTCATTATCTCCTAGTTTGGAACATAGTGGATCATTCCATGATTCTTATTCCAGCCTTTCACTAAATCTTCTTAATTCTAGAGCTGTTGAAGACTTCTCTCCTTTGATGACTAACCCCTACAGTTACCCAATGAGTACTGAAGAAGCCAGATTTCTTACTTATAATGCGTGCCTGTCAACATTTTTGTTGCCATTGGAATTGGTGAGAGCTGGCTTTTACTGCATAGGACTTGGAGATAGGGTAGCATGCTTTGCCTGTGGTGGGAAGCTAAGTAACTGGGAACCAAAGGATGATGCTATGTCAGAACACAGGAGATATTTTCCCAAGTGTCCATTTTTGGAAAATTCTCTAGAAATGCTGAGGTTTAGTATTTCAAGTCAGCATGCAGACACACGCAGCTTGAATGAGAACGTTTATGTGCTCATGATCTAGTGTTCCAGTTCAGCCTGAGCAGCTTGCAAGTGCTGGTTTTTGTTAATCGGATCACAATGATGATTTCAAATTCTTTTGTTGTGATGGTGGCTTGACATGCTGGGAATGGAGATGATCCATGGGGACACAGAGATCACCAACTGTTAACTCTTCTACATTTGCTAAATATTATCTATACTTTGTTTCTACTTCCTGCAGTTTTGTGTTGTCTTTCTTCCTAACTCTGCATATCTCTTTATTATACCTGGTCAACTGATGGTATTTTCTCCATAAACTTAGCCATAAAATTTCCACAGCACACACTTTCTATATTTCATTTAAAAATTTAAATAAACTGATCTTCATTTAAGAACAATTCAGATAGGGTATCAGTCATGTTGTAATTTATAGATGAATCAATTTATCAAAAGACAGCTTTTTGTTATCATGACTGCCTAACAATACATTACCAATAGAATTACTGTCTACACAGAATGTACCAGAATTTACTACCTTTCTTTCTGAAAACTCAATATTTTAAAATATGGTTCATACACAAAATCATACTCCATGAAATTCAATTTTTATCCCTTTATAAAGCTTTGTACTGGGCTGGGGATGTGGCTCAAGTGGTATCACGCTCGCCTGGCTTGCATGCGGCCTGGGTTCGATCCTTAGCACCACATACAAAGAAAGATGTTGTGTCCACCGAAAACTAAAAAATAAATATTAAAAAAATTTCTCTCTCACTCACTCTATCTTTATATATATATATATATATATATATATATAAAAGCTTTGTACTCTCCATAATGAGATTCATGTCTGCAGGGGGAAAAAATGAGTGGGGGGAACTCTTGAGGGCTGTACATCACAGTACTGGGGCTGAAAGTACCTCAGCAGGGCAGCTGCTAGGAGGCCTCCTCAGGTCAGGGAAGCAAAAGCATCTCAATGAACCAGAGTCGGGTTGCAACCAGTCATCCTCTTCTTGACTGAAGGGCAACCCTATTTCCTCCATCACCTTGCTGTCTGTGAGATAAACACAGTAGCTCATTTAGTTCAGCCTGCTCTGATGCTTTAAAGTGTGCCTTGAAGATTTGCTCTGCTCTCTCAATCTGGAATACTTTCTTTCCCAACTCTGTCCCTCCAAGAATCATCTAGTTATGAGAACCCTCCAAGCAATCCTTCTGAAATTTGTTCATGCAAATGCCCAGCCATCTATTCAACAAATGATTTATTGAGTACCTACTATGTGCCAAGTTCTGTTCCAGGCCTGGAAATAAAACATGGAACAAACCAGATAAAAATCCTTATCCTTGTGGAATTAATATTCTGGTGTAGAAGATAGACAATAAGTAATTAAGAAGAAAATCATGGTATGTTAGAAGGGGAAACAGGAGTGGGGTGGAACTCCAATTTCACTAACTGCAGTGGTGGCAGAGCTCACTGAGATGAGTGGGTAGAAGTTGGAGGGCGGGCCATGTGGCTACGTGTGCCAAGCAGACCAGAGTGATAGGGAGGAAGTCATCATGTCTGGAGCAGGAAAGTGGGGGAAGTGGTCAAACAGGTAATGAGTGGCCAGATTCCCTCAGGCCTTGTAGTGAAATGGGAAGCTTTTGCAGTGGTTTAAGCAAAGGAGGAACATCATTCGTTTGATGTTTTTGAAACATCTGCCTGACCGTGGTGAGGACAGGATGGACAAGAAATGTCAAATCAATAAGCTATCACAACAATAATCCAGGCAAGGCATGATGGTGTTTTGTTTTGGATCAATGATGGCAGGTGTAGAAGTCAGATTAACATTTAATTTAGTTTACCGATGTATCAGGTGCATCGGTGATACACTCCTGCAGTATTTTTTTTTTTCCTTTTTTTTTCACATTGGATCTCAGGGAATGGTGGTTACCAAGGAAGGTGAGGGAAGATTTGAGGTTGCCAAGGAGACAGAGCCGCATAGATTTGAAAACCTGAGAGGGTTCTAGGCCTCCAAGCCTCTGGCGCAGCAATAATTCTGCAGCTAAGCCCCCCACCCGCTGCCCACTAACCATGCGCAACAGGGCAGGTGGGAGCCTATGGAAGGAGCAGGACTTTTGGAAAGTGGAACAGACGCACTCCGGGAGTCGTAGTTCAGAACCGCTGCGCAGGCGCAGTGGCTTCCGCGGGCTTGCGCGCGCAGCCGCTGCGGGATGAGCTTCTGGAAGCTCATTGCGGTGGCGTTGGAGCTGGCTGCGGATGCTGGTGCAGGTACTGGTTGTCCTGGATCCCTTGTTCGGGAGCTGCGACGAGTCGCCGGCTCCGAGCGCGCACCTGGGGGCAGGGTGGGGACTGAGAGCAGCCAGCCGACCTGGCTGTGCTCTGCGGCGGCTGCTCCTGCCGCGGGAGTCGGGCGCTGCCCTGCAGGACAGAGCCACCCGCTTCTCTCCATCCCTCCCTGCGCCCAGGGGTTCGAAACTTATGCAGTCTTGTATTTTGGGCGGGATAATTCTTTGGGGGTGTGTGTGGGTGTGTGTCCGTTTTGCCAGCATCCCTGGCTTTATCCCCTAGATACCAGTTAAAGCATCCTTCCTCTCCGGTCCAAATCACTAAAAATGTTTTCAGGTGTTGCCAAATGACCCTTTTGGGGCAAAATCGTCTCTCCCTTTCTTCCCCCTGGTTGAGAATCTTTGCCTGCGTCACATTTTCACTGAGCCTCTATTGTAACTCCAGGGAGACGGAGTCGAGAATGTGTAAGTCCCAGGTGCCCTGCAGGGCGCCAGTGGTAGATAAGTGGGCGTCTAGTATTTAGCAAAGGAATAAGTGACATTATGCGTGCTGCGTTCGGTGCTCGGAGATGAGTACAGTTTTGGGTACGCAAGATTATTATTTGTATGATAATTGCAGTAAGAGACGCCCATCTTCTCCGTTGCCCAGCAGTGGTTCATCTTAGGTTGTGTTGTTATTTCCTGAACCCTTGGGAGAGTGGGTCCCCCGCCTGACCAGTCCTCACAATGCTCATTCCCAGCTCATTGTAGATGCTCAGTCACTTGTAGAATGAATGAATGCATGCAACGCAGCAGGCTGTGTGCATTTGGGGATCAAAGAGAGTTTCACACCAGAGGTGACAGGAGGTGAAAGGAGTCAGTTTTTAAAGAAAGAATTAAAGTTTGATAGGAGCCTTGAAGGAGGCAGCAGTCCAAGGAGAGGGAATAACCATCTTGCAAAGAATAGGAGAGTATAGACTGGGGAATGGGGGGATATTTCTTTATGGCTGCACTGTCAATCTGCTAGCTAGAGCTTGAGAGATGAGGTCAGCCAGGCATGTTTCTTGATGGTTGTGCACACCCCTCTGCATTGAAATTATATCTGAAACGGCTGGCCAGTGCATTGAACTTTATCTGAAACAGCTGGCCAGTAAGGAAGTACAAACAGAGAAGTGACAGGATCAACTTTTGTGTGTTAGAAAAAATCCCTTGAGGGCTGGGGATGTGGCTCAAGCGGTAGCGCGCTTGCCTGGCCCAGGTTCGATCCTCAGCACCACATACAAAGATGTTGTGTCCGCCGAGAACTAAAAAATAAATGTTAATAAATTCTCAAAAAAAAAAAAAAAAAGAAAAGAAAAGAAAAAATCCCTTGAGACTAGATTGAAGAAACCTGTTCTTAGGCAGTTTTAGTGCAATAGAATGGAAAGGGTCTTGGCAAATAAAGTTGCCAGAACTTGGCTATTAATGGATGTGAAGAGTAAGGAGGAAGAGAGAATTGGTAGTCAAATATGAGATCAGACTTCTGAGTTGGGCAACTGGTGGGAAATGTATGGCTGTCTACTGAGAGATGGCAGGAGTAGTTAAGTAGATTTGTGACATCATCCCCTTGGAATAGGGAGCCTTTTCTGATAAATTTTGTTTATGAGGAGTATTATGAAGTCTGAATTTGCTGCTTCCTGGGAGGAAATCTTTAATTATCCTTAAGTAACTCCTGAGCATTTGACCTATAAAGGAAATTGTCCTTTTAATAGAATACTTGGGCAGGGCTGTTCTAGGCCTCTGAGGTTATATGTATGACTATATGTATTTGAACCAAACCAATGTGTTCAGGATTAACAACAATTTATTTCATTTTTTTCCATGTCTTATATTTCTTCTTGGCAGTTTCTGCAAGACTGTAAACTGGATCCCTGGAGTCCTTGATGTTTTGCTGCTTATAGTGCCTGTTGGTGGACTGTGCTGATACTTCAATAATCTAAAGGGACTGGATTCCTGCTTGTGATTCACAGTGCAAGCTGTAGTCACCCTGAACAAGATGACAGCCATCTCCCCAGATCCTGTGACGGTGGCCTCAAGTGAACACAACAAAGTCCCAGGAGCAGAAACTCCTGAGGACCAAAAAGCTATCTCAAAAGGAAACACAGCTGACCCAGAGTCTTTCAGACAGAAGTTCAGGTGGTTTTGTTACTCAGAAGAGGCTGGACCCAGGAAATCCCTGAATCAACTCTGGGAGCTCTGCCTTCAGTGGCTGAGACCTGACATTCACACAAAAGAACAGATTTTAGAGCTCTTAGTATTTGAGCAGTTTCTGGCCATTTTGCCTGGGGAGATCAGGATTTGGGTAAAGTCACAACATCCTGAGAGTAGTGAGGAGATGGTGGCCCTGATAGAAGATTTGACCCAAACACTTGAAGAGAAGGATGGTGAGATACTTGAAGAAAAGGAAGGTGAGATTTATAGATGGAGGAAGAAAGTGGGGGGATTTCAAGTTATGAAAGTAAACTCCTCAAAGGAAGCAAAAAGAATTAGAACCATGTAATCAAAGATGAGAGATTAACATCAGGAAACCTTTGTACCTTAGAGAATGTGGGCAATCAATTCTTCCCACAGTGTCCTCCCCTTAGAAGCCCTAATTTTGGAAAAACTATGTTGCAATAACAGACAAATCAGAGAGAAGTCAGGAAACCCCCATTTTGAACACATCAGTTATCCTTGTAACAACAGATTAAGTCTATGGTGGTAAACATTGTTTCCTTATGTATTCTAGAACTCATGGTGGAATAAATTCTGTCACTGTAGCATGGCGCTTCTCCAAATTAGGGCTTCTGTGTAGAGGCTTCTGGAAGCAAAGAATTGACTGTTGGCATCCTGTGAGGAAGAACAATTTTCTTAAATTACAACCCTCTTTTGATTTTGATTACATAATTCTAATTCTTAATTTTTTTCTAATTGTCTAGTTGGTAAAGCTGCCAGAAAAAAAATCTTTTCACAAGAAATGTTTAGTTTCCTCATTTCAGTCTGCAGGAATCTGCTGGGTTTCCCAAAGATGGAGTCAGTTCTTGGGACCAGCTGATGCCTTCCCTCAGTAAACAAACCGCTTTGGGTGACCCTGGAGCCATGCCTTGTGCTCAGACTAGAAAGTAAACACATTAATAAGAAAAAAGGAAAATGCCCTTTACCCTAATACATCTTTTAATTTAAAACTATTCAAAGACTCATTACTGTGTAAATTAAATATTTTTTTTTTAAATTTTTATTTGTTAGTTCTCGGCGGACACAACATCTTTGTATGTGGTGCTGAGGATCGAACCCGGGCCGCACGCATGCCAGGCGAGCGCGCTACCGCTTGAGCCACATCCCCAGCCCGTAAATTAAATATTTTGAAGCTGAGGGTTTGTGCAACAAAGGAAACCAGTTTTGGGGAAATTAGGAATTGAAAGGATTTGGGGTTAAGATAGGGAAGAAAGCCTGGGTTCTTATGGGTTACTGTAAGAACCTGTCTCTCACTATTCTTTGTTTAAAGAATGGGAAAAATTTCATGCCATTTTTCCTGAAAGAATTGAAACCAAGAGTAATATTTTGAGATATATTTATGAGTTTTCATCCACAGTCCCTGGCTCACAGTTCCTATAACCTTGTCATTTCCTAAGTGACTGGCACAGTAAGTATCTTTTGTTAAAGTATTTATCCTTTTCTCCTGGATTCCTGAAACTTGTTCCCCAAACAACTGCAGAGCTCCCAAGGTAAAATGCAGTCTTTTTGTTATGTATAACCAGCACCTTTCAGTCACATCTGAGTTTGTCAAGGAAGTGATTTTTGGAAAGTCCCTAATTAGCCATCACCCTGGGAGGCTGGTTGCCATGGGAACCAACTTCTGGAGGGGGAGGGTTGGAACTTGGGGCCTCCTGGAGAGTTGCTGAAGATTGAGCCATTCCGCCTGCAACTGGTGATTTTATCATGCTGGTATGATGTAGCCACCTGAAAAACCCAAAAGGACTGGGTTCTAAGCCTCTAGCAAGCTGAATATGTGGGCATTCCTAGGGGGTGGTACACCTGAAGAGGGCATGGAAATTTGGGCACATCCAGGCCTTTGGCTCCTTTCAGAGACCATGAGCCTTTTCTTAGTGCTTTATCCTAAGCAGCTCTTCTCTCTGGCTGTTCATTTATATCCTTTGTAATATCGTAAGTAGTAAACGGGTAAAAATAAAAGTATTTCCCTGAGTCCTGTGAGCCATTCTAACAAGGAGGTGGTTGTGGGAAATCTGATTTATAACTATTGGTCAGAACTTCCAGAGGCTAAAGGTAGCATCTGAAATGGGGGACAGTGTTGTGGGACTGAGTCCTCAACCTGTGGAATCTGGTGCTCTCTCCAGGTAGATGGTGTCAGATTGAATTGGATTAAAGGACACTGAGCTAATGTCCACTGGGGTATGCACGGCAGAATTGTGTGGTTTGTGTGGAGGACCCTCCTCTCAGACACACACATCTGGGATCACAGAGGAGTCTGGGTTGTATGTAGGAGAAACAGACTTGTATCCCCCCCATCATCCTCCCACCCTAGGGAATACAAAAAAATGTTTAGTCTGAAGAATCCACTAGAAAGACCAGGTGTTTTTCCCCCTTCTTAGATCCAGTTGCTCAAGATTCTGCTCTTTACCAAGAGGAAAACTCAGAAGAAGATACAATGGTTGCAGTTCTTTCAAATACTGAATCATGTGTAAGTTTCCTTTCCCTGGTTTTCATTCTTAAGTGAATACTGAACTGGACTCTTTAGTGATAAAGATAATTCATGCAAAAAAAAAAAAAAAAAAAAAAAACAAACAAGGAACTTAAAGTTTATTTTTCACATTTTATTTGAGTTCACAGATTGTGTTACAAGTTGGACTAAACAAAAACATTTGGGGCTGGGATTATGGCTCAGTGGTAGAGCGCTTACCCAGCATGTGCAAGGCCCTGAGCCACATGAAAATAAATAAATACATAATTTAAAAAAGGTATTGTGTCTAACTACAACTAAAAAATAAATATTTCAAAACAAAACCAAAAAATTTACTAACATTCAACAGTTAATCCTGTAGAAAATTAGTCAGGTGGAAATAGAGCTGTATTTCCTTTATATGATCAAGAGGATCTCCAGCTGAGTAGTGTTGGAATCTTCACAATATCAATAAAAGATAAGGAATTGCTGCTGAGTGCAGTGGTACATCCTCTAATCCCAGCTACTCATGAAGCTGAGGCAGGAGGATCACAAATTCAAGGTTAGCCTTGACAACTTATCAAGATGCTGTCTCAAAAACTAATTCTCAAAAACTAATTCAGGAGTCTTAAGGTAGGAGGATTACAAGTTCAAAACCAACCTTAGCAACTTAGGGAGATCTTGTCTCAAAATTAAAAAAAAAAAAAAAGGCTGGGGATGTTGCTTAGCATGCACAAAACACTGGATTCAGTCCCCATTACCCAAAAGAAAAGACATCATTGCCATTAACCAGTGTTTTCTGAACACTCTAGCCAATGCAGCAAGCATTGGTATTAAAGAGGCGAATGTGTATTCGCAGACATTGTCTATTTTCAAAACCTCAACAAAAGCAACTGAAAAAGTACTGAAACTTGTCTTAATATCTGGGAAAATAGTTGGTTACAAATCAATAAGTTTCCTATAAAGCAGTAATCACCAGTTAGGGGAAAAAATACCTTTTTTTTTTTTTTTTTTTTAGTACTGGGTATTGAACCCAGAGGGGCTTAACCACTGAGCCACATCCCCAGTCCTTTTTATTTTAAAACAGTCTTGCTAAGTTGCTTAGGGCCTTGCTAAGTTACTGAGGCTGGCTTTGAACTTGTGATCTTCATGCCTGTCTTGTGATCTTCATGCCTTAGACCACCATACTGGGTGGTGGGGGATTTTATTCACAAGAATGAATTAACAGTGCTGTGGCAGGCCAGCGATTACTCCAAAAACTATGTCTTTTTTCCAATTCCTGCAACTCGTGAATGTTTCTTCCTTTGGAGGAAGATCTTTGCAGGTGTGATTAAATTAAGGGTTTTAAAATGTCTATCCTTGATTATATGAGTAGGCTCTGAATGCATTGTAAGTTCCCCCAATAGAGTTTGAGAGAGATTGAGTGTACTAGGAAGAGATGATGATATAAAGAGGGAGGTGATTTCAATGGATAGTGCCACAAGCCAAGGAATGCTGACATCACCAAAAGCTAGAAGAAACAAGGAACAAGTTCTCCCCCAGATCCTCTCAAGAGAGTGCAGTTCTACCAACACAGTGAGCTCTGATTTCTGGCTCCAGCTTTGTGAGAGAATACATTTCTGTTGTTCAAAGCAACCAAAGCCATGGTAATTGGTTACATGGTATTACATCAGCAGGAAGCTAATGCAATAATAGGCAGACACTCTGTTATACTGCCTCTCAAAAAGTCATGCAGAGGATGCTACATAAAGTGAATTAAAAGAGTCAGTCTACTTGTTTATAAATGTGGAGGTATTACAAGTGCGAGTACAGATTGAATACAGATTCTGTAAGAGGATATAGAAAATAGTTACTGCATATAACTGGAAGTTAAAATTTGGAATACAATTGCTAATGATATTATTATGTATTTAATTACTACCTGTAGTTAGCTTATATTAATTCTGCATATTTGGGGTTTGGTAATGTAAATCATACCCTTCACTCATAGTTTTCCTTTTACTCGTAGGAATCAATATGTTAGAATTAACTTGACCAACAGAGAATTCTTATACAGCATTGACAACAGAGACTGGATGGGAGAGGCAGGGGTTATGCAATACCCTGTTCTTTGTCACTTGTATTAGTCACATAATAGCTACTCCATAGTTACTTTGAAATTTTTAAAAACTTGAATACTGTCAAAGTCATTTATTTATATGCTAACCACTTCTCTGAATCCTTAGGGTCTGGCTGGAAATAATACAATGCAAAATGACTATGTTTGGTGTTTTAGGAAACCATAACATTCAAGGATGTGACTGTGAATTTTTCCAGAGGAGAATGGAAGAAGCTGGAGCCCTCTCAGAAGGAGCTATATAAGGAAGTGCTACTGGAGAACTTAAGGAACCTAGAATTTCTGGGTAATGACATCCTCTTTATGATCTAGCATCTAAGCTGGGTATCTTTTTGTCCCCTGTTATAGAAAGATAAATACTGTACTCATGTAAATATTTTAACTTTGTTTTGACTGAGCACTCAGGGATTAAATGTAATCCTAAAAATGGATCAGAAAACTGTACTTTTCTGCAAAATTACCTCCAAAAGGTCTTTGCTTCATTAAGCTGGAAGTGTGCAGCATCATTTTGTTATCAGTGCTCTCCCTTCCCCCATTTTCTCCTTGAATTCTAATATTGATGTCTATTTCATTTCTAGAGAACCAGAGGCTTAAGTTTGAATGTTGGGACATCTTTGTTGTATGCATGAGCAGTCATTTACCATTCTTTTCTCTATGAGCAGGCTCTTCAGTTTCCCAGTTAGATGTGATTTCCCAGCTAAAGTGGATTGAATTGCCAAGGGTGCTGGCCAAAGAAATCTCAAAAGACTCCAGACCTGGTGAGTTGGTGAAAGGTAGGTAAGAACCTTGAATGCAGTTGCTCACCAAGTCAGTTGGGAAGAGCCTTTGTAATGTTGGGCAGCCTATATGCTAAAACATAAGGATGTGGAAGAGAGCCCTGCCCCTTTTGGAATGTTCTTTTTAGTTTGAGAGACTGTTGGTTTTGGTCCTTTGAGATGTAGATGCCAAGAATGATTTGCCACGCAAGAGATTTATTTTGGAAAATTCCAATGAAAACATATGGGAAGGGAGCTGGAAGAAGCCAGAGAGCTATTACAGCATGATGTAAGTTTAACCTCTATGAATGAGGTGGGGAAGGGGGAAAGATTGGGGAGGAAGAATCTTGAACTGAAGAGTGGAAGGCCAAAGAGGAGTCCTATGTCTCACAGAAATGGGCCTAACTATCCAATTGTTGGGGAATAGCCTGTGGGCAAGTGGTCTTGCTGTGAGTACAGTGGTGGATCACGGTATCGGTAAGGACTGTAAGATAGTCTCCTCATAGGAAGAGCTTTGAGAGGCATATCTTTATAATACTGAAAAGATGTGATCTGGAGTGTAGCTTACAATAGTACTTGCCTAGCATGTTCAAGGCCTTGGATTTGATCCCCAGCACTGCAAAAAAAAAAAAAAAAAAAAAAGTGTTAGTAATGTGATAAATGCTATAATAATGGCTCATACAAGGAGCTATGTGAATGTAGATAGTTCTGGACCTACAGTGGCTTGTCTAGTGACTTTTGAGGTTTTTTTTTTTTTTTTTTTTTTTGCTACCTGGTCTCAAACCCAGGGATGCTTAATCATTGAGCCACATCCCTGGCCCTTTTTATTTTTTATTTTGAGACAGGGTTTCACTAAGTTGCTTAGGGCCTCATTAAGTTGCTGAGGCTGACCTTGTGCTTGTGATCCCAGGTCACAGGGATTACAATTAGTCATTGACTTTATGATGGTACAGAAATGATACACACTCAGTAGCAACCCTACTTCATATTCTAAATTTCTCTTTTCCTTGACTAGCAATATTTGGTTTAGTACTCTTGCAACACTGGGCAGCTATAGTGAGCTTCAGCTTTCCGTCAGCCAAGGAGTCATGCAGGGAAACAACTGATGGTTCAGTGCGTACTGCTGAGCTGTGGTGTTCAGTAGGTCAGGTGTATGAAGTGCATGTTCACCTTATGATATTTTCAGCTTATAATAGGACATAACCCTATTTTAAGTCAAGGAGCATTAGTCTAAAGGATCAAGGACTTAGCATTTGAAGTTGAGTCTTGAAGGAGACATAGGAATTCATCCTGTAGACAGTATGTTCAAGGGAAAAAAATGTACATATACATGTTAAACATATAGTACATGTAGGTCTTTAAAAATTTTTTTTAGTTGTGGATGGACACAATACCTTTATTTTATTTATTTTTATGTGGTGCTGAGGATCAAACCCAGTGCCTCACACATGTCAGGCAAGTGCTCTACCGCTGAGCCACAACTCCAGTGCTAGGTTTTTATTTGGGAAACATTCATGTTACCACTGGTTGTGTTTAAGGGATTAGCTCTTTTTCCTTTATCATTCCCTGTATCTTCCTAAAATTTACTAATTTTTCATTAAAAAAATGTTTAAAAATCATACATATCAATACTTTCATTTATTTTAAGAAAATCAGTAATCCTTTTTTAAAAAAATTTTTTTTTGTAGTTGTAGATGGACAGCATACCTTTATTTTATTTGTTCATTTTTATGTGGTGCTGAGGATTGAACCCAGTGCCTCACACATGCAAGGCAAACACTCTGCCACTGAGCTATAGCCCCAACTCCCCAAAACAGTAATCTTTCTCATACTATTTCATCTCCTAGACCATAAACTTTTTTTTTTTTTTTTTTTTTTTTTTTGGTACTGGGGATTGAACTCAGGGCACTTGACCACTGAGCCAAATCCCCAGCCCTATTGTTTATTTTATTTAGAGACAGTGTCTCACTGAGTTGCTTAGCCCCTTGCTTTTGCTGAGGCTGGCTTTCAACTCATGATCTTCCTGCCTCAGCCTCACTGGGATTATAGGTGGGCCCCACCATGCCCTGCTTAGACCATATACATTTAATTTTATTTTATTAGTATGAGGGGTTGAATCTGGGAGTGCTGTACCATTGACCTACCTTTCCAGCCCTTTTTAAAATTTTTGTTTTGAGACAGGATCTCATCAGGTTGTCAAGGCTTGAACTTGCAATCCTCCTGCCTCAGCCCTCTAGCTCTTGAGATTGCAGGTGTGCGCCACGAAGCCCAACTTCTAGGTAGTAGGAAGTTTTAAGGCCAAAAGAATAGGATTGAAAGTGCTGTAGTGTATGAGGGACAGGAAATGGATGCCTGATTAGAGCATCCTAAAGTTGATAAGGCCAAGTTGCTGTAACCTTTAAAGAGTCTATCATATGTGATACTGCTTATCTGTGATGTGATCAACATTTTCTATAAAATTAGTGCTGTTTGTCTGCTTTGAGGAGTCTACGGTTTAGGGATCAAAAGCATGAATCTTGATGTCAGACTGAAATTTTTGGCTTTACCACTTATAATATATGTGACCTTCGGCAAGCTGCTTATGCTTTATGTAACTCATGAAATGGGGATATGAGTAGGACCTACTTCACTGGGGGGTTGTGAAGATTAAGTAAAATAATACAGATAAAGTGTTCAGCATGGCACCTGGTACTTGGTAAGTAGGCAGCAAATGTTTGTGTTATCATTGTTTGAAAAGAGAGAAATTTGGATGTAGGGAGGATAGGTTTAAGCCTGTTAGAAAAATTCAAAATAAGGGTAAGAACTTGCATCTCTAACTATGTCACACCACCTTTTCATCTTCCTCAGTATTTGTCCTAACCCTTGTTTTCATCTTGCTTTGCTGAATTGCCTTTCTGCTTCCTGTTTTATAAACCTCCATTTGAGAATTATCCAAGCCAGATTCCTTATCATTACTGTGTTCCTATTTTAGTCCCAAATACAGTAGCTTTCTTTATTGCAAACAGAAATATTCTACTGTGATCTCTTTTAGAGAGTGAGCCTAGGGGTGAGTTGGAGCCGTCTGTTCAAAAGCACGATGTGCTTATTGAAGGATCAACTTCAGAGGAAATAATAGAAAGATGCTTCAAGGATGATGGTTGTGGCTTGACTGCAGAATTAAGGAAGCGTTATGGCAGATCTGATGAGGGTCATGGCAAACGACATTCAAAAGGAACACATAAGAAAGCTCATCAGCGAGGCAGTAAAGGTGAAGACTTTGACTCAGAAAGGAGCCCTGGTGCAAAGCACTTCAAACGAACTTCTGACTTGATGAAACATGTGAGAGCCTACTTAAGGAAGAAGTCGCGGAGGTATAATGAATCCAAGAAACCCTTCAGTTTTCATTCCGATCTTGTTCTGAACCGTAAAGAACATTCTTCAGAGAAGTCACAGAAAGGTGGAGAAGGTGGGAAGAGCCTAAGTCATTCTTCATCTCTTAGTGAACATCACAAACGTCAGAAAACGCATTTGGGAGATAAGGCCAAGTGCAGTAAATGTGGGGTGTCCTTTGCCAAAAGCTTATCCCGTACTGAGAGAGAAAAGATGATGTGTGAAAAATGTCAGAAGAAGTTACAACAAGATACAACCTTAAATAAAGATGAGGGACCTGAGACCGGGAAAAAAACTCATAAATGTAGTAAATGTGGGAAAACCTTTAGCTGTAATGTCTCACTCACCAAACATAGAAAGCACGCTGGAGAGAAATCCTTTATGTGTAGTGAATGTGAAGAAGTTTTCGGTGATAGTTCATCGCTCAGACGACGACGTCGCAATAGAGAAAAGCCCTTCAAGTGTGATGATTGTGGAAAATGTTTCAGCCTGAGCACTCACCTCATTAAACATCAGCGAATTCATACTGGAGAAAAACCCTTCATATGTAAAGACTGTGGGAGACCCTTTAGTGAGAGTTCTTCTCTTGCTCAACATCAGCGAACTCATACTGGAGAAAAACCCTATAAATGTAACGATTGTGGGAAGTCCTTCAGTCATAGCTCTTCCCTTTCCAAACATCAGAGAATTCACACTGGAGAGAAACCCTATACATGTGAAGACTGTGGAAAATCCTTTAGACAGAATTCTTGCCTTACTCGACATCAGAGAATTCACACTGGAGAGAAGCCGTATTTGTGTAAGGATTGTGGAATGACTTTTAGCCATTTTACATCTGTCATTTATCATCAAAGACTTCATTCAGGAGAAAAACCCTACAAATGTACCGAGTGTGAGAAAGCCTTTCCTACTCATTCCCTCCTCAGTCGTCATCTGAGAATTCATACTGGTGTGAAACCTTACAAATGTAGCGAATGTGAGAAAACCTTCAGTCAGAGTTCATCTCTTAATGAACATTACAGAGTTCACACTGGAGAGAAACCCTATGAATGTGACTTTTGTGGAGCAACCTTTAGTCGGAGTTCAGTCCTCGTAGAGCACGTAAAAATTCATACTGGCAATAGAGAATATGAATGCAACAAATGTGATAAAATATTTAAAAGTAATTCAAGTCTTATCAGACATCGGTTATTTCACTCTGCAGAGTAATTCCGGGAATATAGTAAGGCAGGAGAAATTCAGTCCAAAATGTCCCCTTATCATCTCCTTACATATACACCTGGAATTTAAATTACCATAACATTTATGAGTAACTGCAACTTGAATGGGTTGGCAGCTAAGAAGAATGTGCATCTTCATTCATTCCTCTTACCAAGGATGTCAACTGCTGGTTGGTAAAGTTATGTGGAAAGAGAAGAAGGTATGTGATGTGAAATGCTTCTAAAAAGCCAAAATTACATTTGAAAAGTTCTTTCCTTTAGTGTATTTCTCTTTCTTTGGCTCTTCTTTCACTGTCACGTAGCATTATGGAAAGAGAACTTGACTGGATTCAGATTACTTGGGTATGTCCCCATTTACCAACCAACTCACCATATAACCTTGCACAAATAACTTGACCCTTCTGAAGTTTAGTTTCTTTGCACATAGAATGAAGGGATGGGGCTATTGATTTCTAAGTTTCATTTTGTATCTATGATATTCTCTAATGCTATGGAAATCATTTAAACATTTTTCGTCCATTAGAATGTTTTCATTTGCCTAGTAGAAAACTACTGTGTTGCAGGATACTGGACGTATGGTAATGTGATATACTTTTTGAATACTTGATGCAGGAATCCCTAGAATGTGATAAATAGGAACAGATCAGGGAAGCTCAAATAAGTTTGCCTTCAGGGAATGTTCTAATCATACAAATCACCACAGTCTTTTTTTCTTTTGAGTATTGGCTAAGGGGGTTGAGAATATAAGAATTTGTACCTGAGCCAATTGAGCCATGCATCATAGGAAGATAGATTGAGGGTGATAGAAAAGACACATGCTGAAAATAGCTATTCTGGATGGATTTATTTTTTATTTTTTGCAAAATAGAAGTGTATATTTTTTAAAAACTTTGTAGCAAGCACAGCTTCCTGTAATTACAGTGTAAGCATTCTGTATAGCAAAGGTCACAATCAGATTGGGTCAGAGTGGGCCCTTTGACATGTTTTTGGTGTGTGTGTGTGTATACTTATCACTATTTTAAAATTAGGGAATTCCATGTTAATACTATCATACTGCGCCCTTATTTCTGTGGAACACTCAGCTGGTTCTGAGTAGCAGCTGCCACCTTGAGATGGATAACATACTCTCATTTATCAAGTTATTTCATGTATATAACCTGACTTTTCCTCTGTAGGAATTTGATATTTTGATCCGGTACCATCTGGAAAATACATAGACTGAAACCCCATTGATAGCTAGTACGATTCAGGAAAAGAATGTAGAATTGATAAGAATAATTGCTCAGTTATATTTTCTGTTGTATGTGAGAGTAGACCTTGAAGGAATGGAATATACGGGTATTGATGGATATTCTTTAAAAATTTCATTGAGGAGTCTGAATAATAATTTCTAACTGAAAAAGGAACTAAAGATCCTGAGTGTGTGAGGTTTGGGTGTCAGGTCACTGGGTTCTAGAGAATCCCCACGACTGAAGAGTGGTACAGAAATGAGTTCCTAAGGTTGAAATTTGAAGCAGCTCCTGTAAAAAGAGAACTTGAACCATAAAACTCCGCGCTTGTGGAAATAAAGAGATCCTTAATGCTGATGTGAGACTCAGGAACGTTTGCTGTAATGTAACATGTTTGGTTTGAAATGCTACCTCTGGATGTAGGGTTTTCGGTTTCTTCTGGTGCCTCCTTCATCCCCCCACCCTCAAAGCCTGAAGTTCAGAGTCTGCTGTGTGACAGCTTGATCTGCACAGTTACAGCTGACCAGACGCACTCTAGCCATGGAAGGAATGTCACCTAAGGATCATCCACATTGGTGTAAGTTTTTTTTTTTTTTTTTATCCTCATAAGATATAATTTATGGGAAGAATTAAGAGGAATATGTAAAACTCTTAAAAGCTGTTTTAGGATGTTTCATGGTTAGACCCACCCAATTTGCATAAGAGGATGTTTTATCCCGGTGTCAGTTGGGAATCTAGAGCACAAACTTTGTTTTTAAACTTTTGAAGGTATAAATTATATGTAATAATAATAATAATAATAAAAGCAAAACCACACACACAGTTTAAGTGTGCAGTTCAGAGAGTTTTAGTAAATTTACTGAGTGTGCAGCCATTGCCATAACCTGCTTTTAGAACATCACCTTAATCAGATCCCTTAGATTTTTTCCATCTCCCCTTCCTACCCCTACTCCCAGGCAGCACTAGTCGATCTACCTTCTGTCTGTGGAGTTGCCTTTTCTGGATTTCTTTGTGGTTTTAATTTGCCTTTGCCTGATGACTGATTATGTTGATTTATCTTTCATGTGCTCTTTAGCCATTCATATAAGTCTTCTTTGGTAAAATGCCTACTCAATCTCTTTAAAAATTGAGTTGTTGTTAATTGAGTTACAATAGATCCTTTACCTGGATACAGGTTCTTTGTACAGTACAGCTTTGTAAATATTGGGTAGCTACTGAGGGAAACCATAGACCCTACTGCACAATATTTATCAGTAACTAAGTATGTATAATTGCCTGAACGACGTTCAGTCTGGCCCATCACCCATGTACTTAAATCC